>NC_039367.1:94735154-95935154 GCF_003573695.1 Papaver somniferum
TCATCGTTCTTACGAAGTTCCAGACTTATAGTAGTCCTCTCATGGCCAGGATTCGATCTCGGAGCCAGTTTGTTTCTCGAAATTGACGAATTCGTGTGTGTTTAGGGTTTTTGAGAATATTCCCATGGAATCTTTCCCTGCCACTGCTGAAGATTCATCGTTCTTACGAAGATCCATACTTATAGTAGTCCTCTCATGGCCAGGTTTCGATCTCGGAGCCAGTTTGTTTCTCGAAGTTGACGAATTCGTGTGTGTTTAGGATTTTTGAGAATATTCCTATGGAATCTTCCCCTGCAACTGCTAAAGATTCATCGTTCTTACGAAGTTCCATACTTATAGTAGTCATCTCATGGCGAGGTTTCTATCTCGGAGCCAGTTTGTTTCTCGAAGTTGACGAATTCATGTGTGTTTAGGATTTTTGAGAATATTCCCATGGAATCTTATCCGGAAACTGCTAAAGATTCATCGTTCTTACGAAGATCCAGACCTATAGTAGTCATCTCATGGCGAGGTTTCGATCTCTGAGCCAGTTTTTTTTCTCGAAGTTGACGAATTCATGTGTGTTTAGGATTTTTGAGAATATTCCCATGGAATCTTGCCCTGAAACTGCTAAAGATTCATCGTTCTTACGAAATTCCTGACTTATAGTAGTCCTCTCATAGCTAGGTTTCGATCTCGGAGCCAGTTTGTTTCTCGAAGTTGACGAATTCGTGTGTGTTTAGGGGTTTTGAGAATATTTGCATGGACTCTTTCCCTGCAACTGCTAAAGATTCATCGTTTTTACGAAGTTCCAGATTTATAGTAGTCCTCTCATGGCCAGGTTTCGATCTCGAAGCCAGTTTGTTTCTCGAAGTTGACGAATTCGTGTGTGTTTAGGGTTTTTGAGAATATTCCCATGGAATCTTTCCCTGCCACTGCTGAAGATTCATCGTTCTTATGAAGATCCAGACTTATAGTAGTCCTCTCATGGCCAGGTTTCGACCTCGGAGCCAGTTTGTTTCTCGAAGTTGACGAATTCGTGTGTGTTTAGGGTTTTTGAGAATATTCCTATGGAATCTTCCCCTGCAACTGCTAAAGATTCATCGTTCTTACGAAGTTCCTGACTTATAGTAGTCCTCTCATGGCAAGGTTTCGATCTCGGACCCATTTTGTTTTTCGAAGTTGACGAATTTGTGTGTGTTTAGGGTTTTTGAGAATATTCCCATGGAATCTTGCCCTGCAACTGCTAAAGATTCATCGTTCTTACGAAGTTCCTGACTTATAGTAGTCCTTTCATGGCCTGGTTTCGATCTTGGAGCCAGTTTGTTTCTCGAAGTTGACGAATTCGTGTGTGTTAAGGGTTTTTGAGAATATTCCCATGGAATCTTTACCTGCAAGTGCTAAAGATTCATCGTTCTTACAAAGATCCAAACCTATAGTAGTCCTTTCATGGCCAGGTTGCGATCTCAGAGCCAGTTTGTTTCTCGAAGTTGACGAATTCGTGTGTGTTTTGGGTTTTTAAGAATATTCCCATGGAATCTTGTCCTGCAACTGCTAAAGATTCATCGTTCTTACGAAGATCCAGACTTATAGTAGTCCTCTCATGGCAAGGTTTCGATCTCGGAGCCAGTTTGTTTCTCGAAGTTGACGAATTTGTGTGTGTTTAGGATTTTTGAGAATATTCCCATGGAATCTTGCCATGCAACTGCTAAAGAGTCATCGTTCTTACGAAGTTCCAGACTTATAGTAGTCCTCTCATGGCCAGGATTCGATCTCGGAGCCAGTTTGTTTCTCGAAATTGACGAATTCGTGTGTGTTTAGGGTTTATGACAATATTACGATGGAATCTTCCCCTGCAACTTCTAAAGATTCATCGTTCTTACGAAGATCCAGACCTATAGTAGTCATCTCATGGCGAGGTTTCTATCTCGGAGCCAGTTTGTTTCTCGAAGTTGACGAATTCATGTGTGTTTAGGATTTTTGAGAATATTCCCAAGGAATCTTGCCCTGCAACTGCTAAAGATTCATCGTTCTTACGAAGTTCCTGACTTTTAGTAGTCCTCTCATAGCTAGGTTTCGATCTCGGAGCCAGTTTGTTTCTCGAAGTTGACGAATTTCGTGTGTGTTTAGGGTTTTTGAGAATATTCCCAAGGAATCTTGCCCTGCAACTGCTAAAGATTCATTGTTCTTACGAAGATCCAGACATATAGTAATCCTCTCATGGCCAGGTTTCGATCTCGGAGCCAGTTTGTTTCTCGAAGTTGACGAATTCGTGTGTGTTTAGGGGTTTTGAGAATATTTCCATGGAATCTTGCCCTGAAACTGCTAAAGATTCATCGTTTTTACGAAGTTCCAGATTTATAGTAGTCCTCTCATGGCCAGGTTTTGATCTCGGAGCCAGTTTGTTTCTCGAAGTTGACGAATTCGTGTGTGTTTAGGGTTTTTGAGAATATTCCCATGGAATCTTGCCCTGCCACTGCTGAAGATTCATCGTTCTTACGAAGATCCAGACTTATTGTAGTCCTCTCATGGCAAGGTTTCGATCACGGAGCCAGTTTGTTTCTCGAAGTTGACGAATTTGTGTGTGTTTAGGATTTTTGAGAATATTCCCATGGAATCTTGCCATGCAACTGCTAAAGATTCATCGTTCTTACGAAGTTCCAGACTTATAGTAGTCCTCTAATGGCCAGGATTCGATCTCGGATCCAGTTTGTTTCTCGAAGTTGACGAATTCGTGTGTGTTTAGGGTTTATGACAATATTACGATTGAATCTTACCCGGAAACTGCTAAAGATTCATCGTTCTTACGAAGATCCAGACCTATAGTAGTCATCTCATGGCGAGGTTTCGATCTCGGAGCCAGTTTTTTTTTTCGAAGTTGACGAATTCATGTGTGTTTAGGATTTTTGAGAATATTCCCATGGAATCTTGCCCTGCAACTGCTAAAGATTCATCGTTCTTACGAAGATCCAGACTTATAGTAGTCCTCTCATGGCAAGGTTTCGATCTCGGAGCCAGTTTGTTTCTCGAAGTTGACGAATTTGTGTGTGTTTAGGATTTTTGAGAATATTCCCATGGAATCTTGCCATGCAACTGCTAAAGATTCATCGTTCTTACGAAGTTCCAGACTTATAGTAGTCCTCTCATGGCCAGGATTCGATCTCGGAGCCAGTTTGTTTCTCGAAATTGACGAATTCGTGTGTGTTTAGGGTTTATGACAATATTACGATGGAATCTTACCCGGAAACTGCTAAAGATTCATCGTTCTTACGAAGATCCAGACCTATAGTAGTCATCTCATGGCGAGGTTTCGATCTCGGAGCCAGTTGTTTCTCGAAGTTGACGAATTTCGTGTGTGTTTAGGGTTTTTGAGAATATTCCCATGGAATCTTGCCATGCAAATACTAAAGATTCATTGTTCTTACGAAGATCCAGACATATAGTAATCCTCTCATGGCCAGGTTTCGATCTCGGAGCCAGTTTGTTTCTCGAAGTTGACGAATTCGTGTGTGTTTAGGGGTTTTGAGAATATTCCCATGGAATCTTGCCCTACAACTGCTAAAGATTCATCGTTCTTACGAAGATCCATACTTATAATAGTCCTCTCATGGCCAGGTTTCGATCTCGGAGCCAGTTTGTTTCTCGAAGTTGACGAATTCGTGTGTGTTTAGGGTTTTTGAGAATATTCCCAGGGAATCTTGCCCTGCAACTGCTAAAGATTCATCGTTTTCACGAAGTTCCAGACTTATAGTAGTCCTCTCATGGCCAGGTTTCGATCTCGGAGCAAGTTTGTTTTTCGAAGTTGACGAATTCGCGTGTGTTTAGGGTTTTTGAGAATATTCCCATGGAAACTTGCCCTGCAACTGCTAAAGATTCATCGTTCTTACGAAGATCCAAACTTATAATAATCCTATCATGGCCAGGTTGCGATCTCGGAGCCAGTTTGTTTCTCGAAGTTGACGAATTCATGTGTGTTTAGGATTTTTGAGAATATTCCCATGGAATCTTGCCCTACAACAGCTAAAGATTTATCGTTCTTACGAAGTTCCTGACTTATAGTAGTCCTCTCATAGCTAGGTTTCGATCTCGGAGACAGTTTGTTTCACGAAGTTGACGAATTCGTGTGTGTTTAGGGTTTTTGAGAATATTCCCATGGAATCTTGCCCTGTAACTGCTAAAGATTCATTGTTCTTACGAAGATCCAGACCTATAGTAATCCTCTCATGGCCAGGTTTCGATCTCGGAGCCAGTTTGTTTCTCGAAGTTGACGAATTCGTGTGTGTTTAGGGGTTTTGAGAATATTTCCATGGAATCTTGCCCTGCAACTGCTAAAGATTCATCGTTTTTACTAAGTTCCAGACTTATAGTAGTCCTCTCATGGCCAGGTTTCGATCTCGGATCCAGTTTGTTTCTCGAAGTTGACGAATTCGTGTGTGTTTAGGGTTTTTGAGAATATTCCCATGGAATCTTTCCCTGCCACTGCTGAAGATTCATCGTTCTTACGAAGATCCATACTTATAGTAGTCCTCTCATGGCCAGGTTTCGATCTCGGAGCCAGTTTGTTTCTCGAAGTTGACGAATTCGTGTGTGTTTAGGATTTTTGAGAATATTCCTATGGAATCTTCCCCTGCAACTGCTAAAGATTCATCGTTCTTACGAAGTTCCATACTTATAGTAGTCCTTTCATGGCCAGGTTTCGATCTCGGAGCCAGTTTGTTTCTCGAAGTTGACGAATTCGTGTGTGTTTAGGGTTTTTGAGAATATTCCCATGGAATATTTACCTGCAAGTGCTAAAGATTCATCGTTCTTACAAAGATCCTAACCTATAGTAGTCCTCTCATGGCCAGGTTTCGATCTCAGAGCCAGTTTGTTTCTCGAAGTTGACGAATTCGTGTGTGTTTTAGGTTTTTGAGAATATTCCCATGGAATATTGCCCTGCAACTGCTAAAGATTCATCGTTCTTACGAAGATCCATACTTATAGTAGTCCTCTCATGGCAAGGTTTCGATCTCGGAGCCAGTTTGTTTCTCGAAGTTGACGAATTTGTGTGTGTTTAGGATTTTTGAGAATATTCCCATGGAATCTTGCCATGCAACTGTTAAAGATTCATCGTTCTTACGAAGTTCGAGACTTATAGTAGTCCTCTCATGGCCAGGATTCGATCTCGGAGCCAGTTTGTTTCTCGAAGTTGACGAATTCGTGCGTGTTTAGGGTTTATGACAATATTACGATGGAATCTTACCCGGAAACTGCTAAAGATTCATCGTTCTTACGAAGATCCAGACCTATAGTAGTCATCTCATGGCGAGGTTTCGATCTCAGAGCCAGTTTGTTTTCTCGAAGTTGACGAATTCATGTGTGTTTAGGATTTTGATAATATTCCCATGGAATCTTGCCCTACAACTGCTAAAGATTCATCGTTTTCACGAAGTTACAGACTTATAGTAGTCCTCTCATGGCCAGGATTCGATCTCGGAGCCAGTTTGTTTCTCAAAGTTGGCGAATTCGTGTGAGTTTAGGGTTTTGGAGAATATTCCCATGGAATCTTGTCCTGCAACTGCTAAAGATTCATCGTTCTTACGAAGTTCCTGACTTATAGTAGTCCTCTCATAGCTAGGTTTCGATCTCGGAGCCAGTTTGTTTCTCGAAGTTGACGAATTTCGTGTGTGTTTAGGGTTTTTGAGAATATTCCCATGGAATCTTGCCCTGCAACTGCTAAAGATTCATTGTTCTTACGAAGATCCAGACATATAGTAATCCTCTCATGGCCAGGTTTCGATCTCGGAGCCAGTTTGTTTCTCGAAGTTGACGAATTCGTGTGTTTAGGGGTTTTGAGAATATTCCCATGGAATCTTGCCCTGCAACTGCTAAAGATTCATCGTTCTTACGAAGATCCTGACTTATAATAGTCCTCTCATGGCCAGGTTTCGATCTCGGAGCCAGTTTGTTTCTCGAAGTTGACGAATTCGTGTGTGTTTAGGGTTTTTGAGAATATTCCCATGGAATCTTGCCCTGCAACTGCTAAAGATTCATCGTTTTCACGAAGTTCCAGACTTATAGTAGTCCTCTCATGGCAAGGTTTCGATCTCGGAGCCAGTTTGTTTCTCGAAGTTGACGAATTCGCGTGTGTTTATGGTTTTTGAGAATATTCCCATGGAATCTTTCCCTGCAACTGCTAAAGATTCATCGTTCTTACGAAGATCCAGACATATAATAGTCCTCTCATGGACAGGTTTCGATCTCGGAGCCAGTTTGTTTCTCGAAGTTGACGAATTCATGTGTGTTTAGGATTTTTGAGAATATTCCCATGGAATCTTTCCATGCAACTGCTAAAGATTCATCGTTCTCACGAAGTTACAGATTTATAGTAGTCCTCTCATGGCCAGGATTCGATCTCGGAGCCAGTTTGTTTCTCGAAGTTGACGAATTCGTGTGTGTTTAGGGTTTATGACAATATTCCGATGGAATCTTACCCGGAAACTGCTACAGATTCATCGTTCTTATGAAGATCCTGACCTATAGTAGTCATCTCATGGCGAGGTTGCGATCTCGGAGCCAGTTAGTTTCTCGAAGTTGACGAATTCATGTCTGTTTAGGATTTTTGAGAATCTTCCCATGGAATCTTGCCCTACAACTGCTAAAGATTTATCGTTCTTACGAAGTTCCTGACTTATAGTAGTCCTCTCATAGCTAGGTTTCGATCTCGGAGCCAGTTTGTTTCTCTAAGTTGACGAATTCGTGTGTTTAGGGGTTTTGAGAATATTCCCATGGAATCTTGCCCTACAACTGCTAAAGATTTATCGTTCTTACGAAGTTCCTAACTTATAGTAGTCCTCTCATAGCTAGGTTTCGATCTCGGAGCCAGTTTGTTTCTCGAAGTTGACGAATTCGTGTGTGTTTAGGGTTTTTGAGAATATTCCCATGGAATATTACCCTGCAACTGCTAAAGATTCATCGTTCTTACGAAGTTCCAGACTTATAGTAGTCCTCTCATAGCTAGGTTTCGATCTCGGAGCCAGTTTGTTTCTCGAAGTTGACGAATTTCGTGTGTGTTTAGGGTTTTTGAGAATATTCCCATGGAATCTTGCCCTGCAACTGCTAAAGATTCATTGTTCTTACGAAGATCCAGACATATAGTAATCCTCTCATGGCCACGTTTCGATCTCGGAGCCAGTTTGTTTCTCGAAGTTGACGAATTCGTGTGTTTAGGGGTTTTGAGAATATTCCCATGGAATCTTGCCCTGCAACTGCTAAAGATTCATTGTTCTTACGAAGATCCAGACCTATAGTAATCCTCTCATGGCCAGGTTTCGATCTCGGAGCCAGTTTGTTTCTCGAAGTTGACGAATTCGTGTGTGTTTAGGGGTTTTGAGAATATTTCCATGGAATCTTGCCCTGCAACTGCTAAAGATTCATCGTTTTCACGAAGTTCCAGACTTATAGTAGTCCTCTCATGGCCAGGTTTCGATCTCGGAGCCAGTTTGTTTCTCGAAGTTGACGAATTCGCGTGTGTTTATGGTTTTTGAGAATATTCCCATGGAATCTTTCCCTGCAACTGCTGAAGATTCATCGTTCTTACGAAGATCCAAACTTATAGTAGTCCTCTCATGGCCAGGTTTCGATCTCGGAGCCAGTTTGTTTCTCGAAGTTGACGAATTCGTGTGTGTTTAGGATTTTTGAGAATATTCCTATGGAATCTTCCCCTGCAACTGCTAAAGATTCATCGTTCTCACGAAGTTACAGACTTATAGTAGTCCTCTCATGGCCAGGATTCGATCTCGGAGCCAGTTTGTTTCTCGAAGTTGACGAATTCGTGTGTGTTTAGGGTTTATGACAATATTCCGATGGAATCTTACCCGGAAACTGCTACAGATTCATCGTTCTTATGAAGATCCTGACCTATAGTAGTCATCTCATGGCGAGGTTGCGATCTCGGAGCCAGTTAGTTTCTCGAAGTTGACGAATTCATGTCTGTTTAGGATTTTTGAGAATCTTCCCATGGAATCTTGCCCTACAACTGCTAAAGATCTATCGTTCTTACGAAGTTCCTGACTTATAGTAGTCCTCTCATAGCTAGGTTTCGATCTCGGAGCCAGTTTGTTTCTCTAAGTTGACGAATTCGTGTGTTTAGGGGTTTTGAGAATATTCCCATGGAATCTTGCCATGCAACTGCTAAAGATTCATCGTTCTTACGAAGTTCCAGACTTATAGTAGTCCTCTCATGGCCAGGATTCGATCTCGGAGCCAGTTTGTTTCTCGAAGTTGACAAATTCGTGTGTGTTTAGGGTTTATGACAATATTACGATGGAATCTTACCAGGAAACTGCTAAAGATTCATCGTTCTTACGAAGATCCAGACATATAGTAGTCATCTCATGGCGAGGTTTCGATCTCGGAGCTAGTTTGTTTCTCGAAGTTGACGAATTCATGTGTGTTTAGGATTTTTGAGAATATTCCCATGGAATCATGCCCTGCAACTACTAAAGATTCATCGTTCTTACGAAGTTTCTGACTTATAGTAATCCTCTCATAACTAGGTTTCGATCTCGGAGCCAGTTTGTTTCTCGAAGTTGACGAATTCATGTGTGTTTAGGATTTTTGAGAATATTCCCATGGAATCTTTCCCTGCAACTACTAAAGATTTATCGTTCTTACGAAGTTCCTGACTTATAGTAGTCCTCTCATAACGAGGTTTCGATCTCGGAGCCAGTTTGTTTCTCGAAGTTGACGAATTCGTGTGTGTTTAGGGTTTTTGAGAATATTCCCATGGAATCTTGCGCTGCAACTGCTAAAGATTCATTGTTCTTTAGAAGATCCATACATATAGTAATCCTCTCATGGCCATGTTTCGATCTCTGAGCCAGTTTGTTACTCGAAGTTGACGAATTCGCGTGTGTTTCGGGTTTTTGAGATTATTCCCATGGAATCTTGCCCTGCAAATGCTAAAGATTCATCGTTCTTACAAAGATCCAGATTTATAGTAGTCCTCTCATGGCCAGGTTTCGATCTCGGAGCCAGTTAGTTTCTCGAAGTTGACGAATTCGTGTGTGTTTAGGGTTTTTGAGAATATTCCTATGGAATCTTCCCCTGCAACTGCTAAAGATTCATCGTTCTTACCAAGTTCCAGACTTATAGTAGTCCTTTCATGGCCAGGTTTCCATCTCGGAGCCAGTTTGTTTCTCTAAGTTGACGAATTCGTGTGTGTTTAGGGTTTTTGAGAATATTCCCATGGAATCTTTACCTGCAAGTGCTAAAGATTCATCGTTCTTACAAAGATCCAAACCTATAGTAGTACTCTCATGGCCAGGTTTCGATCTCAGAGCCAGTTTGTTTCTCGAAGTTGACGAATTCGTGTGTGTTTTGGGTTTTTGAGAATATTCCCATGGAATCTTACCCTGCAACTGCTAAAGATTCATCGTTCTTACGAAGATCCAGACTTATATTAGTCCTCTCATGGCAAGGTTTCGATCTCGGAGCGAGTTTGTTTCTCGAAGTTGACGAATTTGTGTGTGTTTTGGGTTTTTGAGAATATTCCCATGGAATCTTGCCATGCAACTGCTAAAGATTCATCGTTCTTACGAAGTTCCAGACTTATAGTAGTCCTCTCATGGCCAGGATTCGATCTCGGAGCCAGTTTGTTTCTCGAAGTTGACAAATTCGTGTGTGTTTAGGGTTTATGACAATATTACGATGAAATCTTACCCGGAAACAGCTAAAGATTCATCGTTCTTACGAAGATCCATACATATAGTAGTCATCTCATGGCGAGGTTTCGATCTCGGAGCTAGTTTGTTTCTCGAAGTTGACGAATTCATGTGTGTTTAGGATTTTGAGAATATTCCCATGGAATCTTGCCCTGAAACTACTAAAGATTCATCGTTCTTACGAAGTTCCTGACTTATAGTAGTCCTCTCATAACTAGGTTTCGATCTCGGAGCCAGTTTGTTTCTCGAAGTTGACGAATTCGTGTGTGTTTAGGGTTTTTGAGAATATTTCCATGGAATCTTGCGCTGCAACTGCTAAAGATTCATTGTTCTTAAGAAGATCCAGACATATAGTAATCCTCTCATGGCCAGGTTTCGATCTCGGAGCCAGTTTGTTTCTCGAAGTTGACGAATTCGTGTGTGTTTAGGGGTTTTGAGAATATTCCCATGAAATCTTTCCCTGCAACTTCTAAAGATTCATCGTTTTAACGAAGTTCCAGACTTATAGTAGTCCTCTCATGGCCAATTTTCGATCTCAAAGCCAGTTTGTTTCTCGAAGTTGACGAATTCGCGTGTGTTTAGGGTTTTTGAGAATATTCCCATGGAATCTTGCCCTGCAACTGCTAAAGATTCATCGTTCTTACGAAGATCCAGATTTATAGTAGTCCTCTCATGGCCAGGTTTCGATCTCGGAGCCAGTTAGTTTCTCGAAGTTGACGAATTCGTGTGTGTTTAGGATTTTTGAGAATATTCCTATGGAATCTTCCCCTGCAACTGCTAAGGATTCACCGTTCTTACGAAGTTCCAGACTTATAGTAGTCCTTTCATGGCCAGGTTTCCATCTCGGAGCCAGTTTGTTTCTCTAAGTTGACGAATTCGTGTGTGTTTAGGGTTTTTGAGAATATTCCCATGGAATCTTTACCTGCAAGTGCTAAAGATTCATCGTTCTTACAAAGATCCAAACCTATAGTAGTCCTCTCATGGCCAGGTTTCGATCTCAGAGCCAGTTTGTTTCTCGAAGTTGACGAATTCGTGTGTGTTTTGGGTTTTTGAGAATATTCCCATGGAATCTTACCCTGCAACTGCTAAAGATTCATCGTTCTTCCGAAGATCCAGACTTATAGTAGTCCTCTCATGGCAAGGTTTCGATCTCGGAGCCAGTTTGTTTCTCGAAGTTGACGAATTTGTGTGTGTTTTGGGTTTTTGAGAATATTCCCATGGAATCTTGCCCTGCAACTGCTAAAGATTCATCGTTCTTACGAAGTTCCTGACTTATAGTAGTCCTCTCATGGACAGGTTTCGATCTCGGACCCAGTCTGTTTCTCGAAGTTGACGAATTCATTTGTGTTTAGGAATTTTGAGAATATTCCCATGGAATCTTGCCATGCAACTGCTAAAGATTCATCGTTCTTACGAAGGTCCAGACTTATAGTAGTCCTCTCATGGCCAGGTTTCGATCTCCGAGCCAGTTTGTTTCTCGAAGTTGACGAATTCGTGTGTGTTTAGGGTTTATGACAATATTCTCGTGGAATCTTACCCGGAAACTGCTAAAGATTCATCGTTCTTACGAAGATCCAGGCCTATAGTAGTCATCTCATGGCGAGGTTTCGATCTTGGAGCCAGTTTGTTTCTCGAAGATGACGAATTCATGTGTGTTTATGGTTTTTGAGAATATTCCCATGGAATCTTGCCCTGCAACTGCTAAAGATTCATCGTTCTTACGAAGATCCAGACCTATAGTAGTCCTCTCATGGCCAGGTTTCGATCTCGGAGCCAGTTTGTTTCTCAAAGTTGACGAATTCGTGTGAGTTTAGAGTTTTGTAGAATATTCCCATGGAATCTTGTCCTGCAACTGCTAAAGATTCATCGTTCTTACGAAGATCCAGACCGATAGTAGTCCTCTCATGGCCAGATTTCGATCTCGGAGCCAGATTGTTTCTCGAAGTTGACGAATTCGTGTGTGTTTAGGGTTTTTTATAATATTCCCATGGAATCTTGCCCTGCAACTGCTAAAGATTCATCGTTCTGACGAAGTTCCAGACTTATAGTAGTCCTCTCATGGCCAGGTTTCGATCTCGGAGCCAGTTTGTTTCTCGAAGTAGACGAATTCGTGTGTGTTTACGGTTTTTGAGAATATTCCCTTGGAATATCTTGTCGTGCATATGCTAAAGATCCATATCGTTCTTACGAAGATCCAGACCTATAGTAGTAATCTCATGGCCAGGTTTCGATCTCAGAGCCAGTTTGTCTCTCGAAGTTGACGAATCTATGTGTGTTTAGGGCTTTTGAGAATATTCCCATGGAATATTGCCCTGCAATTGATAAAGATTCATCGTTCTTACGAATTTCCAGACTTATAGTAGTCCTCTCATGGCCAGGTTTCGATCTCGGAGCCAGTTTGTTTCATGAAGTTGACGAATTCGTGTGTGTTTGGGGTTTTTGAGAATATTCCCATGGAATCTTTACCTGCAAATGCTAAAGATTCATCGTTCTTACAAAGATCCAGACCTATAGTAATCCTCTCATGGCCAGGTTTCGATCTCAGAGCCAGTTTGTTTCTCGAAGATGACGAATTCGTGTGTGTTTTGGGTTTTTGAGAATATTCCCATGGAATCTTGCCTTGCAACTGGTAAAGATTCATCGTTCTTACGAAGATCCAGACTTATAGTAGTCCTCTCATGGAAAGGTTTCGATCTCGGAGCCAGTTTGTTTCTCGAAGTTGACGAATTTGTGTGTGTTTAGGGTTTTTGAGAATATTCCCATGGAATCTTGCCCTGCAACTGCTAAAGATTCATCGTTCTTACGAAGTTACTGACTTATAGTAGTCCTCTCATGGCCAGGTTTCGATCTCGGAGCCAGTTTGTTTCTCGAAGTTGACGAATTCATGTGTGTTTAGGATTTTTGAGAATATTCCCATGGAATCTTTCCATGCAACTGATAAAGATTCATCGTTCTTACAAAGTTCCAGACTTATAGTAGTCCTCTCATGGCCAGGTTTCGATCTCGGAGCCAGTTTGTTTCTCGAAGTTGACGAATTCGTGTGTGTTTAGGGTTTATGACAATATTCCCATGGAATCTTACCCGGAAACTGCTAAAAACATTCATCGTTCTTACGAAGATCCAGACCTATAGTAGTCATCTCATGGCGAGGTTTCGATCTTGGAGCCAATTTGTTTCTCGAAGATGACGAATTCATGTGTGTTTAGGGTTTTTGAGAATATTTCCATGGAATCTTGCCATGCAACTGCTAAAGATTCATCGTTCTTACGAAATTCCTGACTTATAGTAGTCCTCTCATAGCGAGGTTTCGATCTCGGAGCCAGTCTGTTTCATGAAGTTGACGAATTCGTGTGTGTTTAGGGTTTTTGAGAATATTCCCATGGAATCTTGCCCTGCAACTGCTAAAGATTCATTGTTCTTACGAAGATCCAGACCTATAGTAGTCATCTCATGGTCAGGTTTCGATCTCGGAGCCAGTTTGTTTCTCGAAGTTGACGAATTCGTGTGTGTTTAGGGGTTTTGAGAATATTCCCATGCAATCTTGCCCTGCAATTGCTAAAGATTCATCTTTCTTACGAAGATCCAGACTTATAGTAGTCCTCTCATGGCCAGGTTTCGATCTCGGAGCCAGTTTTTTTCTCGAAGTTGACGAATTCGTGTGTGTTTAGGGGTTTTGAGAATATTCCCATGGAATCTTGCCCTGCAATTGCTAAAGATTCATCGTTCTTATGAAGATCCAGACCTATAGTAATCCTCTCATGGACAGGTTTCGATCTCGGAGCCAGTTTGTTTCTCGAAGTTGACGAATTCACTAGTACAAATCTTTACATTGGCCACACTTAATCACATAGGATTTTGGTCATGGATTTTTTTCACTCCAAAAATGTGGCATCAGGTGCCGAGACAAAAAGGTATCCCTATGGCTACATAAACTTTGAGTGGCTATAAAATATGATTTACCATGGCCATAACTCTAAAACCGTGTCTATATGGTACTCAATATTTTTTTTTGTAGTTAAGCATTTTCACTATCACCATGGCCATAGGATCCTTATAGACACACAATTTAATTATATGTGGCTAAAGTTTACCTTAAAGTCACGTAAATTTTATTATATCCGTGGCCTTTGTCATCAATTGGACACGCAAAATTCATTTTATCATGGCCAATTCATGAGTTGCAGTCACACTAATTTTTCTCAACCATGGACATCTCTATCATTTGGACACACGGAAAATAATTTAACATGGCTAATACATGATTTGTAGTCACGTTTAATCTATGGTACCATGGCCATCCATATTTTTGGACACATGATAAACATTTTACATGGCCAATTAATAAGTTATGGCCACTAAATATTTGTAGCATCGTGGCTAAATTTTTTCGAAAGACACATCAAGTGTTTTGAATGTAGCTATTGTTCACCTTTTGGACACATCAAGTGTTTTCAATGTAGCTATTGTTCACCTTTTGGACACATAGGATACCACAAACCATGGCGATAACCTTTATAAAATGACACAAAACGTATTCAACGTGGCAAATATTAGCTTTTAGTCACTCGAGAAAATTGCAATTTTATTTCTCATTTTATCTTCAAGGACCTATTGGCCCCTTTTAATGTAGCTAATGGTTAACTTTTACCTACCCTTATCTGAGAATATGTAGTCAGAATTATTAATATATCAAAATTGATATAAAATATCTTTTATTAATCACATGAGGGAAACATCACATATCTTTGATAAGTTTAGTAGTAAGCAGAACTCGGAAAAATCACCATTTCAGATGGAGATTCAATAATTAATAATTCACATAGTAAATCCATAGTACCACGACTATTATTTATCTGTAACTAGACTGTTGTACTCTTCATTTCTTACCATTTCTCATATTCTTCAGTTCCCCATAATGCAGATCCGAAGCTTTAGCAATCTTCTTAATCTTCTTGGTCTTTGGGTATGTCATCATACTTCTTCTTAGTGTTCTTAAGCTTTAGTCCACTCTCTTGACATCATCATGAAACTCAAATTATAACTCATTACTTTGGAACAGTTGTAGCTATCAAAACCAGCACTTGTACCAGTCAAGCTAACACTGATCCCCCCATGGTTCCTTACAGACGAAAGGTTGGGATAGCTGGGCCTGAAGAAGTGCAGGGAAAAAATATTGAGAGTTTGAGACTACAGATAGAGTGATGAAAACTACTGAAAACTGATAGATTCGAATGTCATTCTCCGCTGTTAAGCAAAACTAAGAACAAAGTCTTCATCCTGTTTGGTGCATTACCTTGTTATGTCGTCATCACATACTACTTAATAGCTCCGAGATGCGCATCTGATAAAAAAAACACCATCCCCATGGAAATGACAAACTCTACCATAAATGAATCCACTTGACAAACTGATTGAACATAATTACATGTATATGGGTAGACAGTCGAATATATACATACCTCACCTATGAAAAATAGATTCAGTAAACCTAGGATATAGCTGGTCTGCTTTGACGATGAGATTAATAAATTAACCTTGAGGTGTGCAATAAGTTCTAGAAGTCAACCTTAACACGGCTCTCGGAAGTTGAATCGAATGACAAAACCAGAATATACAAGTCAGAATATATGTTCTAAGTTTACCTCCCTTTACAGTTTTATTTTAAAAACATAATATCCAACACCATGATCAAATTTAACCCCATCGTAGTTCTACTAAGCGTATATTCTTGGGTGTTTCACATACCAAAAAGGATAAAGAAGTTACCCTTTTCCCGATTTCTAATGTTTGAGTGGATGACATATATTCTACAATAATCCTTTTTTCTTTAGTGTCATAACTTGATTTTCCTGTTAAAGCATGACATCGATATGATTATATATAACCCTTCATAGCCAAAGAGAACTTCGATAAATAGATAGATTTGATATAAATAAGAGAGATTGCATGCATACTACCAAAGTTGTCAAAGGAATTCAAAAGAGCAACATAAACAGTTGGAGTGAACACAACATGAACTGACCTCTTCTGTAAGCTTGAAATTTTTAACCATCAGAAATGCATAAATATGGAAAAATGCTTTCGCCTAGTAGTGGAGAAAAAGCAAGACCAAAACCTATTTTTGCGAGGGACGGTATCTGGCAACACAGGGACTTCCCCCCTCTATGACACAAAAAAATCCCTACATTAAAATGAGATAGAAAAAAGATCAAGTATAAATTTATAGAGAGACCAACTATCTATAGGATGCATTATATACAGAGGCCTTTTTCTCAGAGTGAGATGTGCACACAAAGCGTAATGTATGTTTTAGACAACTATAGAAAGCCACAACGAATATCTTTACCTTTTTAACCTACAACACACCAAGCCTGAACTTCAAAAATTCCCTACTCTTGGAGGATTTTTCCTTATATTGACGCTCATGTGATCAAGTTCATTGGTTTCTGGGTCCCCAATCTGATTTATAACTTGTGTCATATACCTATCCAATTTATGCCTAACCTAAGCTGAACCTTAAACAGCTAAAGAAAGAACCTTCGAATCACTTTTGCAGATACATTTAGTTTTATAACCTTTTGTCGGTCAATAGGTAGTTCAATAAATAGGGATGTAATCCCTCTTTCAAGCATAAAAAGACACTGTGTAGACGCGAATTTTGTGGCAGTTCAGCATTTAAAACAGCTGTTTTGATTCCAAACTGTGACAATACGTGATTGAGTCAATTATAACCGAAGAAGTGAAGAAAGCGTATCAACAAAACAAGAAAAATTGCTTTTGGAGTAGATTTACACCTTACCTGTTCTAGAAAGAGCTTCAGAAACCCATATCAATAGTTCCAACTTCAAGAGTGACAGCATGTAGAGTTGCTTATCACGAGTACTGCATGAAATCTGCCAGCAAAAGATGCACAAGATGAGTTCTAAGATTTCATCTTCATGTGTGGCATACCCTTACTCTTTTAAAATAGAAATACTAATAAACTACTGGCTCACCCAGAACTGTTGAACGTTTTTTGGAATCATCTCATCCTTGACATCTCCAACTTCGAAAAGAGTCAAAATAACTGGACTGTGCAGCACAAGCTTTTCCAGCTTCTCAACATCAGCACTGCCAAAGTCACGTAAAACAAAATAAGAAAATTGCATTATAGCTAAATATGTATATTCATACCCGCTAAAAAGATGTTGTCAGTATAAGCAGTAGAAAAAACTGCAAAGATATAATTTATGCAAGTGGGCAATAAAAAATCACAAGAGATCAGTAGACTTTCCCCTTCTTAACATCCTTGTCTTTGGGTCTGTACTTCAGCAGCATCTTGAAAAGATGCGTGGCCACAGTAAATGTAAGACAACGTACTAAGAAACGCAAAATGGATGGAAAAGTCTCAGGCCAGTCTGGTTTCTCAACATGCGTTCAGTATATTCTTCAAAAGCAAGATCTATATTTAAATACACATCAAATACTCTTGCTGAACAGTACAGATGCATCATTGGAGTCTGGAAAACAAATCCCCAGAACAATCAACCCATCATTCAAAAAAGAAAAATAATATAATTTAAAGTAAGAGATAAGAGAAATGTGAAACTGGGGATCAAAAAATTCTTCCAAACAAGAGACAAGTTCTGAGTTTCAAACTTGGATTTTACTGAAAGCAAGCACCGAGAACCTTATATCTTAATAACCTCTAATGTTCTAAAATTTAGCTCACCAAATAGAAAAATAACAGACTCAGTAAAACTAATACAACAGCAACATACCATACAGATTTTGAAACTCCTTGAATCAAGAGCTGTTATTGACTAATATTCCTCCCCCAATCAAGTATGAAACTGGGTTTCATGTAATTACAGATTCAAAGCGAACACACTGGAACAAAATCACCTGCTCGGCCAAGAACCGCAGTTAGTTAACACAAAAATTTCCAGACTGAGCTGGATTTGGCACCTAAAAGTTCTCGAATATATACATCATCATCTGCAAAATGAGATCATCCTGCTAATTTTCTGAGTCTTTTCTATGCGACTTTTCAACCTTGTTCTGTGAGATTCCAGAAAAAAACTGCTCATAACTGTCCAGAAAAGCATTGAACCCTTATTGAACTAGTTGAAGTTGAAATTGTTAAACCAATTGTAACATCTCTTCTTTCCCTTTCATCAACGAAGTGGGTCTGTGTTTTCTAGATTTACAAGGTTTTGTTGAGAAGAATTCGAAGGCCTGGTGATGGACAGAGTTGGGGTTCACTGATAGTGTTGCTGCTGGGAGGAGCTTGAGAAATCATCTGAGAATTATTCAAAGCGCTGAGTTGAATTGAATCCGGCGAAAAAGAACAAAATAGAAGAACGGGTTTGAGGCACAAACTTATTATATGGGTGGATTTCTGGTTTATAAAGACCAGATGTTGCTGGTGTTTGCACTCAAATCCAAATTCATCCACCACCCAACATTACTGATCTGATGTAATTTGAAATCCGCGTAAAACCCATCCCTCAAAGATTTATTTTTTCTTCGAAGATTTTGATTTTGAAATCTAGGGTTTGTTTTTTTCAGCTCAACATTTTTTACTTTTGTTTTGGAATTTAGGGTTTGAAATCTACAACTTCCATACGTTTTTTACATAGAAATTGAGAGCGAAAAAGAGATTTGGCGGTAGTTAGAGATTTGTGGGTTAGGGTTTTCTTCTGTTAGGAGGCGGAAGATGAGAGAAAGAGTAAGGGAGGAAGAGATGGGAGAAACAGATTAGAAAAACTGAGGGAACCGAGAGAAAAAAATATTGATCGTTTTGTATAAAGGAATTGGACGGTAAAGATTTGATGAAATGCATTCATACGGATTATGAAAAATCTATAGACGGTAAAGATTTGATTTAAGACTGTCATACGGATCAAGGAAAGTGTGTTTCTTTGTGCTTTCTCTTTGTGTTAATAAGAACTCATGTTTTCGGTTTAATTATCAACCTTAGACATGAAAAAAATTCAAAAAAAAAAAAATTAATAAATTTAGGACATTGTTATCGACATTCAGATATAAAAAAATCCAAAAAATATATAAGAATGAATCGGGAAAATGAAAAATGAATTCGATAATTGGTGTGCTTCTTTGTGCTTTCTTTTTGTGTTTTTCTGCTTTCTCTTTGTGCTTCCGGTTTGAATTTCGACTAGTCGCATAGGTCATGAAGTAATTTTGACAAGTCATACAGGTCATGAAGTAGCTTTAAGTTCACACTGGTAAACTCAGGTTATAAGATTACTAGAGATGGACCACGAAATTCAGGATGGTTCTGACTTTAAACTTAGCTGGATACATCATCGAAATTGATATATATGAAGCTCAACGTTAATTCGAACTACAAATGTGGTATAACGACATACAAGCAATACCTACGAAGCTGTGGGAGAGTTCTAACTTCAAACTTAGTATGATACATCATTGAAATCGATAAATATGAAGCTCGATGTCGATTCGAACTTCAAATGTGGTATAACGACGCACAAACTATGAACCAAGAAGCTCTGAGAGGGTTCTGACTTCAAACTTAGCATGATACATATCGAAATCGATAAATATGAAGCTCGGTATCTATTCGAACTTCAAATGTGGTACGACGACATATAAACTATGAACCAAGAAGCCCCGTGAGGGATCTGACTACAAACTTAGCAGGATACATCATCGAAATCGACAAATGTGAAGCTTAGTGTCGATTAGAACTTCAAATGTGGTATAACGACATACAAACTATGAACCAAGAAGCTCCAGGAGGGTTCAGACTTCAAACTTAGCAGGATACATCATCAAAATCGATAAATATGAAGCTCAATGTCGATTTAAACTTCAAATGTGGTATAACGACATACGAACTATGAACCAAGAAGATCCGGGAGGGTTCTGACTTCAAAAGTAGCAGGATACATCATCGAAATCGATAAATATGAAACTTAGGAGTTAAATCAAACTTGGCCGGGAGTTGACTGTTATAAGTCGGAAACTTAGTAAAAACGATGAATCCAACCATTCGTAGGTAAGATTCCATCGAGACATTTTTCAAAACCTTGAACAAACCCTTTTTTGGCGACTTTGATAAAAAAAGTTGCTCAGAGATCGAAACCTTAAACAAAACCTTTTTACAACTTGCATCCAATGTAGCTTGTGATCGGTTATACCTTGATTTTCAAAGTAGCTTGTAACCGGTTATACCACCTGCCATCTACTAATGACTACAACCATGGCTAGTATTTTAAAAGTTAAAATTCAATCTCATGTGTCTAATGGATCCGACGCTATGGTCACAATTTGTTTTTCATATAGCCATATCATAATCCTCCCAAAAAATAAAGAAATGGTGTAACCATATGTCAATGTTTTATCATGTTTGATTAAATGTATCAATTCGTCAGTACATGTGTGTCTAATAAACCATATATTATGGACACATAAACAAACCAATGTGACTAAATAAATCCTTTTTCCGCCACAGATTAATAGGTGTGTCTATTGCCATCCTACAATTTCGACACATACATAATTATTTAATGTGGCCATATACGCATCTATAGCTACATATGATAGGATTAGACTGAAAACTATGACCAAACGATACCCTATGGATACAGTTGATGGGTTTAGGATTAAACCCATGACCAAATGGTGCACTATGGATACATGGTAACACAAAACGTGACTATAGTTATATTGATGACATGTAGTCACACAAATAACCTGAAACGTGGCTGGGATGTAAACAAAAAAACGTGGCCTATGTGAAGATTTGTACTAGTGATTCATGTGTGTTTAGGGGTTTTGAGAATATTCCCATGGAATCTTGCCCTGCAACTGCTAAAGATTCATCGTTTTTACGAAGTTCCAGACTTATAGTAGTCCTCTCATAGCAAGGTTTCGATCTCGGAGCCAGTTTTTTTCTCGAAGTTGACGAATTCGTGTGTGTTTAGGGTTTTGAGAATATTCCCATGGAATCTTGCCCTGCAACTGCTAAAGATTCATCGTTCTTACGAATATCCAGACCGATAGTAGTCCTCTCATGGCCAGGTTTCAATCTCGGAGCCAGTTTGTTTCTCGAAGTTGACGAATTCGTGTGTGTTTAGGGTTTTTGAGAATATTCCCATGGAATCTTGACCTGCAAATGCTAAAGATTCATCGTTATTACGAAGTTCCAGACTTATAGTAGTCCTCTCATGGCCATGTTTCGATCTCGGAGCCAGTTTGTTTCTCGAAGTTGACGAATTTGTGTGTGTTTAGGGTTTTTGAGAATATTCCCATGGAATCTTTCCATGCAACTGCTAAAGATTCATCGTTCTTACAAAGTTCCCGACTTATATTAGTCCTCTCATGGCCAGGTTTCGATCTCGGAGCCAGTTTGTTTCTCGAAGTTGACGAATTCGTGTGTGTTTAGGGTTTATGACAATATTCCCATGGAATCTTACCCGGAAACTGCTAAAGATTCATCGTTCTTACGAAGATCCAGACCTATAGTATTCATCTCATGGAGAGGTTTCGATCTTGGAGCCAATTTGTTTCTCGAAGATGACGAATTCATGTGTGTTTAGGGTTTTTGAGAATATTCCCATGGAATCTTGCCATGCAACTGCTAAAGCTTCATCATTCTTACGAAGTTCCTGACTTATATTAGTCCTCTCATAGCTAGGTTTCGATCTCGGAGCCAGTTTGTTTCTCGAAGTTGACGAATTCGTGTGTGTTTAGGGTTTTTGAGAATATTCCCATGGAATCTTGCCCTGCATCTGCTAAAGATTCATTGTTCTTACGAAGATCCAGACCTATAGTAATCCTCTCATGGCCAGGTTTCGATCTCGGAGCCAGTTTGTTTCTCGAAGTTGACGAATTCGTGTGTGTTTAGGGGTTTTGAGAATATTCCCATGGAATCTTGCCCTGCAACTGCTAAAGATTCATCGTTCTTACGAAGATCCAGACTTATAGTAGTCCTCTCATGTCCAGGTTTCGATCTCGGAGCCAGTTTGTTTCTCGAAGTTGACGAATTCGTGTGTGTTTAGGGGTTTTGAGAATATTCACATGGAATCTTGCCCTGCAACTGCTAAAGATTCATCGTTCTTACGAAGATCCAGACCGATAGTAGTCCTCTCATGGACAAGTTTCGATCTCGGAGCCAGTTTGTTTCTCGAAGTTGACGAATTCGTATGTGTTTCGAGTTTTTGAGAATATTCCCATGGAATCTTGCCCTGCAACTGCTAAAGATTCATCGTTCTTACGAGGTTCCAGACTTATAGTAGTCCTCTCATGGCCATGTTTCGATCTCGGAGCCAGTTTGTTTCTCGAAGTTGACGACTTCGTGTGTGTTTAGGGTTTTTGAGAATATTCCCATGGAATCTTGCCCTGCAACTTCTAAAGATTCATCGTTCTTACGAAGTTCCAGACTTATAGTAGTCCTCTCATGGCCATGTTTCGATGTCGGAGCCAGTTTGTTTCTCGAAGTTGACGAATTCGTGTGTGTTTAGGATTTTTGAGAATATTCCCTTGGAATATCTTGTCGTACATCTGCTAAAGATCCATATCGTTCTTACGAAGATCAAGACCTATAGTAATAATCTCATGGCCATGTTTCGATCTCAGAGCCAGTTTGTCTCTCGAAGTTGACGAATTCATGTGTGTTTAGGGTTTTTGAGAATATTCCCATGGAATCTTGCCCTGCAACTGCTAAAGATTCATCGTTCTTACAAAGTTCCAGACCTATAGTAGTCCTCTCATGGCCAGGTTTCTATCTCAGAGCAAGTTTGTTTCTCGAAGTTGGCGAATTCGTGTGTGTTTTGGGTTTTTGAGAATATTCCCATGGAATCTTGCCTTGCAACTGCTAAAGATTCATCGTTCTTACGAAGATCCATACTTATAGTAGTCCTCTCATGGAAAGGTTTCGATCTCGGAACCAGTTTGTTTCTCGAAGTTGACGAATTTGTGTGTGTTTAGGATTTTTGAGAATATTCCCATGGAATCTTGCCCAGTAACTGCTAAAGATTCATCGTTCTTACGAAGTTCCTGACTTATAGTAGTCCTCTCATGGCCAGGTTTCGATCTCGGAGCCAGTTTGTTTCTCGAAGTTGACGAATTCATGTGTGTTTAGGGTTTTGAGAATATTCCCATGGAATCTTGCGATGCAACTGCTAAAGATTCATCTTTCTTACGAAGTTCCTGACTTATAATAGTCCTCTCTTGGCTAGGTTTCGCTCTCGGATCCAGTTTGTTTCTCGAAGTTGACGAATTCGTGTGTGTTTAGGGTTTTGAGAATATTCCCATGGAATCTTTCCCTGGAACTGCTAAAGATTCATTGTTCTTACGAAGATCCAGACCTATAGTAATCCTCTCATGGCCAGGTTTCGATCTCGGAGCCAGTTTGTTTCTCGAAGATGACGAATTCATTTGTGTTTAGGGGTTTTGAGAATATTCCCATGGAATCTTGCCCTGCAACTGCTAAAGATTCATTTACGAAGTTCCAGACTTATAGTAGTCCTGTCATGGCCAGGTTTCGATCTTGGAGCAAGTTTGTTTCTCGAAGTTGACGAATTCGTGCGTGTTTAGGGTTTTTGAGAATATTCCCATGGAATCTTGCCCTGCAACTGCTAAAGGTTCATCGTTCTTACGAAGATCCAGACTTATAGTAGTCCTCTCATGGCCAGGTTTCGATCTCGGAGCAAGTTTGTTTCTCGAAGTTGACGAATTCGTGTGGGTTTAGGATTTTTGAGAATATTCCCATGGAATCTTCCCCTGCAACATCTAAAGATTCATCGTTCTTACGAAGTTCCAGACTTATAGTAGTCCTCTCATGGCCAATTTTCGATCTTGGACCAAGTTTGTTTCTCGAAGTTGACGAATTCGTGTGTGTTTAGGGTTTTTGAGAATATTCCCATGGAGTCTTTCCATGCCACTGCTGAAGATTCATCGTTCTTACGAAGATCCAGACTTATAGTAGTCCTCTCATGGCCAGGTTTCGATCTCGAAGCCAGTTTGTTTCTCGAAGTTGACGAATTCGTGTGGGTTTAGGATTTTTGAGAATATTCCCATGGAATCTTCCCCTGCAACTGCTAAAGATTCATCGTTCTTACGAAGTTCCAGACTTATATTAGTCCTCTCATGGCCAGGTTTCGATCTCGGAGCCAGTTTGTTTCTCGAAGTTGACGAATTCGTGTGTGTTTAGGGTTTATGACAATATTCCCATGGAATCTTACCCGGAAACTTCTAAAGATTCATCGTTCTTACGAAGATCAAGACCTATAGTAGTCATCTCATGGAGAGGTTTCGATCTTAGAGCCAGTTTGTTTCTCGAAGATGACGAATTCATGTGTGTTTAGGGTTTTTGAGAATATTCCCATGGAATCTTGCCCTGCAACTGCTAAAGATTCATCGTTCTTACGAAGTTCCTGACTTATAGTAGTCCTCTCATAGCTAAGTTTTGATCTCGGAGTCAGTTTGTTTCTCGAAGTAGACGAATTCGTGTGTGTTTAGGGTTTTTGAGAATATTCCCATGGAATCTTGCCCTGCAACTGCTAAAGATTCATTGTTCCTACGAAGATCCAGACTTATAGTAATCCTCTCATGGCTAAGTTTCGATCTCAGAGCCAGTTTGTTTCTCGAAGTTGACGAATTCGTGTGTGTTTAGGGGTTTTGAGAATATTCCCATGGAATATTGCCCTGCAACTGCTAAAGATTCATCGTTTTTACGAAGTTCCAGACTTATAGTAGTCCTCTCATGGCCAGGTTTCGATCTCGGAGCCAGTTTGTTTCTCGAAGTTGACGAATTCGTGTATGTTTAGGGTTTTTGAGAATATTCCCATGGAATATTGCCCTGCAACTGCTAAAGATTCATCGTTCTTACGAAGATCCAGACTTATAGTAGTCTTCTCATGGCTAGGTTTCGATCTCGGAGCCAGTTTATTTCTCGAAGTTGACGAACTCGTGTGTGTTTAGGGGTTTTGAGAATATTCACATGGAATCTTCCCCTGCAACTGCTAAAGATTCATCGTTCTTACGAAGTTTCAGGCTTATAGTAGTCCTCTCATGGCCAGGTTTCGATCTCGGAGCCAGTTT
Organism: Papaver somniferum; assembly: GCF_003573695.1. NCBI lineage: Eukaryota > Viridiplantae > Streptophyta > Magnoliopsida > Ranunculales > Papaveraceae > Papaver > Papaver somniferum. The sequence goes on from NC_039367.1 coordinate 94,759,907, forward strand.
GTTTCTCGAAGTTGACGAATTCGTGTGTGTTTCGAGTTTTTGAGTATAGTTCCGTGGAATCTTACTCTGCAACTACTAAAGATTCATCTTTCTTACGAAGTTCCAGACTTATAGTAGTCCTCTCATGGCCAGGTTTCAATCTCGGAGCCAGTTTGTTTCTCGAAGTTGACGACTTCGTGTGTGTTTAGGGTTTTTGAGAATATTCCCATGGAATCTTGCCCTGCAACTTCTAAAGATTCATCGTTCTTACGAAGTTCCATACTTATAGTAGTCCTCTCATGGCCATGTTTCGATGTCGGAGCCAGTTTGTTTCTCGAAGTTGACGAATTCGTGTGTGTTTAGGATTTTTGAGAATATTCCCTTGGAATATCTTGTCGTGCATCTGCTAAAGATCCATATCGTTCTTACGAAGATCCAGACCTATAGTAATAATCTCATGGCCATGTTTCGATCTCAGAGCCAGTTTGTCTCTCGAAGTTGACGAATTCATGTGTGTTTAGGGTTTTTGAGAATATTCCCATGGAATCTTGCCCTGCAACTGCTAAAGATTCATCGTTCTTACAAAGTTCCAGACTTATAGTAGTCCTCTCATGGCCAGGTTTCGATCTCAGAGCCAGTTTGTTTCTTGAAGTTGACGAATTCGTGTGTGTTTGAGGTTTTTGAGAATAATCCCATGGAATCTTTACTTGCAAATGCTAAAGATTCATCGTTCTTACAAAGTTCCAGACCTATAGTAGTCCTCTCATGGCCAGGTTTCTATCTCAGAGCAAGTTTGTTTCTCGAAGTTGACGATTTTGTGTGTGTTTAGGGTTTTTGAGAATATTCCCATGGAATCTTGCCCAGCAACTGCTAAATATTCATCGTTCTTACGAAGTTCCTGACTTATAGTAGTCCTCTCATGGCCAGGTTTCGATCTCGGAGCCAGTTTGTTTCTCGAAGTTGACGAATTCATGTGTGTTTAGGATTTTTGAGAATATTCCCATGGAATCTTGCGATGCAACTGCTAAAGATTCATCTTTCTTACGAAGTTCCTGACTTATAATAGTCCTCTCTTGGCTAGGTTTCTCTCTCGGATCCAGTTTGTTTCTCGAAGTTGACGAATTCGTGTGTGTTTAGGGTTTTGAGAATATTCCCATGGAATCTTTCCCTGCAACTGCTAAAGATTCATTGTTCTTACGAAGATCCAGACCTATAGTAATCCTCTCATGGCCAGGTTTCGATCTCGGAGCCAGTTTGTTTCTCGAAGATGACGAATTCATTTGTGTTTAGGGGTTTTGAGAATATTCCCATGGAATCTTGCCCTGCAACTGCTAAAGATTCATTTACGATGTTCCAGACTTATAGTAGTCCTGTCATGGCCAGGTTTCGATCTTCGAGCAAGTTTGTTTCTCGAAGTTGACGAATTCGTGCGTGTTTAGGATTTTTGAGAATATTCCCATGGAATCTTGCCCTGCAACTGCTAAAGATTCATCGTTCTTACGAAGATCCAGACTTATAATAGTCCTCTCATGGCCAGGTTTCGATCTCGGAGCCAGTTTGTTTCTCGAAGTTGACGAATTCATGTGGGTTTAGGATTTTTGAGAATATTCCCATGGAATCTTCCCCTGCAACAGCTAAAGATTCCTCGTTCTTACGAAGTTCCAGACTTATAGTAGTCCTCTCATGGCCAGGTTTCGATCTTGGACCAAGTTTGTTTCTCGAAGTTGACGAATTCGTGTGTGTTTAGGGTTTTTGAGAATATTCCCATGGAGTCTTTCCATGCCACTGCTGAAGATTCATCGTTCTTACGAAGATCCAGACTTATAGTAGTCCTCTCATGGCCAGGTTTCGATCTCGAAGCCAGTTTGTTTCTCGAAGTTGACGAATTCGTGTGGGTTTAGGATTTTTGAGAATATTCCCATGGAATCTTCCCCTACAACTGCTAAAGATTCATCGTTCTTACGAAGTTCCAGACTTATATTAGTCCTCTCATGGCCAGGTTTCGATCTCGGAGCCAGTTTGTTTCTCGAAGTTGACGAATTCGTGTGTGTTTAGGGTTTATGACAATATTCCCATGGAATCTTACCCGGAAACTGCTAAAGATTCATCGTTCTTACGAACATCAAGACCTATAGTAGTCATCTCATGGAGAGTTTTCGATCTTGGAGCCAGTTTGTTTCTCGAAGATGACGAATTCATGTGTGTTTAGGGTTTTTGAGAATATTCCCATGGAATCTTTCCCTGCAACTGCTAAAGATTCATCGTTCTTACGAAGTTCCTGACTTATAGTAGTCCTCTCATAGCTAAGTTTTGATCTCGGAGTCAGTTTGTTTCTCGAAGTAGACGAATTCGTGTGTGTTTAGGGTTTTTGAGAATATTCCCATGGAATCTTGCCCTGCAACTGCTAAAGATTCATTGTTCCTACGAAGATCCAGACTTATAGTAATCCTCTCATGGCCAAGTTTCGATCTCAGAGCCAGTTTGTTTCTCGAAGTTGACGAATTCGTGTGTGTTTAGGGGTTTTGAGAATATTCCCATGGAATATTTCCCTGCAACTGCTAAAGATTCATCGTTTTTACGAAGTTCCAGACTTATAGTAGTCCTCTCATGGCCAGGTTTCGATCTCGGAGCCAGTTTGTTTCTCGAAGTTGACGAATTCGTGTATGTTTAGGGTTTTTGAGAATATTCCCATGGAATATTGCCCTGCAACTGCTAAAGATTCATCGTTCTTACGAAGATCCAGACTTATAGTAGTCTTCTCATGGCTAGGTTTCGATCTCGGAGCCAGTTTATTTCTCGAAGTTGACGAACTCGTGTGTGTTTAGGGTTTTTGAGAATATTCCCATGGAATATTCCCCTGCAACTGCTAAAGATTCATCGTTCTTACGAAGTTTCAGGCTTATAGTAGTCCTTTCATGGCCAGGTTTCGATCTCGGAGCCAGTTTGTTTCTCGAAGTTGACGAATTCGTGTGTGTTTAGGGTTTTTGAGTATAGTTCCGTGGAATCTTACTCTGCAACTACTAAAGATTCATCGTTCTTACGAAGTTCCAGACTTATAGTAGTCCTCTCATGGCCAGGTTTCAATCTCGGAGCCAGTTTGTTTCTCGAAGTTGACGAATTCGTGTGTGTTTAGGGTTTTTGAGAATATTCCCATGGAATCTTACCCATAAACTGCTAAAGATTTATCGTTCTTGCGAAGTTTCAATCTCATAGTAGTCCACTCCTGCTAAATTGATAGTCAGAACCGATTTCAGACGTTTACGATTCATAGTTCGTGGTCAGGTTTGAAGCCGAAGCCACTAGAATTTAGAGTTTATGCCTATAATGGTTTTATTGTAATTGTTTCTAATCCAACAAACCAAATTTAAGGAAATCAAATCACAAGCCAATCTAACGGTGGGAAGCCTTGTTTGGTTTACCAAACTTACTGTTTTCTTCTTCAATCCGTATGCTTTGTTTAAACCAATGAGATTGTCCAAATTTTAATCTAACGGCTACAAACAATATCATGCGGATTGTGTGTTTCCCACCCAAATAGCCCGCCTAAATTTCGGCACATCTTTCTAAATTTTGTTTCCCACCCAAACACCCCCTAATGAGAAGACTTTTGACCATAGACCAAAAATTTCCTCTCATTTCTTTCTCTCTCTCTCTCTGTCTCGTTTTTTCTCTCTGTCTCTGAGAAGATTTTCTCTGCAACTTCACTTGGAACCCTAACTTCATACAACCCCGATCTTGACATCTCGAGAAACCCAGCTTCACCTCAAACTCTAACTTCATCTCAAACTCTGACTGATATCTCAAGAAACCCAACTTCACCCCAATCTCCGATATCAAACCCTAGCGTCAACTGCGCCGATTTACATCTTAACTCAAACTCAGGTATAAATATCACCTGTAAAGATGTATTTGTCATTTTCTATTGGTTTGATTTCTGATTTGAATTTGTTTTTCATTATCTTCGTGATTTCCTGATTTGGGTTTTATTTTCTGAACCGAGTTAGGGTTTATATTTTGAACCGATTCATATGATTTCTTTCGTTTTTTTTTGGTTATAGCAAATACCCTTTGTAATAGGTTGTATAATCGTCAGAGACAATATGATTTATTCCTGATAACATCTTAAAATTCTATGACTCGGACGAGTTAGAACCGATTCATGCTTGTTCTTCAATCTTGTTTACTGATTGTTTTGTTTTCTGACCTGATTCTTGACATGCAATATGTGAGTCTTCAATTAAAGTTAATTTTCTTAACATGTAGTAGTTTCATTTCTGAATAAATTACCAAAATTGTGTTGTCTTCTGAACCCTGTAAACATGATGCTTGTTTTTGATACCATCAAGTGAATCTGTAATTTCCGCTGGTTGGAGTACCGAACTCCTGACTCATTCTCAACTGAGATTTGCATAGGGCTTCGGTATCCCAACCAGCGGTTGTCAGTTGCTTGGTGGTCATTATATGATGCTTTATTGAGTTTATTCCTTTCAATTTTAAGAATGACTTGTTAACATGATAGTTTTAGCACATGTATGAGATATTTAGTATCCATGTAAGTAAAGTTGATGTAGTTTAAACTAGTACAACCGTTGCCATCGTGGGAGGGCCGACCGAAGTAGTTGACGAAACGACATCATTACGTGATTGCACGGATTCAGATTTGTAAAGGAATTTTTTTTTTGTAAATGAGATGTTCACGAAAAATTGTAAAAGAGATTTGATATGCTGTTATTTGAATTCTAGGGCTCGACTTCAAAACTAAACTTTCCACACCTCAAAATCCTAAATCCCAAGATATCAGCTTTCAATAGTCATAGGTGTACTAACTAAACTTTTCTAGCAGTAGCGAAAACAAAATTTTACAAGTCATTTTCTTTTATACAAGGTTGTTCTGACTGGTTGTCAGACTCTGTGAAGCCGTTAGTTTCTTTGGGAATTTCGGTTGAGACAGTAGCAGGCTGATCAGGTTGGACTGGTAATGGCAGCATTTCAAGTTTCTTCTTCTCCTTCATTATGACTTGCCTGGGTATCACCTCTAATAAAAAGTTTCCTCCAATCCATATAAATGCATAGACTTTGGATTTTTGGAAAATCACATGCAATTCGTAAGACATAAATATTGGCACAGTTAAAGTCATTGTGGCAACTGTGAATGCATCTTGGAACAGGGTATACATGAGCATACGATTCTGGTCACCTAGAACTCCACTCAGACACCACCACATATTATTTGCTTTTTTTTGCTTCCTTCGATAGTTCTCTGCCAACATTAGCAGCAGGAAAGAGAATAAGTGAAAATAAATGGAAGCATAATACCTATGAAAATTTAGGCGTGTAAACTCGGTTTTCGTCAAATGATTCAAATTGCAACCCCTAGACCAGTTTTTCTAATGTGTGACAACATCCTGTATCTCAAAGATAACAACATAGAAGGAAGCATCCAGTAAAGGCGGCAATGACAAGAAGCCAGGAAGCCAAATCAGTAGCCTCCTAAATCATTAACAGGGTTAATCAAATAATTGGCAATTTGAGCCATCGAGAGCTAATAATGAAATTCTTCCCGTATGTTTCTGTCCATATACAATACGTGAGGGGTGAAGAGAGAGGGAGCGAGGGAATACCTGTTGGATGTCATTACTTATGGATCCCTTAAAATCCTTTGACAACGCAGAACATTGACAATGAGAAAATAGAGAATTTGACATAAGGTGCATGCAACCAAGGGAACAACAAATAGCCACTTCCAGAGGTAGGACTTGTCTTCCAAATACGTCCATGAAGCTCTCTGACTCATGCTTCCCTCCGGATGCATAGCTTCAAAGGTTGCTCGATCCCACCACCGAATAGTGAAGTAAACAATCCCTGCCAACGACATCAACGGTCAACCAGTGGTAGTAAACAATCCCTTCAATGGTAAACAAAAAGGTAAAGACTTATATATATTATGGCTCAGTTTATGTATTTAGTGTAAATGATGTTCTTTCTATCCTTTTGATTAACTTATTTTACTTTATGTTACAGGTTATCAACGAAGCACGGAGCAACAAGTCGGTCCCAATTCCCAAAAAGGTAGTAAACAAGCAAGCCAAAAGCGTCTGTTTGTCTCCTTTCAAGGTACTAACAAATCTCGTATGATTTGTTCCTTTTTATTTGTATCAATTATTTTATTTACCATCTCCTTTTGATTAACCTAGTTTAGTTTATTTTGCAGATCATCTTAAAAGACAAGAGTAAAAAGTCTCATGCCAAATAAACTCCTAAAAAGAAGAAGAAGAGTTCAGAGCATCCTGATAGTGGAAAGAGTCCAAGACGATCATCCCATAGGTTTAAGAACACTCCAGAGGAACCTCATAATGCTGAAAAGACTACTCAGAACAGTTCAGAGGAACCACATGATGCTGAAACGACTACTCCAACACGATCGTCGCCTCGGAAAACTAAAAGTACAGTTGAACCAGCCGCTGAAAAGACAACTCCAAAACGATCATCATCTAGGAAAAGGAAAAGTTCATCTGAACCAGAACAATCTCAACCATTACAGTCCACATCAGGAGCATCTCAAGCTCCACCCTGTAGTGAAGTTGTTCACAAGCAGAAAAATGCAAAGCAGAAATTGTACTCAGGTCCATGTCCGAATGTGCAACTGAGGAATATGAATGATACTTTCTCAGATCTTCAAGACGAGGAAGAATATGAAGATGATGAACAAGAAGAGAAGGAAAATGAAGAGGTGGAGAATGAAGACAAGGAAAATGAGAACGATGGCGAGCACCATGATGTGGGAAATGAAAATGAAACAGAAGCTGAGGTATGACTGTTTGTCCAAGATTTTCATTTGTATCTTTATGTAAGTTTTTCCATCATTAAAATCTGTTGCTTATTAACTGCAAAAACACTTGGGTTTTGCAGGCAAAACCCAAAAGAAAGTACGTTCCACGTGGCCCAACAAGGATGAGTGCACTAGGGCTAACAGCTGATAAGAATGACAAGGAAGCTGTTAGCTTTAACAGTAAGGATCAACCCATTGGTGATCCTTTGGTGTAGCTTGCAAGTGTGCTGGGAGTTTTAGTTAGGCGAAACATCCCATTAAAACACAAGGATTGGAGAATTGTCCCTAAAGAAGCCAAAGAAAACATATGGTCGATTGTCATGGTAATTTCTTAACTCTTCAAATTTTAAACTCTTTTACTTTTATAATGTATCAAGAAGATTTATACATTCTCTCTATAACTCTTTTAACTCTTTTGCTTGTATTTGCAGCAAAGGTTTATTATCGATGAGTTTTACAAAGACTACTATCTTGGGAAGATGGGATGTTATCTTAAAGAGGCTAGGTCAAAGAAAGCCGGTAAAATACTCGCCTTAGATGAGCTAGAGGAAGAAGAAAGAAAGAAGAGGCTGGCAGCACTGAAACCAGAGAATGACACTGTCAATAAGTGGGAAGAGTTCATAAAACATGTTTGCTCAGAGGAATTCAAAGTAAGTGTTAAATCACAATAAATTATTTTTTTTGGCGTTAAGCCCTCACGTTCACTATTCTTGGTGATGTCTTGTTATTTAACGATGTTCCGTACAGACAAAAATATTGCGGATGCAACAAATTAGATAGAAACACACCACTCCACACACACTATCAGTAGACTAGGTTATGGGAGACTCGAGGCTAAAATGGTATGTTCTGTATTTTTATTCCTTTGTTCATTATAGGTTCACTGTATTCAAATTGTTCATATGTTAACTAGCTGGGTTAACATATTGTTTACAACAAAAGGAACGAAAAACACAAGAAGAGATTGATATAGTCGAAATTTGGACAACGAGTCACAAAACAGAAGGAAGGAAAGGAACCTAATCCTGGTGTTGTGGCAGCTTTGGTGAGAACTCAACTCTTCTTTATCTTCTTTATATTATTTCTTTGTTTCTTTATCTGGTTTATATGTGTTTGAATGATGCAAAAATTTGACTAGTCGGGTTACATATACACAAATACAGAAAATATTCAAAGAGCAGCAGAAGAGCATGGTGTTGATGTTGGATCATCTGTGACAGATGATCTTCTTGCCAAAGCTCTTGGTGACGACAAACCAGGGAAACTGAGAGGAATTGGGTATCGAGCGAAAAAGACAAAGATGGCTGTCAAGACCCATTATAAGAAGATTATCAAAGAGTGTCGGGACAATACACTACGGGAAAAATCATCATTGACGACACAAGATAAGAGTTGCAGTACCCCTACGACAACTCCATTTCATGCATTGTGGAACGGGGGTATTGTAGAAAGTCCAAGTTTTTCTACAATGGATGACAAGTGTTGTAACGGGTGATGTGATTCGTGGTTCGATAATAGTTTGTCGATGTTGTGATTCTCTTTCGATTTTTTTTGATAACCTAACACAACTCTTGATTGTATTGTAGAACAATCGTGGATAACATGAGTAGCATATCGTAAAAACACATGCCACAACAATTACCAGTATTATGAATAATATTTGCACAACACTTGTATGAATTGTCGAACTATCTTGGACAACACAAACTTATGTTGTAAAGTAACTGTTTCACAATATCTATTTTATGTAGTTGAAAACCTTTTCACGATGTCTATTAGTGTTGTGAATACTACTCTCACTACACTTCCTTGAGTTGTATAACTATTCTGAACAACACCTGCTGATGTTGCAAGATTTCATTTTACAATGTTAACACAACACTTACTAGTATTGTGAATATTACAGTCAGTACACTTGTTAGCATTGTAGAACATTTGTTTTTACAATGATTGTCATGTGTAGCAGAAATTGTTAACACAACACTTATTAGTATTGTGAATATTACATTCAGTATACTTGTTAGCATTGTATAAGTACCTTGATACAACTATACTATGTGTAGTAGGACTATCTTGGACAACACATATCTATGATTGCAAATAAACTGTTTTACAATACTTGTGAATAAAATCAAACCCATATTTCAGAATATATATTTCACTTTTGTCACTACTATTTGTGAAATGTAAAGAAACAACTAGATTAAACTGAAATGTAAATAAACAATTGGATTAAACTGAAAGATTCATTCAAATTAAACCAAACCCAGAGTTAAAGCATTCACATACCAATGTGATATACACAAAACATACAAAAAAGTGGCAGTGATATGTTTGTTACCAAAAGTTAAGTCTCCAAAAAGATCACAGAAGATTAAGAAGTCTATTGGTAGATTATTCTATCTTTGGGCCATGTGATAAAATTTGAAACAGCATCATGAACAATTCTGACTTCTGAAGTATCTTGGTAGACAAGAGCATCATCCACATAAGAAACCTTCACACATACAGTGTAGGCTCCAAGACCGATTGGTTTTCCATGTATCTGCTTACTTGGATCTGTTTCAGCAATTTCAGCCTCTGCAACCACCTCGTCCTCCTTGTACCAGCTTAACAACTTGCAAACTTGGAATCTCTTTGGCACTTGAACCTCATTTTGTTTCCTGACATGACTTGGAGTGGTATCAGTTGAGACTCTTTCATTACAGATAACATTTCTGCTAGTGCTAGCCTCATGATTGTTGCTGGGACTTAACATGTGAGAGGGTAAGACTCCATTGCAGACACATTTTGATTTCGTTCCCTATATTAAGACCAATCAGCAGTATGAGGGGCATTATCGAGTTTGAGTTTATCAAGAAAAGGAGACCTAATAAAAGACAAGTTAAATTCTCACCTCTAGCTGCACCACTCGATCACTCAATGCTTTATAGGATTCTTGACACTCTTTAATCATCATCTTATAGTGGGACTGCGCAACAACCTTTTTACGTGTCTCTCCAAAACCAATTCCTTTAAGTCTCCCTTTAGTTTTCTTGTCCTCACCAAAGGCCTTTGCAAGAATATCATCTGTCACGGATGATCCACAGTCAGCATGATACTTTTCTCGAGCTTTTTCAAGTTTTTCCTGTGTAAGCGTGTAAAACATCATATATTTTTGACTTTTTCAAGCACACACAAATAAAACAAAGTAACATGAGAAGATTTCTTACCAAAGCTTCTACAACACCAGGATGTGGTTTCTTTCCTTTGCGCTGTTTATGACCAACTTTCCAGATTATAGCTCTATCAATCTCTTTGGTTGTATTTTGCTCTTTTTGCTTCCAAATAAATGTATCAATACATGAGTCATCAAGAATAGCATAACAACCTGGTATTATCTCAGAATATTTCTAAGATAAAACTTTGTAGAGAACTTCAAACAATTATATTTTTAACGATGCAATAGCTTTCACATGGTGAATATCAAGACTGTAGAACATACCATTTTCACCTCCAATCGGGCGTAACCTTCTCGACTTATGGTATGTGGGGTGGTGTGTTTTGAACGATTTTCTTGCATTTTTATTCTTCTGACCTGAATAGAAAAGTAAAAAAATCATTTGACAGACTTTAAAGTTTTTAATACAAATATATAGGCATTCTATGTAATAGAAATTACTTACTCTGAATTCAATAGAGTCTACATGTTTCACAAACTCTTCCCACTCCCTAACTGTCATGGTCCTGGGCATTAACTTCTCCAGCCGTTTCTTTTGTTCTTCCCCTTGTAGCGGATCCAAAGCGTCGAGTACCAAACCAGCTTTCCTTGACCTTGCTTCTCTAAGATAAGTTCCCATCTTGCTGAAATAATAGTCTTTGTAATACTCAGGCACAATGAATCGGTTCTACAAATAAATTTAAATAATTGAATTAGAATACTCTATGAATTAAATAATTGTTGACTATGACTTAAATAATTATTGACGAATGAAAAGAGTTAAAGAGTTATCAATTGCGAACCGAGACTATCTTCCATATGTTTTCTTTGGCTTCATAAGGGACAAGTCTCCAATCCTTGTACGTTAATGGAAGTTTCCGAACAAGCACCCCTAGCACACTGGCAAGTTGTACAGATGGATCACCAATCGGTTGTTCATTAGCGTTGAAGGAAATTGTTCTTTTCGGTTTTAGCAGAATATAACTTCAGTGCATACATCTGGGTTGGACCACGTGGAACATATTTTATTTTCTTTGCTTCTTTTCCTTCTTCACCTTCCTCATTATCATCATTACCACTATCATTTTCTTCTTCCAATTCAGGCTCATCACCATTACCATTATCATTCTCTTCTTCCACATCAGGCTCCACATGATCAGAGTTATCCTCTTCCACAGCTTCCTCCTCCTCTTCCTCTTCTTCTTCATCTTGAAAATCTGCGAGAGTGTCGTGTGGATCCCTAAGTTGAACATTCAGACATGGGCCTGTGCTGCTTGTGTCAAGTTTTCGCTTTACATTCTTTCGCCCCACTCCATATTTTTCAGTATCTCCTTCAGAGCTTTTTGATTGGGACTTTGTAGTTGTGGTCTGTGAATGTTGAGCACTTTCAGATTGCACATTCTTCTTCCTAGTAGCCTGTCTCTTTGTAGTTGGTGATGACATTTTAGCACTTTCAGGTTGTCGACGACGCTTTGGAGTTGTTGCACATCTAGTTAGAGAAGAAACAACAACACTTGGTTCTAACTTCTTGTTCCTTGGTGATGATCGCCTACTTTCAGGTGGAAGGGATGGTTCTGCGGACTTGGTTTGAGTCGGGGTTTGCAGCTTTGAAGTGAGTGAAGCACTTTCAGTTGGGGACTGTTGAGTGTTCTGCTTGTTTTTCATCTGCAAAAAGTGTAGCTTAGTTAAAATGAGAAGGTAAGTAGTTTGTTGTGAAATTGAGATGGAAAGTCATTACCTTTATCGCAAACTTCTTGTTCCTTGGTGATGATCGCCTACTTTTAGGTGGAAGGGATGGTTCTGCGGACTTGGTTTGAGTCGGGGTTTGCAGCTTTGAAGTGAGTGAAGCACTTTCAGTTGGGGACTGTTGAGTGTTCTGCTTATTTTTCATCTGCAAAAAGTGTATCTTAGTTAAAATGAGAAGGTAAGTAGTTTGTTGTGAAATTGAGATGAAAAGTCATTACCTTTATCACAAACTTCTTGTTCCTTGGTGATGATCGCCTACTTTCAGGTGGAAGGGATGGTTCTGCAGATGGAGAACCTTTATCAGTTTTGGACTGTTTGTTTTTCATCTGCAACAACAATGCATATAGGTTAGTTAAAATGATATGGTGAATAAATTTATTTACACTGAAATTGAGATGAGAATCCTTTACCTTTATGGCCAACTCCCTGACCAGCTTTTTCTTTATTGTTTCCTTGTTAGTCTTCATTATTGAAGTTATGCCTAGCAAAAATATAATCACAGTGGCTAAACTTCATGCTTTGGCACAAATATAATCAAATCATACACCTAAAGAGAATAAGGATACACCTATCAAATCACAAATTCTTACGAATTCTAAATTATACTTCATGCATCGAACAAAGGGGGGATTTTTTGTTATAACACAGAACAAAGACCTAAAAAACTAGAACATGAGCTGCAGAGACAATCATTGAAATGAAAATCATCATAAAAAGACCTAAAATCGAAAATTCCCTAAATTAAATAGGACCCAATACCAATTTCATCATGCAAAAAACAAATCCTAAATTGCATGTGAAGATCTGAACATTTATGTGAAGAAAAAAAAAACTCAAAATTACTAAAATAGAAAACAGGAACAAAGAGATTTATTTTCTTAAGATTTGAGAGTATGAGAGATTACCCCTTCGTGAAAACCTTTTCTTGAAAATTTGTTAGGGTTTTCTTCGAAGTTGAAGAGCTCTGAGATTAATAGATAGTTATGGTTTTATGAAGAGTTTGAGTGATTGAGAGATTGTTAGGGTTTCCTGATGAGAGATTGTTAGGGTTTTCTGATGAGAGATTGTTAGGGTTTTCCGATAAGAGATTGTTAGGGTTAGAGCTTCACAGTTGCAGACATGGCGATAGGTGAGAGATTTTTTTCTTTTTTTCTGGTGAGAGAGTTTTCTTATTTTTGTGAAGAGTGAAGAGAACAATGATTTTGGGCGCGTTGTGAAAATACTTGGGGGAATGAACATGGGATAGGACACGTTGCGGTGGTCAAACATTAAATATTGTCTGAAAATTTCTTGGGCAGACACGTGACCAAATTTGGGCGGGATCTGGGGCGGGAAAGTGGAATTTTCTGATTGGTCTAAGCAAAAGCATACGGATTGGCAAAGAAACACAATTTTTGACAAACAAACACAAGATTCCCACCGTTAGATTTAGTATCAGTTGCTTCCCTATCTTTGGTACGTTGGATTAGACAAAATTACAAAAAAATTTTTTGGTGGTAACACTCTAAGAGCAACTGCAGTGGTGCGAGTATAACCAAAGACCAAAGAGGAAAAAAAAGATCAAATTTTGGGTTTAATCTGGTGTGTGACCCTACGGTGGAAAAACTAAATTTGGTCAGACGGACATTATACCAACGCCTGGTGTGGGGCGTAAAATATACCAACGCCTGGTGTGGGGCGGGGAGTATACGTTCGCCCGGTGTAGGAAAAAAAAAAGAAAAAAAAAAGAAAAAAAAAGAAAAAAAGTGGGGCGGAGGTATTATGCCCTCCCCATGCATTTGAAGTTTGTAAAGAGTGGGGCGGAGGTATTAAGCCCGCCCCACACACAAAAAAAAAAGACGGGCGTGCATTATACGTTCGCCTGGTGTGGGGCGTGGACTATACGTCCGTCTGGGGTGGGACTTGGACTATACGTCCGCCTGGTTATGGGACGTGGACTATATAAACGCCCGACTATATTTGGATTTGATCTTGGTCGCCGACCAAATTTGGTCTGGATTTTAGTCTTTGATCAAATTTTGATCGATGGTCCGTCCCACTGCGCCTATCCACTGGACACTATATTTGGGTTTAGTCGTCCATTGTGGACGCTCTAAGTAACATAGATATAACCTGACTCCGAGCTCGAAACCTGGCGGTAACTGGTAAGTGGACTATTCTAAGTCAGAGACTTCGTAACCTGACCGGTTTTGGCAACTTCGAGACATAACATGGCTCCGAGATCGAAACATGGCGGTGAGTGGACTACTCTAACTCGGAGACTTCATAAGAACGATGAATCTGTCGATTCATAGGTAAGATGCTTTCATAATATTCCTCCAACCCTTAAACATGACCGGTTTTGGAAACTTCGAGACATAACATGGCTCCGAGATCGAAACCCGGCGGTGAGTGGACTACTCTAACTCCGAGACTTCATAAGAACGATGAATATGTCGATTCATAGGTAAGATGCATTCATAATATTCCTCCAACCCTTAAACCTGACCGGTTTTGGCAACTTCGAGACATAACATGGCTCCGATATCGAAACCTGGCGGTGAGTGGACTACTCTAACTCGGAAACTTCATAAGAACGATGAATCTTTCGATTCATAGGTAAGATGCTTTCATAATATTCCTCCAACCCTTAAACTTGACCGGTTTTGGCAACTTCGAGACATAACATGGCTCCGAGATCGAAACCTGGCGGTGAGTGGACTACTCTAACTCGGAGACTTCATAAGAACGATGAATCTGTCGATTCATAGGTAAGATGCTTTCATAATATTCCTCCAACCCTTAAACATGACCGGTTTTGGCAACTTCGAGACATAACATGGCTCCGAGATCGAAACCTGGCGGTGAGTGGACTACTCTAACTCGGAGACTTCATAAGAACGATGAATCTGTCGATTCATAGGTAAGATGCTTTCATAATATTCCTCCAACCCTTAAACCTGACCGGTTTTGGCAACTTCGAGACATAACATGGCTCCGAGATCGAAACCTGGCGGTGAGTGGACTACTCTAAATCAGAGACTTCATAAGAACGATGAATCTAACCATATACTGGGAATATTCCTTTGGAATATTCTATGTATATCATCACATCATAACCACCCATTCATTTAATTTTTAATTCTATTTCATCTAAAGCCGTTATTTTTTTTTTGTTTAACATCATTCTCATATCTATTCCTTCCTCATCCTTTTCTTTTTTTCCCTCAACTGCATCTCCCCAGTGTGTTCGACGGAGAAACTTCACCTCAAACCACCATTACTCAAACCACCATCACTCAAACCACTTCGGTACAGCAGCACCTCCATCACTCAAACCACTGGCAACTTCATCGTCAACGACTCCAACAGCTCCGTTCATTACCATCGTTTTTAACTTCATCGATCTCAGGAGATTACTTCACCAACTTCATCATCACCACACAATGTTGAAGATCGATCTGTAACCCATATCTCGACTAACCACCTCCACCAATTTCCTGAAGTTGAAGATCGATCTGTAACCAAAGCTCAATTAGGGTATATTGTTTTTTTGATTTTTGAATTAGGTTTTTTTCAGTGACTTTTTTGCATTAAAATTTGAATTAGGCTTTTTGATAATATGGGTAGTTTGTTCCTTTCTTATTTGCATGACAGTAATGAAGAAAAGAGGTTTCATGATTCTAGAGAGTTTTCAATTGCTCCATTTGTGTATTATAGATATCAATTGTTTTGCTTACATGTTTGATGCACATGTATATTATAGATATCAATATGTGGTTTTCATTGAAGTAGGCAGTATGATATGGACCTGCCGGTTGCACCCCATTAGAAAAAAGTTTAAATATAATTTTCATACGGCCAGTGATTCGTGCATCAATGAAATGAATGATGCATCATTGCATCAATGTAATTTAAGAAGTTACCACCCAGATAATATGAGAGAATTACTGCTCCAATCTTTTTTTTGTATATGTAAATATCTTATGATTTGTTAATCCGTTGTGGTTACTTATGCTGGTTATCATATTTTGATTGCGCCAGGTGCCATTAATCTTTAATAAATTCAACATTCCAACCAAAGAAGTGGCTCCAGTGTTGGTTGAGAAGGGAAATTGAAAGGTTTTTTTTAACTGGATTGAAGAACTGAACAGATTTGCAGATTCGAGTCATTCAAAATTATGAATAAAGATTGGGTTCATTGGCCAAGGTTAATATGTTGTTCACTGTAGAATATTACATTCTTTACATTGGTTTTCCCTCTTTTATTGTGTTATTCCGTGATTAATTATTTCGTCGTTCTTTCATGTAGGGGTGATCTTCCATATCAGGAGGCCTTGAAGAATTTCATAGATACCGTTTGTCAGAGACTTGGAAATCCTTCTGAATTCAGTTGTCCTTGTGTTGATTGTAAGAATCTCACTTTCCCACTTCCTCCGCAAGAAGTGCATCTTCACTTACTGAAACGAGGTTGGGATCCTACATACACTGAGTGGGTTTTTCACGGGGAGACTATACACACTTCTACTGATGTACACCAAGAGGGAGCAACAAGGGGATCATATCATATAGATGCTGCTGTTGAAGCTGATGCACATATCGATCAGGGATATGGACCTATGCAAGATGAGGGTTTGGAAAACCATGTGGAAGAGGCGGACACACCGTTATATCCTTATGCTTAGATAACAAATTTAGTTATATTCTTATGTCCTGAGATTATACATTTGTAGGTTAAGATGCAAATTGAACAAGGCATGCCAATATCACACACGGTAGAATGGTTGTCATATGGGCCGTTGGAAAACTGCATATCATATAAAGGCTTGCTTATCAATAACACTAGGTTTATTACGAAGGATGTTAAGAGAGTCACACAAAACAGTGGAGTTTCAATTGAATCAACAACCTTAGTTGCAGGATTGTCAGAAACTAGTGGGTTCTACGGTGTTTTAGAAGAAATTCTATTGTTGGACTACAATCATATGTTTAAAATTCCAATATTCAAATGTGATTGGGCTCACACCAATTTTGGTGTGAAGGTAGAAGATGGCTTTACATTAGTCAATTTAAAGCAGCATAAGAACCAATACTGTAACGATCCATTCATTTTAGCAGAGCAAGCGCGACAAGTTTTCTATTCTCTAGAGTCAAATACATCTAACTGGTATGTGATGGTGAAACCACCGCCCAGGGGTTTCCATGAATTAGAGGAATACAATGAAAAGCATGACACAAATTTCCAACCAGTGGATACTTCAACTCTTGGTTTCCAAATGGATGACGAGAACGAGAGTTACTTAAGAGAAGATGGGGAATATACCATAGTGGTTCCGACAAAGAAGAAGAACAAAAAGAAGAAGAAAAAGAAGTTAACAAGTTAGATTAGTAGTTTATTATTTTTACGGTATTGTATTCTTACTTTAGCAATATTTGGTGTTATTTGCCTTCTCAGTAATCTACTTCAACTGCTATTCTCAAGTTTCTTGCTACAACTGAGTGTGTAGTTCTCTATGAGTTTCCTGCTATTCTCAAGTTTCTTGCTACAGCTGAGTGTGTAGTTCTGTATTGGCTTGTGTATTTATCACTTATCAAACTCTATGTTCTATTGTTGGTAATTCAGGGCTGCTTTTGTTATCATCATTTGTGTGTGAATATCGGTTTGGAGATGGTAATGTTTTTCAGAATATTTGTTTGTTTGATGGTATACTTTTGCCATAATTCCCCAGTTGCATGCTTTGCTTAAAGCGGGTGGTCTTATAGAATGTATGTGATTATTTACAGAGAAGAATGTATATGGTTACAGAGAATGCTTCGCGCTCTTTGCGGCTCAGTCGGCTTTGAGCATTATATTTTGTTTTAGAACGCTTATGAAGGGTTGTCATAATAGTATATTAAAGAACCACCAACTTTACAGAACTTGTGATAGTGTAGGTATGGTTAGTGGTGTAGACTTCCATATAGGAGGCTCAGGGTCGAATCCCCCAAACCTAATTTTTTCCCACATTCTATATTTTAACTTCAACAACACTTATAAGTGTCGTTATACGTTTCTATTAAAAATAAAAAGAAAAAACCCAAACTTGTGAACTGTAAGGATGGTTGATGAGCTATACATCCATGCATTAGGTTCATGTTCGAATCTCCCCTCTAACGTATTTTTCATTATCATATTTTTGTGTTCTTCAACAACACTTGTGAGAATTGTGATAGGCTAAGTCACTACACTTATGAAACAAAGTTGTTATACCTAAATGTCGTCACAACAGTTTTGCTAAAGGAGTTGTCGTTTGTTTTCTTAGCGCAACCCCTTGTTCCTAAGCGTTGGTAGTGATGATATACGACAACTCTTCCTTTGAAACCAGTTTTAAAACATAGGACTTTCTACGATGTATAGCGAAGTGTTGTAAATCTCCAGTTGTAGATGTATATTTTTCCGGTAGTGATATGAAGGAAGTGAACGAGAGACTTGCACAATTAGAGGTCAGAACGTACTCATTCATTTAGTTTTTTTTATTTGATGAATTGAAACTTTCCTCTCATACTGCCGGTTTGGTGTTGGTATAGGAAAAGACGTCGAGTTGTGTTGCCGTGGTGGCTCACACTTCCACAACGTCAGTCCAAATGTCAGTGTGTTTATATGTTTGTACACTTGCACATCGCCAGTCCAAATTTATTTCTTTGCATTATGCCAATTTCTTATGTTGCTGTTGTATTTATCTTGTAGTCTGGAAATGCTAGCAATGTTATTGCTAGCACTAGCATGACTGTTCCCCATTATGAAAATGACAGTCCAATCAGCATACGAAGGGTGGAGGAAATGCTAGGTAAGGGTAAAGCTTGCAGGTTACTCGGTTGGTGTAATGAGAACGAGGTTGTTGCTGACGCGGTTATTGCTGAAACAGGTCCAAAGATGGAGTGCCATGGATTTCCAATAGGTTTTGCAGCATACAAAGTAACTGTGATTACGTCTCATGTGGATGATGCCATTCTCTACAAGCAATCCGGTGAGTTGAAGCGTGTAATAGACGTTGTAGTAACTTATACCACATGGGCCAAGGATCTGATATTGCCTGCCATATGACTTGTTATTCTGTTTGGGGAGTGCTTGTTGAAAAAACAATTTGGTTCTTTTTTTGGTTCTCTTATCAGTCAAACTGTTTCTCTTATCAGTGAAACAATGTGTATGTGTTTTTTTTATGTGGAAACAATGTTTCAGGAATCATTCAAGGGTGTGAATGATCTTGCAGGTTTTAGTGCTTCATATTTGAATGAATGGTGGTGGTACATTTTTAGTGAATTGAAAACCAATTTATATATATTTCTTTTATATATTTATATATATTTTCTTTATAAAATGTAAATGAATCACAACACCTAAAAGAGGTTGTAATTGGATATACCTATACTGAAAAAAATGTTATTACTACACGGAGCACAGGTTGTCAAACAATTAATTACAATCAAAATAGGAGTTGTGACACTGGAGTTAAAATACACAAACAAGGATTGTGATACATTTTTCTGCTACACAGTGTATTGGTTGTGAAACAATTGACCATAACCAAACTAGGAGTTGTGTAAATAAAGTTATACTACACAAACAAGGGTTGTGAAACAATTTATTATAACTAAACTAGGGGTTGTGACAATGATGTTATACTACATAAACAATGGTTGTGACACATACTTCTGCTACGTAATAATGGAGTAGTGAAATTAAAATTATACTACACAAAACATTGTTGTCATACCTGTTTCTGCTACACAGACTTTTGTTGTGAAATAAATAATTACAACTAATATAATAATTGTACAAAGAGGTTATACTACACTAACAAAGGTTGTGATACTTATTTATTCTACAAAGGCTTTTGTTGTGAAAGAAATAATTGCAACTAATATTATAATTGTGAAAATAGGTTTTACTACACTAGCCAAGGTTGTGATGCGAGTTTCTGCTACACATACCTTTGGTTGTGAAACAAGAGTTGAGTATGTCATACAACTAAAATAAGGGTTGGTAGAAGAGTGTATACACAACTGTTAGCGGAGTTGCGTTATAAATTTCTAAGACATATAACTCAGTTGTGAAACTAATGATGACAACTACTTGAAGAGTTGTGTGAGACATTGCCCAGTAATTTGGATTCACTTTCACAACCGAAAAAAGAGTGGAATACAATGGAACGACAACCTTTTTTACGACTAATATTGACGAATTGCAAATAATTGAAGACTTTCTACAACTCCTTGTGCAACCCATCAATATCTATCGTCGTATATTGTATGACAACAGTTTTTTGGTGAAGTTGATGGATGTTTTTCCCGTAGTGCAAATAACTGAGCCAAGATGGAGAATGGAGGAGTAATCAACCATGGGTAGGCAGAGAACCGGAGAGGGATCACAAGTCCACCAAGAAGAGGTAATAGAATCAAACTTGAGATTTGCAAGGTTGTTGCAAAATCAGTCAAGTCTCTAGTCACAGAAACTGCTCTGGGTAGCAGAAAGAGAGACAAAGTAACTCCAGAACCAGCAGCACAAGAGTAATCATCCATTACTTTCACTACAAAACAGAAGGTCTCTTGGGACGGCCAAAAAACGTTCCAAGAGGACAAAAAACCGTTCCAAGAGGTATTAGGGACGGTTTATGTACCGTCCCCTGTTCCACCGTCACTAATACTATTTGGCCATGTTTTCTTTTTGGGACGGATATATTTTAGTCTTGATTTAAATATTTTATTACTATTAGGGACGGTCAGACCATCACTGTCCCAAATATCCTTCTTTAGGGACGGTTTTTTCAAAACTGGCCGTCCCTATAAGCCTTCTTTTTTGTAGTGTTTTATCAATGAAGTCATGCACATATGTATCACACGCATGATCATCTGTTGTACTGTAGTACAATCAATCTTTTTTTTTTCATGTTCTTGTTTGCATCCCATTAAAGAAGTAATGTGTCCGATACGATGATACATGTATTGTGTTTCAGCTGATATGGAAATAAATTTTATTTCGAGGAGTACCCTTCAATCTTTAAAATAGAAGCAATACTCCATATAAGATGGAACCTGGAGAGTGGAGATTAGACTCTAGAGTAGAGATTAGAGAGGAAAAAGAAAGAAAATATGTCCAAAAGACTCACATCGAATTCCAATTTTGTTCCCGAACAAACTAAATTATTAGTCCTAAAAATTAATATTTGCCTTAATGATTTCCAAAGTATAGTTTCTGATTGGTGATATTACTGCGCAGTGAATTCCTAGTACACTTGTGATTGGCAATTTAGCTTCTATATCTTTTTTGTCTTGGGGATCAACTTTAAATTCTTAACTTAATTCTCTTTGGATCTAGAAGGGGATCACCTCACTACTAATATGCTCGGCTTAATGATTATCCGCCCATTCTTTAGAACCTGATTGTTACCGGAATACCGTGTAAATAAGTTAGAAATTTTATCTTAAGATAAGAGAACCTGTAAGTAAAATGGGACTAAAAAACCCCTGAATGATTAACTAAACTGAGACAGTTTGGACTGTGGAGTATATTTTGTTTACTTTCTGAATATCCATTGCGACACTAGATTAAGTAATATGGGACTAAACAAATCAACTAAACTGAGACAGATAGAGTGTACAACAAGTTACCCCATTGAGAAAAATTAGACAGGCTAATATCTGAAATATGGATTACTTCATTTAATTGCAGAGTCCATCCGACAAAAATCGGAATAATTAGCACTTTAAGCTAGTTTTTAATAAAGTGTTTAATAATTAAGTTATTAAAGCTTAGATCACCGTGAGCAGGAATAGATTTATGTGTTTTAATTATTTTTAATTAATCAGTATTTAGGGTTTAAAATACATTGATGACATAAAGCTTAGATCACATTGAGCAGGAATAGATTTATGTGTCTTTGATTATTTTTAATTAATAGGTATTTAGGGTTTTGAAATACAAAAATCAAGCTTCATAATGAATGCGAAATTGGGGGTAAAAAAAACAATTGGAGATATAAGAAAAGGACAAAAACTGGATCCAGATATCAATTCGGGGTCATCCCTAATCTAAGTATTTTACGTATTACCTAATCTACCCCTCACTAATCAGGATTAGTGATTAATAATAATTAGTAAAATCATAAGATTTTTTATAAATGATTACTGTGTGTTTTATTTGAATTTGGGTGAGTGAGGTGAGAGTAGAAGGAGGGAAAAATATTTTTGAGTGGAATTTTTTTTGTGAAAATGGAAGATGATTTTGAGGAGAGAATTGCAGCTGCCGAATCTGTAGCTCAACTACAACAAGGAGCTAACGACAACAACTCTCAATTGCCACTCTTTGTTGAGCCAACACCCTTGAATGACGATTTTGACGAGTATGGAGAGTTTTTCGAAGAAGCTACACAAGAAAGTAAACTTGCACAACATGCAAGCATGCCCAATAAACAGGTAGAGCTGCTAGTAGGTTGAAAAATCGAGTTTTTTTCTTTAAACCCGCCATTTTTTCAACTGTAAAACCTAGGTGCCGGCATAGAAATGATATGAATACCATGCCGACAGACTCAATAGCGGCATGGTATTCATACTACGACCATGCCGGTAGAGCAATATCCCCCATTTTGAATATTGATCCGGCATAGTGAACTTTTTTACCTACCAAGGAATATACTACTGAATATTCAACCGGCATGGTTTCATTGATAGGTTTTTATGCGGGAACTGCATGAAAAACATACAGGAAACATTTACATCTAAAACCAAATACCGGCATGGGAAATTAATAAACATCAACGCCGGAACTCCATCAATATCGAGAATGCCGGCAGCGCAACCGCGTTGTTAAGTTTCAATTTTACAATGCCGGTACCTACCAAAAAACATACAGGAATAAATGTTTTCCAAAGCTAAATACCAGCATTACATATCAATTATTTTTAATGCCGGAAGCGTGTACCGGCTTGGGACAATAAATTACGAGAATGCCGGCACCTTGGCTTCCGGCATTGCTGTCTAATGAATCTTTTATGCCGGAATATGTTTCAAATTTGGTATTCAGTTTTGGTTAAGTTCGACAATGCCGAAACATTGGTCGAGCATGCCGGTACGGGTTTCCGGCATAGTGTTTTAATTTCGTTTGGAACTAATTTTCATTCGATCTTTAGGTGGTGACATATATTGATCCAACAAATGCAAAGCCGCTTCATCGGGATACGTCGAAATACTATAAAATACCTCCGGTATGTGATCGAAGAATACTTTTCACCTAGTATCTTGAACTTCACTAATGGATTGCTAGTAATGAACCTTCTAATGAACGTGAAATTGATCTTTTGTAGTGAATAATAGATCGAAATGAAGCAATCGCTTGGGCTAGATAGACGGCTCTTAAGAACGTGAAATTGAACCTTCTTGTAAGTAACGCGTTTTCACGGCTTCATGCTACAAAAACGACACACAAACTTTGTTTGTTACATAAAATTTGCAAACGGGTAGATTATGTCGAATTAATCATAAAGATACTTACGAGTCGTTGAGGGGACAATTTATTGCGGATAACGTGATTGATCCGATGTTTCATTTTTAGATACTCAACCACCGCATTTAGGATGATGTCGTGTCGTTCCTCGATTTGTTTGGAAGTTCTTCCTTTCGGGTTACCGTAATCGTGAATAAATTTGTTAAAAATCTTCAACCACATGGAATCCCGCGTGCTGTTATCTATAGTTGAAGGACAAGTTTCGGCGTATCATGCTTGGGTGATTGCTAAATCTTCCTCCGAGTCGAACGATGTCATTTGTTGTATATGGGATTAGGTACTATAATAAGCTATTTATAGATAATTATTCTAGGGTTTAGGGTTTCTAAGTTAAGAGGCTCAAGGAGATATATAATAACACACCAGTTTAGGACTTTTGGGTCCAAGTATTATCTTACTTTATATAGAGAAAAACCTCAACGACTATTTTTTTTGAAAATCACCAAAACCGGCATTGTAATATTTGTGACATAAGATGTCGGCACCAAGTACCGGTACAATGTTGCCATAAGCTAATCATGCTGGTACAAGGGAATTTCTTTATAGAGATTGGGCCAAATATGCAACCATTACCGGCATGGTTTTACAACAATAATTAATGCCGTTACAGGGAACCGACATTGGATCTATAATAGCGACTACGCCGGCGTTTGTGAGATTAAAAAAAACACGGCTAGTTTTTGAAAAATAAGACCGTTGGTGATTCATTTCTATATAATACTCCCCATTCCTTGGGAAAAATCTATACAAACCACCCACCAAATAAAAAATAAATCCTTCTCTCAAGAAAGCAAGCACGGGTAAAGCTTCACAAGGGATGGGAGATTCATCATCTAGCTCTATTTGTAAAGTAAGTAGATTAAACATTACTAACAATATAATCTTCACTACTATGACACATAACTAATATAATCTTCTCTTACAGAGTCATCATTGCAAGTGTCAAATTTGCAAGTCACCTTCTCATCTAACCATGGACTGTCCTTTTATTTATTCAAAGTGTAGAAGCTGTGATGGGACATGCCGGTTTTGGATTGCAAAAACTGATGATGCTGAAAATGGAAGAATGTTTCTAAGGTGTTTGAATCACCCAAAGTGCGATGAGTTTCAATAGTTTGACAAAGCTGTTGAACTAGCAGAGTCAAGAGAAAACCACAAGGGCCAATGCAAGCCTATCGATGGGTGTGATGGGTGTTATATGAAGGGAAAAAAATATGTTGAAAGAGAAGAAGAACCAATAAAGATGATCCTTGACATCCCCATCCTGGACGATGTCTTCGAACAGATTTGGGAAACGCTCAAAGGTTCCGCAATTGTTGAAAAGGGATGGAAATAGATAATCTTTAACCAAATGTAATCCATTCTATGTTTTTTAGCATGTTTTAATTTAAAGTTTCAAATCCAATGTAATAGACTACGTAGGAATGAAATAAAAGAGTGTTTGAAATGGATTTATATTCAAAACTAGTAGAGTGCCGGCATAGAAGCAACCAAGCTTACAGTGCCGGTTTTCTGTCAACTATGAATATTTGGAAAAAAATCATAAAACCGGCATAGATGTTAGAAAGACGACTATGCCGGTACCTTCCAATTTCTATATAGGAACATGAAATTTTTAATCTTCTAGTTCCGGTATGGTTTTATAAAACATTTCATTGCCGGTACGAGGAACCAACAATGAACTGTAATTTCCGTGCATGCCAGAACGAGTACCGGCGTTGTTGAACCTAAGCTTTTCCATGCCGGCAGCAGTCGTAAATAAATCTTGCAAAAATAACATTTCAGTATAAATATAAACATGTTCAACATAAAGCAATCACTAGAAATCTAAACATGTGCAACATAAACCAAACAACTGGATTCTGCTTAAATGTTCTTAATCCAGGTAAAATAAACTAAAAGCAAGCCAAACAACTAAAGAGTTAACCATGAGGTACAAACGAAAACACGTTCGGAATTGTTCAAGACATAACAACCACCATCCAGAAAAGGAAACACAACCAAATAGTTAATCACTTGGTCTTTTGCTTCTTTTGTGCCGGTTTCTTCTTAATTTTCCCAAACAAATTTCTTGCACTAGGGTCGGTTTCTTCAATTTTATCAAGCTTTTCCACGACTTCCTTCTCTTATTCATTGGATATCCCCTCTCCTTCATCGTACTTGCAACATAACTGCTTCCTTAACTTGCCCAGCCAACGTCGCTAGTTTCCTACATACAACACATAATTAGTATATATATGTTAATATAAGATTATGTGTACATTAAACGACTAAGTAATTAACAATACTTACTAGCAATCCAATGGTCTTATTAAGTTGGGCGATCGTAGGTGGTGCCTGTGCGGGAGTTGGAACGTGAGGGTGTTTCCGGGGTGGAACTTGGACGTCATCCGGTCGGACGACAAAAGGATGTGACCATTGCAGGTAATCTTCCATGTAGTCGACATCAACCTCATCACCGTTTTCCACAAGCTCCCACTTATCCCACTGAATAATATCTACCAAACGACGTGGTTCCCTATCCCTCCAATCCGTTGGATCCGGTTTTGGACATACTCTACATGCAACCAATTAGGAGTTGAAAAGCACTGAGAAAGGTCAAGAACAAAACATTGAAAAGAGTCCGTCTCGAAATGTGATAATTGTTTATATCCAAGTTGGCGTATCACACGTGTAGGATTGGCCATAACGTATCCTTTTGGGTGGAACAATGGAACATGGTAGAATGCAACGTTACCAAACCTCAAAACTTGGTGGTTTCCTTTAACCTCCTTGTAAGGGTTGAACACAACATCTTTGGTACTCATCGCGTCCAAATCCAATCTCATATCGATCAGTCGACCCATGTTACTGGGCTTCGGAGTATTGTTGAACTCGTATCTCTTAGTTATAGGCGTATCGGGTTCGGGAAGGTTTTTGATCTTCAAGGAGGT
Source organism: Papaver somniferum (assembly GCF_003573695.1). Classification (NCBI taxonomy): domain Eukaryota; kingdom Viridiplantae; phylum Streptophyta; class Magnoliopsida; order Ranunculales; family Papaveraceae; genus Papaver; species Papaver somniferum. The sequence continues at coordinate 94,786,111 of NC_039367.1, forward strand.
CCAGTCCTTGAACAAGGTTGGGAAGTGTTCATAAGCCCACACCTATTCCAAGGTGAAGCAATAAGTTTTGTTTCTAAGTTCACGATAAGGGTACATGTGAACAATATACATAATAACATAAGTTTAAAAACAAAATTACCTGCAGTAGAGTGAAATTCCCGACAAATTGGTTGGTTTTAGCCTTAGAGGCCCTTCTCATCTCCGTCATCAAATGTGCCATTACCGCGGTGCCTCAAGAATACCCATAGACATCTTCCAACGGATCCAAGTACTGAAGGTAGTTCGCACTAACCCTGTTGCCATTAGTGTCAGGGAATACCCTAGTGCCCAAGATGTATAACAGGTATGCAGCGGCAGTATAGCGAATTTGTTTAGGCTTCCATCCTCCAAACTTCTTTGCTTTGTGTTTTCAAACTTCTTCTTAAGCAGCGTCAACTTGATTGTCTTTGTCTTACCAGACGTGGATTCATAAAAGGTCTCCACAGAAGTTTTGTAGTCCCAACCAAACAGCTTGTTAGTCAGAGCGTGCAACTTCGACCATTCTAGGTACAGAGACTCATCTCCTTCTGCAATTGATTTGCCGATAACACTCAAGCCTAGAATGTTCTGAGCATCTTCAGGGATGAAGGTCATCTCCCCAAAAGGGAAGTGCATGGTATCGGTTTCACCATGATACCTTTCGACGAAGCAATTAACAGTCACGGAATCAGGCTTCACATAATTTTCAACCAAAGCATATAGACCAGAATCCATTACTATTTATTGGACCTCTTCACATTCCTCGGACAATTTCCAATAATCTGCGGCTTGGTTTCGGCAAACACGCACAACCTTCTTATGATCCTACAATTAGGAGACAATACAATTAAGATATTTTACATAAATACACAACAATACATATGCACAAGATAAACAAAAGCTTACATAGGTTTGATAGATAGTACGATCCCATGAGTGCTTGTATCCAAAAAATATTTTCGGTTCCGTGCTTCACCCCAAATTCTGCCACGTTCAAGGTCATGTATCATGTCATTAATATGAGGAAGGTGGGAACCTTTAACTTTCACTTTGCCTTTGCCCTTCTTGCCATTTCCTTGTGTTGGTTGTTGACTTGGCCCACCAACTTCGCTTTGGCTTGCTAATTGACTTGGAGGAACCACATTATCTACATCCTCACTTTCCTCTTCATCTTGCTCATCTTGATCATCGTGCTCATGGATTACAACTCGACTACGGTCACCACCACTCTCCCAAATTATCCCTCTTATCTCAGCCCCCAAACGCTTTTTGCGACCTTCATCTTTCCCTTGAGGAGGGAGAGATTGAGGAGTATCAAGACCGTCCTTCCTTCTTATCTTAGTGACCGCATCTTTAGTTTTTCTTTTGCTAGCTTCCTTGTCTTTTGACCTATATCATAAGCACACGAAATGAATGTGAGACAACTCACTATCATTTTTTGTACCGACATTGACTTACTTATACTAACCACGCCGGTTAAATGTTCCGGCAGTGAACATTGACTATCGAGAATGCCGATAGTCATATGTAATTCTCCTGGATATCAACAAACTACTACCGGCACTCTCGAAATAAACCAATTCCATGCCGTAACTTTGTACCGGCAAACAAATCAACCTAAAAGCTGTGCCGGTATAGGTGACAAATTCTTAAGTTTTCATGTATGTTTTAAGTCCACTACCGGCATGCTCGAATTATTACAAAAGAATTCCGGTACCCAAAACCGACAAATAATGCAACCCAAAATCTATGCCGGTACTCGTGACAAATTCATAAACTCTCCTGTATGTTTTAAGTCCACTACCGGCATACACGAATTATTATTAAAGACTGCCAGTACTAAAAACCGGCATAGACTTCGACCCAAATTCTATGCCGGTAGGAAAAATTCAGTTTCAGGTGTTGGAAACGGCATTGCATTCATCCAAGATTGAATGCCGGAACACAAAATCGGCACTGTATTCATACATATTTCAGTGCCGATACTCACTAAAACTCAACTGTTTCAGTTAGGGTTCGCGATTCTAACCTAAACCCATTGCTATAAATCGATTTAAACACTCATTAAGTAGTTTAAAATCACTTACCTTCTCACAGAAGCCATGGCGAGAGGTTGATTCTCCGAATCTTCTTCTTCTTGCTCTTGAACAATCTTAGCAATTCTTTGTTCCTGTTTTTGTTGAGCAATCGATTTTGAGTTCGATTGGGCATTTGTTTTCTTTCGTGGAGGCATTTTTTATGATTCGGGTAGGTTAATCGACGAAGAAATTTTTGAATCGTCGATTAATCGATGAAGAACGATGGATTATTTTTTTTCAAAACCTAACCCTAAGAGTGCCGATAGTGAATTGAGAGAATGGGGGATATGTTTTGGTTTTTTGATTTTTATGTTTTAAGAGAAAGGGTATAATGATCTTTTCATAATGTTTTTTTAATTAATCAAAGGGTATTTTAGTATTTTCATATCCAAAAATCATCCCTTAACACACACTATGGGTTGGGGGAAATAATCAATATCCCCCAATTACTTTTTTTATCCCCAATTTCGCATTCTTCATAACAGGGTGACCTATCTTGTCTTTCTTTTTTACTTCATTTGTGGGGAACGGAAATGCTACATTTCTTAACCGTCCTACATTTCTTAACCGTCCTACCAATATTATAGTGACTAATTAACTATATTTACAAGACACCAAACTCTTCATTCTCTTGTTAGATCAGCTGAAACAAAAAATTTTTAGTGGTTTTCTTTCAAAGTACATAACAAAACCTATAGTTTTTGTATTGTCGGGAATCATACCGTGTGGACCACATTTCCAAATGTGGTGGACTGCTGGGATTTGGGATCGAGAGCTAGATAACTCTTCCATATAGAAAGAGAGTCTAAACTAGGGCTGCACAAACCCGACTCAACCCACCGACCCAACCCATACCCATCTGAAATTACCCACACCCGACCCAACCCACCTAGGAGCGGGTCGACTATGGGTCACAACATCAAAACCCATAGTATTGTGGGTCGACTATGGGTCAAAGCTTCCCTCACTCGACCCAACCCACCTACCCACCTAAATATTTCTTAGTTAATATTAACCCTTAGATTACCTATCCTAGATGAATCACAGCCGTTGAAGTAGTGATATATAATGCCTAAACCTAAATCGCTAACTTCACTTCAGTCTTCACTTCTTCAATCACTTCCTTGAATAGTCTTTTATCTTCTGAGCTTCGAACAATTGAGCTCATTTCTTGTACTTTGTATGCACTTTGCACCAACTTCTTACTTCTCTGGATTATAATTATCATTTGTTTACACTTGACTTGGGGTCAGTTCTTTAATTGTCATATGTAAGAGTTTTAGGTAAGTCTGTAACTTTTTTTTTTTGATGCAATGTAACTGTAATGTGTATTTTACGGTGGGTAACCCACCACCCACCCGACCCAACCCATTGTAATGTGGGTCGGGTGAAAACCGACCCATTGTTATGTTGGGTTGGTTGTGGGTGACAATTTCTGTTACCCACCATCAGTGGGTTGGGTGGTGGGTGAGGCCAAACCCGACCCAAACCGACCCATGTGCAGCCCTAGTCTAAACTGTACTTTCATGTTACCGGAGGCGGAGCTAAATGGAAGTGGATCGACAAATTGGCGTTTCCAATTTGTGGCCCATTTTGATATCAGAAAGACCTCAAAGACGTGTCGGCTAAGCTGAAAATAGAGTCTATGACTCATTGCTGTGTCCAGTGTCCTTGTAGAGATGTCATCATAAACAAAGATTTACCGCAATAGGTAAGAAATCTGAATTCCGTACTAAAAGAGTTCGTAAATGGACAAATTATCACGTCTCAAAGATTTGCCCACCATAAGAAATCTCCATCTTTAAAGGTCTTGACAAATAAAGCTTTCACATTAAACGGTAATAAAACCCTCGTTTCTTATTGGTTTAGAAAGGCCTTTTGAAAAGGCCCTTTTCTAATGGTGAGAACACTTGGCATAACTCTATTGGTTGTAATAATTAAAATTTGGATACATTAAATACTTAACTGTCCGTTAGTAACGATGTTTAAAAAAAAATATACTATTACTTATGTTAGAATTTAAACTTGAATTATTTAGTTACACCGTGTTTACACGTATACTTAACTGTATTTTATTAATGATGGACAAAACTCACGTCCAAACCGTTAAATAAATAAAAAACGTGAAACTCTTATAAAGGAAATCCTGTTAAGAAAGGAAATCGTTGACACATAAAACAAAAAATCGTTTCAAATGAGGAATCCGTGCCAGAAAAAGGAATTGGCTTTTCTTTACATATGAACTATTCTTACTAAAAATATTTATTGGCATTAACTTAAAAATAGTTACAATAAAAATTAATGTTCAAAAATAAATACTAATTTAAAAAAAAAATATTTTTTTTCCGTGATACTGCCCGTTTTCTTTTTTGGTGTAATCACAAGCCTGGGGAGTGTTTGGTATACACCTTATTTTTTGGTTGTTCTTACAAATATACACTATGTAACGTCCCAAATTGGAATAGAACACTCCCAGATGGAGAATATCACGCAGTTGATTGTATCCTTATTAGTCCCAGGAAATCTTTCCACAATCCATTTTTTGGTTGTGGGTTCGACTGAAAGATCTTGGAGGGAGGCATAAAAACTTTGCTTCCATTTGACGATGGCAATAACATGAGCTTTTGGGCGTATAAAAACTTTGCTTCCATGTCCAGAGGACAACAATTATAAAGCTTAAGAATCAATAATATCGGAATATTGATTAAACCCTTCAATTATACCAAAGTATTCTTCAATACTCCTGCACTTAACAATCTATCTAATGACTTGAAGGCCTAAATAAATAAAGCTTTTAGGTTAAACGGCGAGGTAACTCTCGCATTCTATAGGTCAAAATCAGTCTTTCGTAGTTTTTGTGAAACAAATTTTTTTATGAGGACACTTGACAACATATAACTGGTTTAAAAATTACAAACTCAAAAGAAAAACTCAACCTACGATGTTTGTAATTTTATGAAAATCCGAAAATAGAGTACCTACAATATTATACATAAATGAAAAAAAAAATTAATATATTTCACACATGTTTTCTACTTATACATAAATGAAAAAAAAATCATATTCGGGGAAAATAAAATGACAAAATAAAAAAAATATATATATTTTCTCCCTTTATATAACATTAAGACGGGATGGGGCGTCACTAAATCAAAAATGCATCGCCACGGGACGGGACGAAGTCCCGAGCACACCAAATCAAAAATATGATTAAAAGCAAGAAAAATGATGCCCGATGCGTAGCACGGGCACTAATCTAGTAATAATAATTGGTCTATTAAATTATTTTATCACGGTAGATGGTAGGCAGTCTATGTCATAGATAGAAGCATACAATTTCCGTCACATTGTCCTTTTCGTCTTCTGCAGCTATATTTTTCTGTACTTTAAGAATTTCAAGTCGGCCAAGGATTGAAATCACGTTCCTCCCAGTTCATTCATTGGGAGGGAATTCAAGGACAGAAAATATAAGCAGCAGGAGGAACTATGGAGTTCAAGGAAACTTAACCATACTATTCATTAATACCCAAAGTTGGAATCGTCCCTTTAACCATCACAAAAGAAGAACAAACCTCGATCGTTTTGTTAGCTAGAGATTCATTCTTACTTTGGCATTTGTTGTGTTGTTAACAAAAATTAGGCAATAACCAGGAAATTACCTTCCCACAATAGATAGTGATGAACTGTGAACATACATACATTTCTGTCCACGAGTCCCAAATAATCTTTTATTAAGCCTTCATGGCAAGCTTATAAAAACCAAGCCCCCTTGCTTGCTTCCATAACTTAATTCAGATTTTCATTCTTCAAGATCTCCGTTATACTTCTTATTCTCTGTTTCTCCTCTCTCTAGAAGAGAGCTGGTGATAATAAGCTCGTTATAGTTTCTTCTTTGATTACGTACGTGCATACGTACCCACGCACTGGAACCAAATAATTGAACCAAAATGGAAAACGGAGGAATAATCAACCGTGGGGAGTTGATAGAGAACAGGAGAGTGATGAGAAGTCCACCTAGAAGAGGTAATAGAATTAAACTTGAGATCTGCAAGGTTGTTGCAAAATCAGTTAAGTCTCTTGTTACAGAAACTGCACTGGGAAGTAGAAAGAGAGATAAAGTAGCTCCAGATGTATCAGAAGATCAAGAACACACTGATTGAGATGATAATGAACACCCTTATCAATGAAGTCATGCATGCGCATATGTGTATCTCATGCATGATCATCTATAGTACTGTACAAGTAAACTTTTGTTTTCTTGTTGTTGCTTGCATCCATTAAAGAAGGAATGTGTCCAATACATGTATCGTGTTGTGTTTCAGCTTATATATGGAAATAAATTTGATTAAGATCCTTCAATGTTTAAATTTAAAAATAGATGTATACAATAACCTCCAGTAGACTATGAAAAAAAACGAAGAAAGTAAGGTAGATCAACTTTTTTTTTTAACTTGCGCAATCACAAATCCTTCACTTCTCAAACCGACAACAGAAGGAGTCATACTTTCATACAATATCTTAATTGAATTCTATGTAATGATCGGTATTTCGGAAGTTTTCAATTAAGAAAAACACTAAGGAAATATTACACTAAGCAGTTAATTAAGCATGTTATATCCGATTTAATGATGCAATATCCGAAATAACGGCCGAACGGGTTACACGTTACGATATGGGGAACTTGAAAGAAAGTTGGAGGAATTGGTGGAGATTTTTTCTAATCTCAAAAATTCTAGATGTACCGTGAAGAAAAAGAACCCTGATTTTGGGCATACCAAAATCTCTGTAAGCATACAAAACAATAGTCCCGTCTTGAGTGACCTTATAAGGGGTAACCTATGGATAGTTCAATTACCTATATGCCCTTAATACAAAAATCTAAAATCAGTTTTCTAAAAAATCAAAATCAGTTTCCCTTAACATCTCTTCTTCTTCCTCCTCTAGCCGAACTCTTCCCCTCTCGGGAAAAAAAATTTCATCACCGTGATTAATTGTCGATTCGTAAAAATTTGATTGTCGATTAAACTCAACTACATAATGACTCGTACCAAGAAAAGCTGGGACTAGGCAAACCAAATCGTCTTCTAATCCATCAATTGAAGAAGAAGAACCAATTGAAGATGAAGGTGTAGAAACTAAAATAGAACCAGAAATTGAACCAACTGCATCTCCAACTCCGGAAATGAGGATAAGAAAGTAAGTTTTACAAACCCAATCTCCTATTTGTTGTTTTTCATCGATTAGATGACGGTTACAGTGTTGGGTTCGGCTCAAAATTGAGTTGCGTTTTTAGCCGAATTCTTCTTCACAAAAGCTTCTTGTAAGTGTATATGAACAGTTCGGCATGAAATATCATGAAATTTAAAGCCGAAGCTAGTCACAAATAGAGATGCATAGGGGTTCGGCGTATTCGATAATCATAATATGTGTCGAACCTAGCACATTTACGAGGTTCGGCTATTGCGATATTCATATTATGCGCCGAACCAATACAAAATTCTTACCCCAATAATTATCAGGAATATAAATGATCAGGTTCGGCTTATATAATACTTATGTAAATAGCCGAACCATGTACTACCAAAAGGTTCGGCGCTTACGATTTTCTCAATATAAGCCGAACCTAACGTAATTTTTCTTCCATATCACACAAGATCAGGTTCGGCTCAATATGACATTTTAAAACAAGCCGAACTAGTTGGTTCGGCTCATAATAATAACACTTTCAACTTGCCGAACTGTTCATTAGTTGTCAATATCCAGGTGGGTTCGGCTGATATATTAAGCCGAACATATTCCAGACTCGCCGAACCTTAGTGAAAAACAACACACTTTTTATGATTTTAAGCTACAAAAGTGAGATTAAACATAAGACAGAAGTGTACCTTCCTCATCCATTGAATCAAATACAAGTTTTTTTCTCATTTCCCCTTCTCCTTCTCCAAAAAAATCTAACTTTTTTTTTCTTACTCAAAAATTTTCATCTACACAAAATTATAACTAAATAATCTTAAAACTAATCACTAATCACTAATCAGAATTATTTTAACTAATCATTTGTATTAACACTAATCCTAAAAGGGCAGATTTTCCATTAAAAAAATTGGTTAAGGGGGCTTCAGATTTTATTATTTCACATCCCTTTTTGTCTTTATTAGGTAGGCCTAATAAGATTTTGGTATGCCCAAAATCAGGGTTCAAAAAAAAAACGATTTATTGGGGACCGTGGTTTTTTTTGGGGGGACCATGGTTTTATTTTGGGTAAAGACATTAGAAGTAATTCTAGGTCACCCCATATCTAGTTATTTATTTAATACCTAATCTACCCTCTTAATTAATTTAGGTTATGATTAGTGAAATGATTTAGTTAAAAATAATTAGTGAGATTAAATTAAAAGATGGGTTTATTATTAGTTGAGTAGAATTATTGTGAGAGTAGAGTTAGAGAAGATGAAGGAAAAAAACATGGAAAATAAAAGTTTTTTCCAATTCACCCCCTTTGAGTATTCAAGTGATGAAAACTCATCTGATTCTTCATCTCCATCCTCTCCTAGAATATTTGTTAATCTTCAAAATGATCCGGATTGGCTTATTTCTTAGATGGTGATTGTATTCTTCCCAAAAATGAAACTCAAGATGAAAATGATGGATTTTATCAACCACAACCGGAGGAAGAGTATTTGAGTGAACATGTATGCTCCAAACTTAGATAATGTATGTTGAATTGGTAAAAACTTCCCCAAAAATGTAAATTTTTGAACTGGATTTTTCACAGTTCGGTTACATTATATGAAGAACATGTAACCGAACTGTTCTGAAGGTTTAGTTCGGTTGCCTTGTAAGATGAATAAGTAACCGAACTCATTTGAATATGTAGTTCGGTTACTTGATCCAAACATGCAGTTTACCGAACTCCACATTAATGGAAGTTCTGAGATGCAGTGTTATGTTCGGTTGGTTCGCAACTAACCGAACTTTACGTAAAAATAAAGTTTAACCAAGTGTATACAGTTCGGTTGGTTCGCAAACGGCATGTACCAACTATCTAACGAACTATGTTTAATAAGTTCGGTTGTTTCGCAAACTTGAACCTAACAGCATAACCAATCGAATTTAACAAACAAAAAAAATCTGAAGTTCCAGTGTCTAGTTCGGTTATCTACATAAAATACAAAGTAACCGAACTTTGTTCCTTTTATTAGTTCGGTTGTTGCGATAAAATTCACATGTTACCGAACTCGGTTCCTTTTATTTGTTCGGTTGCTTTGCAACTTGCTTAACCAACCGAACAATGAGTTTTGTTTCCCCGATAAAATTAATATGTGACCGAACTTATTTGTGATTGCATTGATGTTGTTACATTTCTTGTAGATGGAATCACAACCTATACCAATGCATGATCAACCTTCTCCGATTGGTATGTTGTTCGAAAATACATCTACTCACTATGCGAATGAGTTGGTATTTGACTTACCTATTGATGCGAAAAATTGGGCTAGAGAACATGCCAAGAGAGTCAATTGCGTCTTGGTTTTGAATGGAAAAGAAAGCAACACTCGTTTTGAAATGGTTTGTGAGAGAAGTGGAGATCCCGATGTTAGTCACAAGAGGAAGGGTTATGAGTATAAAGGAAAGACGACGAGGAAGAACACAACGTGCTCAAATAAAATCAAATGTCCGTTCAAGCTAGTATTTAGAAAGAGCAAATTAACGACGAAATGTTTTCTAGCTATCGATAAGGTGGTAGGTCGTCATAACCACCCTCGTCCGGATGATCTTGAAGGGCATGCAATGTCCGCAAGGCTCACTCCTCGAGAAATGGAAAAAATAGCCGAGTATAGGAAATTGTGTATTCCACCTTCCACAATGCTTCACTTATTAAAGCAAGATAACCCGGGTAACTTATCATCTTTGTACACCATTTACAATGCAATTGAGACGATTAAAAGGAATGAATGGAAGGATAGTAAAGTAATGCAACAATTATTTTTTTTGGCTCAAGAGAAAGGCTACGCGGTTCAAAAGAAGGTAGGTATGGAAGAAGAAATAACTCATCTCTTCATTGCCCATCCGAAGAGTGTTCAATTGGCTCGATCATTCCATGAAGTTCTTATAATGGATTTCACTTACAAGACAAACAAATACGAGATGCTATTGTTGAACATTGTTGGTCGTACGTCGACGAAGTCACCGTTTACCGTTGCTTTTTGTTTTCTAAAGGACGAACAAATTTATACATGGACATGCAGTTTCCCTTGGGGATGATTAGATGTACCTTTGGCTAGAATATATATATATGCTTTTGAACATCATCATATGAATGAAAGATTGTTTTTTTTTGGTATTTGGTCTTATTTTTGTGTTATTAGCTCATATTTTGTTTTTTTTCCCAATGCATTTTATAGAAGTTCGGTTAGGAAATGAGATTACAACACAATATCGAACTAGTTCATGACATAAGTTAGGAAATGAAAATACATGACGTTGCAAAAATGAAATTACTAAGAACTTAATACCCAAACCGCATTATGAAAAAGTCTCTAAGGATGCGGAAATGATTTTCATATTTGTCTCAAAGCTTGAGTTCGGTTACCTGGTAAAATTCTGCAGGTAACCGAACAATGTCATTTTTTGGAACATTAAAGTTCGGTTACAACGTATTTTTTGCAGGTCACCGAACTGCGCAGTTCGGTGATCTGACGTTTTTTCCTAGTTAACCAAACCTGCATCTGGATGTTTTGGCATGTTTTCGTTTTTGTTCAACCCCTGAGTTCAGTTACACTGCACATTTGCGATAAAACCGAACGCTGAGTTCGGTTACACCGTATTTTTTTGTAGGTCACCGGACTGTTCAGTTCGGTGACATGCCGTTTTTTCCTTGTTAAACAAACCTGACTCTGGATGTTTTGGCATGTTTTCGTTTTTGTTCAACCCTTGAGTTCGGTTACACTAGACATTTGCGATATAACCGAACGCTGAGTTCGGTTACACTGTAAATTTGCGATCAAACCGAACTACTTGTGTTGAATCCAAAATTTTAATTTAAGCATGACTGTAACAACAACAACATAAGACCAAATTATGAAATTCATTTAGTAATCCATATAACTAAATGTTGGAAGCAAACATAAGAAAACAAACTACAAAATCCGCAAAACAAAAGTCTTCCAAACATAAGGAAACAAACTACCAAATCCGCAATAAAAAAGTCTTCCAAACATAAGAAAACAAACTACTAATTGTTGCAATCACTCATTTACTACGACTACTATGAGAAACTTTTCTACTCTTTCGTTTAGGAGCTTTAGGTCGTCCTTCGTCACTAAGAGTGTCATCTTCACTGCTTTGTTGTTGAACCATCCGACTTGAACCTTCCCCTTGTTGGCGACTCCTTTTCAACGGCATGGTCTGGCTTGGATCAACCTGGCTTGTATCGACAAGGTCGGGATTAAAAACATTAGTTATTTGGTTGTAGAGGTATGTTTGTTCTCGAGTGTCCATCGGCTCTCCACTCCGGATTTTTTCCATCAATTTCTTCAACAATTTAGCACTTGCCTTTACCTTTTCTCATCAAAAACATAAGTCACTATTATTTTTCAATACTTTATAACATTTTGAAAAACAAAAATAAGAGTAATTATCTTACCGCCGAATTCCACAAGATCAAGGCCTCATTGGTAGGCTTGGAAAGATGCCTACAACTATAACTGCAAGTGCACAGTGTCACAATGTAACACAGGGCAAGCACAGGTCGATCCTCAGGGACAAGGTGGGTGTAAGTTGATGCTTCTAATGGTCTTTACTAACTGATTCTATGTGACAAAGTGACAATTAATGATTTTTCTGTTGTGTTGAAACACAACTGAGCTGTTTTGGTGTAACTGAAATAGTGACAGAAAGTAAAGGTAACAATGGCAGTGGGAATGAAGGTGTGATTCTAGGGTTAAGATTTCCCTTTCACCTAGCTAGTTCACCTAGGTTAAATCCTTGTCCCTAATGGACAAGAGGGTCTAGTTCAAGCTAGTCTCTTGGCCAGGGAAATTCATGTGGCAAGTTATCTAACCTAAAATCCTTAGATTAACCCCTAGCATTGCCTATCTGATTAAAGCATAAACAATCACAGGTCATTTAGGTTTCTAGGTCTCTAACTAATATGGCTGGTTAATCCCTTAGAGCTACCACTAACCCCTAGCATTAGTGGTCTTTTTACAGCACAACTAATCACAAGTCAGTGAGGCTTTTAGGAATTTAGCTAGCCTAGACTATTTTGAGTTCTACAAGAATCAACCTAAAGGCTAACCAACATGGCTTAAGGGTCTTCTCACCCTAGTTGTGGATTTAGAACATGTTTAACATAATAAATATTTGAAATTGAAATTAACTGAATTATGAACTTGAATTGAAATTGGACAGAATTTAACAGTAGATTGAGAAGTGATAGTAGAGAGCACTGGCTAGTCCAGGCCTCTAATGAGTTGTGCTCTGGCTAATCCAGGCATACTTTCTACATCCCTAACACTTCCCTTTTATAATATTACAAAATACCCAAATTTTCAGAAACCCTAAATTGGAAACCCTAATTTTTAAATTGGAAATTAAACTCACTAATTCTCTGAATTTGTCTCCCCTGTGCTCGACCCATGCTTCCTTCTCGTCCCCTCCTTCTTTTCCCATACTCTCTGATGCTCATGTCGACTTGTACTCAAACCCTAGCTCTCTTAGATTTATCTCATAGGGTGAATGAGATAGAGGTGAGAGAGATAGAGTTTAGAGTGATGGGTCTTGGTTTATGGGATGTCGGGTGAAGGTGGAAGTGGTGAAGCTCGAGGTGGAGGCAGAGAGCAGTTCTGCCATGGTCGGGGAAGAAGTTGCAGTGGGAGAAGAAGATGAAATTTGGGGAGAAGAGAGCTCGATGGATAATGAGATTAGGGTCTGTTTGTTTGGGCTGTAGGTGTTCGGTTGCTTGGGTGTGAAGCAGGGATAGAGAACTTTTACGAACAACGAGTAAAGAGCGTTGGATGATCTCATATAGATTGAATCGAACGGCTACGATGGAGAGGTATATAGCGACCATTGGATTATGAGATACAACAAAACTGACGGCTTCAGATGGAGTTAGGTACCATGGTGTTTGACAGGAGCTTCGGATTTTGATGCACAATGATGAGGCGGTCGTTGGATGATGAGATGGATCCAATCTGACGGCTCTCATGGAAATAGGTATGGATAATGGAAATGGATTTGGGTAAGGGTTTTGGGCCTTGGGTATGCCAAGCCCATATCTTCTTTAAGAACAATTCTTCCTCTTCAAGCCCACTTCTAGTTGATCCGGCTCTTGCAATCATCATTCTTCGCTGCCTTTCTGCGGGAGTCTTTGCCGTTCCTTTGCTCTTTTCGCTCCGTGAGATAACCAGGATTTATTTAGTACCTAAAAATGCAAAATTAATTAAGAAAAGTATTTATTCTTGAAAACAACGAAAACACAGAATATGGGATAAAATATAGAATTAATGCACAAAAGATGAGTTAAATGCCAAGAAAAATATATAGAAATATGCACTTTTTAGCACTCATCAAATACCCCCAAACCTGAATTTTACTTGTCCTCAAGTAAAACAAAACTAAGGAAATCCTACCTATACCACTGTCGCTGGTCTCTCGATTGCATTTAGCGAATGCAATAAGCCTTTTAAACCACTAAGTGTCCCTAGTGGACGAGTGAAGTCTCGTGAAGGTTTGATTAGAACGTACCTACAAAGTTCTAGGTCAAAATATAAGCTCAGATTCCATCAAATGTGACATGTGCAAGTCAGTTTAAGCTCACAACAAAATGGAGATGTCAATCTAGCTATCAAAGGCACAATCCTAGCACTGATAACAAATAAAGACATGTGATAAGAGTGTAAAGTGTATCTACACATGTGTAAAGAAAGACCGGATGTTATGACTACTAATCACCAAGAGATAGTTTCTCAGGCTAAGAACCAAGGTCGAAATCTAGCTAGCTGTCCGGACTTTACGAGAATAGTGAATGAGTTGGAGGTATTTCACAATTACTCGCGTTATACATCAATGGCATACACCCTCTTTGCTTATTACAATGAAACAACAAAATGACTCTTTACATGACTCTTATTTACATTGACTACTCTCTTTTATTTTTGGAACAAGAGAGGATGGAATTGAAAAATACTTGATTTTTTTTTTGTATTTTTTTTATATTACATTTTTTTTTTTTTTTTTTTTTTTTTTTTTTTTTGATAAGGAAACACTTTTGATACATAAGCAAAAAGAAACAAAAAATTACATGACATTTTGCAAGAGGTAGCCTTTTTGATGCACCCAGTTAAATTCGATGGTTGTCTTTCTTAATGTAACCTCCACCTTCTATCCCAACCAACCAAAGAACAAGCTAGTCAAGTTTCGTTCAGTATTCTAAAGTGATTGGCAACTAAAACTTCCGATAGAACACCTCAAGGATGAGGCTATACATGTATTGGTAGATCGTGCGCGTGCAAGTTTCTTATCACTATGTGAATTGTACTAGAATCAGGGGTGCCTAAATATCTAGACTAAGAATCCTTATGTTTACATACATGCACAAGAGTCAACATTTCAAGGTAAATGAGCTCCATTTTTATGTTTTTTTTTCAATTTTTAATTTTTAATTTTGATTTTTTTTTTCATTTTTTTCAAAAAGAAGGAGTTCTTGTTTTCAATTATGGCATATTATCAAAGTATCTACTTTTCACCCCCAAACCTAAACTAAACATTGTCCTCAATGTTTCAAAATATGAACAAAATTATAATACAACATATGAAGAGGATCATGTTGAGTAGAGAAAAAGGAAAGAGAATACCCGATTTCGGCGAAAGAAATATTAGAACTCCGTTATTCAAGGCAAGAATCCAACATATGTCAGCCGAGATCATATTGGATTAGCAAAATATATACAAAAGGAACAAAAGGGTTTTAAGAAATTTTATCTACTGGATTATATACAAAAAATTCACCATACACTAACAATCTAAAGAGTTGAGGATCAACCCAAAAGACAAAGTGTAGAGGTTTCAACAGCTTCACACAATAATAATATGATAGGCATGCAAGTGAAGCTGTGAAACAAAATGAGCTACCCCCAAACCTGGATTTTTCAACAGATAAAATTTTGGATACAAAATCTCGCAGTTTTGGGGGTTCATCATGTACAAGGTCTAACTCAAAGTGAACTGTGCTAGGGACGTGCAAACATGTTAATTCCAAATGTGGTTCCTCAAATGTATTATACTTAGAAGCAAAATAGTCCAAGAGGACTTTGGAAGCACACCGTTCCAAACCTAGATTAGGGACTCTCAGAAAAGTCGGTTTGACAATATCGGTACAAACCAAATCTAGGTTGGGTGGAAGGCCATTAGATTGTGACTCAGGAAAGAAAGTGACATCTAAGTGTCTCACATGCATGAGATCAAGATTATCAATATTATCAGTCACATCAGCATTATCTAAGTCACACTCAAGATGTGTAGCATGCTCATCATCACAAAAAATTTGCACAATTCCTAATTCAGAATCATGATTATCCGATATATTCAAATTATCATCAACAGAAGCAATATATTGTGGCTTAAGTATGGAATCAGACACATCAACTATGTTTTCATGCATAGGATCATTAGTGTCAACAGAAGATTTACCTAAGTCATGCTCTGCACAGGATAATTGCACAATATCTAAATCAGTATCAACATCACATGCATATGGAATACTAGAAGAAATATCATTCATGAAGGTCGGGGCAGAAAAGCCTAATGTATTTGAAACCAAAGGTTCCAGACATGTTCTTCTAACATAACATTATCATCATCATTATCATCATAGTAATATGCATACTTGTCCCTATTAGCAGTTGCGGTGTCATTAGTCAACTCATGTTCCTCTAGATTAGGTTCATATTCAATATCGTACACATGGGAAGGACTAAACATGCTATTTTCAAAGTTCAGTTCATTATCACCTATATCATGTGACAGTGTCTCAGTTTCCCTAATGGATTCCCATTGACGGGTTTTCTCCGCAATCTCAGCTAAAAATTTCCATGCATCATCCACAGTTTTATCAAGAAATTCACCATTACACATACACTCAACCATGGCTCGAGATTTCAAGTCTAGTCCCTTATAGAGGATGACGACAAGTCTCCACTTCTCAAATCCATGGTGTGGACATTCGCTCAACAAATCATTAAAACGTTCAAAATAGTCAAAAACAGTTTCCTCATCCAATTGGACAAAACAATTGATACTTTGACGAATAGCGATGGTCCTATGATGTGGAAAGAATTTTTTGAAAAATAGATCTGTGAGTTGGTCCCAAGTGTTGATTGATTGTGGTCTCAAACCGTAAAACCATGTTTTGGCCCTTTCCTTTAGAGAAAGTGTAAACAAACGCAATTTCAGAGAGTCTTCGGACATATGATTAGGTTGCATAGTCCGACAAATTTGTTCAAACTCTCTTACATGAGTATAGGGGTTCTCAGAATCGAACCCTCGAAATAAAGGAAGTATTTGTATTATGCTTGCATTTATTTTAAAAGGGTTATTGGTTTGAGGTAAGACAATACATGATAATGGAATTGTTATTGTGGGATACATGTATTCATGGAGAGCACGAGGTTGGCCCATATTGAAAAGACACAAAGCCCACTATTTGGTTTTAATGCGTTTGGATTTTTGGGAAAATTTTGGTTTTTATGGGAAAATTTTGGTTTTTATGGGACAACTAAATTACAAGCCCAAATAAAGAAAGAAATAAAAATAAAACTAATTATTACAAACCCACAAAAAAAAAAGAAAATAAAAATAAAACTAAAATTATTACAATCCCAAATAAAAAAAAAATAAAAAAAATAAAATAAAAATAATTATTACATGCCCAAAAAGATAATTACAATTACAAGCCCAAAAGAGAATAACAATACAAACCAAAAAAATAACAAGCCCAAAAAATTTGGGTTTGGGTTTAGGCTTACCTTTTTAAGCACAGCCCAGCTATTCAGTTTGGTTGCAAAAGCCCAGTTGGGCTTTGGATCACAGCAACAGCAGCTCCAGCAGGAGGTAGCAGCAGGAGAAGCAGCTCAACAGCACCACAAGTTCAGCAACACCACAAGCAGTAGCTGAACAGGGGCAATGTTGCAGGCTTGGCAGCAGCAGCTCTACAGGTTCAGCACAGAAGCAAGCTGCACAGGCCAGCAGCACAGGGAAGAGGAAGAAAGTAGCAGCAAGTGGCAGGCCCAGCTGCAACTCAATCAGCAGCAACATCAAGGGCTCATCCAAGCAAAACAGAGTCACAACAGCACAGCAACAGGAGCACCTGGAAAGCTCAACAGAAGCTGTCAAGAACAGCAAGAACATCAAGGGAAAATGATGCAAAGATGAAAAATTATGCAAAGATGAAAATCCAAGTTATGATGCACTAAATGCTTATACTAAGATGCAAAGACTTCACTACACGACACCAAGTCCCCGGCAGCGGCGCCAAAAACTTGGTAGGCTTGGAAAGATGCCTACAACTATAACTGCAAGTGCACAATGTCACAATGTAACACAGAGCAAGCACAAGTCGATCCTCAGGGACAAGGTGGGTGTAAGTTGATGCTTCTAATGGTCTTTACTAACTGATTCTATGTGACAAAGTGACAGATAATGATTTTTCTGTTGTGTTGAAACACAACTGAGCTGTTTTGGTGTAACTGAAATAGTGACAGAAAGTAAAGGTAACAATGGCAGTGGGAATGAAGGTGTGATTCTAGGGTTAAGATTTCCCTTTCACCTAGCTAGTTCACCTAGGTTAAATCCTTGTCCCTAATGGACAAGAGGGTCTAGTTCAAGCTAGTCTCTTGGCCAGGGCAATTCATGTGGCAAGTTATCTAACCTAAAATCCTTAGATTAACCCCTAGCATTGCCTATCTGATTAAAGCATAAACAATCACAGGTCATTTAGGTTTCTAGGTATCTAACTAATATGGCTGGTTAATCCCTTAGAGCTACCACTAACCCCTAGCATTAGTGGTCTTTTTACAGCACCACTAATCACAAGTCAGTGAGGCTTTTAGGAATTTAGCTAGCCTAGACTATTTTGAGTTCTACAAGAATCAACCTAAAGGCTAACCAACATGGCTTAAGGGTCTTCTCACCCTAGTTGTGGATTTAGAACATGTTTAACATAATAAATATTTGAAATTGAAATTAACTGAATTATGAACTTGAATTGAAATTGAACAGAATTTAACAGTAGATTGAGAAGTGATAGTAGAGAGCACTGGCTAGTCCAGGCCTCTAATGGGTTGTGCTCTGGCTAATCCAGGCATACTTTCTACATCCCTAACACTTCCCTTTTATAGTATTACAAAATACCCAAATTTTCAGAAACCCTAAATTGGAAACCCTAATTTTTAAATTGGAAATTAAACTCACTGATTCTCTGAATTTGTCTCCCCTGTGCTCGACCCATGCTTCCTTCTCGTCCTCTCCTTCTTTTCCCATACTCTCTGATGCTCATGTCGACTGGTACTCAAACCCTAGCTCTCTTAGATTTATATCATAGGGTGAATGAGATAGAGGTGAGAGAGATAGAGTTTAGAGTGATGGGTCTTGGTTTCTGGGATGTCGGGTGAAGGTGGAAGTGGTGAAGCTCGAGGTGGAGGCAGAGAGCAGTTCTGCCATGGTCGGGGAAGAAGTTGCAGTGGGAGAAGAAGATGAAATTTGGGGAGAAGAGAGCTCGATGGATAATGAGATTAGGGTCTGTTTGTTTGGGGTGTAGGTGTTCGGTTGTTAGGGTGTGAAGCAGGGATAGAGAACTTTTACGAACAGCGAGTAAAGAGCGTTGGATGATCTCATATAGATTGAATCGAACGGCTACGATGGAGAGGTATGTAGCGACCGTTGGATTATGAGATACAACAAAACTGACGGCTTCAGATGGAGTTAGGTACCATGGTGTTTGACAGGAGCTTCGGATTTTGATGCACAATGATGAGGCGGTCGTTGGATGATGAGATGGATCCAATCTGACGGCTCTCATGGAAATAGGTATGGATAATGGAAATGTATTTGGGTAAGGGTTTTGGGCCTTGGGTATGCCAAGCCCATATCTTCTTTAAGAACAATTCTTCCTCTTCAAGCCCACTTCTAGTTGATCCGGCTCTTGCAATCATCATTCTTCGCTGCCTTTCGACGGGAGTCTTTGCCGTTCCTTTGCTCTTTTCGCTCCGTGAGATAACCAGGCTTTATTTAGTACCTAAAAATGCAAAATTAATTAAGAAAAGTATTTATTCTTGAAAACAACGAAAACACAGAATATGGGATAAAATGTAGAATTAATGCACAAAAGATGAGTTAAATGCCAAGAAAAATATATAAAAATATGCACTTTTTAGCACTCATCACTCATCACCACACATAGGGGTAGGCTTCATAATCTTCTGAGCCTCTTTCTCCATTGTCGTCGCTTTTGCTTTATCAGCATGGGCTTGTTGGACACTGTTTATTACACGAGGATGAGAAAAATGTTCATACCATTCCATATATCCATCGTCAGCGGAATTCGGCGCATCAAACGAATCTTGTAACTCTTCGAATTAATGGAACAAGATAATCCCCAAAGTTCTTCCAGTGGTCCACTGATGGAGCATGATCGTATTTGGGGATGAAATTCTTCTCGCTGTTCTTAGTTCTGACCTTCTTTACCTTGAAGTTTTCCACTTGTGGGACACTTTGGACACAAGAAAGTTGTCTAAGTACTCTTCGAGGATTATACATTGTACAACCCCCAGGATGAAACAAAGGTCCATTATAACTCGCAGCAGGTGAGAAATCAATAACATCAACATCCTCCTCGTCTTCATCTGATGCAATGCTGTAAGGATGGAAAACGATATCTTTCACTGTTAACTTATCCAATGTCTCCCTCAACTCCAACACCTTTTTTTCCTTATTCTTTTCCTGTGAGTTCAAAAATTCATATTTACCAGTTGTAGGCTTCCCATAATGCCAAGGAGTGTGAGCATTAGACAATTGCATTTTAGGGAAGTGGTCGTACACCCAAACCTATGACAAGAGGCAAAAAATAATAAATTCTCAATATGATTAGTAAAAATACACATTCATTCACTTATATATTCAAACACACAAAAAATAATTTAACGGGGTACCTGAACAAGGGTGTATAAGCCTCCAAAATATAGACTCCTAAGCCTCGAAGTTTTTATGAGTTCCACTTGAACGAATGAAAGAACCGCAATACCCCAAGAGTAGTTGTTCACCTCATTCAAGGGGTCCAATAGCTGGAGGTAATGAGCATTTACCACGTGGCCTGAAGTGTCAGGGAAGAAGATGGTTCCAAGTTGATATAACAAATAAGAAGTCACATGGTGCTTAGTCTTCTCCTCTGTCATCACCAACTTTCCTTGAGCAACCAAATCTTTCGTTCCTGAAAACTCATCAAACAAGGTTTTGAGCTTGATCTTTTTCAATTTCTTCTTGTACGTGCGGTCTTCCTCAAACTCATTATACTCATCACCTTCCTTAGGCTCTTTGTTAGCTCGCCTAAACTCACATTGTGCCTTTTTATCGCTTCATCCTAGACACCTTTCGACTAGTTTTTCAAGAACTTCATAACTCATCGAGGGATCGTAGCCATCTCGAACACTTGTTCCTGTAATTGGTAGGGCTGTGATTCTAAAACAATCATCCGGAGTTATTGCCATCTCACCAAAAGGTAGATGAAAGGTATCCGTTTCTGGATAAGCCCTCTAGGCAAATGCAGTAACAGTGACAGCATCAAATTTTTGGTATGCATGTTGTATCCCGTTCCATAGTACACAATCAAATACCTCCACGCGGACCTCATCACACTCATTTTCTATATTCCATACCTTGTTCTTTTGACGTTTCAAAACACGAACAACATTTTTATGATCCTAAAAAAACAACATCATATCTTATATACTAATATATATAGAAAAGAACAATATATGTCAAAATATAATAAAATGACCGAGAAATCTAAATCTTGATGGTTAAGATTGAACCATACCTTTGTTGCAAAGATCTTGGCAGCCCATGAGTTTTTGTAGCCCATCAATACCTCCCCGCCATCTCTTGGAGTACCATATGTTGGATTCTTTGGCGGAAAACACAAATCCTTATGAGGAATGTACGAATATCTAGCACAAGGCTTTTTAGGCGTCTTTCTAGGTCTCTTTACCACTATGTCTGCTTGTTCCTCTTCTTCTTCCTCTTCATCCGAGCCCTCCTCTGATTCATCATCATCCTTATCTACATCATTGTCTCCGCCTTCCTCATCTTTTTCACCCTCATCATCGCCACCCTCATTTCCTCCTCCTTGAGCTAGTTCATCTTCTCCACCTTGATTATGTTCTTGACTGCTCATCTCTTCCACGATCTCTTTATTAACTTGTTGGATTACGTTGTCAACATTATCTCTATTGACACCATCTTGGATGACAACACCCGGTAATGACCCACCTCCATACTTAGAATTTTTGGTTCCACGCTTATCGGCACCTAAGTGTTTTGGGCCTCTAGGCGTGGGAGTTCTCAAATCTTCCGGTAATGGTTGGTTAGATTTCTTACCTTTGCCACTAAACAAAAAAATAAAAGAAATAAGGAATAATTCACGAAAAAAAACCAACTCAAGAAAAAAAATCGTGTTCCAGGGTAGAGTTCGGTTACTCAATTATTTTTTCGAGAAAACCGAACTCCACATATATATGTAAATAGCCAAGAGTTCGGTTTGTCAAAGTTTTTTGCGAACAAACCGAACATATTTGAACAAGTTCGGTTATATGGGTATTAAAAATATAGGGAAAAAAAGAACAGTTCGGTTACATGGCCAATTTTTTATTTTGTAATAAGGGTACAGTTCGGTTACATGGCAGTTTTAAACATTTATGCGAAACAACTGAACAAAGCTGCTAGAGTTCGGTAGTGTGGGTACTAGAAATTTTGGGAAAAATCAAACAGTTCGGTTACACGGATTTTTTTTCCTATTTTTGGTAATGTCTATAGTTCGGTTACATGACAGTTCAACAATTTTTTTTGCGAAACAACCGAACTCACGAGTTCGTTAACCTAGTTTTCAATCCTATAAAACCGAACTGTTCTTCGTGTTCTTCGTTTCATGGAGTTCGGTTAAGAAACTAGGGAAACAATAAAAGACGCTCTAACCGAACTAAACAATGTAACTTCAATTTGAACCTTATTTTGATGATTTCTAATCAATTGAATCGATGAAAATCAAATTAAAAGAAATGGGTTTCTCGGGAAATACCTGCGAATCGGTCCCATGGAAGAATCGGGCTTCTTACTGCGTCTATTATACTGGATTATGGATTCATTTGGCTCTTCCACTTCTTTATGAATCTCAAAATCACTTGGCTGATTTGCTAGATGTTCTAATGGGGGAACTGTTCCTGGGAGTCTTTTGGTTTTCTTTCGAAGAACCATTCTTATAGTCGATTGATTAATCGACGATGAAAATTTTATGAATCGACGATTAATCGATGAAGACGATGTTGAAAGGAAGAAGAATAATAAGAATAAGAATAAGAAGAAGAAGAAGAGGAAGAAGAAGACTTTTTTTCTTTGTGCGGCGGTAGGGTAGTCTGATTTTGGTTTTTGTTAATAGATTAAATTAGGTTTTTTTATATTTTGGTAGTTATTAGTTTAGTTATAATCTCAATTAGGATTAGGGACAAATTAGTAATGTCTACATTTTAGGACATCCCTTATAAGTATAGGATAGATGGCCTTATAAAACCATGGTCCCAAAAACCATGGTCCCAAAAAATCGTTCAAAAAAAACTTGCATAATGGGCTTTCTGATATTGCATAATGGGCTTTCTTCCCATATGAACTAATGACGGCCGAATGGGTTACACGTCTAGCTTGCCATTTATCTTCCTTCTAATTTCCTTTTCTTAATTGAACTTCCTAATTCTCTTTCCATCAAGATGGGTTACTAATACAAAACTAAGCTTCATATTAATTTAATAGAATCTTGGTTATCTTTTTTATTTTATTCGTGGGGATCTGAGGTACAAAAATTCTTAGATCGTACTGTTACGATAGAGACTTAACTGATGCAGGATACCTGTTAAGGATCGAGCAAGAGAGAGGAGAGCATAAACGCGCGGAAGCAATAGACTACATTGATAATAATCTTGGTATATCAACTTTCATGGCTCAACAGCCTATTTATATTGTTCACAAACTTGATGACCACTCAAGGTACTTTCCTAACTAAGATCAAACTCTAAACATAGACACTTTCCTAATATAACTCTCACAACTTAATGTGCATATCTCCTAAATATAGACTCTCATATATTATTTCCTAATACCCTCCCTCAAGATGGAGCATGTAGATCACGAATGCCCATCTTGGACCAAAGAAATTTAACTTCGGTTTTCTTTCTTTTTTTTTTTCTTTTTTTTTTTTTTCTTCCAAAGCTTTTGCGAAAAAAAATCTTCAGATCATAGTTTAAGGACGTTTCGGTCCTCTTCGTAGTTTAAGGACGTTTCGGTCCCCTTCATAGTTTAAGGACATTACGCTTTCGGTCCCATTGTCGTAGTTTAAGGACATCTTTCGGTCCTCTTCGTAGTTTAAGGACGTTTCGGTCCCCTTCATAGTTTAAGGACATTACGCTTTCGGTCCCATTTTCTTAGTTTAAGGACATCTTTCGGTCCTCGGTCCTCTTCGTAGTTTAAGGACGTTTCGGTCCCCTTCATAGTTTAAGGACATTACGCTTTCGGTCCCATTTTCTTATTTCTTTGGTAGAATACTTCTTGTACTCTTGGTTTCTTGGTTTCTTCGATAGAATACTTTTTGTACTCTCTCGACAACTCATAGGATTTTAACCTACTATTGTTGTTCTTTTTTTTCATCACCTCTTGGTAATTTTTTTTTTCTCCACAACATGAATGTTGTTTCTTCTTCTCTTGTTCCAGTCACGCTATTTTTTGCGAAACCTTCACACTTCTTTGTTCTTCAAGATTCTCTCACAATCTTGTCGTCTTTACAAAGTCTGCCACACTTTGTAGGATCTCTAAGTTTCTGCCACAAACTCTTCAAGCACACTTCACTTCTTCCAACATGTTTAACAGCTTTCTTCAATACCTCTGACAGAACTGTCACACTTGTTTCTGTTACGCTTCTGTAACGATTCTTCTTTGTAACACCCAAACTGTTACAAATTTTCAATAACACTTTCTTTCCTTTTTTTTTTTTTTTTTTTTTTTTTTTTTTTTTTTTTTTTTTTTTTTTTTACGGTAAGTAATAATATCGGCTGATCTTAGGGTTGTGAAACCCCAAATCTCCAGCAAACGTCGCCTCCATAACTCATATCCATCAACTTCTAAATACCGATCAACATCTATGTTTTCTTCACTAGATCGACTGCAAATGGCCATCAGCACACTCCCATCTCCATACGCACCATACCGTCCCTGTTTCCTTTCCTTCCATCGTAGCCATCAATGACGACTCCTACAGCAGCTGCTCTTCCATCAAACTCTTTCTTTGTATTCACCATCACGATCACCACCAGCAGCAAGCTCATGGCGTACTCAAGAAATCAAATCTTCTGAACCCAAATATCCTGATCTCTGTATTCACCATCACGATCACCATCAACAATGTCAGCAAACATTCTCTCTGTCCATCAACACAATATTCCAACAGTAGTAACATCCATACATTCTCTTCCCAACATACA
Organism: Papaver somniferum; assembly: GCF_003573695.1. Lineage (NCBI taxonomy): Eukaryota > Viridiplantae > Streptophyta > Magnoliopsida > Ranunculales > Papaveraceae > Papaver > Papaver somniferum. The sequence continues at coordinate 94,811,003 of NC_039367.1, forward strand.
AGTTGCAGGCAGGGTTCATGTCCATCTTGAGTTCTCAATCACCAATAATCAATAACTAACCACCAAAACATCTCTCAGCACCTCATGAATCACCACTGCCAACTCCTCGGATTCGTGTTCTTAGTTACAACCAAACCTGTTAACAATGGCTGCATTCCATCCATCAACCATTAATCGTAACTGCCATCAATCACTTCTATGACCTCATCTCGATCTCTTCCTTCTATCTGGTTCGGCTTCATCTTCTCTGCCAGTATCACACAGTAGTGATCGATCACCATTATTCATCTTTGAACAACCACTTCAATCCATCTTAATTCTCTCAGCACACAAATAATCTTCGTATATTGGCATTGGAAGCAAACACCGTCATGCAACTCCAAAAATCTCGGTGAAATAATTATCTCCAACTCGTGACTCGGAGTCAGCTTATGTTCTCGACTTTGAATTCACTTTGTAATCCTTCGACAGATGTCTTGGATATAGGATTAGGGCTATGGCAGCAATACCCTACGCGGCTAAGTCTTCTTCTCAGCTAACTAGCTTCAAGTCCTTTTTTTTTTCTTTTTTTTTTCATTAAAAATTTCACGAACAAACCCTAAAATAGCTGGACAAACTCCTCAGCAGCAACAGCACTTTTTTTTTTTAACCCTAAAACGAAAACTCTCTAACTCTATCTTCCTCTCCTCTCTCCCTCTCACCTTGCTCTGATACAATGTTAAGGATCGAGCAAGAGAGAGGAGAGCATAAACGCGCGGAAGCAATAGACTACATTGATAATAATCTTGGTATATCAACTTTCATGGCTCAACAGCCTATTTATATTGTTCACAAACTTGATGACCACTCAAGGTACTTTCCTAACTAAGATCAAACTCAAAACATAGACACTTTCCTAATATAACTCTCACAACTTAATGTGCATATCTCCTAAATATAGACTCTCATATATTATTTCCTAATAATACCAAATTCTTCATTCTCTTAATGAGATATATCTATATCGTTACTAGATTAGCTGACATATATACCAAATTCAGGCTCCCTGGACTTCAGTAAAGATAATACGCGAATGTTAAAGCAAACAATTCCTACCAAAGATCATGAACGGTGGGTTATAATTGCAGGGTTGAAATCTTACACTGACAAGGCGGAATCTGTCCCCTAGCCAACTGAATCAGCTATGCTGGTTTTCGTACCGGCATCTTGATCAGCCATGGAACCTGTGGTGGTGGAAGCACCGTTCAGATGTAATTTCTAATCTTTCTTTTTTTGTCAATAGAATTAACCTTTTACCCTAAAGTCAACAAAATTAATTTTTAAAATAAAATTTCTTCTATGAGATGCAGACTAAAATAGAATATTCCTTTTCATATGACACACACTGCCATTTTAGTATGTCCGTACAATCTGTCGTCTCTTTTATGATCGCAACAAACCAGAAACGGATTCTAAATCCTAGTTAGCAATTTGGGATTCGGCAAACGCACGGAACGGCAAACGTACGAGTATTATACGGTTTTGTAAAATCCAGATTCGGTCCAAAATTCGGTTAACGGGACGTGATTCGTCAGTAATTCGGAACGACATACGTACGTGTATAATTCGATTTATAAATGTGAGTTCGGCTCTGAAAATTCGGTATCTATATATAACAAATAATTTGTATTTATAAGGTCATAGACCAATTTTTATGCATATGTGTGAGTTATTTAAAGAAAAAATAAACTTAATATGATGATATTAATAATATATACAACATTAGTTATCCAAGAGGACGTCATATGGTGGTTTAGATGCTTGGTTAGTGAGTTTGAGATCTCTCTCACCTTCACCTTCAAATCTCTTCAGTCGTTTTTGTTTCATAAAAATTACAACACGTCTAATATTCGGTCGTGTATGCTCGGGAGGAAGTAAAGCCCAGAAAGTGAAGTCTTTAAAAAGTAAAAGCTAAAAAATTTATGGCGAATTAAGAGGACGTATCATTCGGGATACGTAAAATTCGTGAATGATTCGCGAATAATCCGGGAATGCCACATAATACGCGACTTGGGTTCGGAGTTGCAAACGTATGCGAATAAGACGGTAAAATTCGTGATACGGAAAAATTCGCGAATCATTCGCGAACTTACTAACTAGGTTCTAAATACCTTACTAGATTTGTGCAGTGGGCATTTCTCCTTTTTTAACTTGGTGTGCGCGAGATTTCGTCCCGTGCCGTGAGAATTCGTTATATGGTATGCGCGGGGGCTTCACCCGCCCGGTGACGATGATTTGATGTGGTGGGACGATTATATTAAATAGATGGAAAACAGATGCTCCCTCCTTTTCTAAATAATAGGCTGGTTTGTGTGTAATTTGCACACAAACCAGCCCATTCTTTTGAAACAGAGGTAGTAGAAAGTATGTATAAATTTTATTTATTTTTTCATTTTATTTTCACAAAAATATATGTGAAATATATGTGTTTTTCCCTCTTTATATATTAATTTGGAAATAAGAGTCCTAATACGATAGGTACTTGACTTCCGAATTGAATTTGGGCTTCGGTAAAAATCCAGACACCAAGGACCTGGGTATTTATTTTCTGTTAACTATATTTTTGGTGTGCGCGGGGCTTCGCCCCGCCCCGTGTCGATCTCATTTTTTATTTGGTGTGGAGGAGCGGATGCATTAAAAAAAATAAAAGAAATATGTGGGATTATATTTATTTTTCTCCTTTTATTTTCGGGCACAAAAAATGTGTGAAGTACGTGTGTTTTTTTCCCATTATCCGTCAAATAAAATGCGTTCTTGATCCTAATGTTGTTCGAGATGCATTAAAGAATAGGATATAAGAATCCAATTCACGGATAACAATTTGCTAGAAGCCATATACAGTTAACGGTTTCACTCGTCTGGTTCAAAAGCGAAGGAGATATCCTGATGGTGGCAGAACAAAAGGTTCCTAACTTCCATTGAGGCAAAGCCATTAGGATTAGGACCGCTTAGAAATTATGGACTGAATTCTATGCATGAAACCACGAAATAAAGTGTCTTAAGATGGGGGCTTAAAGTTAGATATTGCAGTGTCCCTTTATTACAAACTTTCCAAATGAGATTTCTTTTCCAGCTAGCCGGAGGTTTGGGACCAGTTTTGGTATAATGGACCTTGTTAAGTATGTATGTCAACACGACGAAGTGAGTTGTGGTAGTGCCGATAAGAAAATTCAGTTCAAATGGTGTAATCCTATTTATTCTCCGTTTGTCCTTATTTAGATCCCAACAACTATCGCTATTCTTTTCCTTTCGTAGTCTCTTTGGTTGTTGGTATGACTGTTCATTGAAGCCTAGAGGTATAGAGTGCAACAGAACGAGGAAGATATCTGTACAGGTCGTCCTAATGCAACATACAACCGTTGGTATTGCAATCAAGTCGATATATTAGGAAACGATTCTCTGATCAGAAAAATCAAGGATCACTTAAAAGTTAGAAAATAGCAAAGCAAAATAAGAAAAGGAAAGAGGCGTCACATCCGCCAGAAAAGACCTTAAGTTTAATTTGTATCTCTTAGCAATACATGGCATCAAGAGTATTCCTTTTTAAGGAACTGTCTGAGTGCAGTATTCAACACATATTGTACCATTTTGAAAAGCTTTTCCTGGGTACCCGACGGCTAAGAGCTTCTCCAATGATGGTTGTGTGTGTTTCCTAGGTGGCAACATAAACAAGACATCCTCATTCCAATTTTTCTTAAGTTTAGTGAGGAAAAATAGTTCATCTACAACGGTGTTGTTTGTGAATTTTTATGGATTAAATGTAAATTTTATTCTTAGTAGTTTTTAGATTTTATTAGAGCTAAAAATGGTTATTAAATGTATTGAAAATAAATTAGGTAAGCAAAAGCTTACTAGGATATCTTGACATTGTCAAAGTGAATGTCTAAAACTTGACATTCACCTAGACAATGTCTAACAAAAGTGAAGCCATGTCATCTTCACATTGATTTAAGACGTTGGGGTTGGAGAAAATTTTAGGAAAAATTAATGTCTATCTTATGTGGCCTTAGATATTTATCTTCACATATATTCCATTGGAGAAGCTTTAATAGTGAGAGATCCTATGTTTCTGCTTTTGCAGCCGAATCATGATGCGTATTTGATCAAAATTGTCAACGTGACCTGATTCCCCGTAAGGTTACATTAGAGAATTCCGTCTTTGTTATGTTTTGTACACTTTCGTGATAAAAAAATTTAGGTTTGCTGAAATATTTTTGAGTCAAACTTTGAATTTTGATTTTCATCAACAACCTAAAAACTCAATACCATCCCTCATCCCAGAATAAAAGTAGCACTGGTGGAGCTTACCCTCTCTCCTATTGGTTGGTGAGCGTAACCTCGCGCTCTCATTGGCTAATTGGGAAACCATTCGTATTCGTCGGATGAAATTTCGTTAGATATGATGCGTTGATCTGACAATGTGTGGTGTAGATTGGGTGGATTGTTGGGACACACGCGACGGACGACCCTCATTATTTAGAAAAATTGTTATATTAATTTCGTGCATTTATTGTGAAAATCCAGAAAATAAAGAAAACTACTATATTAATTTCGAACATTTATGATTAAAATAAAAAAAAATCAATTCAACATATTTATGGAATAAAATAAAATAATTTATATATTTTTTTTTGAATCTTTTATAATTTCATGTATTTGTTATAGAAAATCCAGATAATAAAAAAAAATACTATATTAATTCTTACATTTATGAATAAAATAAAAATAATAAAATCAATTCAACGTATTTATGAATAAATTAATGAGATTTATATTTTTAAAATCTTTTGTAAGGAAAAAAAGAAGAAAAATATATAAAAATGACAAAAGATTACTATATTATTTTTATTAATCTTTTATAATTTTCTGTAGTTATTATAAAAATCCAGAAAATCATAAAAAATACTACTCCCTCTGTCCTTTTTTATCTGTCCTAATTTCTACTTTGGTCTGTCCATTTTTATCTGTCCGTTCTGTTTATAGACATACTTTTCCCTTAAACTATCAAATATACCCTTCAGTTTTAATAATCATAAAATCATTTTTAATATCAAAATCTTAAATAATATCACCATATATAAGGAAAAAACTTACCCAATGTCGTTGAATTAATTGTCATTCCTTTTTAAATAAAAATATTTATGGATAGTTATAAAAATATTTCTTAAATTGTGGATTCCATAATAAAAATAATATAAATTTGCTTTTGTTTTCTTAAAATATTCCCTAAAATATAATACTATCATATTTAAGCTAATAATTTAGTTTTGGTAATAGTATAACATTAAATAGGCTAGTCAAGGGGTAGTCATGATATTTTATATGATTTCCTTAATATCTTGACAAAGTCAAAACGGACTCTTAATTTAGGAAGGAGGGAGTATACTAATTTCGTACATTTATGACCGAAATAAAAAAGTCAACTCAACGTATTTATGGAACAAAATAATAAGTTTTAAATTTGTAGAATCTTTTGTAAGGAAATTTTTTTCTGAAAATGGTAAAGAAAATTACTCTATAAATTTCGTCATTTATGATTAAAATAAAAAAAATCAATTCAACGTAGTTATGGATAAATTAATGAGATTTTTATTTTTAAAATCTTTTGTAAGGAAAAAACTAAAAAGTATAGAAATGACAAAAATATTACTATATTAATCTTTTATAATTTCATGTACTCCCTCTGTTTCTGAAAGATCGTCCTCTATTCCTTTTTCGTCTGTTTCAAAATTGTGTCCAGCTTCTGTTTATAGTCATACTTTTTCAATGAACTCTCTAATATACCATTGAATTCTTTATAATCATAAATCCATTTTTAACGTGACCCAATCTAAAATATTAAAGAAATTAGTATAATTGAGGAAACAAATATATCATTCATTCCTTTTAAGAAAAAATACATCTAACTCTAAAAAATAAATTACTTATAAAGTTTATACTTCATAAATTCGATATCTTATAATTCTCACAACAATTTTGGATAGTCTTTATTACTAGCATTTTTATTAAAATAAAATAGGTAAGTACTAAGGGTAGTCAAGTAAAATAGTATGATCTTCTTAATATTCTGAGAAAGTCAAAGCGGACTATCTTTGTGAAACGGAGGGAGTAGTTATTATAAAAAATCCAGAAAATAATAAAAAATGCTATATTAATTTTGTAAGTTTATGACTGAAATAAAAAAATCAACTCAACGTATTTATGGAATAAAATAATAAGTTTTAAATTCATAGAATTTTTTGTAAGGAAAAAAATACAATATTAATTGATATTTTAAATTAATATATATGTTTAGAGTAAGAAAAAATCTAATTATTTACATGAACACAATCTTACGGGTTCCATTAATACAGTTAATTTACTAATATAAACAAAGCCAATGGTTAATATGTAAAGTTAAATTAATATATATGTTTAGAGTATCCGAAAAAATCTAATTATTTACCTGAACACAATCTTACGGGTTCCATTAATACAGTTAATTTACTAATATAGACAAAGTCAATGGTTAATATGGTAAAGTTTGTAACCATTGTTGAAGTCACATTAATTAAAACCGTATTTATGTGTTATATTTATTTATATTGCCATATAACAAGAATTAATTCCATAGCAGTGTACAGGTTTTTTCTTTAGAGCCAAGTTTCCAACATTTATATAATGGATACAAATCATTCTTCATCCCTACACAAACCCACATACTTTCAATTTTCTATGAAAAAAGAGGTAGAAAACAAGAGATATCGACTATGACTTTTGAAGAAAATCACGTCGAAGAGGGAGCAATGGCAGTTGATATCCATGATATGTAAACCTATTCATGGTTTTTTTTTTGTAACAAGCAAATGCAAAATTAAATACCCCTTCAAGCGTCTGGTTAGGAATCAGACACATATATGAAGGATCATTTGAAACGTTCCGCGACAGTTTATACCCCTTCAAGCGTCTGGTTAGGAATCGGACACATATATGAAGGATCATTTGGGTAAGATTGTCACTGAAACATATGTGAAGGATGGGATGTTGGAGGGCCGTGGGAATGTACCTGTACTGATGATTGTCACCGGAACATATGTGAAGGATCATTTGGGTAAGAATTTTTTTAAAACTAATATTTTTATCTATGAAAGTTGATTCTATGCAGTTACTGATATTAATGTATTGTAACATAACAGGTGAGATTAGCCTATGTACTACACCTGCGTCCAGAGTATTCGTGGAGCTTGATGTTCAGCAAGTGCGCGACTTCAAGACAAAGTAAGCCAAACGTGTTGTTCGGAAAACTAATACATGTGACGTCACATCAAACCGGTAAATCTTATGTGAATCTTATACGCATTTCATTCCTTTTTCAGGATTTTTTCAGATCTTGTGGACGTCGGTAAGGTCGAATTGAAGGATGACAATCCAAAGGAAAGCATGGTAACACTGTTCGGTTTAACTGATATGATGCAGCATGAGTATAATAAGGTATGTGCACCTAACTCAAAAAGTTGTGTATCCTTTTGGAAAACGATCACCTTGGTTGTGTTTAGTCTTCCTAACATGATATTTTTTTTAGTTAGGATAGAAAGTAATTACTTATGCATGACTTGGCTAAAGAGAAAAAAGTTGCGGCGAATTAAGTAAAACTAATTACTTATTGTTTAAGAATCTAATCCCCAATCTCTTTCTGTATCTCTATGATAATACATGCTACTGTGAGGCGACCGTTGTTGGAATGGAGGATGGTAAAGATTGGTACTACATCGTTTGCAGTAAATGCTACAAGCGAATCAATGACCAGGATTTTTGCAGCAAGTGTGGTGCTGAATTTCGGGAAGCTATACCATGGTACAGATGATATAATATATAAATCTGTGTAGAATGGGTAATGAGAATAAGGTGGCAATTTTGATTGACAAATTCTGTGTAGGTACATGCTTCAACTAAAAGTGACCGATGGGTCAGAGAATGTATCATTTACTGTAATAGGGCATAACGCTGGAAAAATGCTGAAGTACACTGTTGAAGAACACATTGAATATGAAGGCAATGTGAAAAGGTGCACATAAGTCTCCTTACATGTTTGACGGTTTACTGTTTTCGTATTTGATTACACTAAGGTCATTTATCTGCTCGCTTCTTTACACAGGTGAGTGAACCAGGTAGGGCTGTGAGATTATTTGATAGGATCATGAATAAGACTTTTATCTTTAAAGTATCCATCTCAGAGTACAATATAGCAAACCAGTCGGAAAATTTCATAGTGCTGAAGGTATATAGGAAAGCATCCGATGAACTGGAGTCCGGGACTTATCCAGACGAGGGAGACAAGAGATGTGCTGCAAAAGAACTTGAATTGTTTACTCCACACAAACCCCAGAAACCGAAGCTGGGCAGACATGATCAACGCATGAAAGTAGAAGGGGAGATCATCCAAGTATAAGTGGAGATTCGAATAATTTACTTTTTTTAGGTTTAGGAACATAGAAGATTATTTCATATTCTAGGTGTGTTTTTAGGGATCTACCACTTTAGATGATCTATTATCTGTTTGGTTTTGTTTTAATTCTGTTCTACAACTATCCAGATAGTACGACTGGATTAGGTATTTCTTTGTAGTAGTCTTCGCTGCAAAATAAATTCAGACTTAATTTATTATATGGTTGATATAATTTATTATTTATTTATCGAGTGTTTGGAAAATCATTTAGGAGTTTACAACTAGGTATGGAACTGAATATTGTTTGCCCAATACACCTTTACAAATAAATCTGAGATGTAGTTTAAAGTTAATTGAACTAATGGTCTATTTGTCACTGTATGCATGGAAGGATTTAGTTTGAAGTTAATTGAACTAATGGTATTTTTGTTTGTAATGTATGTTACTGAGAATGAGTAGCCAATAGAAAGAAAGCTCATATGACAAAAAAAAACAGATGAAAAAAATATTTCAGTCGAGACATGCAAATTAGGATGCTGCGGGATCATATACCGCTGAATACATGCACAAGCTCTTGATGAATTTAACTTTACAGAAAGTGGAGGATTGTTGCCCCTACAAACACTTCTGCAATTGGAGGAATTCAGAAAACTGATGCAAGTCAAGTAAGGCAGTATTCTTTGCCTAGATGGATACAAGAAGAAAGATAATTTATCATCTTTCCTATATGGATACAACTAACTGTAGGTTGGTGTGATGCGGAACTATCATACTTTTTAGTTTGTTTGCGGTTAGTTTTAAATTCACAAAATGACCATGATAGCTTATTTATTTAATTCTAAAAAGCAAATGTGGTTGTACAGATGTATCCATAAAATTCGCTGTCGCATGCTTCTTAGACGTTTTTCTGCTGTTCAAAAAATGATTGCAGTAAGATGCATGGTATGATATTTGTACATTGAATGTTGTGGTTTCCGTTAAAAGTGGTGATGAGTATCTTAACCCAATTCCCGATTTTGTTTGTTTCTTACTTTTTACTTGTACTTTTTTTTTTGTTATTGCAAGTATGGAAAGCTATATACTCATTGATTAGGTTGATTTAGAAAAATATCCATATTGGTGTATATGAATATCTCTGTAAACAGTAATCACGGAGAACTTCCCAGGAAAAAATCTAATATAAATTTAGCCTCATTTTACATCAGATGTTGACCTAATCCATATATTAGTGTAATCTTCTCGATTCAACCTGGCAGGAGCACAGGCAGGAGGCTAATAACTACTGCAACCAGATACTAGATCAACGAGTTGAATAGACTAGGTAGTTTTGCTTCACACATTAGACTAAGTAAATTGGCTTACCAACAGGCACTATAGAGTTATAAGATTTCTCCGCAATTGACTGACTCTTTTATATAACAAGAAAGATTATTCCGGATGATAACGAAGAGTACAACATTTCGTAACATACATGTGAACACAAAGATCATTGTCATCTGAGTATTCACAAATAATGCGCGCAGACTCATGACAATATAGTAAATAAGCTGCGCCTGAGGGGGATGAATTGGTTATGTCGAATCCTTGATTCAGAGTTCCAGTACTCTTCCTCGTCTCATCAACTACAACCATTGTTCTTAGCTCGCACAATAAGATAAATAATGGATGAAGTACAAAACGTACGGACATGATACACCATAAGTATCGAATTGAACATGTAAAGTATAAATGCATGAATATAGATGAAACGATTAACTTATATGATTCAGCACTCAAGTCTCTGTCTGTGGGTGTGGGTTTTTCATTATATGTATGATGGTTACAGAAATAGTCGAATGACTTTGAGATCAACATAAGCCTGCGTAGCAGAAGGAACTTCACTTACACTTTCTCTATCTCTCTGTCTCTCTCCTATGCTCCTCTCAATATTTTTCAGATCCCCTCTTCACTTGGGATAGGGAGGTTACGTGGGGTCCACTTCTGAAGCCCGTTATAACCTTATCCTCTTGTGTCTTGTGCCGCTTACGCAGAAGTCTTCGTGTTCTCGGCTTTATCTACGTGTTCTGTTTGAGTACGCAGTGCTATCTGCACTTCCTACACAGGATGACTGACACGTATGTTGTTTGAGGGTATTTAATGTGGGTAGTTGAGATGTCTGTCCGCGGTAGACAGCTATCCTCTGCCGCTGTCTTGTCTGCGTCAGTGGATTATCCCCAGACGTATATCTTAGATCTTTATGGGGATAGGATAAAGTGATTCTTGGCTGTCCACGTGTGATATCATATTTTGATGCTCTTAGCCGCATGTCCTCCACGTGTACCATTGTGGACACGTGGCGGAAGATGAAATGTGTACCTACAATACAACGGTGAAAGACTCCTCAGCCAAGTCAAAAGAAAATTGCGACGTTGAAAAGTGAGGAAGATCATGACCAGCACTGCTGCTATCTCCATTCATTTACGGACACTAACATTTTATGCATGCATCATATGGGAAAGTACTCCCCTGATAAATATTTATGATGATGGTTTGATGAACTATTAACTAAGAAAAATTAGTATTTGTATAGAGTACATATGAGCACGGATTAATGGTATTATTAACTTCAATTGCTCAACACAAACATCGGCAAAGTTATTATTACGATGAACAACAAATTCTTGTAAAAAAACAAAAAAAAAAGACGAACGACAGACGGTAGTATGTATCTACGATGAATTCTCTCAAATTAATTCGGTTAAAAGTATAATTAATGATTGCACACATCTCTCATGATTCCATTTTTTTGTATGTCATGGTTAATTAGTATGGTAATGGTTAGGCAAAAATTAGCATTAGCACAGGGGTGTAAGGACTCATGATTCTTCTTTGGGTAGGATGGATTATCACTAGTTTGCAAGACGCTGGGATCATGGTAAATTTTTTATGAAGATAAATGAGAAGTAGCTTTCTTTTTTACATATAAATTAGAATCTCTATTAAATAGGCTAAAAGTTACCAAAAAAAAGTTAAAAAAAAGGCTAAAAGTTATCTCATATGTTGATGAAAAATACATTTAAAGGGATCGAATACTTGATACGAACGGGTTAAAACAAAATTTTCATATAATTAGGGACGGGTTATAGTCTAGGCCATCCCCTTGCAAATATCTTTCCATAAAATTATGGTATTGCAAATTATGAAGGTAGGTGAATTTTTTTTTCTTTTAGTCATATTCATGTAAATTATGGTATTGTTTTTATTTAAACTAGCAAATATCTTAGGATAAAATGCTCCTACGAATTTCGATCATAGCGGTAATGAATCAAGGATTCAGATCCTGATCAATGTAATCTATTAATGTTGAGATTTAGTTTTTAGAAATTTCTTCGAATATCTGAAAATGGAGGTTGACCAAAATTGTTAAATCAGAGAGATAACTGAAATAGTTGGGGAAAAAAAAAGACTAAAAAAAGGTTCCGGATGTGATTCGAAATGGAGACATTTGCCTAGTGTATCAATCTATCATATGAACGGATGAAGTGTTGAAATCCAATGGATGAAGATAATAGTACACAAACCTATATTATTCGGGATTTCAAAGGATCCAAAAGTTGTGCATTAAAAATGTGAGAAATAATCGCTACTTCCAATTGAGTTTTGATGCAGTGCTTCTAGATTTAAAATGACAGACAAAAGATGAAAAATATGACGCTTCTTAATTTACAACATTCATATTATCACTCAACAAGTATTGTTGACAAAACCAATCTTCTAAATTGTTAATAATATTTTATCCACTGGAAAAATTATATTTTGTAATGAACTTATCTGCTAAATTTCTTAAAAGATCGACGGGTACATAGATAACCTAATTTCCCACTTCCGTGGAACAAGAAAAAGAAGTATAGCGGAAGTATCTAATGAGTGTATTATAGGTAAAGATTTAAACAAATGTTTTTTTTTTAACCATTGTATTCAAGTGTAAGAAGATCTTTCTAGAAACTTGAATGTGGGGCTTATCCAAGAAAAAAAAGTGTGTAAAAAAAGAGCACTATAAAATATATTAGATGGCTCCGTATACCCGTAGAAGAAGACACTAAACAAATTGCATCAGACCGAGATGTAACAATGAAAGTCCACGTCAATTATGCCACAATAGAAGAAAGTTTTATCATTTGAGATTGTGTTCAGGTCATTTAGGCTTTGGTTGGTTTCTTATTCGTTAAATTTTTCTGATATTAGATTTTGATTTTCTAATTTTTTTAGGGTTCTACGTTCTTTTCTTTTTGAAAATTTCACAACATTCATTACAAAACAGAAGGCCTCTAAGGACGATCAGAAAAACGTCCCAACAACCGAAAAGCCGTCCCAAAAAGATATTAGGGACGTTTGTTGCTGCGTCCCCAGATCCACCGTCACTAATACTATTAGGGACAGATTTGCCTTCTAGGGACGGCTCTGAGTAGCCGTCAGTAGTACTAATAGGGACGGCTTCATCTTCTAGGGACGTTTTTTCTTGGCCGGCACAAATACTTCTAGGGACGGCTTCATCTTCTAGGGACGGTTTTGAAACGGCCGGAAAAACAAGTTAAAACCGCCCCTAGTGCATCATAGGGATGCTTTAACAATACCGTCCCTAGTATAAACTGGAACAATGGGGACGGTTAATCAACCGTCCCTAATATCTCAATATTACTGAAGCTCCATTTCCCTGCTTTAATTGGCAGAATGCCATCCCTCATACATTCACATACCAGGATTAGATGCCATACATCCACAAAACAGAGACAAATAGAATGCCATACATCCACAGAATAGAGAATCATAGACGAATTCATAGAAGATTATTTTTCTATAGATACTCAAAAAACCATGTTATTTGTTTACAAAAGAGACCTCCCATTCTCAAAAAACAAGCAAAAATTTAGGTTCATACACTCTCTACAGTAAATGGTGTCTCTGTTTACCATCTGTTAACTACAATCAGTGGCCTGCGGCGTTTGAGTGCTATTTTATCATCTGTTAATATCTGGAAACTAACCCTTCCTGCACCTTTCCATATCACATATCCTGCAACAAACATAAATCTACTCAATAGATAATCGATAGTTACATTCTTCTCAGTCAGGAAAAAAAAAAGCTCAACACATTCACAATCAGTTCTGCAGTAATGAACATCTCCTGTTCATTAAAGTGAAATTACCATTTGTTAGTTGGTACATATAGGATGTCAACAGTGGTGCATTGGGAGTGAACGAGTACTAGATAAAGCAGATTACTGTATACAAGTCACATTTAAACTGCACCTGGGAAGAGTTATCAAACTTATAAGTAACCTACATGGGACAAAAACCTATACTCGCCTTGGCTTAAGACATAGTTAATTAGATAACACGGAAGCTCATGCATACCTAAATAACCACTGGGTCTAAGACTAATCTTATCAATTCACAATGACTCAAATTCTATGTAAAAAAAAAGTGAATGATGCACGATACCTCGAGTCCTTCATTGTTCTGGTTTGGTGGTAATACTGCAACTTGAGCCTCCAATTCTGCAACCCTTCGTTTGAGCATTGCATTTTCCTCTTTCAATTGAACAACTCTACTTTATGATGATGACTCGCCCCAAAACTGTTTCGGCTTCACAGTGCTTCCAAACCAACGAATCCGACCACGTCTATCTGGTCCCATAACAGCTGCAAATGCATCATTTCATCCACCTAAAACGACTCCATATCCAGGTTGGTTAGCCTTCTTGTGTATTTCCACCATTCGATCCTACAAGTAAATCAATCTCGAAAGTTAGGTCAATTCGAACTACAAATGCAAAAAACAGATGACCCGAAAGAAAACTTAAAAAGTATAAAGGTATACGTATTGTTCAGAAGCAACAGGATCCATCACTTCTTCATTTGGATCTGATGTTTTTCTTTTCTTTGTCCTGGTCCTAAGAAATACTTCATGCCGTTCAGGGAATCTTCCTGTTTCGGCTAGCATCTGTAAATTGAAATTTTGTGTTGTTGGTTGCATATAACATACGAAACATCCTCACCAAGATCAAAGTAAACAGAAGCTTTACCTCTTTTGCATATTCCATGTGGATTGGAGCCACCAGTGTGTTGAAATGTTTGTTTGGACCTATTTAGTTTATTTTTAGCCGCCAACTCCTGTTTCAAAAGAAAATAATAACAAACGATGCTTGCGCTAGTGGGTAAATGATAAAGGGATAATAAGAGCATGGATGACAGAAAATACGTACTTTATCTTTCTTGGTATTCCACACACAGCTCGCAACATGCCCAAAAGGTCATCCCCTGGTCCATCATTATTGTTATTTCCGACCTCAAAACATGTATCCTGTGGTGCGATACTTGATGAGACCGTTGATCTTAAACTCTCACCATGATGAAACCATGTAGTATAATTTCTCATCATACCGTGCAATATCAAGTCACTGAATATTTCACTTCTAACTTTGTAATTAACATTATTGCACTTTCTGCAAGGACATTTCATTTTGTTATCTTCAGTAACAACCCCTTCCTTGAATGCATGGTCCAAGAACATCCTCAAACCATCTTCATACTCTTTACCCGACCGATCCTTGTGAACCCAACTATTATCCATGGTTTCTACAAACTGACTAAGGAATAAACTTACGATTAACGGAAACCACTAGTCACACATGCACATAAAAGTCCCATACACAACAGAAAGAGGAAAAAACGCAGAACATACCCAAATTAGTAATGAATTACTTGGTGATAGTTACATAAAACTTGACAAATTTAACAATACCATTACTTTATAAGTTAGTAGCGATCGATGATTATGAGCATGCAAGCCAGCGAATGATCCTGCGATGATATGAACCTAATCGCCAACACCAGCAATATGCACCTGGCGGAACACACCTTAAGTCAGTGAGTACATTGATAGAAATAAAATAAAATAAGTACAGGCTAGATATGAAGATAGATGTAGTACATTGGACATAGATATAATATAGTCGATAGAGCATCGTTAAGAAAAATAAGGTAACGGTAAGGAATCTAGCAGCATATGCTAACTCATACAAGTGGTACAGTCCATGTGAATACGTGATACTACAGTATAACAAGCTAAACAGACATGATAAACAGTAAAGAATATGATAAACACTTTCCTTTTTTCCTAATTTTATCAAATGTGTTCAATGCCCCAGGCAGCACCAACCTAAGAACGGTATCATATCACTAAAGCTATTCATCTCTGCCATTCTTAATTCTTATGATCCAGCATAAACATGAGTTTAACACTATACCAAGCAGCAGGAATCAGGATGAACTCAAAAGCTGGCAAATTAAGCAGGCACAATAAAATTAGTGATGAACTACCACCACTAAAGGAATTAGGATGAACTACCATACAGATAAACCTATGCAACCTTTAAAAAATCACAATGAACTCAACCAAATTAAGCAGGGAAAATACAACTAGTGGTGGGTCAGCAACACAATTAGTTGATGGGTCAGCTGCTTTTACTAGTGCAATGACGCTGTTAGATTTAGAAATAACAAGGCTGCAATATACATAATCATGGAAATCTTTTAGCTTCCTGATTCCTCTCAGATTTTGCACAAACTCAATATTCAAACCAATTAGCATCCATCCCAGCCCTCTGAACAATCTAGTTTCTTACTCCAAAACGTTCCCAAAATGACCAATTCTTCTTTACAAAATTCTTTTCTTTGTAAGCCGTAAGCACTAGAATTCAAATTTCTTTTCTTTGCAAGCAGTAAGCACGAAAATGCAATGACAGTATTGTACTGTAGGAATTGCAATAAATTTGGAAAACTTAGGTTGTCCCGAGGGCACCTATCACAGAATTTTATTTTCTGTCACTAGCTTTAAGTTGAATGCACAGATTTTATTTTCAAGTTCAAAAAACTAGCAATTATGAATTCAGTTTTCAAGTAGGATACAGGATAAACTACAATCAGTATGTACTTTTTATAGATCTGTATTTTCATTCTTCATCAACTGTAATCTGTAATCTCTGGAAATTAAGACTGTCAGGGGTTTACAAAGATGCCAGGAGACCCTAAGAGGAAAAATACACAACAGCATGAAAGAAAATCCTGAAATGAAACTCCAACTATAACAAAGATGCAGCAAGTTCAAATGGCTTATTACTATCAGTACCATCGACCCAGTGTACTCATCTCTCACAATGTCTAGCTACTAAACATAGGATTAAAACAACAAAATGATTTATCATCTACATCATGTCTCTAGCTCTATCATCCAATTTTTTCTGATAGTCTTTCAAATTCTCTCCAGCACCATGTAAAATCAGATGATATGTCCTCTACACTTTCAATTATGTTCAAATTACAACCTAAGTTTTCCAAAATATACCGTCTCATATCCTCAAAAAAAAGATTATACTGCTCAAACTGTAATCATGAAGGAGACTCTTCCCACAGATATCTTAATAAACCCAACCCAAATCGAGAGAATCAGGTTAAATTTTGAATCCAAAAACATCAAAGATGAAATCGTGCAAATTAATCAAATAGCAATTCATGTAATCATCACACTCGAAACTGAAATAACAATACTAATAGTTCAACTAAACAAACAATCAATTAGGGCAAACCAAAATTACAATAGAGAGAATTCGATCTGCTCAAAAAAAATTACAGAAATAAACCCAACGCAAATCGAGAGAATTAGGTTAAATTTTGAATCCAAAAACATCAAAGATGAAATCGTCCAAATTAATCAAATACCAAACCAGATAAATTACAGAGATTCTTACCCTAAGTTTGCATGATGGGCATCTGCTAGATTTGACAGACTTATAGCAGAAGAAAGTGAAGATTTCACTTCTGATGAGTATCACGAAGGAGATGGAGAAGAAAGTGATGACGAATCGCACGAAGGAGAGTTTTAGGGTTTTAGTAGAGCATGAGCAGAATAGGCGATGAAAACATGAGCAGAAAAATGAAATAGATTAGTTTCACTATGTTCTAGGGAGTACAGAAGTTAAGTTACCGACGATATAATCACCACCATTGGATGATTCTACTTACTGGGACGGCTAGAAGCTTTTAGGGACGCACAAAAAAATTCGTCCCTACTAGTACACCAGTAGTGACACTCGGATATAGTTCGTCCCTAATAATGGACCAGTTGGGATGGTTTTTTTGGCACCGTCTCAAATACACATCGCTAAGGACGGCTAGACGGGTTCGTCCAAACTTCTGCATTCTGGGGACGGTTTTTTGAGAATGGGCCGTCCCTAGAAGCCTTCTGTTTTGTAGTGATTTCAGAAGCTTTAAAAATATTTGTTTGTGCTTGCATCAACCTTTTCATCGTAATTTTTTTTGTTTTCTCCTTTCCTAATACACATAATTGACATCTTTTTGCAGTATTTCATGTTGACAGTCATACACCGTGGTCCGGTATTGAAAGTATTCTCCAATAATTATTGTTGGCTTCAGTGTAATTGATGTCGATATCTATCTAAACAATAAGATCCTTATTTTTTATGCTCACAGATATTGAGCGACCGGAAGATTAAACTTTTAGCTTGTATTTTAATTTTAAACAACTTTTTTCATAAGTAACTAAATGTTCGTATAAAGGTATGATGTTGCAGTGAAAAGTTTTTCCAGAGATAGAAATACGACTTAAGTGTGATTTTTGTTATCTACTTTAAATTCAAGTTGTGTTATTAAGCTAAATTAGTTTTCGTTTCATCATTAGAGATGTCTACCGATGAGGTTGATCGTATTGTGTCGAAGAATCTCCGTGATGATGAACATATGGTTGATGCACTTAAGTGAGTTCTCCCCATTAAATTGATTGCCAATATTTTAAAATGAAATCCTCCTACGAAGTTCGATCATAGCGGCAACCAATCAAGGATTTACATCTTGATAATCTTCATCAAAATAATCTACTAACTTTGAGATTAGTTTCTAGAAATTTCTTCGAATATCTGACAATGAAGGTCGACCAAATTTGTTAAATCAGAGAGAAAGAATGGAAATAGCTGGAAAAAAGAAGGAAACAAAAAATACTTCGAAGGTGATTTGAAATGGATACCTTTGCATAATTTATCAATCTAACAGATGAAACTGTTGAAATCCAACAGCTGAAGATAATAATACACAAACCTATATTATTCAGGATTTAAAGGATCCAAAAGTTGTGCATTAAAAATGGGAGATTTAATAACGGTTAATCCCAATTGAGTTTTGATGCGGTGCTTCCTTGATTTATAACATTCCTATTATTCATTCAAAATTTATTTTATAAATTGTTAATAAAATTTTATTCACTTGAAAAATGATATTGTGTAATGAATTTATCTGCTAAATTTCCTAAGAGATTTATGCGTACATATATAACCTAATTATTCACTTCCATGACACAAAAAAGGTAGTATAGCAGAAGTAGCTAATGGGTCTATTATTGGTAGGGATTTAAACAATTACTAATTTTGTTGAATCGTGGTACTCAAGTGTAATAAGATCTTTCAAGAAACTTGAAGGTGTGGCTAATCCAAAAAAGAAAAAAAAGAGTGTAAAAGAAACATTATCAAAGATATTAGATGGCTCTATGTACCCTTAGAAGAAGAGAATAAATAAACAAATTACTAAAGACCGTGATGTAATAATGAAAGTCCAAGTCAATCATTTGCTACAAGAAAATAAAAATTTATCATTTGATACAGTGTCCAGGCCATTTAATATTTTGTAGGTTTCTTATTCATTAAATTTCTTTGATGTTAGATTTTTTTTTCTATTTATTTTGATATATAGGTTTTTGCGGTTTTTGCCTTTTTTTCTATTTCACAATATTGCTCGCATTATTTTAGGGTGTCTCTGGTTGCGAGGAAGTCAAGAAAGGTCTCAAACTGGCAGTTAGAAAAGATGCTTAATTTCTGAAAAAAGATATATCACTGCATTTTCTTGATTACATCTTCTTTGACGGGAACCACTTCATATGTTCTGCAGTATTTATAGTTGACAATTTTATTTTAAATTAATATCATATTTTCTCATTCAACATAAGGAGTTGGAGTCTGGAAGGGTAGTTGAATTGATCGCTTTATTCTTAATGGATGTATGTGATTTCTAAAAAAAAAAATATATATCAGTCTATTTCTTGATTACATTTTTTTTGACGGGAAGCACTACATATGCTTTGCACTATCTGAAGTTGACAATATATTTTATATAAATATCATATTCTAGGAGTTGGATCTTAGAGGACTACTAATTAAAATTAGTATTTTCATTATACATTGTAATTGTTAATTGGGATTTCTTACGGGACGGGTGCGGGGCGAACCAATCTCACCTAATGGATGTTGATTCCCATCGTTCCCGGTGCGTAGCACGGATTTCAAGCTAGTAAAAATCTAAAAACGGCAACTAACGTTTTCCTTTTTTTTTTGAGCGTGCTAATACAACGATTCCCTGCCAGTGGTTTGTGGTTTTTGCTTTGTTTTATTTTTAAGTAAATCATGGAAGGTGACTAATTACTTAGGTATTTCTTGACACATATGAATGACCGCGGCAATCAGAAATCACCACTGGTGACCATATACTGATTACAATCGACCGGTTAGATACAATCTCCCGAAAGGATGATATTGAATTTGTATCCTGTCATATTTGTTTTTTTTTTTTTGCTAGAATCCTGCCATTTAGAAATTTATACATATATTTAAGATTTTTGTTATAGGGAAAGCTAAAACATTTAGGGAAAGCTGACTATAATCAAATAACATTGATTTTGGGTCAATATGGGTGGAACTAAAAATTCTTTAAAACCCTGTAAATACGCGTTAGCTTTCCCGCGCTTCCACTAAATATTCTGTGATATTCTTTTAAGAGTTTTGATCTGATTAAAGATGAGTGAGAACTTTCATGAATAGCTATAGCTACAAGGGTACTTTGATGACAGTTCAGAGTAAGGAAAAGAATCCATGAAAACAAAAAATCAGTCCAGTCTCTAGATATTTTTCTCGGTTATTGTTACCATTATTCATAATCACCACTTCGTTAAACTACCATTATTCATCCAATCTACACTAAATTAATTAATGGTGTAGTTTAATTGGATGGTTGCAGCATCTTGATATGTGCTGACACCAGCGGAGGCAATCACTTCAGGGCATCAATTATTGTAGCCTTAATTTACTAGTTCTCTGTTCTCCCAACCAATTCTGACAGGGTTGGATCTTACTCGTCTGATCATCACATTTTGGAAGATTAATGAGATAAAACGGACAACTGAGTTGAGTGCCCAATGCCATTGGCAGAACCATGTCACCGTAACTTCTCAAGCCATCACTAGAAACACCACTTGAAATAGATACAGATACCTATTCACAAGCCATCACTAGAAACACCACTTGAAATAGATATAGATACCTATTCACACAGAGGAGATACGCTATGACGTAGATTAATAGATATTTGTTAATCATTTGATTGTGTCGAGAGTACTTAATGATGGTTTCCATTAGCTGATAACAAAATATGAATATATTTGTTAACTGCAAAAAAAAGAAAGAATGAATTAGATATCAGATCTGAAGAGACAAAACTAATTAATGGTGGTCTTCGAGGATTACGGTGGTGCAAAGAGAAAACAACAACCGTTTATATTTCACCCCTAGTTGACTGTAAGTCCGATCCCCTGGACCAGAAGTCAGCTTTCCCCCTAAACGTTTCACCTATAATAAAAATCATATTTAATACTATAGTGCAGGCATGTCAAGATGGGGATGTACCTTAGGCACATATTGAGATTGATATATGATCGAGAACTGTTACTTCTTAAGATTCCAAACATCACAGCTATTGTTGAACTGAGAAACGCACAATGTTTCCTTCGATCAAATGTACTTTCTACAATACCTATAAATACATCGAACCACAAAAGAAAAAAAAATGTAACATCCATGCACCATACTTGTTTATGAAGAATAGTTCTTCATATCATACCTGGTACAATCTACTTCTTTAATGAATCTCTGAGTTACGGTATATTCTGAAGAAACAATTATTGTTTCCATCATTCCTCGTCGATAGTTTTTTGTTTTTTTTGATAATATTGATTGATGAACGGAGAAAGATATGGAATTTATGTTGATGATGACGGGAAACTCTAGGCGCCAAGGTTGGCTTAGAATTAGCTATGGACTTAACAGAGACAACCATTTATCAGTGATTCCTAAACTTGAGTTTAGGTACTGTCACACGGTTTTGGAATTTCAAATTTCTTTAAATAAGCTGTAAACAACTGGGAAAATCTGATTTCTTGTTCGTGGAACAATAGGAAAAATCTGATTTCTTCATATTGACGTAATCTTGAGTTTTGACGTAAGTATTGTACACCTTAACTAATGTACAGTCAAGTATTGGTGTAAACATGGTGTAATTAAATAATTTAGGCTGAAATTCTGACGGAAGTGTTGTCCACCTACTTTTTTTTTAAACGCCGTTACTAACGGATGGTTAAGTATTTGATATATCCAAATTGTAGCCAAATTTTAATTATTTTAACCAATAGGGTTACGCCAAGTGTCCTCACCATAACTTCTGCATTAGAAAAGGTCTTTCTAGGTCCATAGGAAGCGAGGATTTCATCACCGTTTAATGTGAGGGCTTTATTTGTCACGGCCTTTAAGGGGGAGATATATTCGTTCATAGCCAACCACAACTTGCCACCAAGTGTACTTCTTGTCTTGTTTGGAAATTGCCTTCGCACCCCGCTGCAGAGTGTTGAGTCGGTCACTGTCAGTATGAACATACTTGACTCCAAAAGTCTATAAGGACCATAACCTGCGGAGTGAGTGTGAAGCGTCAACATACTTCAGTCTGACAGAATTTGTCATGGTATCTTGAATTAAGGTAAAAGGTGCAAACGAATATACATGTGCCTGGTCTTATATACAAGAACCAGAGATAAAAAAGGAAGGAAATAACTTGGTGTACAAGCCAAGTAATGTACAAATATAACAGATATGCTAGAATAACAAATATGGTACATCTACATAACAAATTATGCATACTGCATAACAGATATGGTACATCTGCATAACAGATTATGCATACTGCATAACAGATTATGCATCTGCATAATATCTCGTAATACCCCCCCTCAAACTCAACATAGGATAGAGCACATGTTGAGTTTGGAAATTAAGAGCTTAAGGCGTGCAGAAGACAGCGCCTTAGTAAAAAGATCAGCAGGTTGCAGCTCAGAAGAAACAAAGGATAAGTTGATGATCCGTTTCTTGTACTGATGACGTACAAAATGACAGTCAATTTCAATGTGCTTTGTACGTTCATGGAAAACATCATTATGAGCAATGTGAATAGCATCCTTGTTGTCACAATACAATGGGGTTGGTTCTGACAGAGTAACTCCCATATCTTCTAGAAGCCATCGCAGCCAAACAATTTCTGAGGTTGAGTGTGCAAGAGCTCTATACTCTGCTTCAGCACTAGAGCGGGAAACTACGTTTTGCTTCTTGCTTCGCCAAGATATTAATGAACTGCCTAAAAATATGCAATAGCCTGTAGTTGAGCGTCTGTCTGTAATATCTCCTGCCCAATCTGAATCTGAATATGCACGAAGGCAGAGATTAGAAGTGGATGAAAACGTAACTCCTTGATACAATGTCCCTTTGATATAACGTAAGATTCTGAGTACAGCTGCATAGTGAGTGAATCGCGGAGCTTCCATGAAATGACTAACTATATGCACTGCATGACTGATGTCTGGTCGAGTAATAGTTAAGTAGTTTAGACTTCCCACAAGCTGACGGTACAAGGTAGGATTAGAAAGAAGTTTTCCATCAGAAGTACTAAGCTTGTTGTTCAATTCAAGAGGTGTGGTTGGAGTTTTATTATCCGTTAATCCTTCACTTGAAGAATGTCTGATGCATATTTTACTTGAGAGATGAAACAATCATCAGATGAGTGATCAATTTCTAAACCAAGAAAGTAACGTAAGGAGACTAGATCCTTCATTTCAAAACATGAACTAAGATGTGTTTTAAGAGCATCAATGCCTTTCATGTCATCACCTGTAATAACCATATCATCTACTTAGAGAAGTAGAATAACCATACCCCTTGTTGTTGAACGCGTAAACATGGCTGAATCATATGCACTTTGAGTGAACCCAAACCGTAGAACAACATTGGAAAACTTTTCAAACCAAGCACGAGGTGCTTGTTTGAGTCCATAGAGAGGTTTACGGAGCCTACATACTTGATTAGGTGAGTAATACATTCCACGTGGAGGTCGCATATACACTTCTTCTTGAAGATCTCCATGAAGAAAGGCATTTTTCACATCCATTTGATGTAGATTCCATTTTCGAGCAACAACAAGAAGAGTACGAACTGTAGTCATACGGGCAACAGGGGCAAATGTTTCTTCATAGTCTATACCATACTCCTGAGTGTATCCTTGAGAAACTAGACGAGATTTGTATCTAACTATCTTGCTGTCTGAGTCAGTTTTAACTTTATATACCCATTTACTTCCAATTACAGACTTTCCTGGAGGTAGTATAACCATATCCCAAGTATGAGCTTCTTTGTGGGCAACTAATTCTTCATCCATAGAGTGTTTCCAGACTGGTAGTACAGATGCTTCCCTGTAAGAAGTTGGTGCATGCACAGATAAAATCGATGATAATGAGCAATGATAGTCTGCAAACCTGACTGGTGGTCGACGATTTCTTGTTGGTAAAGTAACATTGTCAGATATAGGATCCCCTTCTGGAGAAGCTGCGTCGGGACTAACCGTAGAGTGCTCTTGTATTGCTTCACTAGATTCAAGAAGAGTAACATCTGTGGAGGGAAGCTGAATGGATGTTGATGGAGAATTGGACTGAGGCATATCCTCAAAAGGATCTAGATAATAGAATTGTTCTAGGTTGGGAGATTTACTAGTGGGAAGAGACCAAAAGGGTATATTCTCCCAGAATGTAACATGCCTGGAAACACGTAATCTTTGACTCTCTGGATCATAGCATCGATAACCTTTTTTTTCTATGCCATAGCCTAGGAATACACATATAGCAGTCTTTTTGCTAAGTTTGGTTCTTTCTCTCTCAGTGAGAAGAACGAAGCAGGTTGACCCAAAAACACGAAGCTCAGAGTAATCTGGTTTCTTGTTGTATAACCGTTCATATGGAGACATTCCTTCTGTAACTATGGAAGGAATACGGTTTATGTTGTAGACTGCAGTCAGGACTGATTCACCCCAAAATTTAGAAGGGACTGACGCTGACAAGAGTTGTGTTCTAGCTGTCTCTATGATATGGCGGTATTTTCTCTCTGCAACACCATTTTGCTGTGGAGTTTCAGTGCAGGATAATTGGAGAAGGGTACCTTCTGTTGCAAGGAATTCTCTGAAAGGAGTTGATATATACTCTCCTCCTTGATCAGCTCTGAATGTTTTGATGGTTTTTCCAAATTGGGTCTTGATCATTCTAGAAAAGGTTGTGTAAATTTTTAAAAAATCTGATCTAGAACTGAAAAGATATATCCAGGTAAAACGGGAGAAATCATCAATGAAAGTAACATAATATAGTGCTCCTCCCTTAGAGATAATAGGAGATTTTCCCCATACATCTGAGTGGATGAGATCAAAAGGTTTGACAGAATGAGTTATACTATTAATGAAAGGAAGAGCAGTTTGTTTTCCTAATTTGCATGAGATGCAATAAGGTTCTTTATCAACCTGAATAGTTCCTAACAATCCACTATTTATCATATGAGTGAGACGAGAGAAGGACACATGTCCTAACTTAGAATGCCATGACATAAAAAGAGACACAGACTGAGAAAAGGAATTTGCAGTTGGGGCAAGCTCACTCTTTGACAGCCTAGGAGAAATCAGTCTTTTGAGAAGATACAATCTTCCTACTCTACGGACTATCCCAACAAGCTTCTCTGTCTTGGGATCCTGTATCACACATCCAGAATAGAAGAAGTGAATGTTAAATCCCTGATTACATAATTGTCCAATTGATATAAGGTTCATTCTTATTTTTGGAACAAGCAACACATCAGATATATGTATCTTTTCAGAGATTTTAATCTGACCAATATGACTGGCAGCCAGTACAGATCCATCTGCAGTTTGGATTGTAGGTATAATAATAGGACTTTTCTGCTCAAATATGCTAGAATCAAAATTCATATGGTTAGAGGCACCTGAGTCAAGAAACCAACCATTTGAAAAGCTACTTGTGGAAGTAGATAGTGCAGATGCTGATGTAGAGTTATTGTTACCCATTGAGAGTGCTTGCTTGAGCATCTCTTGTATGTCAGCTAGATTGTTTGGTGTGGATGCAGCTGCATAACTGGATGGTGCAGATGTGTATCCAGTTCCATTAAACTTTCTTCGTTCTCTCATATTTCTGGAAGTAGGGGATGTACAGTTTCCTACTGTATGCCCTGGTTCCTTGCAGTAGTTGCACTGGATTGGGAAGCTTGATCCTTGCTGGATTTTTTGTGTGTTTGAGATTTGTGATCCACTTTGCACTGATGGCACGGTGCAGTTCTTGGCTAGGTGGCCTGGTTTCTTACAGTTGTAGCACTGGATTTGTGAGAAATCACGATGAGTTTTCTGAGAGTTGAGATGAGTGTTAAAGTTTGCACGTGAATTGACTGCAAACACTGCTGGTATGTCTGGCTTGATTCTTTTCCGAGTTTCTTCAGTGATGAGTTCTGACAATGCGGCTTCGACGGACGGAAGAGGTGATCGATGGAGGATTGAGGCTCTCACAGTCTCAAAGTCATCTCTTAATGCCATTAAGAGCTGAACTAATCGAGACTCTTCTCTGTAATTTTTCCATAACTCCATATCAACTGTCCAGTTCGGTTCCATTAGTGCTAACTGGTTCCATATGATTGACATCTCAGAGTAAAAATCTGAGACAGATTGTTCTATCTGTTGTTTCATAGATCGAATATCCTGTTCTAACTTATAACGTTGAGCAAAGTTTATCTGGGTATACCTTTTTGAGAGAAACTCCCATGCATCTTTGGCAGTCTCAAATCTTGTAAGTTGCATGCTTAGAGATGTTACTACTGTGTTGCTTATCCAGGTTAATATTTTGTGATTATTGATCTCCCAGCTCTCTGCAGTTTCTTCTCCTGTATCTTTTCCTTTGTCAGTGATAACGACTCTGTTTGCAGGCTTCTTAGCTTTGCCGTCAATATATTTCCACATGGCTTTCCCCTTGAGGAAACTTCTCATTAAGAAAGACCAATGATTGTAGTTTGTTCCATCAAACTTCACAGTAATGGGTTGATAATCTTCACGTGACATGTTGGGCTGTGATGAAGAAGATATGACACTAGGGTTTTGAGTTTTATGATTCTGATACTGGTTACTGGTTATCATTTGTTTGTTGCAGCGGAAACACGATTTGATTTAGATCTTGACTTGCTCTGATACCATGACAGAATTTGTCATGGTATATTGAATTAAGGTAAAAGATACAAACGAATTATACATGTGCCTGGTCTTATATACAAGAACCAGAGATAAAATAGGAAGGAAATAACTTGGTGTACAAGCCAAGTAATGTACAAATATAACAGATATGCTAGAATAACGAATATGGTACATCTGCATAACAGATTATGCGTACTGCATAACAGATTATGCATCTGCATAATATCTCGTAATACAGTCCACGATCAGTCCATAATGTTAGAGTGAAGTGTGAACATACTTCACGCTAATGGAAAACCCAAAATTCCAAAAGTCTAATGATATCAGTCCAGATCGTTATGAAGCTTATAAAATACCAACCTCCCCTTGCTTGTTTTCTTCACCTAACTAATTCAGATTTTCATTCTACTGCTGTCCGTTATATTTCTTATTCTCCTCTTTCTCTCTATCTCTCTCTAGAAGATAGCGATAATAAGCTCATTATATTTTCTTCATTGATCAAGTACGTACATACCCACACACTAGAACCAAATAACTGAGCCAAAATGGAAAATAGAGGAATAACCAACCATGGAGAAGTAGAGAACAGGAGAGTAATCAGAAATCCACCGAGAAGAGGTAATAGAATCAAACTTCAGATTTGCAAGGTTGTTGCAAAATCAGTAAAGTCTCTGGTTACCGAAACTGCACTGGGTTGCAGAAAGAGAGATCAAGTAACTCCCGAAGAACCAGCAGAAGATCAGTATGGTTGAGATGACCATGAACATCATCCATCACTCTTATTATAATAATCATGTCATGCATATATTTATCTCATGCATGATCATATCCGTGTAGTACGATTAACCTTTTGTGTTCTTGTTGTTGTCTCCCTCCATTAAAGAGGGAGGGAATGTGTCCAACTATTACGTGTTTATTGTGTTTCAGTTTATTATTGTAATGACTTAATTATATATTAAGAGGAATATTGTACCTTCATCAATGCTTTGTACCTTCTGCAATGTTCAAAAGTGAATTTTACAACACCTATCGACTACGACTGTAACTATATATCCGAAGCTTCCATGAGGACCATGACAAAAAGAAAACACACCTAAGTTCCCAGTTCCGGATAAAAAAGTACGTAATGAGCAAATTATAGAAGCACATTATTTTCAATTTAAGGGACACTAAATGTGTTGCCACCTTCGTTTCAAAAAGATAGGCATCTCATGTATAGTTCCTTTGATAGTGATTGAACGAAAGAGATGGAGTCCATGATGGTGACTGAAAGAAAGTGATGGAGTCGTTGATAGTGGATAGGAAAAAGAAGAAAATTAAAAATGTGCAAGGAATTCAAATTGAATTACAATTCTTTTCCGGAGCAAACAAAAATATATAGCAAAAGAAATTAATTTATAGTGCTAAATAAACATTAAAAAATATCATTTGGCTTTGTTTGTAATTATAATTTCCCAAGAATATTTTTGGTTTTGGTTTTGGTTTTCGGAAAGGGGAGGGGTTAAGCTAAGGGGACCCAACCTACAAAAAGAAAGAACCTTGCTTCAAAAAAAGAAAGAAGGAAAGAACCCAGAAAACAAAGAAAGAAAGAAAAAAAGAAAGAAAGAACCCAGAAAACAAAGAACAACAGCCAACAGGACTCTTGACTCAGGAGTCGAGAGACTCACGACCCAAAAGAAACTAGAAGAGTGACGCTACAACAGACCAAAGGAAGGACCACTCCCCAGCATACCTAAGGAATAATAACTTCTAACCACACCCACCCAACTTCTAACTCATTAATGAACCAATAGTTTCACGATCTGTTACACCTGCACTTGGGAGTGGGGCAGTAGAATTTCTTATACATCTAGTAATTGGTTGCACATAATGCAGCTTACCATATTTATTCTCCTTTTCTTTTTGTTCTTCCTGGCCCCTGGGGACCATCTTTAAATGGCAAATGTGCAAGAGTTTTTGCAAAAATATGCAGTATGAATTAATAGTCTCACTTAGCCCCTTGTCTTGTGGTTGCTATTTGTTCCCAATTTGATTGTACTGTGTGGCTGGTTCTTTAACCAGTTTAGGTCTTGGGAATCTGATGGGTACACCTGAATTCATTCTCTTGTACTTGAGACATCTATATATACATCACCTGAAAGTTCTGAAGCATAAAATTGGAATACGTAATTAGTGGAGTGGTTTTCTTTGAACCCACAGTTTTCTTATTAGCGGAATAATATTTAACGCCGTGTGTGGACCGCATTGACATTTCCGGTTGTGGCCCATTTTGAAATCACCAGGTACTCCTCCTCTGTACTTTTGTCTTCGTCTTATTGAATTGATTGATCGATGTAGAAATTAAGAACCGACCAATAAATATCCATTCATTCATGCACGTATATTGGCGGCTAGGGTTTTATTTTCCTTCACAAAGAAGCAACAAATCATATGGCTCTTCGTCCTCCTGCTTCAGCTTTAGTAATAGTAAACAGGGTTTCTGCTTTCTAGCCACCTTTGAATGAAATCTTCATTTTCGGGGATAAAGAGAAGATATTAAAACTAAGGACTTCTCCTAGATTGGGATTTTTTCAGTGAAATTTTCTGACTCCAGTTGAACCTAACTGAGCTAAATGCATTATTTTTCTAATCGATAAGTTACAATTTTAATGAAAAACTTACATGTAATATGGACTAGCTAGTCTAACAAAGACCATATCAAAATGATCTGAGGAGAATAGATGCCCTGAAAAACTGAATCCGTGAAGCTGAGAGTTTTTTTATGTTTTCTTTTTTCTTGCTAAAAAGTGCGTCAAATTCTTTTTGTTTTTGTTTTTTTTTTGTAACCGAACTAAAAAGAAAATCAATTACAGTAAATGATAAATATTGATGGTCCAGAATGCATAAGATCAACAACTACTTAGGCACTGACGGCACAAGTGGATCAAGGTACGTGTAGGACCGGTACGAAGGTTTCCTCCGACTTTCATTTCCATTATCATCATCCTCATTCCAAGGAAAAATGGAAGTGGTGGGCGAATCATTTAAATGCACTGCCTAGTCATCTTGTTAAAACGCTGATAACTATATTTCTCATAACTTAGCCATTGTTTTATCATATTCATTAATACGGAAAGTTTGAAATTTCGCTTTATCATCACAAAAAAAAGAAAAACATGCAAAGATTTTGTTAACTTAGGATGTATTCATACCTTAGCATTTGTTGTCTTGTTTAAAAATATTGGCAATAGGAAGGAAATTACCTTCCCACAACAGTGCAATGCATGGTAACATACACACACTTCCGAGAGTCCCAAATAATATCTAGCTAACTAGCCTTCACAGAAGCTTATAAATACCAAGCTCCCCTTGCTTGTTTCCATAACCTCTTAATTCATTCTTCTCTGTGTTTAATAGTACTCCTTATTCTCTAATCTCTCTCTCTCTCTCTCTCTCTCAAAGATAGTCAGAATAAGTTCATTGTGTTTTCTTCATCAATTAACCCACACATTACAACCAAATAACTGAGCCAAGATGGAGAATGGAGGAGTAATCAACCATGGGGAGGCAGAGAACCGGAGAGGGATCAGAAGTCCACCAAGAAGAGGTAATAGAATCAAACTTGAGATATGCAAGGTTGTTGCAAAATCAGTCAAGTCTCTGGTCACTGAAACTGCACTGGGTAGCAGAAAGAGAGACAAAGTAGCTCCAGAACCAGCAGCACAAAAGTAATCATCCATTACTTTTATCAATGAAGTCATGCACATATGTATCACACGCATGATCATCTGTTGTACTGTAGTACAATCAATCTTTTGTTTTCATGTTGTTGTTGCATCCATTAGAGAAGTAATGTGTCCAATACATGTATTGTGTTTTAGCTTATATGGAAATAAATTTTATTTCGAGGAGTATCCTTCAATCTTTAAAATAGAAGCATAGCTCCATATAAGATGGAACCTGGAGAGTGGAGACTAGAGAGGACAAAGAGCGAAAATATATGTCCAAAGGAATTCACATTCGAAATCCAATTTTGTTCCCGAACAAACTAAACTATTAGACGTAAAAATATTATTTGCCTTGATGATTTCCAAAGTAGTTTATGATTGGTGATATGACTGCGCACTGGGAGTGGAGCAGTGAAATCCTAGTACACTTGTGATTGGCCATTTATCTTTTTCTCTTGGGGACCATCTATAAATTTCTTAATTCCCTTTGGATCTAGAAGGAGCACAGCTCACCACATAGCTAGTGATAGAGATACGATTGCAAAATCAAGCTTCATAATTGGGTGACCTTCCTGTCTTTCTTTCTTACTTTATTTTGTGAGGAACGGAAATGCAAATTTTCTTAACCGTCCAACTAATATAATAAAGACTAATTAACTATATATACAAAGACCAAATTCTTCAATCTATTGTTGAGATCAGCTGAAACACAAAATCTTTGAGTGGTTTTCTTTCAAGTACATAGCAGAACCCATAGTTTTTTTTAATGTCGGGGATCATACCGTGTGGACCACATATCTAAATGTGGTGGGATTTTGGATCGAGAGCTAAACATGAATATCATATAGAGAGAGTCCACATGAAAAGAGTCTAACCTGTATTTCATACCGAAAATGGATCATTTGATCAAATATTTTTAAAACATGGTATTAATGGACGAGTAAAAATTAGTATGGATGAAATGGACACCAAAAAAATAGTAAGAATGAAACTAGATTCATCCAGTCTTAAACTTTAAAAAAGAGCGAGATGAAACTGGATGCATCATGATGTAAATTAAAAATAAGAAAAAGTATTTGAAAATGGGTAGGATGAAACAGTTTACATTCTGGCTATTTTTACATTCTCGTCCATGTGATATCAAATTTTACATGTCTTTTTCACCCAGAAATTATTGTTATTGGGTTAATTGACCAATTTTGTGTATTTCATATTGGTAGAGCTAAACAAGAAGAAATTGCCAAATGGAAGTGGATCAACAAATTGGCGTTTCCAATTTGCATCCCATTTTGATATTAGTAAGGAACGATTTTTTGGGGACCATGGTCTTTTTGGGGGACCATGGTTTTATTTTGGGTAAAGGCATTAGAAGTAATTTTAGGTCACTCCATATCTAGTTATTTATTTAATACCTAATCTACCCTCTTAAATAATTTTAGGTTATGATTAGTGAATGATTTAGTTAAAAATAATTAGTGAGATTAAAGTAAAAGATGTGTTTATTATTAGTTGAGTAGAAGTATTGAGAGAGTAGAGTTAGAGAAGATGAAGGAGAAAAACATGGAAAATAATTTTTTTTCCAATTCACTAAGTTTTAGTATTCAAATGATGAAAACTCATCTGATTCTTCATCTCCATCCTCTCCTAGAATATTTGTTAATCTTCAAAATGATCTGGATTTGAAGTGGATTTTGAACAGTTTGGTTACTTTATATGAAGAACAAGTAACCGAACTCATCTGAAGCTGTAGTTCGGTTGCCCCGTGAGACGAACAAGTAACCGAACTCATATGAAAGTGTAGTTCAGTTACTTGTTCCAAACACGCAGGTTACCGAACTCTCAAATGATAGAATTTCTAGGAGTTACAGCGTTATGTTCGGTTGGTTCTCAACTAACGGAACTTTGGTGTACAAAGTTCGGTTGGTTCGCAAACTGCATGCACTTTTGATCTAACCGAACTTTACGTAATATAAGAGTATATAAGTTTACAAAGTTCGGTTCTTTCGCAAACTTGAACCTAACAGCTAACCAACCAAACTCTGAGTTCGGTTTCTGCGATAAAATTGTGAAGTTACCGAACTTAACAAACAAAAAAAATGTGAAGTTCCAGCGTCTATTGGCTAAGTTCGGTTACTTTGTAGTTTTAAAAGTTTTTGCGAACAAACCGTACTCTATTGGCTAAGTTCGGTTATTTTGGAACTCAACATAGTGGCCACAACAACACAGTTCAGTTAGATTGGATTTGTTTTTTTTCGGTTCTAAGGGTGGAGTTTGGTTACTTTGTAGTTTTAAATTTTTTTTGCGAAACAACCGAACAAAGAGTTCGGTGACTTAGTTTTAAATCCAATAGAACCGAACTGTTCTTCGTGTTCTTCATTTTCAAGAAGTTCGGTTAGTAAACTAGCGTTTTTTGGAAAATCGGCCTAACTGAACATGGATCTGTAACTCCTATTAAAACCCTATTTTGATGATTTTTATTCGATTGAAGCAATCAAAGTCAAATTAAAGTGAAGGGTTTGTTGGAAAATACCTCCGGTGTGGTCCCATGGCAGAATCAGGTTGCGACTAGCGTCTTTTATACTCGATAAAATTATTATGTAACCGAACTTAATTGTGATTGCATTGATGTTGTTACATTTCTTAAATAGGCGGTGGCGGTGGTGGTGGTAATTGGTGGCTGGTGGTGGTGATAATCGGATGTGGTGGTGGTGGTAATCGTCGGTGGTGGGCGGTGGTGGTAATCGGCGGTGGTGGGCGGTGGTGGTGGGAGGAGGTGGTGGTTATATATATAGGTGGTTATTAGGTTGGTTTTAAATTAAATTAGGTTAAGGGTAGGTTAGTCATTTCAACGTTTTAGGACACCCCTTATCACTATAAGGAAGGTGGCCTAATAAAACCATGATCCCTCAAAAAAACCACGATCTCTAAAAAATCATTATTAGTAAGCATGTAGGTAGGTTCGTGTGTAATCTGTAATTTCATCTTCTTGGTCCTTTCGGGAAATGGACATGGTAGAATTTAAGTCGTCTTTCACACTCCCTAAAGTAGAAAGGACCGACCAATAAATGATACATTTCTGCACTTATGTTGGCGGGCGGCTATGATTATCTTTTTTCCTAAAATGACCTTAACCATCAAGGAAAACATCAAATAGTTTCTTCCCCATGCTTTAGCTCTCCGTCTTGTTAGATAAAAGTGAAAACTACAGTAGGACCTATTTTTCAAAAAATTTCCACTGAGAAACTTACGGGAAAAAAAGTTCAGGCGCGTCCCCAGTTTTGGAAAAAAAATTACTCCAAAACTCAAAATTTATTAAAATTAGTTCTTCCTTCTTCCACGCCCACAAAAGTTATGTGATTTCATTCTTCCTTCTTCTTCTTTGTTTAATCGACTAGACCCTAACCCCAATTCTTCTTCGTCTCCGCATCAAATCCATCTCCAATTCTCGATCTGAACGTGAAGTGGAATACACATACGAAGTTTATTATGAAGGTCATGATGTTATTGGAAGTCTCGTAAGTGCATGCTTGTTAGAAAGTGGTGGTACTATACATGCAGAAGGCGGTGATTACAGGGAGGTGGTAAAAATGCACGATGTAGTCCGTGATTTGGCCATATGGATAGCCTCTGATCTTGGTAGGAAAAAAGGTAAGGTCTTAGCAGTTCGGGGAGAAAACAAACTGAAGCTCCATGAATGGGAGAATGCAGAGAAGATCTCTCTTGTAGGCAATAAATCAATTAAAGAACTCGATGGATCACCAAATTCCTCCAACCTCACAACTGTGCTGCTCAATCACAGTTATTTGGAGACTATGTTGGATGACTTTTTTCAGTCTATACACATGCTTAAAGTTTTAGATATGTCTGGTTGGACGGCACCGAAGCTCCCAACAAGTATTTCTTCACTAGCTGAATTGTAATACTTGGGTTTATCATTCTTAGGTAGACACATACTAAGTCCAGGGACTTTTGTTCATCTTACAAAATTAAAAATGTTGGACTTATTTGATTATACAGAGATCAATTGGGAAGAAGAAGGTGGACCAAGTCTCAGCGAGTTGGAAAGCTTAAAAGATTTGAGTTATCTCGGAATCTCCATTGGAACAGGTATTGCTTTTCAAAGGTTATATGTAGATTCAGAAGAAGAATCAATATAGTTTGACCGAGCTAGTATGTATCACTAACCCATTACCATTGTTCTAATTTGGAATAGAACATGTGATGAGCGATACAGGTACATACCATTGACTCATTTGCAAGCTCGGCGACTGTTGGTACGGCACAGGCGCATAACTGCTGCTCGTGAAAATCACTGTAAAGTAAGAAGTTGGTGCAACGCTCTGTAAAGTATAAATACCATTTTTTTTTTTTGACATAGTGATGCGTGGATATGTTGATGACAGGGCCAAGAAAGGTCTTCATTTAAAAGAAGAAAAGTCATGCCTATTAAGTAGTGGGGTCAAAATGAGTTAACTCATTAGCAGCAAAAAAATGTAGCTAATTAAGCTTTGTCCAAAGGTTAGGTAGCAACACTAAATATTAGTGCTAAGAGTTTGATGCTAGGAACTCTAATATCAGGACTCGAATTTAAAATAATCAACAAGAAGAAGATCTGAACTGTGTTTTTCTATGCTGAAAGAAAATATTCCTCCTTATAATGATTTGCGTGGGAGTTATTGAAACATGAAAGAAGATGATGATGTGTTTATGACTGCATAACATGTCATGCAGTCGACAAAATGTCTGCATAACATGTTATGCAGTCGTAAAAATGGATGCATAACCTTTTATGCATCTACAAAATTTGTTGCATAACTTGTTATGCAGTCCAGAAAACGGTTGCATAATACGTTATGCAGTAGCTTTTTTGTTACTATTGAAATCAACAAAAACAAAGAATACATAATTTTTCATGCACGTACAATAATATCTGCATAACCTGTTATGCAGTCATGAAAATGGATGCATAACCTGTTATGCGTCCGAAAATATGGCTACATAATGCATTATGCATCGAGAAAATAGATGCATAACCTGATATGCATCCGTAAATATGGATGCATACTGCATTATGCATCAATTTTTTTTTATGTACGCACCAAAATCAACCAAAACAATGGTTACATAACTTTTTATAAATGCATAACTTTGTTATCCAAATGCATAATTTGTTATGCAGTGGAGAAAATGGTTGCATAATGTGTTATGCATCTTTTTTGGTGGCTGCATAATCGTTAAGTATCAAGTTTTCGAAAATTTTTCCTAGAATGATGATAACCTCCGATTTTTGCGTGAAAAACAAAAATTTGGTATTCATGTTTGTACTCGTTGTGTAGCTCTCTTAAAAAGATTACCAACGATATAAAATTTGTAAAATTCCAAGGCGCGGATTGTTAGATATGTTATATCCAAGTTGCGTTGCCAATTATACCTCTGATGCATAACCTGTCATGCAGATGCATAATCCGTAATGCGTACATTTTTAATAATTTCATATAATTATGGGTGTCACGGAAATAATTATGGGTGTCATGGTACCTAAAATTAATTGTGAGCCTGAGAACAAAAATATTATTTTTTTGGGGCATGCGCCTAATTTTCCTTAGATAAATTAGTAAAACACAAAATTGGTCAATTAACCCAATAACCATAAATCATGGATGAAAAAGACATGTTAAATTTGATATTGTTTAAATGGACGAAAATATAAAAATAACCAGGATGTAAACAATTTCATCCTACCATTTTCAAATAGTTTTTCTTATTTTTAACTTACATCAGGATGCATCCAGTTTCATTCTCAATATATTTTAAGTTTAAGCTAGGATGAATCCCGTTTCATTCTTGCTATTTTTTTGGTGTCCATTTCCCCCATAATAATTTTTACTTGTCCATTAGAACCATGTTTTAAAAAATTTTGGACAAATGACCCATTTTCCGTTAGTAAAAAGGGTTCTTACTTTCTACATTTCTGTGAATAAAATATGGCCTATTTTGTGTTTCCTCCCCTCCCAAGATCGCTAATTAGCGTTTCCTCCCCAAAAAGATTAAAATTAGTGTTTCCTCCCCTCGTTAGTTTTCCATCCATTGCTCTGTTAGCTGAGTCAGCATCTGTACACGCGTGGCATACACTGTACACGTGTTTCATGATTTTCCCAAAATACCCTCGAGTAAAAAACAAATACCCTCTTATCTACTGCTTTCATACACTCATGGCAGCATCACCTGCAGTTCCATTTTTCTGACCAGAAAAACCACTCTTATCTCGAACCGACTTATTCCCTGGCTTTCACAATGCTCCTTCTCTTTTCTCACTTCTCAATCTATACACTTGAAACACCAACAAGCTCCATGTTATCTTCTATAGAAACTTTATTGCACACCCATTAAAACAACACCAATCTTCTTATTACTGCAAACCCTAAATCCACCAAATAACCACCATCCAAAAATTAAACGCATATACAACCATAACCTCCTCCATCTGAAATTCATCACCCGAATCATTCAATGTCTTCATTAAGTTGCTTCATAAAAAACATCAGATCCCCTAATTTCTAAAAATCAAATCTGTTTACTCTCTTCCATATGAGAGATGTTTCTCTCATTCCCTTGAAACTGAAATTTAGAAAGAAAAGAAGCAGTTGCTGCTACAGTTATTTCCGATAAAACAAATCGAAAAACAGACAAGAAATCGAGAAAATTGAAGGGGATTTAAGCGAATAGAGATGTTGTTCGAATTTGTGAGACATGGAAGAGATGATGTTCTAGAATTGAAGATTATAATCAAGACCTCTTGCTGTAATCGATTAAAAAGAGTAATCTGGAATTGAATCTAGGTTTTGTAATTAGCTGTTTTCTTGTTGAATCATGAAGAAATTGAAGATGGGTTTATCTCCAAATCAAGTTTCGAGCAAAGTCTGTGAGTGATGGATCTTGACAGTAACAAGGGTGATGTGATTTGGCTGATTTCATGAATCCGAGAGTAATCGAATGGGTAATTGAAAATGTGTTAAAGGATTGGAGAGAATTATTGTTGTTGTTGGTGAAGAAGATGATCTGCAGGAATGGGTTTGTGCTGATGTTCATGGGTTTCGGATGAAGAAAGGGTTTGAATCTGGAAGACCGTGGGCTAAGTTGTATTGAGAAACAAGA
Organism: Papaver somniferum; assembly: GCF_003573695.1. Classification (NCBI taxonomy): domain Eukaryota; kingdom Viridiplantae; phylum Streptophyta; class Magnoliopsida; order Ranunculales; family Papaveraceae; genus Papaver; species Papaver somniferum. The sequence continues at coordinate 94,848,807 of NC_039367.1, forward strand.
TCTATTTTGTTGGTAGTCAAGGGTATTTTGGGAAGATCATGAAACACGTATAAAGTATATGCCACGGGTGTACAGGTGCTGACTCAGATAACAGAGCAATGGATGGAAAAACTTACGAGGGGAGGAAAAACTAATTTTAATTTTTTTGGGGAGAAAATACTAATTAGCGATCTTGGGAGGAGAAGAAATACAAAATATGCCATAAAATATCATCTCTGTTTTTGTAAAAATGTTACTATTCTACGGAGTATCTTTCTATCATTAAATTTCCCTCGCACAAGTATATTGAATTTTGCGGTTTATGATTGGTGGTATGATTGCGCGCACTTTGGGTGTGGAGCAGTAAATTTCTCGCACATACTTGTGACTTGTTGTTGATGTAGCTTGCCGTCTATTTCCCATTTTATTTTGGGTTTAGGGGACACCTTTAAATTCTTAACTTACTTTTAAACACCAAGGGTTAGGAGTGTTAGCGTTTTGTAGTACTATCAGAGATTTCACTTTTGCAGTACACCAAATTCTTCATTCTCTATATCGTTAGAAGCTGAAACATAGATGAGTGGTTTTCTTGTGCACACCGTAATAAGAGAACCCACAGTTTTCTAATATCCGTTACTATAGCAAACACCGCGTGGACCACATTTCTACATCATGTAGTGGGATTTGAGATCACATAGTTATATCTCTAAAACTGCAAGAAACGGGAAATTGATATTTCCTGGACCCATTTTGATATCGAGAGGTAGGTTGGTTCCTCAGTAGTTTCATCTTCGTCCTTGGGAAAATGGACATGGTAGAGTTGGTCCAGAGTAGTCGTAGGCATCACCAAGTCAGTCTCTCACACTACCTAAGTAGAAATTAAGGACCGACCATTCGTGCACTTATTTGGCGGCTATGATTTCGTTTTCCTTTACCGTCATGGAAAGCGGCTAGTAGCTCTTCGACCTGCTTCAGCTCTCTTAAAGTCTTGTGAGGTCAATTTTTTTTTCGATGCCAACCAAACATATATTAATAAGTCAAATTACATATGACATATATTGGTAGACAACTGATCCTTCCTGATTTCCTCCCTGAAGATATCAGGGATGTTACAGTGATATTCAAAAGAGTGTCTACCTGTTTTAGCTTTGTTCGGAATTACATGCGCCACATTGTTTGTCTGTCTTTTTACATAGTTAACTTTACAGCAAGAAAGTTTAGATAGTAGCTGTCTTATTTCATTTACAAGACCTTCATTCATCCAGTGAGCTGAAGATTTGGCATATTAAACCGAGTTTACGACATTTAGACAGTCGCCTTCAAAAGTTACTTTTTGCAGTCCAATTTCTGATGCCCAAAGGATAGCTTCCTTGAATGCAAGGCACTCTGCATGCTCTGGATCTATTCCTCCATGGAAGTTTCGCCCTCTGATACCTTCACAGGATCATTTCCAAATAAAGATCTTCACTTTGTGTAGAACATTCATTTTCCACATTTGTTTCCAGACTGTGTTAGGTATGATGTTATTGGTAATTGTTGTAGTGACTTGAGATTGTCTTACAAGCTCTTTATAGGTTGATTTGACTGTAAATTCTCCTGTGTTACTTAGTTCCCAAATCAGCTTGTCAGTTCCAACCTGCACTAATTGCATGTTTAAAATGAGATTTGTTGTTTCTGTTGGAAAGACATTTCGAATCAATTCCAAATTCCATCTTCTTGGGTTCTGAAGCATAAGATCAGAGACATGAACAATTCTAACTGAGTCTGAATAGTTGTCCTTAGGAATTGGTGGAGTATTTAAGCCTCTAACCCACTTATCATACCAGACTAAGACTTTTGTTCCGCATCTAACATCCCACCTATGAAATTGTCTAACATAATTAAGACCAATCTCTAAACCCTCCCAGATCCAAAAAGAATTTTTTTGTGTTTCCTGTAAATGCAGAAAGTGACAGTAGGGAGCATATTTGCCCTCATTAACTGAGTCCATGGCTTGTCTTCCTCTGTGCACATTCTCCATGCTAGTTTGGTGATAAGAGCATTGTTATACAACTCTAAATTTCTGAATGCTAAACCTCCTTCTTCTTTAGGCATACAAAGTGAGCTCCATGAAATGGGACTTAGACCTTTGTTCTTTATGCGACCCCACCAAAATTTTCTCTGGATTAAATCTAGTTTAGTAATGATATTTTTTGGAAGCTTAATTACTCATATAATGTGCTAGTATCGAGTTGAGAACTGATTTAACCAGACTTGTTCTTGCTGCTTGATTTAAAGTTTTCGAACACCAACCATGTAACCTATTTTCATAAGAATCTCTAATAGTGGAAAAAGAGCTTGTTTTAGATTTACATAAAATTATTGGAAGACCCAAATATTTATCAGAAGAACTAAGATGTTTAACTCCCAACTCATTTTGGATAAAAGCCTTTTGGTCCATTGATAAATCTCCCGAAATGAAAGCCGAAGACTTATTGAAGTTAATCATTTCTCCAGACACCTTACTGAAGTTATATAAAATGTCTTTAACTTTATTAAGACCATCTTTATAAGCTTCGAAGAATAACATACAGTAATCTGCAAAAAGAAGATGTTGATAGTTATCGAATGTTTAACAACTTGAATACCTTTCAGTTCACCTAGATTTTTAGCATGTATTAAAGATCTAGTGAGGTATTCCATTGCGATGATGAATAGGTAGGGAGATAATGGATCTCCCTGCCTAAGACCACGAGAAGGAGTGTAAGGGTTACACATGCTGCCATTAAGACGAACATAAACTGAGGTTGTCGAAACACATTGGTGGATCATGATTCTCCAATCCTCGCAAAAGCCCAGAGAAGATAACATCCTATCAATAAAAGACCATTCCACCCTGTCGAAGGCTTTCGACATGTCTAACTTAAGAGCCATTAAGCCTTGTTTCTTCTTAGATTTCTTCATAGAGTGAATGAGCTCATGAGCCACAACGATATTATCATTTATATACCTTTTTGGTACATATGCTGCTTGTGTGGGTGAGATGATTTTCTCCATCAGTGGTTTCATCCTAGTTACAAGGAGCTTGGAAATAATTTTATAAATGATATTGCAAATTCCAATGGGTCTGTAGTCTCCAGGAGTTGAGGGATGTAGAGTTTTTGGGATTAGACAGGTAGTAGTTTGGTTAATATGAGCCGGAAGAAGCTTAGTTTGAAAGAAGGTTTGAACTAAATTAACTACATCCAAGCCCACAAAATTGACCATCGGGTTTGGTAAAAGCCCGCCGGAAAGCCATTCGGACCCGGTGCATTCCAGCTAGGAATAGTTTTCAGCACACTTTATATTTCCTCTTCTGAAGAAATGGAAGTCAAGGCATGATTTTCCTCTTCTGTAATCATTAGATGAATTATATCAAAGGAATCAGTCTTGAAAACTAGGTTAGTAGTAGTAGCAATAGTTGCAAAATGACATGTAAGAAGGTTTTCAAGATCTTCCTGAGTATGATACCTTTGACCATTAGAATCTTTTAAGGCCGAAATGTGATTTCTTGCTCTTCTCCTATTTTCTTTGGGATGAAAGTAGGTTGTATTATTATCTACTTCTTTAATCCAATGATATCCAGATCTTTGGTGCCAGAAATCAGCTTCAATTCTTTTCCAATAATCAAGCTTTTGTATAGTAATATTAATTTACTCAGAAATATTGTCACTATAAGGCAAAGCTTGTAACTGAGAAAGATATTGATGCAGTTGTTGGACTTGAATATTAATTTTACCAAAATGCTGCCTATTCCATCTTGATAAATTCCTTCTTACTTTGGCCAATTTAGAATTAATTTCTAAATTCGAATGTGTAGCATTCCAAGTATCGGCAATTAATTCTGAACAAGAAGAGTCTGATAGCCAGCATCTGTAAAACTTTCATGCATTTTTAGGCTGGATGGTACTAGTTTCAGTAATAAGGAGAAGTGGGCAATGGTCTAAACCTAAGAAAGGAAGATGCATAATCTTTGAATTAGGATAATCAGTGACCCTAAGAGAGTTTTGAAGGGACATGTCTGTCCTAGCTCTTTTATAACCCTTCCTATTTAATTTGTTAGACGAAGTATGCTTAGATCCTATGAATCCCATATCCATCAAACCCATGCTGTTAATAACACTACTAACCTAGTTATCTAGAGAGTTCCTACTTGTTGAAGCCTCCTGACAATTCAGATGAACATTAAGATCTCCCGTGACAATCCATGGTTGAAACACATTTTCACTAAGATCTTTTCGAAACTCCCACTGTTTTTGTTTCAACTCATAATGTGTTGAACCATAAACACATGAAAGAAGCCACTCTTGTTTTGATGCATTAGTAGATACAAGCAAGTGAATCATATTATCTTTGCTGCAAACAACATCACAAGGAAACCCTTCTTTCCAAAGTAACACTAGACCTCCAGAAAGCCCAATGGAACTGACAAATAAAGATTTAGGATAACAAAACTGTTGAGTTAAGACCTTAGCTCTAGCTTCCGAAATTTTTGTTTCAATTAGAAAAACAATATCTGGATTTTGTTTTTGTATTATCAGCAAGATAATCTCTAGTTTCCTTAGAGGCTAAACCTTGAACATTCAAAGAGAGCACTTTTATTTTCCTATTAAATCTTATAATGCTGCTACTGTACCTTAGATGAGATGCTAGAAAGAAAAAAGGATATAAATTGAAAGAGATAAAAAATTGATAATGCAATTCAGAAGTTAAATGGGAAATTACATGGGCATTCGTGGTTGAAGATGTTGCTTTGAGCCTTTTGTGTTGATTTTGCTCTGGAACTGTCCCATGGAATGAGGTGATAGAATTAGGAGATGGAGAATTTATATCCAAACTAACATGTTCATTAGCTGAAGACTCTACATTGATCTCAGGAGAGTTATGACTTGATACATTATCATCAATTTGGGCCAAAAGAGCTTGAAGTGATTGTGAAAAAGCTCTAGATACATTATGACTATCTGGATCAATATTTGATGCATTGAAATCATCAAAAATTAAATCAAGTTCACCCAAAGCAATATATGATTTAAAAGATCCATATGTGAACCAAACCCACTACCATGACCCATGGATAACTTTTATTGTTGCATTTGTTGCTCATTATTGTCCATATGCATGTAAGCTATATTTTCACTACTTACTATAACATTACTAGGATCAATAACTATCTCTTTTTGGCCACTAGATTGACCCTCCTCAAACCTGATTCTCTTACTCTGTCTGTGGACCACATTCTCACTCCCATTTGTACTATTAAAATTAACATTTATCATACCTTGAGCATTGCATCCAACTACAGGCATTGGTGAATAAGTGGACAAAGGAATATTCCTGAAACTATTATCTTCAGACTGCTCATTTAATGAAACATTCTCTTTTGATACTTCCACCATGTATTGCATAGGTTTAACAGCTGAAGAAGCGGCATTCATGCTAGCAGATTGATAAAGCATCAGTAAACCTCCAGAATTATGCTGAATAGAGGTCTGAGACGAAATATTAAGGGCTGCATCTTCATAGTTCATTATTGCATGTTGATCATCCGAATCCTGCTGAGGATGAGGACTTGTAACTCTGCTTGGTTTAACACCTCTCATGTATGGATTAGTCCAGGAAGGAGGATCCAGTATGGAAGTAGTAGATAGATATCCACGTTGTTGTTGTAGGAGATAAACCGCAATAGCAGGCTGAGAGCAATTAGCAGGCTGACTGAAGTTTGTTATGAGGTTTGTTATAAGGAAATTAACTTCACAGCTCAAAGTTTAGCAAGGAATGGAGCAAGACTATCTCAAGGAGTCACTATTATTCATAATGGGGAATCATCCATTGTAGCTCCAGTTGAAATGCCACACACAACATACCACAAAATGTAATCCTTTTGTATTGGCTGATAAAAATGTGTTTCAGTTCTTTCATTTGTTGGGCTCAGTAAACTGTTGGGCCTAGTCTGTTTTTAGTAATTTTTCTTTGGTTGGGTCTGTCCTGTTTTCCCTTTGGGTCAGTCCGGTAATTTGGTGGCCATTTTGCCTTTTTTAATAAAATTGTGATTCGACAAAAATAAATAAAAATAAACCGCAATAGTTCCACACTCATCTTCTTTGTGATCTATAGTATAGCAATAACCACAAAGATTGAAGGGTTGTTTTTTTATAAAAAAGACGAATCCAAACTTCTTCACCCGCTGCATTCTTAATCCAAAAGCCTCTACGAAGTGGGTCTCTGACATCAATGAGAACTAAAGCTTTTTGTATTTTTCCTTTGGCCACAATGCAATCTGGAGGATTTAGCTCTCTAACTTCCCCCATTGATGAAGCAATACCATTTACTATATTAGGATACGCAAAGCCTGGCTGCATGTTATAAAGACGTAACCAGAAAAGTTGTTTTTGAGATCCACTGCAGATTTTGGTATTTTGGGGTTCCAAGGCTCTATCACAAGCAAATTACCCTCTAAGAACCAAGTAAGAAACTTTAAAACTATTTCATATTCCTATAAAGTGTGAAACTTTATAAGAAAAGTATCATTGTCTTCCTTTTTTATAAAAATATCCTTGATTTTGGACCAGAGTTGTTTGAGTTACTTATCAAGTTCACCAACTGTAAAAGTTTTGGTCGAATAAGGTTTTCCCAAGAAGCTGAATTTGAATTGTTATGCACCAAAAGTCAGATCCTCTGTAGAAAGTTGGAGTTCTTTTAAGGCTCTGAGACGATTAGTTATCGAAGTATATTTCATCCTTGTCTGAACTTGGACTATCTCAGACTCCATATTGGGAAAACTCAAGGAATAAAAAAGCAATGGGAGAAGAGAACGAGGTATGGAGAAAATATAAAGAAAGTTGAGCCGAAGATTTGATGAGTGAATGCAAAACACCTGGTGCAAAAGTTCTTACAACCCATTATAGTATTAATGAACGCACTTAATTGGCGATTGGTTTGAGTAATACAGTGAGTAAGAAAAACAATGGAAAAATTTATCCAACCAATTCGTAAATTAATCATCGCGTGTTGATGTAGTATCGAAAGCAAAGCCAAAATCCAAACTTGATGGGAGATCACCGGGACCATTAGGCAAAAACACTCAAATGACCTAGCAACTTTCAAACACGAAAGCCAGAACCTAGTGAAAATAAAATTAATAGTACACATTTCAGATACAAATAATATCAATGAGAGCGGATCCATTCACGTTTTTATTTTTATATTTTGCACGTGGTTATGTTTTAGATAACACCCTAATAGGGGTAATCAATCTGACGCTAATTTTGTAGAGATATATTTCTTTTACAAAGTTTTATATACCCAACGAAAATGAGCACATTTCAAGACTATAACATTGTCATCTAATAATTTGAAAACCAATTGTTGAAATTATAATCCATAGATAGTGATGATCGATATTTCGAAATGCTCTCATTTTTAATAGGTATATAGAACTTTATAAGAGGAACATATTTTTAATATATACTCATTTGAAATCCACAATTAACTTTAACAGGAAGTAGCAAAATACCAAAAATTCAATCCCACGATAAAATCCACGGTTATGTCCATTATCTTTTTTTATTTTGGGACCCATATTTTTCCTATGCCATTAGAGACCGCCTCTAATAGAGCTTTTTCTTAGATTTTTTTCTTCAGAAAATGGGGCTATATAACCAAAATGACACTTTTTCTGGGTCAAATGGACGAGTAGAAATTCGGCCTGGGTCATATGGACAGAGCATCTTTTTAATGGGATCTGACTAAATTACCATTTCTATCACGCTATTTAATATCGTTTCTCAACATTATTCTCGTCTTCTCCGTCGCCTCCACAGAAACTAGATCTGAAAAAGCTATTAGAAGCTCTCTTTCTCCATCAGCTTCTGCACCTCATCTACTCCATTACCAATCAGCAAGTATCGTCATATTCTTTCTACGCCGTCTCCAATATCAAACCAGTAACATCATATTCCTCTACCATCTCTATCTCCTCCACAATCACCAACACCACCATCGACATCATCAACTTTATCCAACAAACACCATCATAGGTACCAGCAACACCACCATCAAAATAGGTTTTCTGTTTGCGTAATTTAATTAAATTTCTCAAATTAGGGTTTTATGTTAATTCGATTTCAGAAAATAAGAAATGAAGACTATGCTCAAATTGGTAAGTTTCTTAACCTTAATTGTGTTTTGATTGCAATTGATTTCAAATTTGTTCATCTTAATTAGATGAAACTGGTTTTATCCTGTGCTAGATTTAGTTGAACAAACATGGCGAAATTGAGTTTCATCCTATACTAAATTGAGTTTAATTTGCTTTCACCCATTTTAAACTAGGATGAAACCGATTCCATCTATACGTAGGATGAATCTATGATTTTGAATTCGGTATCATTCATTTTAAACAAGGATGAAATTGGGTTTCATCCTATACTAAATTGGGTTTAATTGGGTTTCACCCATTTTAAACTAGGATGAAACCTGTTTCATATATAGGGATGAATCTATGATTTTTGAATTCGGTATCATTCATTTTAAACAAGGATGAAATTGGGTTTCATCCTATACTAAATTGGGTTGAATTTGCTTTCACCCATTTTAAACTAGGATGAAACCGGTTTCATCTATAGGTAGGATGAATCTATGATTTTTGAATTCGGTATCACTCATTTTAAACAAGGATGAAATTGGGTTTCATCCTATACTAAATTGGGTTGAATTTGGTTTCACCCATTTTAAACTAGGATGCAACTGGTTTCATCCTATACTAGTTTACTCTGTTTTTTTCTCTGTTTGAGGTTACTCTGTTTGAGGTTACTGATGGTTGTTGGAGGAAAAGATGTTCATGGTTTTATTGGGTTTGGTTTGAATTGGTGTTTGGTTGAGACAATTTTAGCTGGGTGGTGGTGGTGGTGGTAGTGGTGGTATGATGTTCCTAAGAAGATATGAAATTAAGGGTTTTACAGGCATGCAATGGTGGTGATTTGAGCTGAGATTGCAATGGTGGATTTGAGCTGAAAATTCACAGATATGTTGAAACAGAGTACTCTGTTTTTTGTTGTACTCTGTTTTTTTTCTTCCAATTATTGTATGGAATATCCACGTACTCTGTTTTATGTTATTCTGTTTTTTGTTCTTGTAATTTTTAGTGGATTTGAGCTGAAATACACGTACATGTTGAAGGAGATTATTCTGTTTTTTGTTGAGATTGCAGAGTACTCTGTTTTTTTCCAACCTTTACTGACCCAATAAACATTTGAAGAAGATAGGGACATATTGGTCTGTTCCAATTAATTAATAAAAAATATTATGTGTGAAATATCCAAATTGGCTATTTTAACAGTATCTTTTTTATTACTGTCCATATAAACAATATCTAAACCTAGAAATCTATTTCACCCAGGAATTCTTGTTTTTGATTTGTTTGACCAATTTTGTGTTTTTTTTTTTTTTAGGTTGGACGGAACTTAGGTGTAGGCCATGTGGATTATAGAGCTAAAAGGCAGTTTTATGTTGTGCACGTTAAAAGACAAAATAGAAGGTTATGTGGATCTGTTTGCAATAATGACTTCCAAGAGTATATTGAATTTTGCGGTTTATGATTAAGTATGGTTGCGCGCACTTATGGAGTGGAGCAGCAAATTTCTCGTATATACTTGTGACTTGTTGATGATGTAGCTTGCCGTTTATTTCCCATTTTATTTTGGGTTCTGGGGACATCTTTATACTCTTAACTTATTTTTAAACACGACAGGTTTGGGGTGTTAGCGTTTTTGTAGTTCTTGGCACCTGAGAGATGGTACAAAAACATTTATATATTTGTAAAATTGCTACTATGGTAGCTTTTATCATCCAGGGGCGGAAGCACAGGTTGACTAAACCTGGCTGTAGCCCCCCGTTTTTTCTGACAAAACCCTACCAAGCTCTTATTTCACCCTTGTAAAAAAAAGAAAAATCAATTTAGTTCACCAAGTTCTATCGATTTAGTCCACCAAGAATAAAAGAGGAAAAAAATGTAAAGAGAATCAACGATTTTAAGTATTAAGTAATGGTCTTTCTTCCATACTTGTTAGTATCATCCACAAGAGTAATACCTAAATAGTTATTATTTTTGATTCATGTTAGTTAGGTTTTACAAAATTTTAAGGAACACGAACTGTTTTATAGGGATTGGTTCTTCTTTCGTTTGGATTCTGTCATTCTCATTAAAAGTTAATACTTTCTAAGATGACGTTGTTGTGTGGAATGATGGTGATGTATGAAGGGTTGCTCTCGACACCCAGAGCCTTGACAGTGGTTAGGAGCTTGAATATTAGCGGATGCTTAGAAAATTACAAGTTTGTGTTGTACTCATTGTTGGAGAATTGCTAAGGAGAAAAGAAAACAAAAGAATATAGGTTCTTCCTTTAAAGGGTGAATCCCAATTTATATTTATACAATACTTCTTATGTATCCAAGGAGATGGTGCATTTTTTGTTACAATTATTTGGTTACATTGCATATCGGTTCTCAAACAGTCTTTTAACCTTGATGAATGTATCAAAGGTAGGCGTCGATCGTTACAATTGGATCATAATTGTCGGCAAAAGATCATAAGACACTAGCATCTTGTAGTTGCAGGAAATCCTACAACTAACACCCCTTAATAATTTCTAGATCTAAACATATTTATCATGAAAAGAAGGTAAAAGTGCTAAAATTGTAAAGATGGACACAAGGATTTTTACATGGTTCAATCATTGTGATCTACATCCATGGTTCTTCACTAGTCATTGTTATAATTACATGAATATTACATTTAGAATCTCCATTAATGAGTATTTGGAACTCTCTAGATCTAGTTTTTGGGGAAGAAGATGATAAAGAAAATAAAGTCTCTCTCTCCACCATATCATCCCTTTCTCTCTCCTGCCTTTCTCTTTATATAGGTGTTTACATAGTGGATGACAGCTAATATGTAGTGGAGTACACCTAACAAACCCCTTTTATTTCGGATCCGACGTGCGGTATTCTCGCACACCCATATTGGACCTTCTCGCACGTGCTCGTGCTATGTCTCTTGCACACTCATATGGGTTATGCGATATTTTCCCCCTACATTTTGCCTCTTTTTTCTTGAATATTGCTTGAAGAGCGATCTTCAAGGAAAAATCCACTTTGTTGTAGTTGTTGGAGGAACAAGCGAAAGAATACTTTTCTTTAAAAGTACGTACTTGCCTCTATTCTTTTGTGAAATTCCGAATCTTTGAGAAGTATATATGAAGTATCATTTCTTGAAGTGTGCGAAGTATGAAGTATCCTTTAAGAAGTATAAGAAGTACTAATCCTCGAAATATAAGAAGTATCTGTCCTTGAATATGAATAAGAAGTATTGTGAACTAATCATGCGAAATTATTGTTGTTGTTGATCACAAGTTCTTCACGGAATGATTCATTGCTTTCGATATTTCCTCTACATACTCGGCGTCGGAGTAGTTGAGATGATGCTGAACTTGAGTGTGTTTGATCTTGAAAAGATGATGTTTCATTGGTTATTGTATGTGGTTTCTATGACATGTCTTCTATTTCGCTTACTCCATTGTTGGTGAGAATTCTTGTTATTCATGAATGAGCTTCTACTTTGGAAATAATTCTGACCGAGAAGATAAAGAACAAAAAATGTTTTCTTGATAATCCATAGTTGCCTCTGTTCTTTATATATGAGGGGAGAATCCTTGAGAATGTGTTGGATGAGCGAGATAATGGCTCATGTGGTATAATGGTTTTGCCTCTGCTCTTTACTCTTGTCTTGCCTCTTCCTTATGCGAACTAATTGAGCGAAAATACTTGTGTGATGAAATGTGTATGCGATTCTTATTCCATGAAATGTGTATGCGATGCTTATGCCAGGAAATGTGTATGCGATGCTTATCCATGAAATGCTTATGCGATGCTTATATGATGAGAATGCTTATCCATTGTTTGATACAATGTATAGATAATGTTGGTGTTACTTAGCTTATTTTGCCGCACTAATGTTGATGTCACTTCAAATTGCTTCCATTCTTCATTTCTTTGGCTTTGTCTTTTGTATAAGCGTTCATCTTCACATACTTATTGTTTCTTCTCTTCCTTATTTCTTTGGCTTTGCCTCAATCACATTTATTATGTGATCTTCTTCGCAATCAATCCGTTCTTTATCAATTCCTGCAAAACAATATAAACTTGTGTTCTATTTTTCTCATGAGGTCTTATTTTTCCTTCCTAATTAAAGGTCTTATTTTTCCTGAAGATTTCTTTGCTCTTGTGCGACAAAATCGCAGGAAGTCTTTACACCGTAGTTTTCTGACCCATTGATCTCGCCTTATCTTATTCTTGTATTTTTGCCTCTTCAGAATATATTGATGCGACAATACAACAGGCCTAAGTACTCCCCATGACATTTCCGTCTTTTGACACAATTCAGCTCCCTAATGGAGGGTGTCGTCCTTATCTTCCCCCTGGTTGCCCCTTCAAGGAATCTTACCTCTACCGGGTTAACGTTGGCTCCTCTCATCCGGTAATACAACGACCAGTTGATTTCGCAGCCTCTTATTCCTCCACCGATAAGGTTTATGGTTACGAGACCGCACCCTAAGTGGGGTATCTTTGGACTGAGTGCATCATAGTCAGGACTTGTCAAGAGTGGCAAGGTACGCTCCAGACGCCCCGGGCACTCTTGACTCAACCGTGTACCTCGGCGCCCTGATCGAGTTTCTACACTCCTTAGGAGAGACTTTCTCACCTTGGTCTTCCAATCTAAGGCGATGAGCTTAAATTGAAAATTTAATGCACCTCTCCTGGATGGGCTTTTTCGTTTTTTCTCACCCCAAATCTCCATGACTCAAGTTCCAGGGTCGATGTAGCTTTCCCTTGAGTCATGCTATTTTCTACGGGTTTTCCCCAATTATGACGCTTGTTAGGTTTTACTTTTGCCTCTTGCATATATGCGAATTAGGGTGCACGCCACAATTGGATGCCTCTCTTCTGTGGTTATATATTCTGTTGCCTTGTATTAAGGCCTTATTATAAGATCTTATCACTAGTGAAAAACAGAAGTTCCGCGACCGTCAGCACAAGTCATATATACGAGTTATACGACCATATTTAACCGTCTCTGTTGGGGTCTCTGATAAAGCGTTGTTGTTTTGTATGACCCTTATCAATGGGTCTCAAAAGAACGACTGATTTTATAGGTCCCGCTGACTCTCAGCCGTGGGTCTCAGATTTAAATTATTAATATAAAAAAAATAATAGATTCAGATTTGCTGAAATGCCTGAATGGCTAAATCTGAAATAATCCGACTGTATCAAAGTCAAGTCGAGTCAAATGGAACTCAAGATAAAGTCAAGTCAAATGGAACTCAAATTAAATTCAAATGGAACCAAATCTTAAACTCAAATTCAAACTCAAACTGAAAATTCAACATTCATTCATTTTATATATTGGGTTTAAAATTACAAAAAAGGATGGAAATCCTGAGTTCAGAGCAATACATATGTTCGAGCTAGCTAGTAATTTCTAAGATTAAACAACATGATTAACTAATAGACAATTGATTAAACAACAAAATGTTAAAATTCCCAACTCCCCAACTGAGCAGACACTTCATAATGGTGTATCTGTGTATCCGACTAATCAAAGTAAGTTATAATTTTGAAAAATAGAAGAAGGGACATAAATGTGCATAGCCAAAGAAATTAGATATGATGAGTATGACTTACCAGTAAATAAGTGATGGGTATGGTCACTTCCTTCAAATTAGACTTAAAACCATGCCTACAGCAGATGATACATTGATTAGTCGAGAAATTGGATGGTACAAGCACAAGGTAAACACCAACAGAAGAGACAACAAGAAAAAAACACCAAAAATTATACTTATGCATCTAACTGATATGTTATGGATATTAATCATGCAAACAAAACCATTGTTCATGCCTCCACTTTATAGTCTTTATCAATTAAAGAAATAAATGAAAGAAAATGTAATGGTACTAACAATTAGAGAACTTATCAAAGCCAAAAGAACAAAATCATGCATTTGTACGCAAAAATATTATTAGGGCCACCCAGTTTGAGTTTTTCTACAAGATCAGGGACTAGAAATTAGAAGATAAGTTAGGTATAAATTTAGTTCCTGTTACCACTATTGCCAATAGCAGTTCCGTAGACAAACTTAAAACATCCGGTTTTAACAATAATACGACCATACCTCAATCAAATGTTCAAGTAAGCATCCACTACACAATAATTATTGTACACAAGTGCAGTAGGCTAAAAGAACAGACGCCCAATGCTTAAAAATGGCCGACACTTGATGATACTAACTGTGGGTGGGTGCTTAATGTTTAAACAAAAAGGACATATGTAAGACTATTAAGAAGCAAATAAATTGAAAGAATAACAAGGGAACATTCATGTTATCACAAGAGTGAAATTATGCACTTCGTAATTCTAAAATATATAATGGAACAGTCTAAATTGAATTCCATCATTTGAACATAAAGTTTGAGAATAAAGTTTGAGCCTAGTTAGCTTTAGGGAAAATATGAATACCTAGTAAGGAAAACGAGAGCCAGTGCGACTGCTAAAGATTTTAATAGACGGTTGACCCAACTGGTATGATCATACCTGAAGAATTCATTTTAGAAATTACATATTAAGCATCACATTCTCAGTTCCTAAATGTGACAGTAAAACACATGTGTAAAATGTAAAACAATCATACAAGAAACCAGTATTATTATCTGAGCTTCTCCATAACAAAGACTAAATTGGTTGATAAAATATTAGCATAAGATTATCGGCAACTCTAATTCATCGTCAGTTGGTTAATTAAGACGCTAAAGAGGGACTTTTGCCTCCACTCGTGCTGGATAAGAGCGCTTGCCTTACCATGGTTGTTGATCCTAGCCTTGACATAAGTCAATTGGTCCAAAGCTTTCTTGGTACCGATGGTCAAGGTGTTCTCATTTGTACTGAAACTATGGGCAAGCTTGGCACTAACATCTGTATAGGTCAAGGGACTGTCAATGTGGCAGTAAGAAGCATTGAAAATAACACACACATCGACAAAAGAAAACAAGGAGCCTAGCAATCAAAAAAAGAAAAACACTCAACTAAAAACAAAGAGTCGGTCATCCATATGAAAGAGCTCAAAAGAAAATACTCACAAAGTGACAACAGCAATCATGTCAGCATTTGTGAAGCTCACTCCAGCATTCCATAATCCATTTGGTGAGGTTACCAGATGCAGTGTCGTAAGAAATATCAGTACCAAGAGAAAGAAGGGGTGTTCCTACAACCCAGAGAAATTGACCATGGGGTTTGCTGTCAAGCCAATGCTAGTACTGATGCTGCTGTACTCATGTTGATACTGAAGCTCGAGCTGTTTCCAGGAAAAACACTCAGAGATGTGATTAATCACTAACATAACCCTCATGTTACGATCATAAGAAACACAATACAGCAAAACACAATACACACCTATTCCCTTAGATGGATATCTTCAATGCTTCCTTAAACAGAAAGATACCATGAACCCTCCGACTACCTCTGTGAATCTCCACCCTCTATAAACCGTACACTACCTTGCTTTCTGTTACACTCATCTTCTCGTCGAGCTGTGTGGTCCACCATGAGAGCTTCAGCCAAACCACCTCTACGCAGAATAGCCACTTCCTAAAGCCTGTAATTATATCTCGCTAACATAAGTAGCTTGGCTCACATGAGGTGATGGATTTGTAGATTGAATCAGAGAGTCCCCACTCTGCAATCAGACATATTTATACAAAAAAATCAGGAATTTATATAATAAACATTTAACAAATGATTATAAATAGAAGTATGTAGCTATAACGGAAAACATAAAAAAGAAAACAGTATAAAGCCTTTTCAAGGAGATAATGTAAAAAAATTAAATTAACATTACATCATAACATACTGGTGGGCCAAGAAACAACAGATGTGGGAGGCATATTTTCTAAAGCATGAACTAGTTACAGAGTTATACACGACTAAAAGTGTAGAAACAAAACTCTCTACTCTTAATTTTTTAAGGTCATGAGAGAAAAAGAAAAACTGAATGAGCTAGGCATATATGCTTAGGAACTCCTGTGCTCTCTACTGACTAGTTTGGCCAGTGACCATATAACAGAACATAGACATTTGAGTACATAAAACACACACACACGCGCGCGTGAATATCTATTGGCAACCAAAAGATACATACTACCAATATAAAATAATGGTGTAAGTCTCCTTCCCAGACCATGTGTAGACAGAACCAAGCACACCCAATAGAGTAGCAAATTCCGTTACCAGAGCGACATAATCTGATATAGTTCACACTCCGCTAAAATTTCTTGGAGAACATACATGTCATGTATAATGAGCTTACAGTGCAGATCATTCCCAAAATCAAAAGTGCACACACCTTAGACTTGTACTTGTCACCTGTGTTACCCTAATATCGGACGGGTAATAGGTGCACATAACATTAGGCTAGACATGGGTGATAGCTACATGGATCAGAATCCCCTTGTATTGCTAAAGAGAAAACGTCATAAATTCATAAACCAGCATTCCATAGTATACATGAACACTGAACACGAGTTTAACCTTCAAAAGGTAGTTGTCATCCAAATGAGTGAATGACGACTCTGGTTCTGACACTGGAAGGATTCTGTAGCTATATGAGTTTCAGCTTTGATAAGATCAAGAAATTGACTTATCATTTGCACAACCTTGATCAATGACAGTGTCCCATCTGGAGCTTTTGGTTCTTTAAGATACCCAACAAGATAAGTTGGAAGAACTACGCACCTTTACGTTGAGGTTTATAAACATCAAGCTGTAAAATGTATTAAGTGCATACCTCTTGAGGAGACTGACCAGCCTGCGAGGATAATAGTGCCATATTTCCATTAAACTTGGTTGCAGCAGCTGGTATGAGTAAGGGAGAGAAGCGGCCATCGCCTTCAGTACCAGCTCGATACACTTGGGCGTAATAACTTGCAGGATTAAATGAGTGGTCCACCATGAGAGCTTCAGCCAAACCACCTCTACGCAGAATAGCCACTTCCTAAAGCCTGTAATTATACCTCGCTGACATAAGGAGCTTCCTTAATAAATGTACGATAAACTGAAGGGACAATACAATCAACATCTAGTGATACCATTTGCATATACCTCGAACTAAAAATCACATTAATCCTTCGAAACAACCCCAAATAATAAAAAATATACACACTCCTAATGTATCAATCTTACCTAAGCACCTGGATGTTCAATTTCTAGCATCTTCATAAGAAAATCATGGAGCAAATGTTCATCAACACTAAATTTTGATTGCAAGTTTATTACATGGCCAATGACAAACTACCACATGAGGAACCTCATCTCTAAAACTTAAGAATTTTCAAAATGCATCATGCTTAATGTGCAGACGCACTTTTTAGTTTTTAGTGATTCACCCTATGTATAACTTCCAAATTTGATGGCTTCCCCACCAATGTCCCAAGAAAATGCTTAAACTGCAAGTTGGGAAATTTCTTGAAGGATTGACGAAAATCCAGAAAAATATGAAGAAATAAACAAATAACTTTCATGGCATATTGAACATTTCCTTTTAAGGTGGGTAATGAGGATGATTCTATACCTTACCTAAAAATTACGAGAACCCATTACTCAAAAACATAAACCCACCTACATACAAACAACAACAACATCAAACACAACCAAATCTTAGAATCCTGAAATCAAGAGAACACTGTTAACTAAAGAAACACCATAAGAATCATGAAATCAATACCAAACTATGATGGGGTTAAATCCAAGAGTCATGAATCAATCTAACGATTATTAACATGAGGAATCAATAATCATGTACTTATGTAATACAATATAGTTATGAATCAATCTAACTCAAGGATTGAAATCTTAGAATTTAAATCTTCTCAGATTGAAGAACGAGAAGTAAAAACTAAAAACCTTAAAAAAAATATGAAAAGCGAAATCTGAATAGATCGAAGAAATCAAAGCTAGTTCTGAATAGATCGAAGAAATCAAAGAACACTTCAATCCAAACTATTACCAGGAAAATCAAGACCTTGAAAATTCACCCTAACCCTAATAATAAAAATTAAATTTTTGTCATTGAAAATGATGTATAAAATTGAGTCATAGATGATTACCCCAATGAATCGTAAGAAGGATTTTATCACTGAAATAGATTATTTGTTTCAGGGTATTAACTTCTATTTCACCTTCCGGATCTGGATCCAGTGTAGAAGAAGAAGATGATGGAGGTCGATCGAGAGAAAATTAACGTTCACACTTACGGGGATAGAAAAAAGAAGAGCTGGAGATGGAGAGGAGTTCTGCTGTGAGATGTATGAGAGAATAAAGATAATGGAAAATAAAGAGATTGAGATGAGTACAGACAGCATCGATAATAACGAAGTCTCTACTTCCAGATCGAGCCGTCCATTCATATAGATCAATGGCTCATATCTCAAACGTTTCTTAGCCGTTCATCTAACAACAGATACACCACTAATCATTGCTACCGTCATTGAGGGTCTCTGATGTGGGTGGTAAAACACCCATTTCCCACTAGTGATATTGTTGCCTTCTTCTTCTTTGCTTTTCTTTTTTCTTGTTGTAGCGCTCTATTTCTCTTGATGTGAGTTCTTCTTGGTGCGTAGATATCGCCTTTGATTAAGATAGTTGTAGCCTTGATCTCTTATCTTCTTAGTGTGCTTCATAAGATGATGATCTTTGTTGGTGTGGATCTAGTGTGAGCAAACTTGATGGAATGTGGTGGAATGATATTTTAGAAAGATTTGCAAAAGTATATGCTGGAGGTGGGACTCGAACTCTGGACTTGTGGTTTGCATATTCCTTGGTTGACCATCTGTGTATCTTCTCACATGTGAAATAATCGTACAATGCTGAAGCTTGACTTCTATCTGTGCGTCTTTTGTTGTTGAAACTTGACTTGTATCCGTGCTTCTTCGTGTTGTAAGAAATCTTCGCACTGTTGAATTGACTTTATCTTCGCATACTGTTGAATTAACTTTATCTTCGCATACTGTTGAATTAACTTTATCTTCGCATACTGCCTTTGGCCAAAAAATATGGGTATGGTGAGATTCGATCTTTGTACCTGCTGCGCGAATTAGACGTACATAACCAACTGTGTAGGCTCCTTCATGCGAAATAGACGCACAACATTCTTCTCTTATTCTTTTATTCGCTCTGGGAAGTTGAAGAAAACATGTAAAAATTAAGAGTAAAGGGAGGATCGATCATGCAGCATCAAGCTCGTATTCCTCTCCCTGGTGTTGATACATGAAAATGATTAGTCATACAAATAGCCACCCCTTAACCTACCAAGGCTCCCCTTTTTAGGAATAAAAGTGACTTGGGGACTAGGCCTAACCCATTAAGATGGGAAGTCCTAGTCCACATAAGAACATACTAAGGAAGTTGGCTTTGGCCTAAAGAGGAAGCCCTTTAGGGTTTGATATTAACTTAAGGAGAGGGAAATGGTAGTTTAGTAATATGTTAATGTTATGAGTGTTTATCCATAAGAGAGATATTATAAAAGGGAAAGAAGGTACACTTCTTAGGGACATCATTAATTTCCCATTTTTTCCATAAACCTATTCTCTCCTTGGGAGTACTTTCTGTGATTAGGGCCAGTTCCTCCTTCCTACATTTTACCCCTCAACATTACGACCACAGTGGGAGGTTCTTAGCCTCTAGTCCATCATGATACTCCCAGGTTCGAGCCAGGAGATACCAGCGGGTGGAACACTTCCTAACCCGGACCTTGTTACTATGGAAGATATGCAGGGAGAAAGTGATGAAGAGATACATGTCCGAGCGGTAGTTGTTAAGCCTATCGTACAAGGAGAAGGAGCATCTCAAAGGAAAGAAGAAGCGCTTAAAGAGAAAGCCGCGGCTGAGATAGACGAACAAGAAATTTCTGCAATGCAAGAAGAGCTAGATGCTTTCATAAAGAAGCAGCAGGAGCTACGCGGACGCCTCAAGTGAGCAAGGGGACAAAACATGGTAACCACGAAAGAAGCTAATGCAAAAGGTACCGTCCCGGGCATGACGGAAGACGCGATTGAAAAATACTTAGAGGCCAACTATCGAGTAACAAAACATGATGCTTATGATTCATTGGAACCCCCGTATTCTGTAGAGGTAGCTGACTACTCATACCCTGAAGATTATACATCACCAAAGTTTAAAACATATGGAGGAAAAGGAAACCTGCGGGAGCATGTTAGTCGTTTTATTTCAGCAATGAACGCGTACGCTCAGGATGAAAGCCTTTGTATGTGCGAATTCCCGAAATCACTTACGGTTAATGCTTTTACCTGGTATGATAACTTGAAGCCCGGTAGTATTAGTTCGTGGTCTGCTATGGTGCAACCTTTCTTGAAAAAATTATATTTCGCGCAAAGAAGAGTCACGACGATAGATTTGGGAAGATGTACCCAGCGAGTGGGAGAAGAGATTGGGAAGTTTATCACCCGCTTCCGAGACTTCATCACTAGTATGTCATGAAGACATCCCAGAAGAACGATTATCAAAATTTGCATCCGAGGAATGGACCCTATCTTCTGGTTAAATTTAACAAATTTCAAGTTCCAAACTTTTGTTGAAGTTAAGGAGGCTGCAGCCCGGATTTCAGATTGTGCGGATGTTGTGCATACTGGAGAAGGTGGTCATCCTTGGCAATTGCATTCTGTCAATGCTGCCTCCGTATCAACTTTCAACGATCAAGGGAACGGTAAAGGAAAGGGAGGAGCTGCCTCCAATTCTTACCACAGAGGACAATTTAGAAGAAAGGGAGGAAGAACGGACGGAGGAAGGTCCAATCCGCCACCCCCGTTACCCTGCAGCAAGGAACAAATAGTGGGACTTCTCGAGAAATGGATGGCAAATAAAGAAGAAACTTTACCGCCCGTACACACAGAGCCTACGGTGGCGGATAAGACGCATGACCGATACTACCATTACCATAGAAGAATCCATCACCCGACCACGGAGTGTTTTTCCTTACGATATATCGTACAAATAAAGCGTGCTAGAGGACAATTGGAGATAAGAGAGCAAAGCATTACGAACGATCTGCTTCCCCAGCATCAAGTTATGATGATTTCACACGAGCTTATAAACGAAGAAGTCTGGAGACCTTGGAAAGATCCGGAGGAAGAATAAGCATGTGAAGCTTATGAAGCGGTCGTCTTTTAGGATACTAATACAGTAGCTAGTAAATTTTCTCGGACTGTATTAGCCTAGGAATTCTTTGACTCCCTGGGTTTCAGGAGGATCAGATTCGCGAAGCATCTAAATCTATCACTGCAATAGTATCCGGAAAGTCATATAATCCATTACCGAAGGAAGTTATCACCTTTACGGATGAAGATATATGTAATCCAGGAGAGCACCTCCGACCCCTATACTTTACTGCTTTTATAAACAAGCAACCTCTTAAGCGAGCCTTCATCAATGGAGGAGCTTCTCTAAATCTAATCTCATTGCACACATTGGAATCTTTGGGAGTGTCAAGAGCAGCAATCAAGATGCGATCAACAACTGTGAGAGCATTTGGAGGACAGATGCAAACAACGATCGAGATAGTACACCTAATGATGAAGATCGGACCGATCAGAGCTATCACTTCTTTTTACGTATTAGAAGATGACACAACTTTCCACGTACTACTAGGACGAGGATGGTTATTGAATCACAAGGGAGTTTCATCAACTTACCACCAATGTGTCAAAACTAACATTGGGGGGAAGCAATTTAGGATTCCGGCTACAAGCAACCCGCTCGCACCAGAGGAAGCTTACATGGAAGACGCTGTCTTTTACACGCAGCCAGTTCAGGATCAGGAAGAACACCCAGAGCATCTGACACCGTTGCCAAAATAGGAGGAATTTCAACCGGAAGCACAAGAAAAAGGGAAAGGTAAATCCGTATTTAGACCTTCACGAATGGGACCTGCCGTAGGGAATAAGAGGAATATGGTTGAGACAAAGAATATTTAATTCAAGCATTTCTCACGACCTGAGGGCGGACATGTCTGTCTCTTATAATAATTAGCGGGGGAAGCTTCCAGTTCTAAACATGATTGTGCTATGTCATCAATAGATGAAGAAATGATGGAAGCGACCTCAATACTTGAAGAATCACCAAGAGAAGGGAAATATCCCCCCTCAGAATAAGAAATAATCAATAGTTTTCCCAAAGAAAAGGAGAAGGTTGACCCGACACTTGATACACTAGAAGAAGTGAACCTCGGCTCGGAGGACGAACCTCGTTGTGTACGCATTAGCAAACACCTTGAAAAGGAAGAGAAGTCTCGAACGATCAAATTACTTCGATAATATCGAGATGTATTTGCCTTATCATACAACGAGATGTCTGGAATCGACAGCAGCTTGATAGCACATAATCTTAATGTGTCGCCCGAGTATAATCCAATCAAGCAACGAAGCCGCAATTTTCCGGAGAAGATAGAACTGGCGATCAAAGAAGAAGTGTAGAAACTGCTAAAAGCAGATTTAATCAAACCGATCCAACATCCGTAATGGTTAGCTAATATCGTGCCTGTGGAAAAGAAGAATGGGAAAGTCCGTTGTTGTGTCGACTATCGAGAATTGAATCGATCATGCCCTAAGGATGATTTCCCAGTACCAAATATAGATGTAATGGTGAATAACACATGCGGGTATGGTATGTTCTCTTTCATGGACGGATTCAACGTATACAACCAAGTAAATACAAAACGGCGTTCCAAACTCCGTATAGAAACTTCTATTATGCAGTAATGCCATTTGTTCTAAAGAATACGGGCGCCACTTACCAACGAGAATGGTGGCAATTTTTCATGACATGATGCATCATATCATGGAAGTTTACATATATGATGTGGTGGTCAAGTCTTGAGCTAGAGAAGACCATCTTGATCACTTGAGACGCGTCTTCAATAGATGTAGGAAGTACCGTTTAAAGATGCACCCTCTCAAATGCGCTTTCGGAGTCACCTCCGGGAAATTCTTGGGATTTGTTGTTACAAACGAGGGAATACAGATTGATCCGGATAAAGTCGAAGCAATAACTACTATGAGGGCACCCATGAACGTAAAAGAGTTACAAACTTTCATAGGGAGGGTTTCTTATGTCCGGAGATTCATCCCTGGGTTGGCACAGCTGCTGTCAGCATTTACACCACTATTAAAGAAGAATAAACAGTTTGAATGGGGAGAAGATCAAGAGCGGGCCTTTCAGAAATTAAAAGAATGCTTGGTTAGCACGAAGGTCCTACGACCTCCCGTCAAGGGTGAACCACTGTATAAACACAACGTCTACCAACATGGCGATTGGGGCACTTTTGGCTCAGGATCTCGGCAATGATCAGTTATGTCCGATTCGTTATATCAACAGAGGCTTTAGGGATGCGGAGTTCAGGTACTCGAGAGCGAAACATGCGTGTTTGGTGCTCGTATACGCTACAAAGAAATTAAGATCCTACCTGCTCTCCCACGAAACCATATTAATAGCAACCGCCAATCCAATCTCTTACCTAGCCACAAAGCCTGTATTTTCCGGAAGAACAACTCGCTGGTTACTTCAACTATCTGAGTTCGAATTAAAATACCAACGATCTGAAGGAGTGCGCGGGCAAGCATTTGCGGATCTGCTGGTCGCATTCCCAGGAATGGATATGACAGAGATAAGTGATGAAATACCGGGAGAAGTCGCGGAAGTTTAAGAGGAAGAACGATGGACGATGTTTTTTGATGGATGTTCATATGGCTCCTACGGAGAAGCAGGGATAGTTTTTGAAACACCAAAGAAAGAACTAATGCCGTTTGCTTTCAAGCTAGACTTCGAATGCAGCAATAATTTTCCGGAATATGAATCGTTAATTCTTGGATTACGGATGGCAGAAGAGCTCAACCTAGGGGCTATCAATGTCAAAGGGGATTCCAAGCTGGTCACAAATCAGATATCCGGCGACTTTCAGGTAAAAGAAGCACATCTAGCACCCTATCGAGCGGAAGCTCAAGAACTAATAGCAAGAAGAGGGAGCATTGTGGTCGAGCATACTGGAAGATCAACCAATAAGCATGTGGATGCTCTGGACACCTTGGAAGCAAAGCTACCTTTGAATGAAGCCGATGAATGAACCATAGTGGTGAAAAGAAGAGCGTTGCCTAGTACATGGAAAGAGGACGCGGCATTTGAACTGAAGGATGATTGGAGGCAGCATACCTCGAAGACTTGACTAAAACAGCGGATGAGCAGCTACTGCCTACCAAAGTGCTAAAACAATTCGTCATGGTCCGAGGGGCATTATATTTTGGGACATCCGGAGGAGCATTGTCACGATGTGTAGGAAAAACAGAAGCACAAGAACTATTAAATCGCGTCCACGAAGAGTCATGCAGACAAACAAGGGGAATTTTGATATATCATAGATTGAAAAGGATGGGTATGTACTGGCCAAATATGGCAGTCCAAGCCGCAATGATTCAAGATAAATGTGAAGACTGTCAGGCGCCTCCACAACAAACGGATATGCAGTGCGAAGATAGAGGACTGGAGACAACCATACATTGATTATCTCCAGCACGAGCAATTTCCTCTTAACAGACAAGATGCACTGAAGATCCAAAAGAAATCCAGGCGATTCTTCCTGAGCGAAGGCATACTCTATAGGAAGAGCTTCGGTGATAGAATATTACGTTGCTTATCACAAGAAGAAGCAGAAGTGGTTATGGCCACGACTCACAATGCTGAACATCAAGGCATGAGAAAACTCTTCCTACAATTACATGAAGGAGGGTATTACTGATCCACGATGGAGTTCGACACCGCCGAACACGTAAAGAAGTGTCAGCAATGCCAAAGCGACGGATCGTTGATCCATGCCCCGCACACTTGGCTACACAGTGTCGTCGCCCCATTACCTTTCCATAGTTGGGGACTTGAAGTGCACCCACGGTTCAAGAGAGGACTAGCACACGATCAAACACACCAATGGACCAAGAAAGGGCTAAACCTCACGCTTGGTCCGGCGAATCATGCTAATAAACTCTAGAGAATGATTGTCTCCGTGTAAAGACTACTCTAAAGCGGATTCTGAATGATTCAGAGAACAAGATAATCCAAAGGGAACACGCATATAACACATGGAAAGCAACACAAATAACATATCTATAAACATTCGACATAACAGGCAGAACAAGCAAACCAATACATTATGTGGTAGATTCCACTAGAATAAGAGAAAGGATGAAAAAACCAAGCTAGCGCGCTTCAATTGGCCGCAGGCCATGACCAAATCGATCTCCTGAGATTCCATCCAGCAGCGAGCCTTAGCAAATGCTTCGGAATTCTTATCTGCAGCCATCACGTTCTCTATTGAAGGACTGATCTAGCTAGAACTCATGCGATCCGCATAAAGATCAATAGCACGGAAATATTGCACTTGACTAACTGCAAATAATTCCTCGCATTCACGAAAAAGCCGGGCATTCCCAGTGACAATAGCTTGTAACAATCCAATCTTTTGCTCTTTTAGAGACAAGAATAAAACACTGATTGACTCTTCCATCAAATAACACAGGAGTAGGACACTTAAACCATATATATATATATATATATATATATATATATATATATATATATATATATATATATAACTAGGGGGAGAACTAAAAAAAAAAAAGTCGATTCAGCGGCAATTAGCATGCGACAATGAGCGATTTCTTGGTCCACATCTTGTATCATCACAAGCGCCTCTTCACTCTGAGTAGTAGATGCAGCCAAAGCTACCCGTAAATCTCTCAACACTTGATTTACCTCATACAGAATCTTTTCGGATACGGTACCCTGATGATCCTTGGTAGAAATTTCCTCTTGCTCCCCCAATGCTTTGCGTGCATTTCCTTGCACAACTAACCTATGGGTCCGTAAAGCTCTCAACTCACCCTTTAACACCAACAACTGTGCCAATTCAACTGTCTTGAGTCCGGGATGCATCAGGGTACGTATCATACATAAGGATAAGGCATAACCATGCATACGGTGACTAGGTAGATGAGAAGCGGACACGCGATAATCCACAATGACTTGATCAATGTATAAAATAGTAAGATTTATCTCTCGCAATAATTCATCAGTCGCGTGATGAGCGGAGACAACATCATCTAAAGCACTCTGGATTTTAAAAGAGACTGGTCCGGACGAACGAGTCTCCCGAGCTCCTAGAAATAACTCATACTGCTTATCAAACTGAGCGCGTGCTTCTGCACGACCCGCCAGCCTCCTCTCCCTAATCAGTTTTGTCTCAGCTCTCAGACGTAAGCGATCTAGTTCATATCCCCACTTAAAAGAAGATACTAACACTGGCAAGAAAACCAAAGCTAGCACATAACCATGTTAGCGTTCATCCATATAGAATTTGATAAGCACACATAATGAGCAAAATAGAGAATGAAACATCATACCAACACTAAGAACTTATTTATAGGAAATATATTCACTAATGCATTTATTACCACTTCATAACTACCGTCATAATTACAAAAAAAATAAAAAAAATCACGGTAGCACATTCAACACCAGTCGAACTTCAGCTAGAGCCGCCTCAATAGACCTAATACTGTGATCCGCCTCAATACAACAAAAGTAAGTACTCATGCGATGTTCACGACAATAACCACGATTCTCAAGAAGAGTTAAATCAGGGAGACGACCCTCACTTCGAATCCTCTTCACAAGATGATCCACAGCAGATAGTTGCTCATGCCAACCTGCATTGTCGATCTCAAAATTTTCTCGAGAAAGACACATCACGCGGAGAAGACGACTCAGATACTCCATCTCAAGAACCAATCTAACGCGACCAGCCATAGACCAAATGAATGAAAAGAGAAAGAAACTTAAACAATGCCTGGGTGATTAACCAAAACAAAATTCCCACATATATATATTCTCCAAATAACACGACACGATAATCAAGGTACCATTAAGAAAAAAAGATTCCTTAAGATAATGAAGGGAGGATAGCTACAAGACAACGACAATAGGAAATGTCCTCATCCACATCTTGCATCATTAATTGTACTTCCCCATACTGGGTAGTAGAGTCAGTAAAAGCGCTACACGCCTCCTCTAACACTTGATGAACCCTATGCATAACCTTATTAGAAGCACAGGTTTTTCGAGCCATGCCTAATGTCTCTGTATGTTTATCATAAGCCTTCTGGGTCTTATCCAAAGTAATTAGGCGATGAGTCTGCAACATACCAACTTCATCCTTCAAAATTAGTAAACGTGCTAACTCTTCCCTCATATCAGTAGGATGGATAAGAGAAGATACAGCACACAAAGTTAGAGTACATCCGCGAAGGTTCGGTCCCGCCTGCTGAGAAACAAAAGCATGGCCATCGGCTATTGCTTGCTCAATATCCGTCGTCATGATCAGCGCTTCCTGGTATAAGCGCTCAGCTTTATTTCGAGTGGTTATGGTATTATCCAAGGCACGCTGAATAGATGTAGTGACACGCACGAACACTTGTGCATCTCGAGCCATTGAATAAGTCTCATGCTGCTTATCAAAACGCGCACGCGTAGCTGTTCTGTTTACCATCCTAATTTCCCTAAGTACCTCCACTTCATCTTTTACCAATAGCAAGCGAGTTAGCTCATGATCCTTTTCATAAGGAACAACTAGCGTTGGCACCGGAGCTAAGGCCAAAGTATACCCATGAAGACGACGAGACATCAGTTCCAGAAATATAGCTAGCAACCGAAGAATGAAAAAACTATAAAAAGAAATGTGAAGGACATCAGACGTATTCACCTCCACTTATAAGAAAACATAAGGGATACCATATTTAATATTACCCAACCATAATAATAAATGTAACTAAACCAAGCAAATAACAACACATGTCCCATGAAAGAAAAGCAAATCATAAAATACTCAACCTCACCAACAAAAAAAAAGAGAAGAAAATGTTTTCAGGAGTCATCATTAAAAAATATCTAGAGCCACCAACGCAGCCTTCTTCCTGGTCAAACGCCCATGGACTTCCTCAGCAGCATCATGAGCGGTTTTCAACTCATGGGTAGTACGACCCACATCTATCATAAGCTGATCATAAGCCTCATTCTTTGCGTTTGCGACGTCGAGCAGCTGCTGGTACTCCCGTTCCAACTCTTCAATATCACGAGGCAGAGTGATCCGCGCACTATGGATGGCCTTTGCTGAGTCCAAAAATTCCTTGAGACATTTGATGGGGAAGCGAAGAGCCATCAGGGTCTGAATGTTAGTGTCCCACTTCCTCAAAACAGCCGGATCAATTGGAGTTTCCTCCGCCAAAGAAAGCCCTTCCACTATGTCGAGCAAGTCCTCGGTGGCCACGATCAAGGAATTGACATGCATTTCTTTATTAATGCACATATGACCAAACTTCTCTACTATGCGATGATAGGTGGCTGCTTTAGCAGAAGGAACCCAAAAGCCGTGTACTATAACGTAACGGTTATCCACACCAGCCTCCGCCGAAGACACAATAAGCTGGTATTGAAATTTGGGATCCTCCAGAACAACTATCAGTTCAGCATCTGCGTTCACGCCCTAAGAAACTTTGGAAGTTGATTTTTGACGCTTGCCATTAGGGCTGCCAGATTCATTTCCTTTAACAGGCTGATTCGAACTGCTTCCCTTCCCTTGGGCGTCGTCGTGTTTTCCCTTATTCTAAAATGAGAAAGAAGATGGATATTAAAGAAAACAATTATAGGCAAGATACCTTGGCACAATAAGAAAAGTTCAAAATACACGCATACCAGATCGGAAGGAAGAGGGGAATTAACAGGAGAATGAACTGATTGACGAGAAGAAGAAGATGAACTCGACACAGCCGGTTCTGAATGACCTAAGGGGCAAGAGAAATCGAAAGTAGAGAGAAAAATAAAATAGTCATTCAAAATGAGGGAAGTGGAGATACATATATAGGTTTCCAAATGTATTAAATAAGTTGCAACTGAAACATTTTGACCGGCACGTGTCGGCATGACAAAGTTAAATAATCATGAATACAATACACTCACGGGATTTAAGAGGGGACAAACTCTGACCCTGGGCACCGCTTTTAAGACCATTACCCTCGTGAGAATAATCATTGATAGAACGATCCGATTCTGATTCATCCCCATCACCTAACATGTTGGAAGGAGTGTGAAAAGGATGATTGGGATCTTTTATCGTCCAAACAATTAAAGGACGAGTAGAGTGAAGAGTCATAAAGGGAGAAAGTACTTCAGGACCGCTCTGGCTAACGTCTCGACCAAGTTGACGCTCCACATGTTCAATAAAAGTAATGGCGGATGACGACCCCACTTTTGGAGCCTGCGGAGAAAATGGAGGAGAAACATTAGCGATCAGGAAAGAAGGCAACCGCGGATTGGGTAATATACCAGCATCCAGTCTCATCTTCTTAGCGAGTCGATCATCCCTCCACTCCTTAATAGGCAGGTTAATATATTCTTCAAACATGAGGCCTCTAGGTTTGCAGCCGATAGGCGGAAAATTCTAGAAATGTGGGGCAAACCAAAATAACTAAGCAAGAGACTTGATAAAAAAAAATAACACAAAGATAGTAAGGGAATACCTTAGCAGGAGGAGGAAACGTAGTCGAAGGAATTTCTAAAGGCTTCATAGAAGGAACACGCCTCTTTTTCTTGGAATTGGACGGAGGAAGAGCACTACCTTTCCCATCCCCTTGAGAAAGCTCGTCACCTGGAAGGGGGGCCCAGCTGATAGAACAAGAGAGGCGACCCTTGTTCTTGGAAGACAACTTATACTTCTTAGCAACCTCAGTATTCAATTTCACACGACCTGAAGCATGCATCTCCCTGAAATCCTTCTCGGTCAAAGGGAGGGGAGCATAGGGCTCCTTGATGAGTAGGTTAAGCACATTCCGACTAACGCTATTGCGGTACCCAAGCCACTCCCTAGTGACATGAACTTGGCGGCGGGGTTAAGGATAACTAAGATCAAAAAAGTATTGGCGATCACTCATTCGAAGCCCACTTTTGAAAACAAAGCGATCAAAGCTTTTTCGAACCTCTTTGTCTTCGTCCATCGAAGAAGGAAGGAAAACATCAAAAGGAACTCCCTGATCAAATCCTAGCTGCCGCGCGACACGAACAATGTTGTACGACTCGGAAGAGAATTTCCCACCATAAAATCCAGAAAGACGCCCAGGTAAAACAGAGACGAGCATATCAAATTCGACCGCCAAAGGCATATCCGCTAAAGAAATCCTTCGCGGGGTTTGGCTAATAAAATTGTAATGAAGAGAACCAGTACGACCATCCTGATATATGGGGGGATTGAACTCCGCACCATTATCCATAAAGTCCTTAAGCTTCTCCTTAGGGTGATGACCTTTCTTGTGATAAAGAGCCACCCGGGGATAACACTCTGGTTTTGTCACCAAACGCTTGGAACCATCCTTTCGAACGACTTCCTCTTGCCGAGAGAGGGACAAGGGATTCAAATGAGAAGGCCTATACTTAGGGAAGCGCTCCCAAGTCCATGCCTGAATGAAGTTGGCAGGAAGGAAAGTTTCAACCGTGTGCGATCCATCCACGCGACGAATATCGCGAACCAACAAGTCTAGATGATGATACAAACCACCCAGAAACATAGGGGCAAGTGGGAAAGGTACACCACGAGACATCAATACCTCCATAGGGATCAGGTCGTTTTTGATAGTATCCCGGGGACTATACTCAAAGACATCATGACAAAGGCAAAAGAGTAGAAATGCAGCCAATTCGGCCATGTCCGTCTCCCCCTCTCGAGTCTAAATCACACCATCAATTTTTTGCAAGATACATCACACCATCCATTATTTCTATAAAACGTTGTTTCTCTTTGTTGATTTGTTCTTGCACCTGTTTGTCAATGGTTTCATTCTTTTTCAGTCTTAATTCTAGATGAATCCACTTTCTTCATGTTCAGAAGAAGTTTCATGTTTCTTAAGTCTTCCACTAAGATTATTCCAATCATCAAATCCAATGTCAACAAATTTTGTTGAATCATCTCTTTTGAACAACTTGCAGCAGAAGCAAAATACTTTTTTTAAAGAAGTTGAATATACAAGCCATCTCATGTCTTGCCTTTCCCCGTTTGTCATCTTACGGGTATAATGCTTTCTAGAAAAACGTTTACGAAATTTATCATAAGGAAAGACGTAATCTTCAATCCTTCTTGGACCGTTCTCAATTAAGAAATCAATCATTTTTTGATCAATTTTACCCCAATTCTTTGGATCAAAAATATCTTGATTGGGTTCTTCCATGTCATTTACCTCTTCATTAATATTCACATTATTACGATTCTCATTTGCTTCGTGTACATCTCCCCCATCTGCCAGGCCCACGGTATCCACATTTTCGGCAACTGTATGGTTAACATTTTCCACTGTATCTGTAATTGCAACATTCACATTATCTACCACCGCGGCTGCACTTGTTCTAACAACATATTTTTCAAGAGATCCAGCAAGATATTTTTTGAACTCTTCTATCTATTTAGACCTTTTTCTATTTTGACATCCTAATAATTGCTTTCGTTTGAGAGGAGGCATACCTGCAATACACAAGAACCAACAAATTTTCTTATAAATGAAATAATACAACTTAGTTGTTATTTCAATTTGAATACAACTACAGGTGATGGATACTGAATACGGTGCAACAACCATGAGAAAAAATGTAAATTGACAGTAAAAATATTAAATCAATCCTAGAAAACGGGAAATTCTAATTGCTTTAACACTTTCTGAAAATGTAAAAATATCTTCTCACAACTGACAACAACAAACAAAGGCATAGTTTCTTAGCCTAATCCTAATGTTCAGTAAATTGAACACCCCAAAATATGTTAAAATACTTAAAAGAATCTAGCCTAATCATGGTGCAGACTCTAATTCGAACAACCCAAAGTTAATCAATCATCAAATTAATTACAATTATACCAAAAACCCCAAACCTTAAAACCCTAAATTCTAATAAAAAAAACAAAAAAAAAATCAACGAATTGAACACACTTAATAGGCTAAGCCCTAAACAATTATTGAGTTAATTACGCGAACATAATTAGATTGATCAAAAAGACCCAGCATCTTCTAACCAAAATATAAACCCCAACTACTAGGTGAAATATTAAGAAGTAGAAAAAGGGGAAATGAAATGAAATCATATTATTGAGGTCATTGATTCAATATGAATGATTAAGACTCATATAAAGCAAGGGGACATAGATTCACCTTTCTCCAATCGTTTTACTCGTTTTACTTTTAGGCTTCAAAAGAAAAGGGAAAAGGGAAAAGTACTCGTCTGTTAAGAACTCCAAAACAATTTGACGAGTTTAAAGTTTAAGCAAGAGTTATGAGTCCCCAAATAATTATGCTAATTTAAACGTCTGCCCCAAAAATTTATATCGTTTCTTCAGTAAGTCCCTAATTATTTTATTTTTTTATGAATACCCCCCAGTGTCAAACTAGCTATTGCTTCCCTGGGCCTTGCTTCCCTAAACTGGGCCTTTCCCTGATTCCCCTATGGGGTCGGCCCTGCTCATAGAGTAGTTTTGTCTATCTGTCTCAACTTTAATATCATACCTTTTGCTTGATTCTCACTTTGATTCTCTGATTTTCCAACAATCAGTTTTCTGAATCCTTCATTAAATCATTATCTGCATCTCACAGTCTTGGTTTTCTCATTTATTATTTTATCTTCACGCTTGCAACAACCAGACAAAGCCGCCTTTGCTTCCCTCTTTCTCTATCCTATTCAGGTCTTTCAATGGCCAAGTGTACAACATTCACCAGGCGAAACATCGGCAAGTTGATATCTTTCACCACGCTTCTCTTCCTTTATCAATTTCTATTACCAAATTATATTACTCCTATCAATTCTTCTTCCCAGATGGAGCACCAAGTTTTAGAGGTCCAAAAAGTTATGGAAAGAACTTCTTTATCAGAGAGATTACGTGCTCTAAAGCAACCCATCTTAACAACTGAGGATCAGATACAAGGAGCTACTTTATGAATGTACATTTTTTAAGGAAAAGTTTACTCATGCAAGGATTATATTGTTGCTGACCTAGACAAGGAACTTAAGAAAATCTAGGTAAAAAACAAAGATTTTTATATCAAAAAAGAAGAGGAAGATAACTGTTATATGATTAAATTTTACACGCATGAGGAGTATGATATGGTCTTCAAGCTGAGACCTTGGTTTGTAGAGGGTGATCTACTTGTAATGGAACCATGGAATCCGAATATCCCTAAGCACTCTGTTGATCTAACCAAACAGCTTCTCTGGCTACGACTATACAACATGCAGCCAGAGTTTTCTAATATTCCTATAGTCAAGAAGATTGTTTCAGCTATTGGTGAGGTAAAAGAATTAGATCCTCCTGATTGTATTGTCCCAAAGGAAAATATTCAAAAGGTTAAGGTGCTGATAGATGTTAGAGACCCATTAAGAAGAGGTTTCTGGTTAACTAATACAGTGGGTGAGCAAGTTTGGATTAGATTTTTCTATGAGAAGCAACCTTTTAATATCTGTGGGTACTGCTATACTATTGATCATAAAGAGGAAGAGTGCAGAATAATTGCGGATTTCCTGCTTCAACAACAAAGAGGCTACATTTCTTCAAATTATATTTTGGATCCTCCATCTTGGTCCAACCCGGACAACAGAGGTACAAAGACAGCTGCAAATAAAGCCCCTCAAATCATGATGGACCAAGAAATTGAACATGCAACAGACGTGAATAATGAAGGCATGCAAAGAGTTAATGAAGTTCAACAGCTACTAGCTCAGCAACAAATGCAGGAAAATATTGTTAATGAATGTGGTCCATCACATCTTTCTTCTCAACTGATGAGTTGTGCTGCACAACAAAATCAGTCGCCGAATCACGGAGTCAACTCGCAAAATCACAATGAATCGGAAGTGGAATTAGGTTGTAATGACCAAGGTATGATATAAATTCATTTTAGTCGTGGAAGAGATAAGGATACTTTCATTCATAGAAAAGGAAAGAGAACTAGAATGGAGGAAGGAGGTCCTAGTAACCATCAGGGTACCATTTCCTCACCAGCTCCAGGAATCATCATAGAACCCTCAAATATCTTAAATATATCTCAAATCCTAGATACAACCTAGAGAATATCGAGGGAAGCAACAACATTATTCCAAATGAAAGAGTTGATCCAGCTTTACTCAAGGGTTACCTTGCAATGGGTGAATTTGATGTCACTTTTGACAATTACAATGTTGACACTTTAGATCCATGCAGATCAAAGATCACCTTAAACAACCTTTGCAATGTCTCATTAGAAGCTTTGAGCAATCTACACCATCCATTCATAACTCGATTAGCCAAAATTACCAATCTAATGAAGGTACCCTGAATTTTAGTGAGTCTCAAACTGATTCACCTAATTCCATTCCATCTTATCATCGGATAGTGTCTGAGCAAAACTACTCAAAGGCATTCAAGGGAAACTCCTCAGCTGCAGGCAATCAAGTACTTTCTAATCGAATCTTTTGTTCCTCTTCAAGTAATTTTACACATACTGTCAAAGTTCTTCAATTTCATAATCTTAGTATGAATTTTATTCATCTCATAATAATGAAAATACTTAGTTGGAATGTTCAAGGATTTTCATCCAGAGATACTAGAGATAATTTATCAGATATCATAACCCAGGCATCATTTTCTTAGTTGAAACTAAAATAAATGAGGAAAGAGATAAAGTCCTTAGTAGGGGGCATCATTATCCAAATTCTTTATTTGTGAGTTCACAGGGTCTGTCTGGGGGTATCATATTCTTATGAAAGAATGGTTTTCCATGTGATGTAGTATCATCACAAGATAATATGGTCCTCCTATTAGTGAAATCTAATCCTTCTAAATATGAATGGATCATTTCATGCATTTATGGTTAAACTCACAATGATTTGAAGAAAATCCAATGGAATTTCATCAAAGATTTGAGTCAAAATGTTTAACAGTCATGAGTGGTTTTGAGGGACCTTAATGTTCACATAGACACTAAGGGACAATCCTCAAATACTTCATCTATCAATAATTGGGTTTTCTTCTACTATAAATGTTGCTGGCCTAATAGACTTAGTCTATATTGGTTCCAAATGTACTTGGTCAAATAGAATAAATGAAAAGGGTTATAAAAGATCAAGACTAGATATGGCTCTACACAATTCTTATTGGCAGATTGAGTATCCTGATTCTACTCTGTATCATTTAGCTTTCTTGGGGTCAGACCATTGTCCGATTTTACTAGTTACTGAAGCAGATTGTAGTAAACCAAAAAATTGTTGGAAATTCTACAAATGCTGGCATAGAGACTCTACATGTTCCCAAATAATCACTAACTCTTGGAACTCTCAAGATGGCTTTGATTCTCCTCAAAGTGTTCAGCAAAAACTAGTTAACACTAGAAGAACTTTTTCCAAATGGAAAAAATAAAAATTTGGATATATTGAAAATCAGTTGAGGAGATTAAAAAATCAACTTTCTTATCTGTAATCACTGCCATTTGATGATCAAATCAATTGTCATATTGATGATGTCATTAAACAAATAAACCATTGGAAAACCATTCATGCAGAGTTCTGGCAGCAGAAATCTTGTGATCGCTGGGTTAGAGAAGCATACAATAATACCTCTTATTTTCATGCTTTTGCTAATAGAAGGAGAGCTAGAAATAAGATTGTTTCTCTAAAAGACTCTCAGGGCAAATGGTATCATACTATAGTAGTGCCTTAGCTGAGCTCCTTATTAGTCACTTTTCTGCAATATCTACCACCACCAATCCATCTCTACCGGATTCAGCCTTTGATCATGTGCACCAGCTTATCACTTCTTCATATAATGAATCTTTGATGATAATCCCCACCAAGGAGGAAATTTATAATGTTGTTAAGACTATGCCCAGTTGGAATTCTCCGGGGCCGGATGGCTTCCCTGCAGGTTTATTTCAAACTCAATGGGACACAGTAGGAGATGACATAACCAATATGGTCCAGCGATTTTTCCAAACTAGGAAAATACCAGATCATATTAACCAAACATCCGTATGTCTCATTCCTAAAACTCAATATCCCTCAACACCAGCTGATTATAGACCAATAAGTCTATGTAACAACTCTTACAAAATTATATCAAAACTCCTAGTCACTAGAATGAAACCTCTTATGGATAAAATAATATCTCCTACGCAGGTTGCTTATGTTCCTAAGAGGTACATTAATGACAACATAATCATTGCACATGAGCTAATCCATACTATGAAGAAGTCTAAATCTATGAAAGGCTAAATTGCTCTTAAATTAGACATGTCGAAAGCATTCGACAGACTAGAGTGGTCTTTTTTGGATCATATTTTCCAATCATTAGGTTTTTGTCAGCAATGGCGGGAGCTGATACAACAATGTATATCAACAATTGAGGTATCTGTTAAGTTAAATGGCAGCTCTTGTGATCAGTATCATCCTTCGTGTGGTCTTCGTCAAGGGGACCCATTGTCCCTTATTTGTTTATCATTGCCATGAAATACTTATCCAAATCGCTTTTTATTAACATCAGAATTCAGTCAGGGGTATGAAAGTGGCGAAATAAGCTACTCCAATTAATCATTTGCTATTTGCAGATGATTGTTTACTTTTATTTCAAGCTGACGAAAAAAGTATATCTTCTGCTCTTGATATATTGCACAACTTTGGAGCCATATCAGGTCAGATGATAAACTTCTCCAAATCTGCAGATTTTATCACAAGAGATCTTTCACATCAAGAAAATGGAAATCATTAACAATTTAGGAGTCAAACAATTATGCAAATCTGATAAGTATTTTGGATTACCAATTCTGTTTGGTAAATCTAAAAATACTTATTTTGAGTCAATCAGAGATGCTTTTAATAATCGACTTAGTGGGTGGAACTCGAAATTGCTTAACCAACCATCCAGAACAACCATGGTTAGGTCAGTACTCAACTCAATTCCATCACACTATATGAGTAATTTTAGATTACCCAAACACACTCTGCAGCAACTGGATGCAATCCAACGAAGATTCTGGTGGGGGCATAAAGCTAATAAAGGCATTAATATCATTGCATGGAATTCTTTATGCAATTCGAAACTAGAAGGTGGATTAGGATTTAGAAATTTGGAATATTTTAATTTGGCCTTATTAACTAAGTTAGCTTGGAGATTATGCACAGATTCAGATCAATTATGGGTTAAAATTCTAAAACCCAAATATTTCTCTTACTGTGATTTTCTACATCTCTGAGAAGAGCATCCTAATTCCTCATGGGTTTGGAAGGGGATAGAACATGGGCTTAATATTGTAAGACAACATCATAGATGGGATGTTAGATGTATTACAAAGGCGTTAGTTTGGTATGAAAAATGGATTAAGGGGTTAAAGAAACCTCCTACTCCAAATGGTTCATTCGCAAAGCCAGCTAGAATTTTCTTTGTCTATGACCTAATGCTGCAGAATCCAAGAAGATGGAATGAAAATCTGGTCAAGGCTGTGTTTGATTCAGATACTGCAAATCTTATTCTCAAAATGCATTTATTTCAACATGGGGAAGACACTCTGATTTGGGAACCAGATAAAAGAGGAGTCTTTACTGTCAAATCCACATACAATGCAATAAAACCAGTGAGCAAACAATCTTAGATTGTTCCTAAATCAGTTTGGAAACAACTTTGGAAGGTATACACACCTCACAGGGTAAAAAATT
This sequence comes from Papaver somniferum, assembly GCF_003573695.1. Lineage (NCBI taxonomy): Eukaryota > Viridiplantae > Streptophyta > Magnoliopsida > Ranunculales > Papaveraceae > Papaver > Papaver somniferum. The sequence continues at coordinate 94,886,728 of NC_039367.1, forward strand.
TCATATGGAAATGTCTAATAAATATAGTTCCAACAATGGTGAAGCTTAGCTTCTACAAACAAGATATAAGTACAACTTGTCCTTTGTGCAATAATAAGGCAGAGACACTAGAGCACCTTATTTTATAATGTGACTCCGCCAGAGCAATTTGGATTTCTATGAATTTCAATGTCAGTTTAATACAATCCTCAAACATCACAATCTCAAACTGGATTATTAGCTGGTTCTCTGAGTCAATCAGTATGAATCCTACTGAGTGGAATAACTGGATTATCAGATTAATGATTACAGTTTGGGAGATTTGGAAAACTAGATGTAACAAGGTGTTTCGAAACAAGACTCCAAATATTAGAAGATCTCTGAAAAATATCAACCATCTAATTGATAGACGCATTTATGTGTCTAATATATCTCAATTGTATATAGTGTTAGTGCTCGATTCTATACTTATTTGGTTATTTTATTTATTTGTAGGTGTTTTTAGAAGAATTAGGTTTTGCGGCGAAATTGGCTGAAAATGCGGCGTTTGGACCTCCGTTGATAGAGTACCGGAAGCACCTCAGAAATACCTCGGAGGAACCCCGAAAAAGTGCAGAAAATGTCCCAGAAAACTCACTATACGGACCCTCAATTTTGGATAAGGGGTAACCTAATTACTAAGGGGTGACCCATTTCCAGGCAGCTGCTAAAGGGACACCGGAGCTGGATAGGGGGACACCCTTCTTCTTCACGTTTAAAACATAATTTTGGCGGGAAATTGGTTTTCAACTCTGGCAGTTTAGGGTTCGAATTGTTGGACGTGTTTTATGGAGATTCAATTGCCAAACTCGATTGGGATGGACTTTAGTGGACCAAACAGGGTTTATGTGTGCGTTTGGGCCGAGCATATTGGGCTGAATCGTCGATATCAAGCAAAACAGAGGTGATGTTTTCACGGGTCTGCTGTGGAGATAATTTTGGAGATTACGTGGAGGATTAGGGAAGATATCTTCTCTTATTCGATTCCCTTATATCTTGGGAAAGTTTTGTAACAACAGAAGACGCGTACGAGAGTTTGGAAAGGGTCAGCAGCCGTGTAGAAAAGAAAAACCGTAACTTGGCAGGGAGGAAAAAAAAGAAAAATATTTCTCGAGATTTATGGATCTGGGTAGTATATAAAGGAGGATACAAGTCTCATCAAGGAGTTTGGGGAAGTTTAGAGACCACAGAGACGCAGCAGAGAGGCTGGAAGACGAAGAACAGGAAGCTGCAAGAAAGCTTCCTGCTGCTGCTCGAGGAGGAAGAAGAGACGAAGAACGGACCCTCCAGGACCGTCGTTCTTCAACAGTGCTAGCAGCAGCAGACTTGCGTCGTTATTCAACAGCAGAATACCAGCGTCGCTAATCAACAGCAGCGCTGAGGTATCGTTCTTTTGACGCTTAAAGTGGGTCGTAGTTTCACTGTATTATATTTTTCACTCTTTTAATCATATTTTGAGCATCAAGTATGTATTTTGAGAACATGATTATTATGAGTAGCTAAACCCCAATACTGGGGTGATGGAGGAAGCTGTTTTTCAGCCATGTGGTTATTTAAATAATTCTTAATTCACTTTTTGCACCGATTTTAATTGATTTATGATTTCAATTAATTACTTGTGATTTTGTTTGATGAAACATGCTTAGTCCTAGGGATTCTTGATGTGACATGCTTATCATATACAAGTAATATTTTATGGAATCTAATTTGGCAAAGATAGAGTTAATACTTGTTTTATTTTGAGCTATAATCGCCTAGGATTATTTTCTGAGCCACTTGAATATGAAACACATTGGAATCCTGAGTCCTGGTTCCTCTTGATCTTGTGACATATTGTGTATATATTTTTGTTTTAAAAATCTTTTCAAGTCCGAGTAACGAACTCTTATTTACCGCAATCGAAGTATTACAACAAAATGGCGCCGCTGCCGAGGACTTGTATATAGATTTGTTTTTAGGTTTAATTTTTTTATTTATTTATTATTATTTGTTCCTTTTTACGTTTCTTTTTGTGTCTTTGATTTACAGGTTCGAAGTTGAATACTAAGGACTTGGGAACAAAAAGCTTAAAGCTAAAAGAGAAGAAAAATAAAAGACATAATTTTTTTAGGATTTAATTTTTATTACTATTTTTTTTTTGTATATAGCTTTTATTTATTTATTTTAGAATTTGTAAATAGGCTTTATTTGTCATAATTTTTGTAATTTTTTTGGACTTTTTTTTTATTTGGACTTTATTCTGGACTTTGGACATTATTTTTAAAACCCTACGGAAGGGTTATAAATTAAAAAAAAATTAAATACAAACTGTTTGCAGGGAAGGACGACGATTACTATATCGTCTCGGCCCCTCGGGTTCGCACACGTCATAGGAGTCGTGGCCCGAGTCGACGACAACGGTTCATCGCCCGTCTGTAAGCGAGTTACTATATTCCTTAAGGTGATTCATTGATTGAGGACGAATTTGGATTGTTTTTAATTTCCTAGTAAAGGGCAAGGCCTGGCCAAATCAAGATAAGGACTCGGATTTCATCACCGTTTCCTTCTTGCCCGCCTTAGGAAAACGAAACCAAACGCGAACCTAAGCCTAAAATTTTGAATAGAACGAGACCAATAGGGTAACGAGCTTAATAGGAAACTCGTTCGAAAAATATTGGTTGCTCTTTAAGCACATTTCAAAGTTCATGATGGTTTCTGTGAGTTGAATGCGTGACTGCGCCGCCTTGTGATAGCGGTGAGGCCTTGGGTATCAAAGCTCCACTGAGCTTCCCTCGCCTCGATTCAACTTACATTAGCTCGGATTGATTCCAGAGGGGTGTTCTCAAATTGTAACGAATTCCTTTTCGAAGGAATAGAAGCTGGTCTAGAAAACAATCTAAGTGGAGCCATCATGCTTTTTGTTTGCTAGATTCTATAGGTTTGATTTGGTCGAGTCGGACTTGTTTGTGATTGCGTAGAATTCCCCTGCAATTAAGAATGTCGAACTGGTATGATAGAAGCCAATACAATGAATATCGACCTGAATTTGAATATGGACATCATCAGTATTATGACCATAGTGAGAATAGTGGCTGGGGACGCCAACCTTTTCAAGGTTATGGTTCATACCATGGTGAGCCCAATTACTATCCGCACGTGCATCAGTCTTACGAGCAAGAAGATTATAGTACTAGTTCTTCGTCTCTAGAGGATACAATCAAACTATTGAAAAGTAGTCCTTTTTATGATCCTTCTGATAATTCCTCTTTACTAGAGTCAACACGTAAGTTAGCTGAGTCGACGCGTAAGTTAGCTGATATGAATAGTATAATTATAGACGACAGAACTACAATAATGAGTGAACCTTCTTTAGAAGACCACCTCAAGCGGATAGCTGAGACGAACGAAAGAATTGCTCGAAATTACTTGAATTGCCAATATAGTGTATCCAATAATACCCTTGAGAATGAAGATAGTTATTTACATAATCAAGATAATAAGGTTAGAATTGGTAGCACTACTTGTTTTGATGAGGTTCGATCTTTTTCATGTTATAATGATGATTATGATAAGGATAGCATTGATGAAGAACATGAAATATGTAGGAATAGTGATCAGGAAGCTAGTAATCCAATTGAGCTTTATAATGATTATATTATTTCTAGTTCAAATCCAAATAATTATTATGATTATTCACCTATTCAAAAGGACGAGGATTTGATTAGGGATTCCACCGTTTTAGACGATGTAGTTTCCTGTTTACGAATCCGATAAAGGTTTAGAGGAACCGGTTTATCTTGAGACTACTGTTTTCGAGTCGAACGATTTAGAAACTGTAATCGATGATGGTTTCGAGGAACGGTTTTACCCTGAGAATACTGTTTCAGAGTCGTACGATTTAGAAACAATAGTCTTAGATGAACTCGTAGAGATTAATGAGGATACACCGCAAGATTACAACTTAGAAGAATCAATTGCCCATTTTCAGGAATCTGATGACCTAGAAATTAGGGAGATTGTGGCTAGTCTAACTAGAGACACTGAAAACTCTAAGTTTGGGGGTGATTATCACTTTCCTAGTGCTTTACCTTTAACTCTCAGAAAGTCCCCTCACATAGGACTTGATATCCATGCCTCAACCATCTTACAAGATTATCTTCATACTAGGTTTCCCGAACCTAATGATGTCATGAAAAAAGTTCAGTCGTTAGAAACCCATCCTCTGGTTGATGTGGTTTGCCCAGGCTATGATACCCAGATTGACTTTGTTTTCCCACCAAATAGTTTTCTTCCAATTGTGGGAACGTATAGATTTCAAATGTGTCACTTATTAAGTTCTGAGACTAACCTAAGTACTTTAGAAATAGAATCGACACATTTTCTAAGAATGACCACTACTCTGACTGTGGTCAACTTGTAAGTCATACCTAATTGACTTAGAGGATCCTAAATTATTTAGGTTATTTGTGATTCTAATTCTCTACAGACTCTAGGACCTATAATTGATCCTCTATGAGGAAATGCAGCCGAGGAAAATAGTCTATTTAGACCCTTCATAGAACCTGAACCTGAACCGCAATTAGCGATAGTTATCCAAAACTAGGTAAGGGCATGTATTCTTGTACATTTTCTTGGTTCACTGCAGTTTCCTTTTGTCAGCTTTTTTGGTTTTAAAGACCCACAGTTATTCCGGCTACTGTTATACGGTTCGAGTTGACTAAACCTTTTCTATGTCTGGCTGAAGACTTTAAACTTAGCACTTCTTGGGAGGTAACCCAACTCATGCAACAGGTAATATCTTTCCTTAACTCTTTTGCTTCGAATGGTAATAGTTTCTCCTTGTTCATGTTTTTAATTTTATCTTTAGAACATTGAGGACAATGTTAGTTTAAGTTTGGGGGTATGGGAGAAACTTTTTAGTTGCAATAAATAAACTCCAGAGCTTAGAAATTTATGCCTATTGAGGATTGCTAACTAATCTAAGTGGATGGAAGCATTTTGATTGTAGGAGTTTGAGGAACCAATCTGATTAGATGGAAACATCTAAAGAGTCTATTCATAAAAGCACAGAGCTCAGGTGTTAGAAATAACATGATAGTTTCACCATATCTCGTTGAGTCCTTTTCACTTCTATTTTTATTTTATTTTGTTTTTAAACTATGTTTCTCTAAGTGATAGGTGGGGCCCACGATTCAAGTTGTTACCAATGCTAGGGTGAATTAGAGTGATTGAGATACCAAAAAAAAAAAAAAAAAAAAAAAAAAAAAAAAAGTTGAAAAAAAAAGAAAAAAAAATTGAAAAAAAAAATTGAAAAAAAAAGAGATGAAAAAAAAATGGTAGTTACCAAAAAGAAAAAGAAAAAAAAAATTGAGACCAGACCATTTGACCAAAAGGAATAAATTCAATAAATTCGACCACTGGTACCCTTGTATATGCCAGTTATGTTGACCTAGAGTTAGGTTATCGACCACTGGTACCCTTGTATATGCCAGTGTGTTGATATTAGTCAGACTGGTATCTCAATCCATTAGGATAGGTTCATTTTGGCGGAGGCCTTCAGACAGATATGGGAAACGCCGTTCACTTAGTAAACATCAAAACCATACATGATTTTCTATATCCATCTTCTTGATCTATCCATGTGATTAGTTTTGACTCCGAATATGATGTCCATAGTGCAACTATCTGAGTAGAGCTCTGTCACTTTATATGAATTTTAGTATGCTTGAGTGCAAACTCGTATACAGCAATTGGAATTTCGCATCAGGGTACTTCTTCCTGTAGTCAGTAAGTATGCCAACCAAGGAGATTCTTTAGTGCCTTCCAAGGTTCTGCGTAGATAGCTAAGGTCTGGATTACAGGTTTTGTGGGTATATCTCTGGTAAGCCCTCCCGAGACTATAACTCGGCCACTAGGGCCACCTAGGGGTTTAAAGGCTTATTGCATACGCTAAATGCAATCGACGATGCCTGCGACAGTGAGTTAGGATTTTATTTTGTAGTTTTGATTTGCTCGGGACTAGCAAATAATAAGTTTGAGGGTATTTGATAGACGCATTTATGTGTCTAATATATCTCAATTGTATATAGTGTTAGTGCTCGATTCTATACTTATTTGGTTATTTTATTTATTTGTAGGTGTTTTTAGAAGAATTAGGTTTTGCGGCGAAATTGGCTGAAAATGCGGCGTTTGGACCTCCGTTGATAGAGTACCGGAAGCACCTCAGAAATACCTCGGAGGAACCCCGAAAAAGTGCAGAAAATGTCCCAGAAAACTCACTATACGGACCCTCAATTTTGGATAAGGGGTAACCTAATTACTAAGGGGTGACCCATTTCTAGGCAGCTGCTAAAGGGACACCGGAGCTGGATAGGGGGACACCCTTCTTCTTCACGTTTAAAACAGAATTTTGGCGGGAAATTGGTTTTCAACTCTGGCAGTTTAGGGTTCGAATTGTTGGACGTGTTTTATGGAGATTCAATTGCCAAACTCGATTGGGATGGACTTTAGTGGACCAAACAGGGTTTATGTGTGCGTTTGGGTCGAGCATATTGGGCTGAATCGTCGATATCAAGCAAAACAGAGGTGATGTTTTCACGGGTCTGCTGTGGAGATAATTTTGGAGATTACGTGGAGGATTAGGGAAGATATCTTCTCTTATTCGATTCCCTTATATCTTGGGAAAGTTTTGTAACAACAGAAGACGCGTACGAGAGTTTGGAAAGGGTCAGCAGCCGTGTAGAAAAGAAAAACCGTAACTTGGCAGGGAGGAAAAAAAAAGAAAAAGATTTCTCGAGATTTATGGATCTGGGTAGTATATAAAGGAGGATACAAGTCTCATCAAGGAGTTTGGGGAAGTTTAGAGACCACAGAGACGCAGCAGAGAGGCTGGAAGACGAAGAACAGGAAGCTGCAAGAAAGCTTCCTGCTGCTGCTCGAGGAGGAAGAAGAGACGAAGAACGGACCCTCCAGGACCGTCGTTCTTCAACAGTGCTAGCAGCAGCAGACTTGCGTCGTTATTCAACAGCAGAATACCAGCGTCGCTAATCAACAGCAGCGCTGAGGTATCGTTCTTTTGACGCTTAAAGTGGGTCGTAGTTTCACTGTATTATATTTTTCACTCTTTTAATCATATTTTGAGCATCAAGTATGTATTTTGAGAACATGATTATTATGAGTAGCTAAACCCCAATACTGGGATGATGGAGGAAGCTGTTTTTCAGCCATGTGGTTATTTAAATAATTCTTAATTCACTTTTTGCACCGATTTTAATTGATTTATGATTTCAATTAATTACTTGTGATTTTGTTTGATGAAACATGCTTAGTCCCAGGGATTCTTGATGTGACATGCTTATCATATACAAGTAATATTTTATGGAATCTAATTTGGCAAAGATAGAGTTAATACTTGTTTTATTTTGAGCTATAATCGCCTAGGATTATTTTCTGAGCCACTTGAATATGAAACACATTGGAATCCTGAGTCCTGGTTCCTCTTGATCTTGTGACATATTGTGTATATATTTTTGTTTTAAAAATCTTTTCAAGTCCGAGTAACGAACTCTTATTTACCGCAATCGAAGTATTACAACACTAATCATACAGTGTTTAAGCTCAATGGAAAAATCTAATTTCCATCCTAGTTCTCAGCATCTCATCGGAAATACTTCTTCATGGCAATCTCTACCATCAAATAATTTCAAAATAAATGTTGATGCTTCTTTTAATAGTGTCAATAAAACTTATGGTATTTGAATAATAACAAGAAATTCTACAGGTACCTGCAGGGGAATCAGAGGCATCCACAGTAATGGAGGACTGAATGCAGAGTATACAGAATTCCTTGAACTCAAGGAAGCAATCATCTGGGAAAAACTTTGAAGCTTCGAAATGTTATCTTTGAATCAGACTGTATAAATGTTGTTAACTCGTTTAAAGGTGCATCCCTGTATGTACAGTGGGAAAATCAGGGACTACTTATAGAAATAAAACACCTCCTTAGTTCAGTCAATTGTAGCTCTGTTAACTATGCTAAGAAAACAGCAAATATAGCTGCCCATAAACTTGCGAATCATGCTAGGAAAGTAAGATCTTTATTTCACTTTTTTGGTAATATCCCTAGAAAATACACTGCTATGTTAAGGGATATGTAATGAAGTTCTGTAATCTTTCTGGTGTTATTAATATAATTCAGTGTTTTGTGTCAAAAAAAAAATAAACATTAAAAATGAATTGAAAGATTCTGTAGTGTGAATGACAGTAACCAAAATCCAAACAACACAAGTTTATGACCTTGCTTTTTATAGAAAAACTTAGGCAGGGCCTAAGAGCAAGACAAAGTAGTAGCAGTGCTTGTGCCAAGCCTGCTTTCATAGTTCTTACACATAATAGAAATATTTAGAGATTACAAGTTTTGAGTTCTATGGATAAGGGTAACACTAGTTGATACAAAAGATATGGTTCGATTCTTAAGAAAGTGTCTTCATTGGTGCTTTGCAAGTCTTCATAATGACTAATGTTGAATATTCCCTTGATAGCCTGGGTGTATAGAGACTGAAATCTTATCAGAGTTGCTTTAGATTCAACTTGCACTTCAATATTCATGTGTTGCTTCTCCTTAGCCCAGTTGAAATCCAGGTCTGCACCTCCTGTTGCTCCCCATTCTCCCAAGTGGCCTGAGTGTCCTCTGCTATCAATGTTGTTTCCTGCAACATCCCAAATAGTTAGTGCAGAGAAATTTTTTTCGTTTTCAGGGTCCTGTATTGTACAAATCTTGATAATAAAACCAAATTCCCGTGGAGCATGTTGATTCAGATCATAAGGCACTGTAATGTCTGCCCGAATGTCAGGTTCTTCACCATTCAGAGAGAAGATATTTAGAGCATGAGTTGGTAGGTTGTGTCCTTATTTATTTATAATCACAGAGGTGTTGCTTAATGCAGAGAGATGTTTGTTTTGCATTAGGATTTATGCGATTGAAATTAGATCACATCTAGCCTTCCAAATATACCAACAAATGGTGGCATAAATATTGTAATTTTCAGAAGAATCTCCAGGTATGAACCAGGAGTTGAACCAATCCATGAAGTTAGTGGTGTTGTCAAACTTGTCATGAGCTTCCCCAAGAACTTCATGCCATACACCAGTTGCTGCAGGGCAGTTTAAGAACATATATGTCATGGTTTCCTCTCCACTTTTGCAAATTTGACATATAGGATTAATGTAGTGCAGAATGCTTGCAGTCTTTGCATTAGTGGGAAGGATTTCATGTGCACATTTCCAGATAAAATTTTTTATAACTGGAGCAATATTCATTTTCCATATAGCCTCCCAATTTATTGTAATGGTGTCATTCCTGTATAGGTTTTCTATCTTTTCCTTGTAAATAGCTTTGACAGAGAACTTTCCAGTTTCATTTAAGTTCCATTGAATTGTGTCATCTTCCCCTGGATGAGTGTTGAGTGACAGGATGTTTTGAGCAGTGTTTATACTAAAAATGTGCTTAACAAGGTGAGTATTTCAGTCTCAAGAGGGTGTCATGAGGTGTGCCAGCATCTCAATATGCTATGGGAAATGACTGGGTTTTATGAGTTTAACTGTGGAGTTTGGGATCCATATGTCTTCTCATATTCTAATTTTGTTTCCATTGCTTATTTTACAATAACAATGGTGTTGTATGTTCTGTATGCCTTCAAGGATACCTTTCCAGATCCAAGAGTCTCCATCTTTAGCTTTTGTGTCCATATTTAGAACATTTCTCCCCATCAAGTACTTAGCATCCGTCAGTTGATACCATAATGAGTCTTTATCTTGTTCCAGTTTCCATCCAATTTTTGTAATCATAGAGCTGTTGAAGAGCTCCATGTTCATGAACCCTAATCCACCTAGCTCCTTTGGTTTGCAGACAGCTGTCCAAGTCTTTGGATAGTAGCCTTTGAAAAATCCCACTTCATAGTATAGAAATGTGGTCCACACGGCGTATGGATAATCCCCAAAACTAGAAAACTGTGGGTTCAAAGAAAACCACTAGTCCAGTGCCGTAGTCTAGTTTCAGCTGATATCTCAACAAGAGAATTGAATTTAGCCAATTCAGGTGTCATGAACTAATGTAGAAACTAAATTTTTGTATTAGCATCCAGTGCGTAGGCAGTTTGCAGAATGGTTTTTCAAATTTAAACCTAGAAAAACTTAGGTAAAATTGAATAACTTGAATTTCTGGGGTAGAGTTTCGGCTATTTGGATCGCACATATTCCGGTAATTTACTGTTGCCTGTTTGATAAACCTTGGGGAACGTTCATAGATGAGGAAATCTAGTAAATGTGTGTGTTTGCATGTGAAAATGCATACAGATAGTTACATTTTATAGCAGTAGCACTATCATATAATAAAAAAATCGAAAATGTTTTATCCACCATTTTTTTCGAAAATGCTTTATCCACCCAAGAATACGCACCAAACTTGCACCGTGTTGGAGGAAGGGTGGGACCCATTTTTGTCCCACACCTACTTCAATGCACAGAACAATGTCCTGGATCCGTGTGATCTCCCTTGATATATTTTAGAGTTATTTTATTTCGGTGGGTCTAGCAAAGTCCGATTCCTTTTTTGCAACTCTCGTGCACATTTGTTATTTAAAAGATGGTCCCCTGCGCAAGAGGAAATTTTTGGGAGAATGAATGGCAACCTACGTACATCAATCAGAAGTGCGCAGACAATTCACTGCTCTACTCCCAGATAGTGCAATCATATCACCAATCATTTCAATATACTTTGGAAATCATTATTTAAATGCAAACAAACTCAAATGATTATTTTGTTTTAGTAAATAACACCCACTGTTTAGAGCTAGCAGTAGGGAAGGGTGCTCTCCATCCCTTCCCTATCCCTATTCCAAGAACCATCTACTATGGTCTTCCATATCTCTAGATGTGTAGAAATATCCACCCCTTTTCCTGCATGGAGGATCATATCTGATCCCGCTTGTAGGGAAGGCAAATCACACCACTACTCAGTAGCCATATAAATTTACGCTTTACGGATACTGAGTAGCCGTATTACCGTTGATACCGCTACTGAGTAGCCGTTTCAGAAAAAATATTTATTTGACCTTTTTTCGTATAAACCTCTCTTACACCCGATCCTAACCATCCATCATTAATAACGGTTGTATCTTCTCCACCGTCGGATCCCAACGGTCATTTTTTTTCAAAATCCTCTATAAATACCACTCTAATTCTCTACCCCAATCACACCAAATCAATTTCTTCTTCTTACATCAATTGATTTCTTCATTAAAATCTCTCCAATTTATATTTTGTTTAAGTAAGAGTTTTAAATTTTGTTTTGCTCATTAATGTTAAAAACTCAGAAGCAAAAAAGGAAACATAGAGCGAGATTTAGTACTTTGGAAGATCATCACATTATTACTCAGTACATTGCTCTTGGTTATAGCAGTTATGAAGATAAGGAAGAGTTTTGGGAAATCCTTTTTAAAAAATTTGTGGAAGCTTGTGGTGGGAACAAACACGAACGTACTGCAAAAAGCGCTCGTAATCGGTTTAGCAAAATCAAGAATGAAGTGGATAACTTTTCCGATTGTGTTGCAAGAGCTATTATAAGCAATCCGGGCTTGGACTCTATTAACCGGGTATGTTATTTAAATATGTTCATTATAGTTGTTGTATATGTTGTTTGTAAATAGTTTAATTTATGCATATCTTATTTATGGTTTGTTTACATTGATGTAGATGTTAATTGCGAAAAGCTTACATGTTGAAATACACAAAAAAAACTTTGATCGAGATGATGAGTATGAACTGCTTAAAGATGTTCCAAATGTACAAGTAGGTGTAACTGAAGATATGGACCAAGATTATGATCCTCCGTCATCTCAAATTCATGGAAATTTCTCTAATATGTTTAGTTCTCCAACCCTATTTTCTCAAAATACACCTACAAGCCAATTCGTCGAGACTCCATTTGCAAATCAATTTCCATTAGGATATACCCCTGGTACGAACCCAAGTACAATACCTGGAACGTCGTCAGGTGGATTTACAGGAGATAAACACATTTCTAGAGCAGCGAAAAAAGCTCAAATTAATAAAAAGGTCGTCGGGACAAGTAGACCCGTCACACCATCCTCGCAAGACTCCCAGGTGAGCGACGCGGGCAGTAAACTTGTTGATTATCTAAAAGAATCTCGAACGGCAATCGCACGTCGTCAGCAACAACAAAATCAAATTATGGAAAGGTTGCTAGAGACAACACAACAACAAATCGAAGCTGCTCGACAGAAAGAAGAAAGGGAAATAATGCAAATCGATCTCGAAAGGCTGGCTCCAAATGCAAAAAGTACTTTGAATTAAAACAGAATGCCATGTTGGCCAGGCAGTTGGAGAGGCAACAACATAATATGTTCAATTTGTAATAGCTTAGTTTAATTATTTTTTTTTAAAGTAAGGTCGCTTTTCAGTTCCAGTAATGTAGTTTCCTTTTTCTCAGTAACATTAATTTATATATTTCTAATTACGATACTTTGAATTATATTTTCTTATAACAACGGATCTTTAGTAACGGCTAATTTCCAACGGCTAATTTCCAACGGCTACTTTCAATGCCTATTATAAATTGTCATAATCATCCTCAATAAAAACAATACAAAATAATTGGCCTTCTTAACCTCAGTGTCTCCAATTTTTTTTGTTTCTGAAGATAACATGGTAATGGTTGGGTATACCGTAGAAGAAGATGTTGCAATCACCACAGCGTTTGTAAATGTTGCTACTCTTACTATTGAAAATATCAATACCTCTCCGCCCATGAACAATGGACGATGGTGTTCGACGGCTTTGTACAAGCGTTTGGAAGCGTTAATAACCGAACAAGACGACAAGTTCAACAACGGATTTCTCAAATTGATATAATGGTTTGCAAGTATGTTGCAATTCAAAAAAGGATTCATGGTTACGCCCCACAGCACATGACAGTTGTGATTACTGTAGGTCATCATACATGGTTATGATATTTGAAATGTTGTTTACTTATACACACTAACCTATTGCTTTATGTTTGTTTTGCGTAGGAGGAAATGGCCAAATTTGTGTAACAACTAGATACTCGTACATAATTTACACGTTTTGAGTGTTATTTAATCTTTAAAGCTAACCTAGATAACAGAGATTATTAGAATCCGGAAATGAATGTCGGCAGTCCTCCAGAAGACGGACCTAACGAATAATATATACGGTTGTTGTTTAAGATTTTGTGGGTACATCTTCTGTAAACTATCACGAGACTATAACTCGTCCACTAGGGTTACCTAGGGGTTTAAAGGCTTGTTGCACGTGTTAAGTGCAATCGGGATTACTACGACAAGTAACCTAGGTTTTTTTTCAATACTTGTAATGTACTTTTATAACGGCTATTTTCAAACGACTATATCGCAACGGCTAGTTTATAACGGGTACTTTATAACAGCTATTTTTCACGGATATTATAAATTGTTTTATCTATCTCCAAACAACAAACACCTATTTTCATACACTTTGCAAAACTTCTCACATATTTCAATACCTCTCATAACTCTTTATACGAACACAACCATGGGATCATTTGATTCAATTGATGATTTGGCCATCATCAAAGCATGTTGCAAAGAAACTCGAGTAGCAGATCTCTCCCCTGTAATGCCAGAGCCCGAAACATTTTGGGCGAAGATATATAACCAATATAGACAAGATTATGGGAATCCAAAGAGAAGAAGTGTTCAACAAATTCATGATAGGTACCAGATTATCCAAAAAGTCGTTTGCGATTTTATAGCTATTCAACAACGGATCTTAGCTTATCCCCTCAACAATTTGTAAGTATTTTAGAATTTCTTTCGTCCAAAGCTAAATTGATTGATTTTAAATTACAATAATAAGTATATTTCCTTGTGTTATTGTAGAACGAAGTCGTTAAAGCGCGTTATTTTGAGGAAAAGGGTGAAGCATTCACATTTGATGAAAGCCATAATTTCATGGTATCCAAAATCCCAGAGTATCAATCGCCGGACAATTCATCTGCTTCATCCAGTGAAGATTGAAAGTATAATAAATGTTTGTTTAAGATTTTGTTGGTAAATCTCTGTGTAAACCCTCACGAGACTATAACTCGTCCAATAGGGTCACCTAGGGGTTTAAAGGCTTGTTGCACGTGCTAAGTGCAATTGGGATTACTTCGACAAGTGATTTGGTTTCTTATTCAATAGTTCTGAACTTGTTGTCTATTTTGTGGAATTTCAGTTTTATTTATGTTAAACTTTTCTTAAATAAAAGATAGAACATCAGATCATATATAGATTGCAAGAAGACTTAAAGATAAAAGATTACATTAATTTAAGATCAAACATTCAAATATAATCATTCTTCAGGAATGTTGTTTCGAAGACTTGATTAACATTTGATGCAGAAACACACACACCAAAACAGAAAATTACATAAATATAAGATAAAACATTCACATTTAATCATCCTCCGGGATTGTTATTCCGAAGATTTGATTAACATATGATGCAGAAACATCTAGGCGATATAGCTACATTTCTTTTGGATTGTAGGTATCATAACTTGCTTTTAATAGCTGATAACATTCATCATACGGAAAATTGTCGCATGTCAGGTTAAGATAGCCTAAACGAGCAACACTTTTCTGAAATTTTTAAAAATAAACTTACCTTGAAATAGTAATAATTTTAGAAAATAAAAGAAATTTGTTAAAAAATTCTTACCCTTTGTTCATATGACATTATAGGATTGCGTATGTTAATATCGGCCTGAATCGTGACAAAAGTGATGATCTCCTTGTTCATCTTGCTCCACATAGCTCTAAGACCTCCTTTGTCTCTCGCATTTGGATTTCCGGATATGTTATCAAAAAATTCAAATACATTCTTCCAGAATTGGTTGGTAGTGCTCTGAACTACGTTAAGAATATTGTTTTTTGTTTCAATCCATGCTTGCATAAGAGCAACATCTTCTTCTTTGCTGAATCTCATTTTTGAAAAACACAAATATGATAGAATGTTTGGATAGCTTCACTTTGGAAAGTGATTAGATATATATAGAGATATGATGAGAGGATATAGAATTAAAAAAAATGTCGTATACAGTAAATATTACCAGTAAAAAAATAGATATGTCGTTAAGATAGTCTAAAGTAGCCGTATACAGTAAAAAAAAAAGATATCCTTAAAAAAACTAGCCGTTTACATTTAAAACCATGGATTATTTTCATTACACTGATGTTGGTACGTGGTTGTACTTTGATTGAGTTTCTTCGACGAATTATAAGTATGATAAGATTCTTAAGATTCTTCTTGACTGTTTGGAACAAAAGAACCCGTCGACGGTCCCGAATCACGAGATTGGCCCGGTGTAGAAGACTCACATGTATGTGGTGGTATATACTCTCTCACAAATCTCTGACTGAATTCTAAACCGTATTTGATTTTGTATTGCATTTCCTTTGTGTGCTCGAAATAGAATTGTTGTTGATCCATGAGTTGTTGTTGCGAATCCTGATACGCCTGACACCACATCTCCTGTATACAGTAAACATCGACATGAGTTTATATTTTTTTCACAAGTAAAATATATAAGAAATAATGGACATATGATACTCACAGGTGTACCCAGATTGACATTATAATTGGGTTGAGGATATTATCCCAAATACTCCATTCTAATAGGCATGTCAATTGCTTTAAATTCGGGGCCGCATATTCGAGCTGTCAGATTTTTTGGTGGATATGGGAAGAGTTGATGATCGACGGGCACCAACTCTTCTGTGTATGTGCTTTTTCATGGCGGTGCTGGTTGGCATACATAAGCATCGTTATCATGCGTACCATACAATTCCATGTTTCCTTCATGTACAATTACACCTGAGTACTTACCAACATACCTCTCCTTCCACCACAGCTTATACTCATGATCGGGTACTTCAACATAATAAAAGGGATTAAGTTGATTGTTGGCGTACAAATAGGCAGTGTTGATGTCTACTGTTGAATCAGGAGGATTGCACGGTATTGCTATCATTCCAAGAACTTTTTTGAGACATCGTTCGCCCAGGTACAAGGCGTTGTGACCAAATGGATCATAAAAGACCCTCCTTGTTACAGACATTTATTTAGGCTCTACCACCTCGGGGTTAGTTTTCCATTCACTTTCCTCCCATGTCGACCATACTACAGAATCAAATGAGAAGTTATCAATCTGGTAATGCACAAGAGTCACTGAATGGGTACATGTATCACTCTGTGCGCCTCTCTGCCTTTGTATAGGGAAATAGACATCGGAAATATGCTCAAAACCAAGACTGCAACAATATTAGTTATTATTAACAATTAATTGCATTACACGGCCACCAATAAAAAAACAAGTAAGGAAATTAAGATTACAAGTGGGTATGAATTTTTACCATCAATGGATACGAAAAGAACTACAAGTCAGTCTTGTTGCACGCTACTCCAGTATTCAAGCCCCATAACGTACTACCGTACAACGTGGAACCCCAATCATAGTGCCTCAGCACATTTAAATCCCCCATTATACTAAGCCATTTAATCTCAACAACATTGTTCTTGTTTGGGAAAAAGATATTCCCAAAACAACAAATCAAAAACCATCTTGCAAATTGCTCCTGAAATAGAACATCGTTTTCTAGGCCGAGTCTATGGTCAAGAAACACTTTAATCAAACTCTTATTGATCCTCCTGCATCTATCCACAATTTGAACTCTCAAGTCGATTAAGTTTTCTTGTCTAACTTCTTCTATTCCAATTATCCCAATAGTTTCACCTCATTTCCTTCTTCTTGTTGTAGAGTGTGCGTTAATATATGGGAGCAAACAATCTATGGTTTGGGGAGCAATCTGATGCAGTTGGTCCATACTAATTTCTTCCAATATTATGCGATTTCCGCGGCCAATAGGAATTCCGGTAATTTGAGTGAAGTCTAATGGGGTAAACCCTATTTCAAAACTAGGGAAGTGAAATGTATTGGTGGTATGCCACCACCTTTCAAATATACCAGTAGTTAGGCAGTTTTCTTGTAGTTTCGGATAATGTATTTTGAAAATTGAACCAAACCCACAATCGTCTACAAGTTGTCTAGCATGTGGAAATCTACAAACTGCGGTATACATTTCATGAAGTTGGCTTACACTACTTCGATGTTTCAGAGATTTATTGGGATTTTCAGTTTATGATCACTATGTTCTTTTGAAGAAACCGGAATTTTATCATTCATAATTCGTTGAAAATCATCGGAGTTCATTTACAACACACATGTACACAAAATCATCACAAAACAATCCATTTTATGCAAAAATTCTACAATGGATATATACTGTACAAGACCAACAAAAAAATTAGCCACATTATCTATCAAACTACACCAAAAAAATCAATCAACCCTTTTTTTTCATACCAAATACAATCACTCTGCCAACAATCTGCCTAGACATAATACATACTCATTTAATCATCAATCAATCCAAAATTATCAATAACAATACCACATCTAAATCAAAATCATTCATAAACAACAACATCTTTGATTCAATCAACAAAATATCACACATTCAATCAAAAATGTCTCAAACTATCAAACAACATACAAGGACACATTATAATCAACCTAACATCTCCAATTTAATCATAATCAAACTCAAATAAAATTTAAACCATAAAATTTGAAACACTCACCTTGGTCTATTTTGTTGATGAAACACGAAATTGAAAAAGGAAAATACTTCACCGGATACTAATGAACAAACCCATTGAATTTTAGCTCCTTAATGGCACCAGAGAGTCTCCAAATCGAAAGGGGTTGTGGAGAGGAGAAAAATAGAGAAGAAGAAGGAAGAAGAAGAAATGGCCGTGGGAGGTCATTATCTGGTGACTTAAACCTATGATACGGCTGCTGAGTAGCCGTATCGTGTAGGGACGGAATAGAACAACACCATAGTGAGGTTGGCTTTCTTGTGCTATCCCTTCCCTATATGAGGGATAGGGAACGGATGGAGAGCACCATAGTGCTAGCTCTTAAGCTGAAACACAATACACGCATTAATTGGACGCATTCCCTGTTCACGAGATAGTACATATATGACTTCAGAATAATAAGAGTGATGATGTTCATGATGACTCTTGTGCTGGTTATGGAGCTACTGTGTCTCTCTTTCTGCTACCCGGTGCAATATCGGTAATGAGAGATTTGACTGATTTCGTAACAACCTTGCAAATCTCAAGTTTGATTCTATTACCTCTTCTCGGTGGACTTCTGATCACTCTCCTGTTTTCCACTTCCCCATGGTTTATAATTCCTCGATTTTCCATTTTGGCTCAATTTATTTGGTCTTAGAACTTTTTTGTTTGCAACTGACTCGGCGTCTGAATATGAGTCAACCCCTGACTCGGACCGAGTCAGCAGTCAGATCGTTTGTTTTCCATTTTGAGTCAGATCTGACTCGACCTCTGACTCAGACATAACCCCTGACTCGGACTCATTTGAGTCAGATAACAAAATACCCCTGACTCATGGGACCAAACCACTGACTCACTTATTTCCGAGTCAGATGAGTCAGATCTGACTCAAAACAAACATATCGACTCAGATCCAGATGAGTCAGGTGATTTCACTCAGATCCAGATGATTCAGATCCAGACGACTCAGATGAGTCAGGAGTAAACAAACATGGTGTTAGTGTGTGGATGCTTTTGTGATTAACGAAGAAAATACAATGAGCTTATAATAAGAAATGTAACGAAGAACTAGAGAAATGAAAATATGAATTAGGTTAAGAAAACAAGCAAGGGGAGGTTGGCATTTATATAAACCTGTTGTGAAGGCTTAGCCAAAGGTTCGACTCCATGGACTTGTGGAGTGAGGTACGTGGTGTAATCACACTACAGCACTGGAGGTAATTTCCTAACCAGACAAGAAGAAATGGTAAGTTGTGATTGGTATATGTTCACACTACATACAACACTACATCTTATGAGTTAGATCTCAAGGTCTTTGGAATTTTTCTGGTTGTTGCGATCATAAGAGACAGATTGTACGGACAAACTAACGTTGCAATGTGTCATATGGAAAGAAATATTGTTTTGTTGGTTCCAACTTCCAACTAAATCGACAAATTACCACCAAGGTATCCATGGGATTCAATTCTTTATCACGAATGGATACAATTTCCGTCACATTTTGCTTCCCGTCTGCGTACGGTATGTTTTGTTTATTGTACTCCCTCAGTTTTAAAATAAGGCTGGTTTCATGTGTAATTTGTACATGAAACCAGCCTATTTTGTTTGAAACGGAGATAGTATTATTATTATAAGCTACCCTTCGTCCCTAATATATGGCTGAAAAAGTAGAATCTAAATTGTTTGGTTTTTATAAAATTTTGCTTTTTTTTTTTTTTTTTTTTTTATTTTTTTTACCCTTTATCTAATTCTCACTACAATTTCACATATTACATAAATAAAGGTATGCATATCAAATGTCTTATTGGAATTGGAATTGCGACTATATATAAGGACTCCATCTCTCTCATCATGTACGACTCCATCTCTCTCATCTTCTCTTAAGTTCACCATGGAACTGAATCTCCCGACTACTTCTAGCCGTTTTCTTTGTCCTCTTGCATCTCGACGTTCTTCCTAACGTCTAGTTCTCGTCGTCTCTCACCGGAATTCCATGCCGGAAATCAATATTTGATTGATATTCCTTCTTCACTTACTCTAAACTATGAAATCTTCAATCAACACAGGAATCACCAGTATCACTATCATCACAGACATCACAAATATCATCGACATCTCAAAAATTACCAAAACTACAGGCATCCCAAACTTACCCAGTACTACTATCATCTATATGGCTTCAACAATCACTATTACTTCTGATATTGTCTCAATCATCATGGCAAACTGGAAGGAATTCTATTCTCAAGATCATGATAGACAATTACTCAGAAACCAGAAACATACCAACATTCTTAGATCCTGCTGGATAAAAACAAGAAATTTTAACCCTCCCCCCTGAAACTTTTCAATCCAAGCCTACCCATATGAATAGATTTTACCTCCCACAAGGTCAATTTCATCACCATCATCCCCCACACTTTCAATTCAACAACAATTGCATTCATATCACACAAAACAATATCACAATTTATCTCACGGAAAAATCTAATTACCATTCAATCAAGATAAAGTATAAACAACATAATTCATGTCTAAACATAGTATCAATCCTTCAACATCAAATCCGCTACCATAAGAGAAGAAATATCCAAAAAAAATTACAAACCCATATCTAAAAGTCACCCAAACATCCAAAATAATCCCCGAAATCTAAATAAAGAAGATAAAGAAGCAAGATCTAACTAGCTACTGTGGAGTACCTCGAGTCTTGCTCAATGTTCCCTGACTAACACTTCTAGTTCGACTGCGAGTCAAACAAACTCTAGATGTTACTCTTTGCGCACCAGGGTCAGGAGATTGAAGCTCATCAACATCAGCACCACCTTCAGCAACATCAGGAGCAGAAATCGAAGGTTCAGGAACAGTTGTAGAAGCACTTCCCTCAGGCACAAATGCAGGAGCAGTTGGATTAGAAGCTGGTTGGGTTCCTGGAGCTCCAAAACCTGCAAAAATAGCACGTCATATTCTCCATGTAGCAGGACAAAGAGCATCCATCACCGGAAACCGCATAGGCTCGTCTCTGTGCATCGGTTGACCAGCCAAATGAAAAACGATCCTCCTTTCTCTAGCTTCAAGAGTGATAGATTGGTAACCAATTCGACTAACACCAGACACTAGGAATCGATCAGCCACTACAGCAACACCCTCATGAACCTCAAAAGGTCCATATAGGGATGGAAGGCATACAAAATCCAATGATCATATCCTCCCATTTGAGGATGTGTTGTAGATTTGGGCATCCCAGTAATATAGCTCTCACCATTATCTCCATTCATAGTCGCATCACCTTGATTCACACCTTCAGCTTCATGTTGAGCGCTACTTCCAAATCCAAATTTAGAATATATATCTGCAAATAGGTTACTTGTATCTTTTCCAACGGCTACAGGTTTGGGTTGATTGAAGTGCCGTCGAAGACGATCTACCGGAGAATCCATCAACAACTCATGCATAATTGCACCTGGTGGTCGGTCTTCTTGCAAACCTTGCTCAAGCTTCACATCAACATTATGCTGCAAATCCTCCAAATACCATGAGAAATCGGCTTCATACTCAGGGGATTCACAACCCTGTGGAAAAGGAATTCCATACGGCAACCGAGTAATACAATGCTCTCGAGGACACCAATGGATTCTTGGTTCATCCTCAACCTCGTGAAGTTTCCGCTTTCCCTTTCGATCATCATCATTTCCCATATCAGATATAGCAATTGGAGAACTCTAATTATCAAAAATTATGAAGAAAAAACAGAAGGAAGTTCAACAGAGCAATTGAAGTTTCATCTCCTTTCAACTGATGCTTTTATAAAGATTATAGGGGACAGTTTCTGGGGTCTATCTTCTTTAATAGACAACGGTTTCCAAAATGAATTTTTTTTCGTATTCCTTACTTCACACCATATCTCTGTCGCTTCATTTCTCCTCTCTAAAGGGAATTATTACCTACATCCTATGGATTACAACCATCTTAAATTTGAACCAACTAACCTTATGTTTCACTGTGTGACAGATGGCAATTGGAAGGAGGAAATTCTTATATTTGGAAACATAGAACATCGGCGCCAATAACTACTCCAATGCATATTTCACGTAGTACTCACTTAAGTGCAATTCAGTTAGACAGGTTCCCAATTCAGCTAGCGGTTTATCTGACTCAAAGATCTCTCAAGGCTGACTGGCAATTCTCAATGCAACAAAATTTCTTACTCGTTCTACAAATTGAACTCCTCAATGAAAGTATCAATCACATGTCTGAAAGATACCACATTCAAGGAAAGATACCACCTCAATGTTTGCCCTTCTTTAGCATTTCTCAATTAGTCAGCAAGGTAATCCTACTCTCCTCTGAAAATCTAAGTCTTATTATTACTTCTCTCATAAATAGTACTATTATCACTGATAAGTCTACTGGTTCTAAAGTTTACCCTGGCCACACTCTGCTAAGCATAACTAAAGGCATCATCATACATAGTACTTTGTGGATAGCTAACCCCATTAGTTATTATAAATTATTCTATTCTAGAGTTTGTTCTTTTCACAGGTCAGCCCCTCAAGGTACATCTATAGTCAAACAATCCAAGATAGTCAGTAAAGCTCAGCAACACGGTCTCTGGAGAAGGACTACTAGCACATGGTACCTGTACTTTTCTTCAGATCAAATTTGGAATTTTAAGTCACATCAATATCAAGCACAACTAAACAACAAAATGAACCACCACAAGCTAGTCTATCTACACATTCAAATTCAAATTAAAGTTATCAGAACTAGTACTTATCACAATACAATTCTCTATACCATTCTCACAACCATTATTAGTTTCACAACACCTATCATGGCCTCCACCTCAGAAACTAATTCCACTCATCAAGTTGAAAATTTGGTTGAACAAATGAACTCCTCACTAAACATCCCTGAAGATCTATTCCCAAAAGTCTTCATCAATGCTGAAAACACCTTACCCAAAAAGAAAAAGGATTGGAAATGGGTCTTTATAGGAAGGTACTGCAGAAAAATCTCTCATGAAACTAGAACCATCTCAAGGTTCATCAATACTAACTGGGAGCTTCGAAGACAAGCAGAAGTTAATCTATGGAGGAAAAAAAGAAATTATTACTCTATCAAACTTGGAAGCATAGAAGATTATCAGGTATTTAGAAAAGGAGGAACTAGAGGAATCTTTGATAAACTTATAGTCTTAACAGAAGTTCCACCATCTGGTCCAGACTACATTGATGAAGCTAATTTTTATAGAGTTCAGATATGGGCTCTTATCAAAATAGTACCAAGACACATCATCCCTGATATTAGCAACATCATCAAACCAGCATGAACCTTTCAAGGAGCCAAGAAAGCTTATGGAAGAGATGAAGATGAGAAGAACTTGGAAGTCTTCTTAACCATTGATGTTACCAGAGCACTCAAATATGGCATTGATGCTTATGAAACATCCACTCTGTCCCACTGGCTTGAAATGGCTTATCCCTTACATGGCATTGCTTTCTGTAAGGTATGTATAATCCTAGACCATCCTGGTCCCCTTTGTGAAGAAAAGGAAAAACAATCACCAACAGTTAACCACAGAGTTCACCCATCCAATCTAAACAATGCTTACCCATCAACATCCAATACCCCAACCAACTCCAGCACCAGTAGCCCTCAAAGTAATATCAAAATAAGACACTATTCTGACAGAGATGCTGCTGAGGAATTTGCAATCAAGATGAGACTAGCACAAAGGCAGATTCTTCCTAAGAATAGCAGTGAGGAGTTAGATGGTCCAGAGGATTACATAATCTTCAAAGATGGACTGAATCAACCATTAGAGGGAGAAATACCTACTATCAACCCTGAGGTTATATTCTGTCAAAATAATCACAAAAGGATCATGGACCAGCACAAAAACAAGAACAAAATGCTTAAAAAGAAGAATATCAACATCAAAACTGCTGCTAGAAAGAAAAATCCTACTACTGAAGATGGGGGAATAAGTGATATCAATCCTGATACTATCTTTCCAAAAGTTCAAAACTCATATACAAACATCTCAATACCTACTGTTTTTGCCACAACCCCATCTCTAGCAGAAATCCAACAACAAATCAATGATGACTTCAACAACCAGAAGAAGCTGTTATGGGAAAGAAGGAAAAAAGAGTTCAAACTTAAAGATGTAGACTCTAACCTGCACCCTCAGATAATTGACCCAAAAAGGAATCATCCATCCAAAAGGAGTAGTAACACTGTCATGCAAATAGAGGAAGATCAACTGACTAACTTGACTATTGGTGGCCCTGAGAGAGCAAATACTTTCCCAAATATCAAGGTACTATATTACACTCCCTGTCATTTTTTACACTTTAAACAACATGATAATAGGAACAAAATATTTCTTCTGAAGTTTTTATCTATCCTTAGATTAAGTAACAAGAATGACAATACCGCTCACTCAACTATCTCTTGCATAAGATATCTTATTATCATATTTTCTTATCCCAATATGTCTTACTTCTGTCAATTCTACACTTCCATGGCTTGGAATTGTCAAGGCCTAGGACAACCCCAAACTAGTAGACACCTAAATAACATGCTAGATAAACATAATCCTGATATCTTCTTTTTATCTGAAACTAAAAAACAGTCTAGCAACTTAAAAATCATTCTAGGAAACATATGAGTCACTAATTTATGGTTTGTTGAACCTAAAGGAAAAAACAATACTGCTGGAGGCCTAGTGTTAGCTTGGAAAACAAATCTTAAGGTCACTATAGAAGACTTCTCTAATCACCATATTACTGCCACAATCTATCCTAGTACAGGCATACCCTGGCTCTTCACAGGCTACTATGGTAGTCCCTGTACCACACCTGATAAAATCAATTCTTGGAAAATGATAGAGAACACTGATAAAACTAATACTCTTCCTTGGTTGATTATGGGAGACTTGAATGTTGTCCTTTATGAACATGAGAAATTCAGCCAACATCTTATTGACACTTCTAAAGCTAATATTTTTCTGGGGAAAATTGAAGAAGCAAATCTTACTGATCTGGGCTATACTGAGTGTCCTTTTACCTGGACAAACAGAAGAACTGGTATTCACCTTATTGAACAAAGATTGGATAAAGGGCTGGCTAATGAAACCTGGCTTGAAATACACCCAAATACCACTATATCAAATCTCCCTGCCATTGGATCTGATCACAACCCAATTTTTCTCAATACCAACCCCAATTGGAAGCAAGGTCACATCCCATTCAAATTCTTTGGCCCCTGGCTTGATCACCAAGACTGCAAAGACATCATTAGAGAATGTTGGAGTACTCATCACAAAGGATCGTTTGCTATAAAGATTGCTAGGAAATTAAGAGATATCAAAGTTAAGTTAAAAAAGTGGAACAAGGAGGTCTATGGAAACATTAAAACTAATCTAGAAGAGAACATACAACACCTGTACTGGATTACCAAAAATCAATTTAACAGCAATAGAGGCAAGGAAATAAGAGAAGCTAAAAGGCAAGTTGAACACTGGCATAATATTCAAGAAAACTTCTGGAAGACCAAAAGAAGAGATCAACTTATCAAACTTGGAGATAATAATACTAGCTTCTTCCACTTATCAGCCAAGAAAAGGTACAAAAGAAATAAAATTGACTCTATTCAACAAGCTGATGGCTCCTGGATTCACAACAAAGAGGAAGTTGCTTCCTGTTTCACCAATCACTTTGCTACTATGGCCATTGCTGAACACATAAACATAAATCCCTCTCTCATAAACCTCATACCCACCACCATCACCAATATTGAAAATGATGATCTCCTTAAGATTCCTGAAGCTGAGGAGATCAAAAATATTCTTTTTAGCATGGCTGGTGACAAAGCCCCAGGACCCAATTGTTTGCCACCCAACTTTTTCCAAGAAAACTGGGATGTTGTGGGTGCATACATCATTTCTATGGTCCAAAATTTCTCCACCTCTGACTATATTCTCAAAGAGATGAACTCTACTTTTATCTCCCTTATTCCCAAAAATGATAACCCCATTACCCTGCCCACTTCAGGCCTATATCTTTGTGTAATACTACCTACAAAATCATATCAAAACTTCTGGCCCAAAGATTAAAACCTCTTTTACCTTCCCTCATATCCCCCTTTCAATCTGCTTTCATTCATGGCAGACAAATATCTGACAACATAGGTATTGTCCATGAGATTATTCATCACATGAATACTAGAAGAGGCAAAAAATGAGCTAATGGAACCATGAGAATCAAAATTGATATGGCCAAGGCTTTTGACAGAGTTAATTGGGAATTCTTTATGCAAGTCATGAAACAAATGGGATTCAACACTCAATGGTGCAATCTGGTTCATCAATGCATATCCACCACCACCATGGCTGTCTTGGTGAATGGTTCTCCTGGAAAGTTCTTTAAACCAACTAGAGGTCTCAGACAAGGAGATCCTTTATCTCCTTATCTATTTCTTTTCTGCATGGAAGCCTTATCTAGACATCTGACTGCTGCTGAAGCTGAGGGTCTTATTCATGGAACCAAAATCTGCAGTGAAGCACCTAATATCAATCACCTCCTTTTTGCAGATGATTATATGATTTTTTGCAAAGCTAATTTGGAAGAATGTAACAACTTAATCAAGATTTTTCAAGACTTTGGGCACTCCTGAGGACAGCTCATAAACTTCTCCAAATCTGGTATATTCTTCAGTAAGAATACTTATCCTAGCATTTCTGACAGCATAAGTGATACTATGAAAGTCCAAAGAATTGATACTTCTGACAAGTACCTGGGGTCCCTCCTCTTCACCAACATAAGCAAGATTCAAGCTTTCAAACCTGGTGTGGACAAACTGAAGCTTAGACTGGCAGGTTGGAAATCTACTCTATCTACAGCTGGCAAAGTTATTATGATCCAAACAATTACCTCAACATCAAGCATATATCAAATGAATTTCTTCAAGCTCCCAAAAGGCACCTGCAAAGAGATAAATACTATATAAAGAAAATTTTTCTGGATTAAAGATCAAGACAAACCCAAATGTCTCTTCTACATTGCTTGGGATGCTGTCAACAAACCAAAAGAGCTAGGAGGCATGGGTTTCAAAAACATGGAATACTTCAATCTGGCTATGATTTCTAAAATTGCTTGGAGATTGATAGAAGAACCACACTCTCTGTGGACCAGTACTATGAAGGATTTTCACTTCCCAAACAAGGAAGTCATTAGAATTGAAACAAATCCAAAGAACACTGATTCATGGATTTGGAAAGGAATTTTAGAGGGCATCACCGGCATTCAAAAGTATTGTATCTGGAAAATAGGGGATGGAACCAACATACGTATCTGGGAAGATAGATGGATAGAAAATCTACCTGACATTCTCCAAAAACCACTTCATTGCCCATCCAACCTGAAAACTGTTAACCAACTCTTCAATACCAATGGGGAATGGGATCATCACATTATTTCCCTCTGGTTTCCTCAACCTATTCAATAACTCGTTCTCCAGACACATCATCACCCTAACTCTGTGGACACCATCCAATGGAGCTTAAATCATACTAGAAAATTCACAGTTAAATCCCTTTATGATAAACAGATTGAGGATAAATATGCTGGAGATACTCTTACAGCTCTATGGGGAGATATTTGGAAATTAGGTACCAACCCAGCCATCCAACTATTCATATGGAAATGTGCTCATGAAATACTTCCAACAAATTCCAAGTTTGCAGGTATCCTAACCTATATTGATCCTCTTTGTAATATCTGCAAGTGTGCAAATGAAGACATTATTCATGTGCTCTTAGCCTGCCCTGCTGCTTCAGATGTTCAGAGGAATCTGTTTGGGGAGAATCACCAGTTATTTATTAATCACATATCTTTTTATGATTGGTTTAATAGTTGGTTTTCACCCGACAATACCACAACCAGCTGGAACTCTTCTTATGCTACCATATGCTGGTTTATCTGGAAAGCTAGATGTGACAAAATTTTCAGAAACATTGATCCTAATGCTGCTGCTACTGCTTTGAAAATCACTCAACACCTTTGCTCCCATGACAGGGTTCTTCACAAACCCAATCATATCTTAAACAATATCTACTATCAAGCTAGCAGTGCTGAGGATAACTTGAGCACTCACACCAGAGGCAGACAGTTACAAGAAAAATTTGGAATCACTATTAGCATACATATTATGGAAGTTTATAAAATTTGGCTAATGGTGATGGATTTCAGTATACTAACTTTGCTTTGGCGGCTCTTTCTTTCTCAAGCCAATGCATGGGAGCCAGGAATGTTAAAGACCCAACAATTGGACTCAGTAGATCAAGCAGAGCCTGCAGAGGAGCTCAACTAGCACTGACTTGGGGAAAAGAGATGAAAAAGACCAATATCAACTTTGAAGCAGAAGAGGATGATATTCTACAAGCCATTCACACAGCCTACAAAATTGCAGTACAACAACGGTTCCAAGAAAACTCTACGATTGAAGATAGGAAGTTAGGAGTTATCGACTTTGTTTTGGGAAATCTCACTAAATTAGATAGTCAACATCAAAACAATGCTGCTAAACTAGCTAGGATCACTAGCACTTCTCTTCTATTCCAGAACATGAACTGGAAAGGTACCAACTTGAAACTTTTTTGGCAAACTTTACAGTCTAGTCCAAACTCTATCAATCAGGATCACTGTAATAACTCTTCTAATCTGGCTAGGGATCCTCTTGGAGATATGATTAGCCCACTTGATTCTCAAATTACTGCTGTAATTTTGGAGTAAGTTACTCTTTCTAGAACTTATGTTCTCTTTTTATTATAAAAAAAAGACTATATATAAGGACGGAGGAGTAAATCTTTTATTTTGATAAAATAAATTTTAGATACTATTGTTATTTAAAATCGGAGATATTAGGTCACTCTATTATTAAGCTTGATTTTGCAGTCGTATCTATATTACTATTAGTGGTGAGGTGTGCCACTTTTAGATCCAAAGAGAATTAAGAATTTAAAGTTGATCCCCAAGACAAAAAGATTTAGAAGCTAAATGGCCAATCACAAGTGTACTAGGAATTCACTGCTCCCCTCCCATTGCGCAGTCATATCACCAATCATAAACTGTATTTTGGAAACCATAAAGGCAAATAATAAATTTTCAGCACTAATAATTTAGTTCGTTCCGGAACAAAATTGGAATGCGATGTGAATTTCTTTGGACACATTTTTTTGCTTTTCTTTTTTCCTCTCTAGTCTCTCCACCCTCCAAGTTACATCTTATATGGAGTATATGCTTCTTTAATTAAAGATTGAAGGGTACTGCCAGGGACGGAGGCACATTGAGACAAATAGGGTCTACGGACCCATTTATTTTCAAACTCAAGTCCAGTGTAAAAAAGCTTCATTTTCTGGTAATTTCAGCCATTTGTGGGGACAAATAAGGTAAGAGGAAACTGAAAATGTAGATTTACTTGAATTTGACCCCCGGAGCAATAAACCTTCGCTTCCATATAAGCTGAAACACAATAGATGTATTGGCCATACTACTTCTTTAATGGATTCAAAAAACATGAAAACAAAAGATTGATTATACTACGGATATGATCATGCATTTTGATACATATGTGCATGACTTTATTGATAAAAATAATGGACGATTACTCTTGTGCTGCTGAGTCTGGAGTAGGGGTGTAAATTCGGGCAGGCCGGGCCGCCCGGCCCAAAAACTAAGACAGGCCGGGCAGGCAAGACTTAATATTTATGAGCCCATAAACAATTTCAGGCCGGGCAAAAGTAGATAATTTGCTATCCAAAGACCGTCCAAAGCCCGCTTTTTATACGGGCAGGCCAGATCGGGCCGGACATGCCACTATTTTTTTTCAGTTTAAATTTTCAAATGAACGATATTAAATTTATTTACTTTTAATACGATATCCTGTGATAGTATTATTTTATATTTAAATTACAATGACAAATTTTAAATTTTAGCCTATAATAATTAATTAATTAGAGTACAGTAAACTTTTTATAATAAGAAAATATATTACCATTAATGTTTTGAAAAGGTTAATTATAAGTAAAAACAACTATATACTTTATTTTTCTTGACACAAAATTGACAATTATAAAATTATAACGTTTAAGTCTTTTTAAGAGGATATTAAATGATTAATGACACATAGAAGGTTTTCAGGCCGGATACCAGGCCGGGCATCATAATTAATTGCAAAGCCCGAGACCGCCCAATAAATAATCCAGGCCAGGCCGGGTGGCCCATGACGGGCCATAACAGGCTTTGGGCTACTTCGGGTACAGACGGGCTCGGACGGGTACAGGCAGGCTGAGTATTTTCGGGTATTACTTACACCCCTAGTCTGGAGCCACTTTGTCTCTCTTTCTTCTACCTAGTGCAGTTTCTGTGACCAGAGACTTGACTGATTTTGCAACAACTTTGCAAATCTCTAAGTTTGATTCTATTACCTCTTCTGGGTGGACTTCTGATCGCTCTCTGGTTTTCTACTGATTCTGCGTTGTTGATTATTCCTCCAGTTTCCATTTTGGCTGAATATACGGTTGTAGTGTGTGTGGGTACGTACGTAATCAACGGAGAAACTATAATGAGCTTATTATCACTGTCTTATATATATAGAAAGAGAGGGAGAGAAATGAAAATCTAAATTAGGTTATGGAAACAAATAAGGGGAGCTTGGTATTTATAATAAACTTGGTGTAAAGGCTTGGCTAGATATTATTTGGGACTCGTGGACTGAAGTGCATGTATGTTCACCATGCATTTCCTCCTTGTTGCCAATATTTTTAAACAAGACAACAAATGCTTAGGTGTGAATGCATGTAAGTAAACGCCTAGGTGTGAATGCATGTAGGTAAACAAAATCATTGCATGTTTCTTTTGGTGATGGGTAAAGCGAAACTTCAAACAATGAGGAGTGCTATGGTGTCCAAGCATCAGTCAGCGCAACAAGACAGGAGACTAAAAAGCCAAAGCAGAGAAACAGCTCTGGTGTGTGGAAGGGAATCTATTCTATGCTGGAATCTTTCAATGAATACAATCAGGTTCTGGGAAGATCACTGGGTGGGCGAGTATCTTCTCAAGCTTATCCAAATATTTATCGTATCTCCTCAGCGAAAAATTGGACGATCCGTAAATGTACTGAAACGCTCGCCAACCGTGGCTTTTGGAATTTTGGTTTGAACAGACGGCTCAATCAGGTCGAAATCTGAGTTTATTGGACAGTGGATAAAAAAGGGATTTTTTCCGTGAAATCAACATACTCTTGGATGCAAAAGGAACATCAAATGGTTTCCAAAAATCTGAGTGTTATGTCCAGATCTTGGCCACACAAGATTGGTTTTCTTCTTTGGCAGGTTTTCCACAAAAAAACTTCCCACAATGGACATATTATACAAGAAAGGAAAATTGCTAGTAAACCGTTGTCTTTTGTGTCTTCAATAGGGAGAATCTACAACGCATCTTTTGCTTCACTGTCCATTTGCTACGAGTATTTGGTATCATTTCTTATCTTATACTAATAAAACTTGGGTTATTGACATGGTTGTCAAAGGGTGGTGCCGAATGCAGAAGTTTCCTTCTCCAATTGGTCGAACTCTATGGCAATTTCTACCAGCAGCTATTTGTTGGGAAATTTGGAATTGTAGGAATGATATAATCTTTAACGTTGGGATAACGGACTTCGATCGCATTATTGAACAAATCAAATTTCAAGTTTATTTTTCGTGTAAAAAATCTGACTCAACGGACGGAGTTCATCTAGATCAAGCTAAGACTAATTGGGATAATTTCTTTGTAATTAAGGTTTTTGTTTTCTTCTGCTTTTTAGCCTAGGATCCTTCTGGCTTAGGGTTGTCTAGGTCCTATAGTTGTTTGCCTTAGCTTTGGCTTTTTTCTTTTCCCTTGTTGTTTCTTTAGCTTATTTTTATAAGCTTTCTTAATGATAATTCTTACTTTTGCTGATTAAAAAAAAATAGTTATGTTTAATTTGAGAAATAATTATCAGCGTTTTAACGCTGCAGTGATTCGCCCACCATTTCCATTTTTCCACAGAATGAGGTTGATGATAATGGTAAGGGAAATGAAAATGAAAGTCGGAGGAAAACTTCGTACCGGTCCTACACCTACCTTGACCCACTTATGCCGTTAGTGACCATCAAATCATTTTTCCTACGGTCCTTGTTACTTTAACCCCATTATTCATCGAAACTTTAGCTTGTCTATCTATAGCCTAGTTAGTAAGTTCGCGAATGATTCGCGAATCATTCACGAATTTTTCCGTATTACGAATTTTACCGTCTTATTCGCGTACGTTTGCAACTCCGAACCCAAGTCGCGTATTATGTGGCATTCCCGGATTATTCGCGAACCGTTCACGAATTTTACATATTCCGAATGATACGTCCGCTTAATTCGCCATAAATTCTTTAGCTTTTACTTTTCAAAGACTCCACTTTTTGGGCTTTACTGCCTTCCGAGCATACACGACCGAATATTAGACGTGTTGTAATTTTTATGAAACAAAAACGACTGAAGAGATTTGAAGGTGAAGGTGAGAGAGATCTCAAACTCACTAACCAAGCATCTAAATCACCATACGACGTCCTCTTGGATAACTAATGTTGTATATATTATTGATATCATCATATTAAGTTTATTTTTTCTTTAAATAACTCACACATATGCATAAAAATTGGTCTATGACCTTATAAATACAAATTATTTGTTATATATAGATACCGAATTTTCAGAGTCGAACTCACATTTATAAATCGAATTATACACGTACGTATGCCGTTCCGAATTACTGACAAATCACGTCCCATTGACCGAATTTTGGACCGAATCTGGATTTTACAAAACCGTATAATACTCGTACGTTTGCCGTTCCGTACGTTTGACGAATCCCGAATTGCTAACTAGGATCTATAGTATACAAATGCAAGAGAATGGTATGCGTATGCTAGCTAACTCAGTTAGTACGATTAGGTGCGAGTGGAATCAGAAACTTTTACATCAAAAAAAAAAAAGAATCAGAAAATTTCACTGAAAAAACTCAATCTAGGAAAGAAAAGTCCTTGGTTCATCCTCCAAACCTTTTTATTTTTTCTCTGTACCCCGGAAATGAAGATTTCATTCAAAGTTGGCTAGCACGTAGAAGCCCTTTTAATTATTTGTAGTTTATATCTCATAAGACTTTAATAGAGCTGAAGTAGCCATTTGATGTGTTGCTTAATTCTTAAGGAAAAAGAAAATCATAGCCGCCAATATAACTGCACGAATGAATATTTATTGGTCGGTTCTTAATTTCTGCTTTAGGGAGATGGTTTTCATCAATTAATTTATTTAAATATAAGACGAAGACGTAAGTACAGAGGAGGAACCTACCTACTGATTTCAAAATGGGCCACATTTAGAAAACTATGGGTTCAAACAAAACCACTCACCAAGCTAGAGAATCAATTTAGCTAAAATAAAAATTGTGTCCAGAACACTAATGTGCCAAAAGAGGCAAAATAACTAATTTTGATGCAAGAACACATCAAATTCGGAACGAAGCAAAACAGTACCAACCACCAACGGACCTAGCAAGGGACTAAGCGAGATTTTATCAATTCATAGATATTTTATAGTATGTACTATCATACTGCAAATGTTTGGCAAAAACTCCTTCACATTTACCATTTAAGGATGGTCCCCATGAAGAAAAGAAGGAAAGGAGAATAAATGGAAGCTATATTATTAACCAATTACAAGTGATAAGAAATTGATTGCTCCACTCCCAAGTGCAATCAATTATAAAGGCTAAAGACTATAGTTAAGGACTATAGACCAGTCAGTCTTTGTAATTTCTCTATGAAAATTATTACCAAGATAATAGATAATAGCTAACTGATTAAGACATTTGTTAGAAAAGATCATTTGCCCTAATCAACATGCTTTTGTGACTGGTTAGTTCTGCAGTGATATGCAATGAAATTATTCAATCTTTCAAGCACAAAAAAGGGGAAAAGGGATGGATGACTCTTAAATTAGATTTTGATAAAGCATATGGTAGGGGCGATTGGTTTTTTCTTGTTAAACTCTTGAATTGTTTGGGATTTGATAACACTTTTGTTCAATGGATTATAAAGTGCACTAACACGGTGTCTTTTCAGGTGTTGATAAACGGATCACCTAGCAAGAGTTTCACCCCCTCAAATGGAGTAAAACAAGGGGACCTATTGTTCCCTTCGTTGTTTATAATCTGTTTAGAGGCAATGTCTAGAATGATTAAAGAAGGCCTTGAGAAAAAGGATATCACTGGTATCTCGGTTGTTAAGCTCCAGCGATTTCTCATTCCTTATATACGGATGATAGCATTATTTTTCTCAAGGCTTCTTATAATAATGCGTGCAACCTAAGGGTTATACTTGATAAGATTTGCAGATGGTCGGGGAAAAGAATCAATGATGCCAAATCAACGCTATTAACTTCGGCTTATTTGGGTAAAAGTTTTTCAAGAGGGATGGCTGCTGCTTTTAAAGTTCAGGTAACAAAAGATCCAGGTAAGTATCTTGGTATACCCCTCCAATGGGGAAGAATTAGTGTTAATACTTACAGTGATCTTGTTGAAAAACTAACAAATAGGATGCAAGGATGTACAACACACCGACTTATTGTCAAAAATTAATGCCTAGTTCGTGTATGTGTTTTCAGTTATTTGTTAGTCTTCAGTTCTGTTTTGAACGTGTCAGTAGTAGTGTCTTCAGTCTTGCTTTGAACGTGTCAGTAGTAGTGGAAGTCGTGAGTCGTTGTTGCTGGTTTGTAGGAGTCTGTTAGTAGTGAGTCATGTTCTCAACTAGTATAAATTGAGTCTGCAATGTATTGAAGAAATCAATCAACACAACTAGTTAACATGAGAAATAGAATTCAGCAATATTCCAGTTCTTTCTCTTCTGATTTCTTCTCTATTTGTGTGATCTGATGAAGTAACAGATCATAGCATTATTTCTGTTATGGTCATCAGAGCAGGTTGAGAGAAAGCTGTTTGTTCGAGTACAACTAGTTTGCTACAACATAAAAAAAAAAAAAAAAAAATCTGAGAGAGAAGTCTAGTTTTTTGTTCTTGTCTGTGAAGATGAATGGTGGTAATTCGGCTCAAGTATGTGTGGAGAAGCTTGTAGGTAACAATTACAAGTATTGGCGTTTGTGTATGGAGGCCTATCTGCAAGCTCAAGACCTGTGGGATCTTGTAAGTGGTGCTGATGTTATTCCTGACGACACTCAAGATAATGCTGAAGCACGTAGGAAGTGGAAGATAAAATGCGGAAAAGCTCTCTATGCCTTGCGAACATCAATCAGTAAGGAGTATATTGATCATGTTCGTGATGAGATCTCGCCAAAACAAATTTGGGATAACCTTGAAAGGTTGAATATGAAGAAGAATACTGCCAAGTTACAATTTCTTGAGAATGAGCTTGCGACATTAAGTCAAGGAGGTATGTCCATCTCTGATTTATTTCTGAAAATCAAAAACCTTTGTGCTGAAATTTCAGAACTGGATGAGGAGGAGAAGATCAGTGAGGCAAGAATGCGGCGTCATATAATTCGATGCTTGAGAAAAGAATTCATGCCTTTTATTTCCAGTATTCAAGGGTGGACAACTCAACCATCCATCATTGAGTTAGAAAATCTTCTCTCAAACCAAGAGGCGTTGATGAAGCAAATGTCAAGAAACCACAGTTCAGAAGATGTACTTTTCACCAAAGAAAAATCAAGAGATGCTGATGGAGAGATGGAGGTCCGTGGAAAGAAGATTTTTAAATGTCACAAATGCGGGAAGCCTAATCACATAGCAAGAAATTGTCGCACGAGATATGAAGAATGGCTTGAGTGTGTTAGGTGTGGAAGACGTGGTCACACCCAGCAGAGATGTCGTGCAAAGCTCGTGGATGAAAATGTGAATGTCGTCCATGAAAAGCAGGATGATGACCCTAAATGGGAGCAATGTTTTTCAATTGAAGTTGCTGATATGAAGGAGAGTAAAAAGTTGTGTAATGCAAATGTCTCTATTGATTATACGAAGGAATGGATTGTCGATTCTGGTTGCTCACATCATGCAACTGGAAACGAGTTCTTACTTTCAGATGTCCGTAGACATGATGGAAGGAGAGCAATCGTTACAGCTGATAACTCGGTGCATCCAGTAGTGAATGAAGGGAAGCTGAATGTCATAGTTAAAAAAACGAAATGGAGATAACGTAGATGTGGATAATGTATATCATGTGCCCGAACTGAAAAAGAACCTTCTGTCTGTTCCTCAGATAACCAAGTCGGGAAGGTATGTTTTTTTTGGTCCTGAAGACGTAAAGATTATCGAGAATATTAAATCATTAACAGGTGACATTATTCTCACTGGAAAGAAGAAGGAGTCCTTGTTTGTTATGACTGCAAGTGAAGCCTTTGTAGAGAATACTGGGAGGAATGATCGTGCATCTATTTGGCATGCAAGATTGGGCCATATTGGAAATCAGCTGCTGCAACAAATCTCTTCAAAGAAACTACTTGATGGTGTACCTGATCTGGAGAGAATACAACAATATGTCATCTACCAAGGATGCCAATACGGTAAATCTCATCGTCTTCCGTTTAAAAGTTCAGTTAACCGGTCATCAAAAATGTTTGAATTATTACACTCAGATGTCACCGGTCCGACCAGAACTCCAAGTTACAGTGGCCTTCATTATATGTTGATCATTGTCGACGACTATTCAAGATACACATGGGTGTACTTTATGGAAAACAAAAGCGAAGTCTTCTCAAGGTTTATGGAATTCAAGAACAACATAGAGAAGGAGTTTGGGTCAAAAATAAAGTGTTTGCGAACAGACAATGGAGGTGAATATATGTCAGACGAGTTTCTAACCTACTGCAGTCATCATGGAATTCGACGACAAATGACATGCCCAAGTACCCCACAACAGAATGGAGTAGTAGAACGGAAGATCGCACACCTCACCTCGATGAGTCTATCATGGTTGCACGATAAGAACCTTCTTAGAGAGTTTTGGGCAGAAGCAATGCAGTGTTCTTGTCACGTGGTAAATCGACTGCCGCCATGGCCAGGTACCGAAAAATCTCCATTTGAAATTCTATTTCATAAAAAACCAGATGTGAGTTATTTTCGTGTATTTGGGTCTATATGTTATGTACATGTGCCTAAAAGCAACAGAACAAAACTAGACCCAAAAGCTAGAAAATGCATCTTTGTGGGTTATGACCCATGTAGGAAAGGGTGGAAATGTATGAATCCAGAGACGAAGAAGTGTGTCACCTCTCGAGATGTGATATTCGACGAGGTATCAAATTATTACACTATTCCTAACATGGTTACCAACTTGGAGGATGAAATTGATGATCCCGTTGCTGTGGATGGAGAAAATTCAGTGAGAAACCAAGAGGTGACAACTGATGGTGATATTACAAGTAGTAGGGGGAGCAACTCTGATGATTCAAATCAGCAAGAAGATTCTTGTAGGAGGTCAACAAGAGCAAGAAAGCAACCTAAGCATCTCAAAGATTATGTGATTCAATTAAACCCTTGTACTGTGACATCATGTTTTCTTTCAGGAAATATGACTGGACTTGAGCCCTCATGCTACAAAGAAGCTCAAGGAATTTCGAAATGGGAGGATGCGATGAAAGAGGAAATCTCAGCCCTCAAGAAGAACAACACGTGGGAGTTAGTACCAAAGCCTAAAGATACCGAGCTAGTAACCTGTAAATGGGTTTACAAGTTAAAGAAGAAGGCTGACGGAGCTGTTGATCGATACAAGGCACGCCTAGTTACTCGTGGGTTCTCACAAAATTATGGGTTGGATTATGAAGAGACATTCAGTCCTGTCGCAAAAATGGTAACAGTAAGAAGCGTCATTTCATTTGCAGCGCACAACTCCTGGAATATGTGGCAGTTTGATGTCAAAAATGCATTCCTCTATGGTGAACTGGATCGAGAAATATTTATGGAGCAGCCCCAAGGTTTTATCTCAGAGCAGTACCCGGATTACGTTTGTCGACTAAAGAAGGCGTTGTACGGTCTTAAGCAAGCTCCACGTGCTTGGTATGGTAAGATTTTTGAATATCTTACTTTCTGTGGCTTTAAGATTTCAGAATCAGATTCTAGCTTATTTGTTAAAATGAAAACAAATATGTGTACCATGATATTGTTATACGTGGATGATATGATAATTACGGGAGACGATGTTGCTGAAATTGCACGTCTTCAAGATAACTTATCCGTTCGGTTTGAAATGAAAAACTTGGGAGAAGTTGGATGCTTTCTGGGGCTTGAAATAGAAAAGGCAGATGGTTATTTTGTTTCTCAAAAGGGGTATGCTACCAGTTTAATGAAGCGTTTTGGCATGGATGATGCAAAACCAATGGCTACACCTATGGAGGCTGGTCTCAAATTATTGAAAGATGAAGGGAAGTTATTGAAAGATCCAACCTTATATAGACAACTTGTGGGTAGTT
This sequence comes from Papaver somniferum, assembly GCF_003573695.1. NCBI lineage: Eukaryota > Viridiplantae > Streptophyta > Magnoliopsida > Ranunculales > Papaveraceae > Papaver > Papaver somniferum. Next base: position 94,925,042 of record NC_039367.1, read on the forward strand.
TAATCTATTTAACTATCACAAGGCCTGATATTCTGTATGTTGTTGGAGTTGTTCTCAGTTTATGGAGAAACCTTGTGTGTCTCACTGGATTGCAGCAAAAAGAGTTCTACGTTATGTCAAAGGTACTTTGGAGTATGGTCTTATGTACACAGGCAGTAAAGAGTGTTCGTTGCACGGATTCGTTGATGCAGATTGGGCTGGTGATATGAATGACAGGCGCTCAACTACTGGATATTCTTTCTATATGGGTTCAGCAGCAGTTTCCTGGTGCAGTAAAAAGCAACGTACTGTGGCACTTTCAAGCACTGAAGCTGAATATGTGGCATCAACTATGGCTACACAGGAGTGCATTTGGCTGAAAAGATTGATTGGTGATATCAGCAACAAGGTAGACTATTCAGTACCTATCAAATGTGATAACCAGAGTGCAATGCAGCTTGCAGCAAACCCGGTGTTTCACGCTCGCAGCAAACACATCGAAATTCAACATCATTTTGTTCGTGAGAAGGTGCTTGATCGAGAAATAGAGCTGCAGAACATTCCAAGTGAAGAACAAGTTGCAGATGTCTTTACCAAAGCACTTGGAAGAGTTAAGTTTGAAAATTTTAGGAACCTTCTTGGAGTAATTGACCGTAACTATGCACTAAGGGGGAGTGTCAAAAATTAGTGCCTAGTTCGTGTATGTGTTTTCAGTTATTTGTTAGTCTTCAGTTCTGTTTTGAACGTGTCAGTAGTAGTGTCTTCAGTCTTGCTTTGAACGTGTCAGTAGTAGTGGAAGTCGTGAGTCGTTGTTGCTGGTTTGTAGGAGTCTGTTAGTAGTGATTCATGTTCTCAACTAGTATAAATTGAGTCTGCAATGTATTGAAGAAATCAATCAACACAACTAGTTAACATGAGAAATAGAATTCAGCAATATTCCAGTTCTTTCTCTTCTGATTTCTTCTCTATTTGTGTGATCTGATGAAGTAACAGATCATAGCATTATTTCTGTTACTTATTTGGTCTGAAGGTAAAAGCGGATGCGTCACTGTTAAATAGGCATATAATAATCTTATTTCCAAAAGTTTGGGCAACACTCCACCCAACTTGGATTCGAAATACTCGTGGAAACTGAAATGTCCACAAAAAATGAAGTCTTCCTTGTGGATGTTCTGTCATAACAGATTAAGCCTAAATGAATCATTATATAGGGAAAAAAATTGGTAATCACCCAGGTTGCATGCTTTGTAATAGGGATTTTCAAACTCTTCATCATTTTTTTTTTAATTGCAGCGCTGTTATTCTGTTGTGGAGTAAAACTCAGGGATGGACAGGATTTCAGTTTCAACCTAAAGACATGTATCACATTTCCCCGACAACTGTCAAAAAGTGGTGTAAGTTTCCTGGAAAGGTCGGAGGAATGGATTGGGTACATGTGCTGCCATTTTTCTTATGGTCTATGAAAAGTGAGGGTACCCAAATATACCTCAATCTAAAACTTTTCCACCTATAAGTCCTTTCTCCGAAAGTGATTGTTTATGGACTGAGTCGAGACAATACAACTAATCGGTTCACACTTCGTGTGATCGTCTATGGATATGAGATCGAGACAATACGACAACAAATTAACTTGTGTGATTGACTATGGATACAAGATCGAGACAATACAACAACGAGTATGTTTACTTGACAAAAGGTTCAGACTTAACCAAACACAATAGGATTGCTATCAAGTAAATAGGAATTAACGTTTGTGTATTTTACTTATAATAAAACAATTATAATTGCGGAAATAGAAAAGTAAAAGACACAACAAGATTTATTTTAACGAGGAAACCGCAAATGCAGAAAAACCTCGGGACCTTGTCCAGAATTGAATGCTCTCAGGATTAAGCCGTTATACAAAATCTAAAACAACTTCGTGTAGTTGAGACCAAGCAACTAAACCTATAGTTCACCTAGTTCCGTCTGTATCCCTGCGCCTCCAATTTGTAATAAGTCACGCACTTGGAACAATTCCTTTATTCCAAACAGTAAAGGAACAACAAATCTGTTCGGTAACAACTCTTTTCAACCAAGTGATTTGAGTTTGACAAAAGGCTCTTCCGTTTATCCCAATAAACTCCTTTGTCAGGTCCTTAAATCTATCTTAATAACAACTACCAAAGTAATTGTTAAGATTATGCAATCAATACTTTTAATCACAAAGAAACGCATTGATGCCGATCTATTCAATTAATCAATCAAATATATCACAAAGATAAACCGATTATAGTGGGATCCTTTTCCATCCGAAACAAGTATTGTGCACACCAAAGATTATGAACCCAAATCAGAAATCTTCTTCGTCTTCAAATCTTCTTAGATCTTCAATAAACACATGCACACAATCAACTTGGATCTCTTGTGATCAATCACAACAGAACGGAGTCTGTTAACAATGGATTATCACAAGACGTCTTTAGATCTACAAACAGTTTAAAGATCTCCGTCAAAACTTCGATCTAGTTTGAGTGAATCTTATATCAGAAGAGAAGATTCTCAAGCATAAACAAAGTAGGTGCAATCAAAGTTCAACCACCGTTAGTCAATCAAATCAATCGAAAACTAATAATAAATTGCAATTATCTAGTTTCCTACCAACGGTACTAATATAGCTTCTCTATCCCAAAGAAGTCTTTAAACCGAGCGGTCGCAAGAGATTTCGCCTAATTAGGGTACTTTCCTCTCCGAATAGGCGGCTCCACCAGTAACAACACAACTAGGTAGTTTTGGTGGCTCTGAGGATTAGTTTGCTCGAAATGCAAACTTCAATATTTATAGACAAGGAAGTTTGGACACCAAGGAATTTCCAAAACCGAATATTCTCAAAGATATGCAATAAAGCCAAAATCGATTTTCATAATTCCTGTAAATGCTCTGTCCAATTTATGACCAAAATCTCAGTAGAAAATCTCCAACCCGTAAATGCACAATACTAATTTTTATTTTCTAAAGATATGCATTTTAATTGCTGGAAATTAAAAGCATATAAAAACTAAAAACCTTAATCAAAGGACTCTCAATTTATTTCGATCCGGGATTCTCCTTTAGTTATTAAGGAATATCTTTGAACGATAAAAGATTAGAGTTACTGCACATGTTCAAAGTATGTCGACATCTTTACTTTGTAAATCCTTTTTCATAGTTACAATCTTGGAACTGATTTGCCACACTTCCAAACAAGTTTAGAATTGGTTCATCTGACTTCCAAGAACTATGTGATTGATTATCCTATCAAATCACCATTAGTGGGTTTCACAGTTCTACCTCAATATAAAGTTTCGGTTCTACCTCCAAGTGGTACTAGGATCGGTTACACTAGTTACCATAAAATGGCTAACTAAGTACTAGGATCGGTTACCACTTCTTATGTTAAAACTTGTGATCGATTGACCAAGTAAGGGGCGGAAATATTACCTCAAATTTCGCATCCACTTCTCCAATATGTTTGCATCTTCTTCCAGGGAGAATTGATATCGAAATATCATTATGTTGTCATCCTTATGGAAAACAAAAGAATAACAACAACCAACCTTTACCATAGAAAGATTGAAAATCAATTTTAACTATTGCAATGCAAAAGTTGAAACCCCGAAACACATATGCTTTTATGCTAAACCAAACGATTCAACATATTGTGACTTTTTCACATATTGTTTCAATCGGAACCCCTTATGATCATTTGATAAAGACTACCAACATGGGCTAGAACTCAATCCCGCTAAATCAAAAAGTCACACAAACCATAAGGGTTCACACATATGAGATCGAATATTAAGGTCATGAAAACCAAAATCAAACATCCCATAAACATACATAGCAATAAGATAAAGCATTCAAGCACAGGCTATGTAATCAAAAACTATCACAAGAAATAATATTTTTATTCATAAAGAAGATAGTTTTATTCAAAATAGACCTAATACAATTATTGAAAGAAATCAAAAACTGATGTCTATTTTTCTTGGATTAAGTATTACATCATATAACTTAATCTCTAGTGGTTCTCTTTTTGTTCACTGAGGTTTCTTCAGTGTTCAAACTTTTGAATCCTGTCTCAAGAGACTTGTCTGCAACCCCTTCTTGTTTCTCAAGTTTTTCAACCTGAACCTTCAAATTAGCAAGATCAGCTTTTGTCTCCTCAATTTTATCTTTGAGCCAATCTTGATTTCGAACCGTCATTACGAGGTTGGTTCTTAGTTCTTCAAAACCTTGGATGTAGTCAATCATACTATCAGAACGAATCCACTTGGTTTTGGTTGGATCTTGTAAATTGTAAGCCAAGAGACATGACTCATCTTGTCATCCAACTGAACTATCAAAATCATAATCAGACATGATTTTTGATATGTTTTTCTTCTTCCTTTCTGTATTGATTCCTTGACAATCCTTAACCTTTTGAGCTTCCTCCTTATTATCCTTTGAGACACTGCGAGTTACTGGAGGCATGCTCTGTTATTTAAATATGGATTAATCAGGGTTTCAGAATACAAGAAAGAGATAGTTTCTCTTTAAGAAGAGACAACTTTTGGACCGAAAATATCAGGAAATTCCGAAAATATAAAAGAATATATTCTATTTCCTTTGTCCGAACTTCTCATGTTGAAAGGTTTATTAAAATTCGAAAATTCTAAATAAAACCTATTTTTGGAAGATCATGATAAACATGAACACTTTTTAGACAGACATGGATTAGCAGTCCTTCATACAATGTCACGGATTTTTCTGATAAACAAACACACAAAAATGTGCTCTTCATTTTATTGTTCTTTTCTCATCCATAATTAAGAGCACATAAGAGGATGAGAGTACACAATTTCGATACAACTAAGTTGTATCGGAGTAATCTTTTTCTAGCTTACAGCGAGTATCATAACCATAGTTCATGTTTATGCTTGGGAATTTCTGCCCAAAATATTTTCTCCCGGAATAATGATCTTTTCTAACTCTCGAGATATGATCATGTGGAGAAGATGTACTGATGTGAGAATTTTCAGAGATAGATAAATCTATCTTAATTTTGTCAATGAGATTTTCATAATATTTTCTCATTCTAAGGATTTCCTTATGATTCACATCAGTATGACTATCTGAAACAATTATGGGAAATTCCTGATTGTTTCCTTTGGTAGAGATTCTATCTTTTCCTTTCTTCTGGAATCGTTCCTCATCAAAGCAAGAATTACTTCGATATGGGTGAGGAGGAAACTTTTTCCAGAAGATATTATCAACTCTATCTTCTGATTCTTTGAGTTGATCTTATCGGGTAGTGGTATAATCTTTTTTTTTACTGAGGAATGGTCTTTCTTTTTTTTTTAGAACAATAAACTTCTTTCAATATCTTTACCACCGTATTTTTAAAGTGACTGAAAGTTGTATTCCTTAAGATCACGTTCACGGAATCGGTTCAAAGTTTCCTTTGGACAAGATTTCGTCTGACCATCAGTAGATGTAGAAGATGGTTTCTCATCCTCTTCTGACTTTATGTAGTTAGGCAAACTACCATCATCTTGATCTGTTTCAGATGTGACTAAACCGGTTTTACCACAGTCTGTAAAAGTCGATCAAGGACTTTTAGTTTCCTCAATATCAGAAGAAATCACAACAACAACATTAGTCAGAGTCATAGGACGCGTCTCTTTATCTTGAGTAAGAGATTTACCAAGAGCTTCTAATTTGACAGTGAGATGCATATTCTCTTTGGCTGGAATATTTAGTTGAATGTCTTTATCTATGATCTCATTCTTAAGAAGATTTGACTTCTTCTTTAATATCAACACTTTTGTAGACAAAGATTTTATAGGCTTTAGGAGTTTTACCAACTCTTTATCAGCATCTTATTTTTCATCAGAGCACGACACATATGTTTTCGCAACTCCTGGATCATGATTTAACGAAGTGGTGACATCTTCAACTTTTGAGTATTCATACTTTTGCATAACGTTAACTGAATCAGACATAGATTCAATTTCTTATAGGTTGGATCGCACCAAACACAGATTGTTAGATCTTTTCGTGTTTGCCTGCCCTGATACCAATTGAAAAGACGAGGGTACCCAAATATACCTCAATCTAAAACTTTTCCACCTTTAAGTCCTTTCTCCGAAAGTGATTGTCTATGGACTGAGTCGAGACAATACAACTAATCGGTTCATACTTCGTGTGATCGTCTATGGATACGAGATCGAGACAATACGACAACAAGTTAACTTGTGTGATTGACTATGGATACAAGATCGAGACAATACAACAACGAAGTATGTTTACTTGATAAAAGGTTCGGACTTAACCAAACACAATAGGATTGCTATCAAGTAAATAGGAATTAACGTTTGTGTATTTTACTTATAATAAAACAATTATAATTGCGTAAGACACAACAAGATTTTGTTAACGAGGAAACCGCAAATGCAGAAAAACCCCGGGACCTTGTCCAAAAATGAATACTCTCAGGATTAAGCCGCTATACAAAATCTAAACCAACTTAGTATAGTTGAGACCAAGAAACTAAACCTATAGTTCACCTAGTTCCGTTTGTATCCATGCGCCTCCAACTTGTAATAAGTCACGCACTTGGAACAATTCCTTTGGTTCATATTCCAAACAGTAAGGAACAACAAATTCGTTCGGTGACAACTCTTTTCAACCAAGTGATATGAGTTTGACAAAAGGCTCTTCCGTTTATCTCAATAAACTCCTTTGTCAGGTCCTTAGATCTATCTTAATAACAACTACCAAAATAATTGTTAAGATTATGCAATCAATACTTTTAATCACAAAGAAATGTGTTGATGCCGATCTACTCAACTAATCAATCAAATCTATCACAAAGATAAACAGATTATAGTTGTATCCTTTTCCAGTCGAAACAAGTATTGTGCACACCAAAGATTATGAACCCAAATCAAAAATCTTCTTCGTCTTCAAATCTTCTTAGATCTTTAAAAACATCGGTACACAATCAACTTGAATATCTTGTGATCAATCACACACATAACGAAGTCTGTTAACAATGGATTATCACAAGACGTCTTTAGATCTACAAACAGTCTAAAGATCCCGTCGAAATTTCGATCTAGTTTGAGTGAATCTTATATCAGAAGAGAATATTCTCAAGCATAAACAAACTAAGTGCAATCAAATTTCAACCACCGTTAGTCAATCAAATCAATTGAAAACTAATAATAAACTGCAATTATCTAGTTTCCCACCAGCGGTACCAATAGAGCTTCTCAATCCCAGAGAAGTCTTTAAACCGAGCGGTCGTAAGAGATTTCGCCTAATTAGGGTACTTTCCTCTCCCAATAGGCGGCTCCACCAGTAACAACACAACTAGGTAGTTTTGTTGGATCTGAGGATTAGTTTACTCGAAATGCAAACTTCAATATTTATAGACAAGGAAGTTTGGATACCAAGGAATTTCCAAAACCGAATATTCTCAAAGATATGCAATAAATCCAAAATCGGTTTTCATAATTCCTAGAAATGCTTTGTCCAATTAATGACCGAAATCTCAGTAGAAAATCTCCAACTAGTAAATGCACATTAATAATTTTTATTTTCAAAAGATATGCATTTTAATTGCTGGAAATTAAAAGCATATAAAAACTAAAAACCTTAATTAAAATATTCTCAATTTATTTCGATCTGCGATTCTCCTTTAGTTAGTAAGGAATATTTTTGAACAATAAAAGATAAGAGTTACTGCACATGTTCAAAGTATGTTGAATCTTTACTTTGTAAATCCTTTTTCATATTTACAATCTTGGAACCGATTTTCCACACTTCCAAACAAGTTTAGAATTGGTTCATCTGACTTCCAAGAACTATGTGATTGATTATCCTATCTAATCACCATTAATGGGTTTCACGGTTCTACCTAAACATAAATTTTCGGTTCTACCTCCAAGTGGGTACTATAATCGGTTACACTAGTTACCATAAAATGGCTAACTAAGTACTAGGATCGATTACAACTTCATATGGTGAAACTTGTGATCGGTTGACCAAGTTTTAGGATTGGTTACACCAACTTACTAAAACTTGTTAAACCTCTTACAAGGATCGATTACACTCTCTCTTGTGATCGGTCACACCCCTTACTAGGATCGGTTACCCAATGGCTAGTATTTAGTCACACCAAATTCAAGATATCGATCTTACCATCTTAGGTGATTACTTAAGATCGGTCTCACTAATAAAAGTCATACCAATACAAAATTCAGGCCTCGTGAATAGTTTTACCAAGATACATAAACAAGTTATGAGCGGTTATACTAAACACACATATTGGTAAGTCAAAAGATTTGCAATGAATAACAATACCAATAAGCCTAGCGATTTCCCTTTCGATTCACAAAACAAGTTTATGAATTTACTTTCTTTAAACGAATGTACAACATTATTTCCTAGGACGAAATCTTCACCCATACCCATACATAATCAAAATAGCATTCATACGATTATGTCGATGTCTTATATACGAAAAAGATAGACGTTATACTTCATATTGTAATTCCTTAATACTATGTCTAACTAGAGTATAATCATTCACAGCTTCGCAGTTATGTTTTCAATATGCACGACTTGAAAGATAGTTAGGGAATGAAACAGTTCAAGTCGAATATTACTAACCTCAAGTGAAAGGATGATGTCGTCGTTGTAGCTCCTTACTTCTTCTCATTCTTCAATTCTTCACGTAATACTTGTAATGTCTCATATTCTAATACTTTCAAGCTAATCTATACGAAGTTGACTCTAGTAAATAATCAAGTGATTCTTGAAATGAGTTTTACTTCACTAAAATATGACAAACAATCTTGACATACCAACCCTTGGTGGGTTCAACCGAGCTATGCTCTAACAGTCTAATGGAGAGGAAGAAATGAAAGGAATTTCAAGGAAGTGGTTTTTCATCCTGTGGAAGTTCTTTCTAGGGCTTTGAGGGAGGCTAGAGCGTACTACATCATCTCTTATCAAATGAGAAAAGTGTGCTACAGTACTAATGAAGTGCATGTTCCATGGATTTTTCCTAAACAAGGTTTTACAAAACTAAATTGCTATGGAGCTTCAATTATCATGGGACTTGCTGGGATTGGTGGAATCATTCGAGATGATCAGGGAGGATTTAAAACTTGTTATGCAAAACATATATTCAAGAATGGCAAGAACGTGGTTGAGGCTATAAGAGATGGAATGTTACTGGCGATAGGAAAAGGGATCAATAAATTGGAGATAAAAAGTGATTCTACCTATGCAATACAATTGTGTAGTATGGAAGCTGAGGTGCCTTGGAAGATACGTAATTTAGTGAAGGACATTGAAGCTTTGAAGGTGAGATTTGAAGATGCTACCTTTCAACACATGTATAGAGAGGCAAAAAAAAGTGGTATACTGTCTTTCCAAGGCTGGTGATGCAAATGCTACGGTGGGTATTTAGGATTACTAACCACCAGAGGATATCAAGCAACTGATCAACAATGATCTAGCTGGGAGATCAGATATGAGAGAAGTGGGAGACTGTGTTTAGTTTTTGTAGGACTCAGTACAGCGTAGCAAAAAAAAGTAAAAATAATAAAGACTATAGTTTGAAAGTATAATCGGAAGCAATCCAAATGACCTTTTATACAATTTTTTTTTTTAAGACTATAATAAGTATATTTTGCAATTTTTGTTTGTTCCGGAAGAAAATTGATGATTCAATGCGAATTACTTGATCTATTTTATTATTTTTCCTTTATGGTCTCCAGTCCAGACTCCATCTCTTTTTTTCTCTCACTATATGCACATGTCAAACTCCAAAATTTGCTACTTTCCCATCCACTATATGCATGTTAAAGTGACATACGTATGTGGCAATGTGTCAAATATACCACACAGGCATACATGATGGAGTTTCCAGCGAGCGATGGAATGTCCATCTCTATATGATCTTAATATCAGTCGTTGGTCAGTCCACCAGCGCTACTTATGAGGTCTCTCGCTGATTAGATCATCCCTCTGTAGTTCCTCATCCAACGGCTAGAAATTTCTCACTCTAAAGATACCCAAGTTCAAATTCATTTCAAGTACATCTTAATCAACTTCAAATTCATTTCAACATGCCTAACGCTTGCATAAACGACGTGTCTAGTTCTCGCTTCACTCGAGAAGAAGATGTTTCTCTAATTCGATCTTGGGTTCCAGTTGCAAGAGATGGAGATTTCAATCTAACGACTTTTAATTTAAAAGATACTATGTTTCAGAGGTTTATGACGTTAAGTCATGTAAATTCAAGAAGAATTAAAGAGTGTCTAGGAACTCGTTATTCTTTCATCAATAACGAAGTGAGAAAGTATACGCAAATTATGTGGATGATAAAAGGGGATCATCCTGGATTATTAATCGAAGAACTAAAAATTTAGAGCTCATACCAAATTTGCTGAAGAAAACAAAAGATGGTTTAATTAATTATGATGAATGCTATGAACTATACAAGATTCACGTGCAGAGATTCAATTTTCATTAAGTATTATGTAACGCAATTGCGGTTAACTTTTAATTAATTTTTGTAATTTAGTTAAATGTAAAAATAGTTTCAATTTGAACATTAACCTAAAGATAGTTTTCATTCATAAAACAAAAAGATTACATTAAAAATATTAAATATTGGAGTTTAATTAGGACTGTTCACATAGAATTCTTTTGGATTACTCTCCATCCATCTTAGCAGTTCTTCTACAGAATTCTTTTCAGTTATATCACAAGGAGGTTTTTAAAGAGGAGAGTTTTCTTTTCCTTTGTTATTCTGTTGAAACCTAAATAATAATAAAATACACAAGTACAAGCTATGAACACATGTATTAAGAGTAAAACCTGTAATATTCGTCATGTTGTAATTTAGCCGCTTTGCCGACCATAAGTGTAACTACATAGTCGCCAGCTTTATTTTCAAAACAATAGCGATCTACGCCGTAAAATTTACATAGGAAAAACAAATTAAGTTCCTGCACCACTTAGCTGTTATGTTATAAGTTATAAAAGATGACGAACACAATAACTAACATAGGTCGTCATGTTTGAGGGACATTTACCAAGACGACCCTGGATATTGGATCATCAGTCGTCATGATCTTCATCCTGCGATCTTGACGACTAACAGTAAAAGTCAAGGGTCGTCATCATGCTAGTACAAATAGCTTAACAATATAAACCTTGAAAATCACTATTTTCGATAATTTAACCTAATATAACAAGAATGGAACACAATAGAGTAATGGGTTTGACTTTAGACATCACTTACAGTCTTCTTCTCGCCGTTGATGGTATTTCTTCAACATCTTCAAGGATTTCAATATTGGGTTGAATGATATCATTGATTTCAACTTTTCCTTAATTACCTTTTTATGTTGATTTGGAGATTTTGGGATTAGTAGTTGCTTCTGGGTTGTTACTTGATTGCTTCTGATCATCCATTTTTGAAGAGATTGGAAGATGAAGAAATTAAGAAGATGAAATGTGTTGTAGATATTAGGTTAAACTGATTTTAAGAAATGGGGTATAAATTTGAGTCTAATTAGGTTAAGGATAATAAGATAAGTTCACCATATTTTTCCACCCCTTAGCCACCTCAAAAAATCCATTTAAATTTTGATATCCAGTTAATATGGATATCCCCTAATTCTGTGAGTTCCTAGAAGTCGAAAATCATTTATGGATATGTAACCAAATAGGCTATTACAAAATGTGGTCCACACTGTGTTGGTATAATCCCGGACATTAAGAAACTCTGGGTTCTGTAATTTTGTTATGTATCCCAAACAAAACCACTCAAAAATTCATGTTTCAGCTGATCTAACGATATAGATATCTCAACACGAGAATGAAGAACTTGGTATCTTGTACTCCGTTATCAATTAAGTCTCTATCATGACATTACGACCGTTAAAATTTTTGCATTTCCGATCTTCACAGATAAAGTAAAAAAGATAGGCGAAGACCCTGTTAAATTAAGGGTCCGGATCATGGGACTTCCAATTTGATCGCATAGGTTAGACACACTTTTATAACCGTTGATTACGGTATATCCTACGGCAGTACATTTTAATGAGGTGGCATTTTTTAAAGCTATACGGCTCCCGTCCAATCCGAGCCAATAATTTAATTAAGTACTGGACTAACTAACTAAGAAAATATATATATATATATTCCCCTATTTTCTGTTGTAACTTCCCATATTTATCTACCACGATTTCTTTTCTTTATGTTTCTGCTTGATTCCAAATTTTATTTTTGGAGAAATTCTTTTCGAGCTTCTTCTTTGTTTCTCCACCGTAAATTTTTTTCCCTTTCTTGTTTATGATTATTTTCCCTTTCTTCCTTGCAATTATTATCAGATATCACGTCAAAATCTAGCATGGGTGAGCCGCCAAATACTTTCACTTGTGATGATGATCAACTTCGGAGTGATGAGATTGAGGCCATGAATCATTCTTCTTATGGAAAAAATGATGTGAGCAATTTGGAGACTCCATACGAAGGAATGCATTTCAATACACGTGAAGAAGCGCAGGAGTATTACATCGAATATGGCCGGCGAAAGGGATTTTCAGTTAGGGTTCGATCAACAAACAAAACACGCGTTGGTGTAGACGAAGTGACATCAGTTTATATGGTCTGTGCTCACGAAAGGAAAAAAGAAAGAAGAGAACATCGAAGGAATAGACAAAAAAAAAAAAAAGAAGTTGCAGTACTATCAAATGTGAGTGCAAGGCAAAGATTCGATTTCTTTTTGTCGAATAACATAGTAAATGGATAGTAGCAATATTTGCAGATGAACACAACTATAAATTCGTATCACCAAGCAAGAGGAAGCGTATGTGCATTAATGGATGCATGCCAGATATTGCAAAAGATTTGACAGAGGCATTTAATAGGGAAAACATTCAAATTTCCAAAGTCCCATCCATTTTTGGTGGCGCAAAGATAGGGTTTAGTTGAAGATATTGTTGGAATCATTTACGCAATGTGAGGCATAAGAATTTGGAAGTTGGTGATGCCCAGCCAGTCATCAATTATTTACAAATGAAACAAATTGAGAATCCGAATTTTTTTATGCGGTTCAAGTTGACGAACAAGGTAGAGCGGTAAATTTTTTCTTGGTTGATGCTCGATCACGAATGTCATATGACCATTTTGGAGAAGTAGTTTTCTTTGATATTACATGCCGGACAAACAAACTATCTAACCATACAGTTTGGATGTGCACTTTTACAGGACAAGACCAAAGTGACATTTTCATGGTTGTTTAATATTTGTCTTGAAGCTATGGGAGGAAAACATCAATCTGCTATTATAACCGACCTAAACGATGCCATGGGTTCTGCTATAAAGAAGGTATTCCCGAACACTCGCCATCGTTTATATCTTCGGCATATAATAAAGAAATTGGGAGAGAAATTATCTCATGTTTACCTGAAAAAGTCAAAATTTAGAAAAGATGTGAAAAATGTCTCCATCATACCTATAAAATCAAATATTTTGAAGAGAAGTGGATCATCATGATAGAAGAGTTTGGCTTAAGCAACAATGATTGGCTAAAAACTTTATATGAGATTCGTGAGTCATGGGTGCCTGTATACCATCGTGAAACTTTTTATGCTGGGATGAATACTACCAGACGTAGTGAAGGGGTGAATGCATTTTTTAATGAATTTGTCTCGTCAAAGACCAATCTTAAATAATTTGCGATTAGGTACGATCAAGCACTAAAAAAAATTGTTGACAGAGAAATTGAAGAAGATTACGTGTCGGAGCATATAAAGAGAATTATTGACAAAAGGAACTTAATATTAAAGCATGCTGCTGAAATATACACTCGGAATATCTTTAGAAAGTTTCGCGAACAATTTCTTGAGTCTATACTTTTTAAATCAGAAGAAATAGATAGAGGTGATGAGTTCAACAACTATTTAGTAAAATATAAAGTTGGTGGATTCCAATAGTTCATTGTAAATGTGAAACCCGATACATATTAAGGCTAATGTGAGTGTCAATACTTTGAATTTAAAGGCGTACATTGCAAACACGTACTTAAAGTTCTCGGCAAGCTCGAGGTTGATGAAATTCTGCCACACTTTATTTTAAAAAGATGGTTGAAAGGCGCAACCTCATTCAGAGGAGTTAATGAAACAGAGAAGTCTGAAGATTACGACTGTTTAGTTGTGTAGCGCCCCCTAAGCTAGCAGCTGACTAATCCAAAAGATTAACTAAATAAAGAGGCACTAATTGTTAGAGCATTGCTCGGTCGAACTCGCATGCGTTGCTATCTCAAGCATGTTTGTCAATGTTAGTGATCAAAACTATAAGTCTTGATTTCTAGCCTACATAGCTAAAGGTCTCGGACTAGGATAGAAAGTTTAGTTGAGTTGAAGAACTCCATGGCAATCATCATACAAGACGAATGACTACTCAAGGAACTGGTGGATCTTCATCGACTAAAAGGTATGTGGAGACTTGAACTTATCTGTCGCTCAAAAGTCTATCTATTCTATCTCCTACTCTTCAGACAAAAGTCGTTTTGATATATAGACTTTCATTATGCACATTTTCTATTTCAAGCCTAGTTTATCTCTCCTATCTATTTCTCTAAATATGTGTTAGTAAGCTTTCACTTTAGCCAAATTCATCTTTACCTAGTGACGAAAGTCATGTTATGTTTCAATCACTTTTAAAATTGCTCTGACGAAAAATGGTCTGTGAATAACGGCTATATCCGTCCTCTGAGAATGTTTCAATGATTGAAATGAGAGTTTAGATTACATAACCATTGGTAGGATATAAGCATTGTTGTGGAAACACATATATGTATAAGTCCTTATTCTTTGAACCAAAGTTTGCGAACTTTATTGATCAAGAGAAATGGAAGTGGCGTGAGCCAAGTCCGCGAACTTAGTCCGCGAAGTGGCGGAAGTTCTCGACCCGAGAATTTCTGCTGGAGTTTGTGAACTCCTTCCATGAGTTTAAGTCCGCGAACCCAGTCCGCGAACTTGAGCAGGTTATATCTAAAATCGGTTGTTCTTGAACTCATGTTTATTTAAACTAAGGAATACTTTTGTAAACCGTGGATATAAAGCTCGTGAACCGATTCGAGTGAATAAACTCGCTTTTGCTTCGATTGTGTCTTGTGTAGTTACATAAGATCTAAGCAATTGAACAACTCTCTAACTAGTTCATTTGGGTCATTTGAACTAGTTATGATGAAGAAGAATATGGTTGATATGAAAGTAACCATATGGCTAACCATTTGGTTAACTATTGTTGAACCAACAAATGTTAATGTTTGGGAACGGTTCGTAAACCCAAAATTGGACATTTCATTTGTGTGTAACAAGCTAAGTTTTCGATCCAACGGTTGAGAAATATTTCCTTGAATCTAATCAGGTTTTCATCTAACGGTGAATATTGAATGCTTTGTTACCAATCTAACATTGATTGCAAACCCGGATTTGAAAACTATATAAGGGAGAACTCTAGCAACTGGGAAACTTAATCCCCACACCTTACGTGTGATACTAGTTGCATAGCTAGAGTCGATTCTCCTTTAACCTTTGGTTTCTTCTTCTAAACCAGGTTAACAACTTAAAGCTTCATTGGGATTGTGAAGCCAGACCGATACTACTTTTCTTGTAGTTGTGTGATCTGATCTTGTTGTTTCTATCGTACGAGTACATTTGAAATAGTTGGCTTGAGATTTTATATCTCCGATAGGCAAGATAGAAAAGTAATCACAAACAATTCGTCTCATCCTTTGTGATTCCACAATATCTTTTTTTGCTGCGTCGATTAAGATTATTGTGAGGTGATCAATAATACTAGGCTGTTCTTCGGGAATATAAGACTGGTTTATTGATTGGTTCATGTTCACCTTGATTTATCAAAAGACGGAACAAAACTCGTAGGTATATTCGTGGGAGACGGATTTATCTATTATCGTAGACTTTTCTGTGTGATACAGATTTGTTTATTAATGTCTTCGACTTTGGGTCGTAGCAACTCTTAGTTGTGGGTGACATCAGCTAAGGGAATCAAGTACGTAGCATCATGCTGGGATCAGATGCGTAGGAGCATAAATGTAACTTGGATTAGTGTGAGATTGATTGGGGTTCAACTACAGTCCATACCGAAGTTAATTTGGAGTAGGCTAGTGTCTGTAGCGGCTTAATACAGTGTGTGTACAATCTGGACTAGGTCCCGGGGTTTTTCTGCATTTGCGGTTTCCTTGTTAACAAAATTCTGGTGTCATTGTTATTTCTTTTCCGCATTATATTTTGTTATATAATTGAAATATCACAGGTTGTGCGTTGTTCAATCAATTAGAATATCCGACCTTTTGGTTGTTGATTTAAATTGATTGACACTTGAACATTGGTCTTTGGTACTATCCAAGTTACCTCTCTTTGATAAAGACTCGCATATTTGTATTTGCTTGAGTATATATCAAATAGAGATTGAGATATAAACTCTTTGATATACTTTTTATCTAGATTGAGTCCGACTGTCTAGTTGATTCTCTAGAAAGTATATTGGAGTTTGTCCATACAGATTTCTAAGAGAAATATTGGGTGTGGTTGTTGTACCCCCACTTTTTCAGTTGGTATCAGAGCGGGAAAACACATTTAAGACCTTACAAGTCTGTGTTTGTAGCAATCTGACTCTATGGACAGAAGTGTTATCTCATTAAGTACACTACCAGATCCAGGGATTCCAGAATTCTCTTCTATAACTGATTTAATTAAATCCGTAGAAGAAATTCTATCCAGACCACCACCTGGTTTAAAAACTCTTGAAATCTTTTCTGGAATTGAAAAGAAACTTGAAAGCTTGTCTCTGACGTTGATATATTTCTCCAGAATGAGCAGGAATCTCTTGAGAGGCTAAACCAAGCTGAGACAAATAATATTTGTGCATAGGTTGATATTGATTTTGACATCAATAAGTGTTGTGCTTCTCTTCTTGAAGGTTCTAGCAATAACCTGCAAGTTTTGGTCCAAGAGAAGTTTAAATCTCAGTCACATGAATACCTTGTTACACATAAATTTTTTCCTTACCCAATTCCCGATATGTATTTTCAAGATGGCTTCAGACAAAACTATTTTCAATCTCTGATAAAATGGAAAAAGAGAAATCAGATCTTCAAAAATCTCTTAATTCTGATAATGTTCTTTGATAGTTCTATGACAATTGTGTTCTGGGATGGTCTCAGTTTTTCAAGATGTAAGAGATGTTGTAAAGAAGCTCTCTCATGGTTTTATGATGTGCAAACACTGTTAGACTCATGGTTCACCTTGTACCAAACACGTCCTTGGTTGACACACGAGCGGTTCGCACACGTTGTTTCAGGAAATGTCTCATGAACGAGTCTAGTACTCCAACGTATCAAATTGTTGTTTGACATCTAAAAATAAAATTTTCTCCTTCTCTTTCTCTTCACCTTTTTCTTCAGTTCGAGAATTCAAGAGAAAAACCAACAGTTCGCATACTTCTCCCTCCCTGTCGATTTCTTCTCTCAATCTTCTTGCTAATAGATTGTACCATTGGAATCAGAAGAAGACACTGCTTCTTGGGTCAAAAACAGTTTGTTCTTCTAAGTTCGTGTTTGTAATTCACCATTAGCATCAGTTCGCAAACGAAGTAAGTTTTCAATTTCGTTATTGTATTCTTTGCAATCATAAGTAGAAGAAGAACTAGGCATGTAGGGAGTTCAAGCCAACAAGATAGAGATGAATCATTCTTTGATAGTCTCGGTGCTGGGTTCATCAACCCTGCCTCTCGCGAACCTAGTGCTCAAAAACAAAGCACCCATCTGTGAAAGGTACTATGATGCATCCAAACTGGATGTTCCCGGTTTGGTCGGGTTTTTCAATAAGCATGATTGGGGAATAATTCATAAACCTCTAGGGAGTGTTCGTGTTGATATGGTCGCTCAGTTCTATGCTAGTATTCATGATGAAGATATTGTTCTCTTTTCTTTCAAAACCATGGTTGGAGGCACTATTTTTACTGTGAATCGTTATGTCATCTACGACCTGCTTAGTATGCCTCTAGGAGGTGAGAGATATCCTCCTCCTGAGTTTGGAAGACTTCCCTTAGGAGTATTGTCAAACAGGTTATTTGATAAATACCTCTCTCGAAATGATGGTAAGGTTTATGTAAGAGGAGCAGGATTGTTTCTCAAAGTTGCAGCTAAACTTATTGTGGAAAATATGATGCCCAGTACTTGTGACGGAAACTCTTGGACCAGGGGACTTACTGAGTTCATCTACTACATTGTTGAAGAGAGAAATATTGACTTCTGTGGAATTATTATTGATCAAATGATGAGTGTCAGACAAAATACAAGAAAGAAACCAGGTTTCCCTTGTCTCATTTCAAGAATTTGTGCTAATTAACTCTAATATTCCTGTCTTTGGCTCTGATCTTGGAGGACCAACTGCGATGACTATGTCAAGCATTGAGAAGATGAGGCCCTCTACAGTCAGGGTAGACTCAAGAGCTCCTAGGACTCCAGCTGCTGAAGAACTGTCTCGCCTTCGAGCAGAACTTGTTGAACAACGAGAAGAAAATGTGGTTCTCAGAGAGTAAGTATATTATGCAGGAAATGATGTTCCATAGATGCTAGAGAAGTTTTATGAAATTGAAAGAGATCATTATGAATGGAGTGACTGATCTCTCATAACTATATCTATCTTTCGCACTATCTTTTTAAGCTTCTCTTTGTTGGATTTAAAGTTTATGACTTCGTGGTGTAATAAATTTTTATGGCACATAGGTTTGGATGATTATGTTTTTAAATCAAATGCTATTTGCGTTAAATCCACAAGAAGTGCAGATTACCTTGTCAAAAGTAAAGTCCTTCATATGTCGATATTCATATGTTGATAAAAGAATGAATGGACTTTTGACAAATACAAAAGTTAAGCATATATTGTCAATTATTGATGGAAGATAGGTTAAAATCTTTTGTTTGCAAGGATTATGTCTATTGTATGTCATTGTGAAAATAATGATGGAAAATATAATGAATCCTTGTTTATTCCGCAGTAATTGATCTTCCCTGATCCATATTTTATGTATTACTGTGAGGCTCCGTAAAGTGTCTTATGTTGAGCATTAAACAACCAAGTTGATTATTTTTTATTAGCTATGTTGTTGTTCCGTAAGGTACTTTATGTCGAGCATTTTCAACTAAGTTAATCATCTTGTTTGGCATTTGGTTGTTGCTCCGTAAGTTTTCTTATGTCGAGCATGACCAATTAAATTGGTTACTTTTGTGATTAATTTGGTTGTGTATTTCAATTAGATTAATTATGGGTTCTCTTGTGATTAATCTAATTATATTTTTTAAATCTCCATAAGTTCACTTATGTTTGAGCATTTGTCGATTAAGTTAATCATCGGTTCTCTTGTGGTTAATTTAATTGAACTTTTTGGTTTCAAATTCATACTTGTATGTGATTTGTTATGTCCAAAGAAATCCTTCTTTTATTTCGAAATTAAGGTCGCTCTTGTTGTTCTTTCGGGAATGATATTTAATGTGGGAGAGTTCTTTTGAACTTGCGCTTAATTTCCATATCTTTGTGGGGAATGCGGCTGTGGAATATTATAGGGGTTATCTTGTATCTTTATAAACTCCTTGATGAATGCATTTAGCTTCGGATTTATAATTGCATATAAAGAACAAGTTGATATTTTTGCTTTCTTTTGGTCAAGAAATATCTTTTTCGGAAATTTCATTAGGATCCCGTTCTTGTACCTTTGCCAATTTTATTGACAAAAAGGGGGAGAATTAATATGTAGTTCACACTACAGACACATATGGTTTTCGGATCATTATGTAAGGGGGAGTGGTTTCCATGTGAGATGGAGTATTGACTAAGGGGAGTGATACATATCACCATAGTATTGTTGTTGAAGTTGGGATACAGTTGAACATTGACGTTGTGTAATGATATTATGACACTGTATAACAATGTTGTAATATTTCGATTGCGGCAAATAAGAATTCGTTGCTCGGACTTGAAAAGATTTATAAATAAAAATATATACACAATATTTGTCACAGGATCAAGAGACACTAGGACTCAGGATTCCACCATTATCATTCATATAATTAATATATTTATTTCCAAAACAATTATAGCTCACATAAAAATAGGGACTCTAATTCTTGCCAAGGTAGATTTTTAGAAGATTAACTGTAAATCGAAAGCATGGCATATCAAAATTACTAAGACCAAGCATAAACCATCAAAAGAAATGACAATCAATTAAGAAAAATCATAAAACATTTAATAAAAATGCAAGAAGTCATAAAAGAATTAAATATAATTTTTATATGTGTAAAATATGGCTTCCTCCATCATCCCAGTATTGGGGTTTAGTTATTCATATCAATCACACACTCAAAATATTAATTCAAAGTTCAAAGTGTGATTAAAAGAGTCAAAAGTTATAAAATAGTGGTTCTGAGACGCACGAAACACGTCCAAAAGGAAACGATAGAACAGAACTGCAGCAAAGGAGCGACACTTATCTTCTGTAGCTGGCACTGTTGAAGAATGACGCTTCAGAAGCGTCTGTTCTTCATCTTCTTCCTCCTCCTCGAGCAGCAGCAGAGAACTTTTCTTCTTCTCCTGTTCTTCGTCTCTCCCAGCCTCTGCTCCGATTATCTCGACCCCAAACTCTTCATCCCCCCTTCTCTCACTTCTCTATAACTCTTATATATTTCACAGCTCAAAGAAATCCCGATAGAATCTCCTTTTTCTTTCTTCCAAAGACTCGGAAAATATTTCCCATCTGTTGTTCTTCACGCGACTTTCTGTCGAATCTGTGTTGTTCAAAACTGCTCCAAACTATTCGTAGATAGTCTCGGATCAGAGTATATTCTTTCCTGTTTTATCTCCACAATCTAGCCCAAGTCAATCCCCTGAAAATCTTCCAGCGAAGTTCCGAGCATGTCGTCTCTGTTTCGTGAACTTGAGATAAAATCTCTCTTTCTTAACTCAACCAAGCCCACAACTTCTCCTGCACGATCAGACCAAGCCCAACCCAACTTGATCCGATGAAAAATTCAAGAGGAAATCACGTCCAAAACCATTGAGAGAAATTTGCAGTCTTAATATAGTTTTCCCGCCATTTCCGTCTTTGAAAATAAAGAAGGTGACCTCCCCCTATCCAATAGTGAAGTCCCCTTAGCAATTTGGGTGGAAACATCATTTTTAGGGTGTAAATAGCCATGGGGTCCCCTTATCCAACCGAGGGGTGCCTTTAGCAATTCTTCTGGGATATTTTCCGCACTTTTTCGGGGTTCCTCCGGGACATTTCTAGGGTACTTCCGGCACACTTCTGGGACGCTTCCGGGATACTTCCGGGTGGCTTTAGTAATTTTCTCCCACGCGCATAAATACCGCTTTTTGAGCCAATTTCTCCGCACATGTTTATTTCTCCAAAAATACCTACAAATACATAAAACACCATAATAAGTACAAAAATGGGTACTAACATTATACAAAATCGAGATGAAAATAGACACATAAATACGTCTGTCAAACAATGATTGAGTACTATTGTTTTCTTATTGTTATAGCTACGGATTTTCAACAACGATGATGCTAAACTTACAACCTTTGGGATCATTGGAGTACTTGGAAGTGACGAAGATTTCGAGTAATGTTGAAGATTAGGCATTGGAATAGGAGCTACAAAAGTTAATTAATTTATTTTTTGTATTCCATATGTATTAATAGTTTTTCCACTAAAATTGACAAAGGGGGAGATTGTTAGAGCATTGCTCAGTCGAACTCGCATGTGTTGCTATCTCAAGCATGTTTGTCAATGTTAGTGATCAAAACTATAAGTGTTGATTTCTAGCCTACATAGCTAAATAGAGCTGGCAAACCAAGCCAAAACCCGCGGGTTGGCCCGTCCCGTCCCGTGAAAACCCGCAGCCGTCCCGGATGGTAACTAAACAAGACGGGCGCGGGTTGTACAATTAGTGGCTTATGAAGAAACGGGTTAACCCGGCCCGTACCGTGAAACCCGCGGTCTGGCCCGTAACCCGTAATTTCATACCCTGCTGAACTTAAACACGTAGCTTGTTACGTGTCATCCAAATTTCCATCGTATAAAACACACAGAGCCGCTGCGGAGAGATTTCTCAAGTTGAGCTTCAGAGGAAGAAGAAGAAGCGGCTGCAAATCACAACATGGTAAGTCCCTCTTTCAATCAAACGAACCCTAAATCATGTTTCAATCTTCATGATAGATGTTGATTTATACAAGTTTATGATTTTGAATTTCTGGTGATTTTGTTTTGATTTCTGTAGACGTTTAAGCGAAGGAATGGTGGTCGTAAAAAACATGGCCATGGTCATGTTAACTTCATCCGTTGTTCAAACTGTGGAAAGTGTTGCCCTAAGGTAACTAATTGATTTCATTTTCACAGATTTGATTTGATTTTTTCTTGGGATCTGATATGAATGGATGTAGATTTTCTGATTCAGTAGTTGTCTTTTGTGGTGGTGGTGGTGATTTGGAATAGGATAAGGCAATCAAGAGATTTTTGGTGAGGAACATCGTTAAACAAGCTGCTGTTAGAGATGTTCAGGAAGCTTGTGTCTATGATGGTATGTGTTTTTTGGAAATGATTTTTTTTGTTTTTTGGATTGATTTTGGGTGTTTACTGTGATTTATAGATTGATTTTGATTTTGGGTGGGTGATTGATTCTTTATGTGTAGGATACACTTTGCCTAAATTGTACGCCAAGATGCTTTACTGTGTGTCCTGTGCTATTCATTCTCATGTGGTGAGAGTTCGTTCTAGAGATAAGATGAGGAACCGTGACCCACCTCAACGTTTCAAGCGTCGGGTATGTGCCCTGCACTTTTGTTTCTCATTATGAATGCGGAATTGGGTTTGTTCTGAAGTAATTGGTAAATGCCAAAGAGGTGCATCTGAGAATCCTTGTAGATATTCGTTCATGATGTACATTAAACTTAAACTGCTTCCATTGATCATGCATACTATTAGGATCTCTATGCTTTGTGTATTAGTGGTTTAACCAGTTAGTAGCCACAGTTGTGGACTATTGTGAATTTTTTTTATGTGAAGTGTCCAATTTGGTTTTTAGCATTATGCAATGTGACAATGGATTTGTTGTGATGGAAATGTAATTCCAACTTTTATAATTGGTTTAGTGTAAGTATTAACTGCCGAAGAGGTATATTACAGGCATTCTTGTAACCATTCCTCTGTTTTGTTCTTTTACGTTGCTTCTGTTTATCATACACATCATAGTGCTCTATAGTTAGGTTCATTTATGGTAGTGTGTACCTTCCCTTCACCCTGTTCTTTTCAATGACTTGCAACTTAAACAACTGTTAATTATCATGAAATTGTCTGTGGTTGTAGTGACAATGAGTTTGTTGTGATGGAAATGTAATTCAAACTTTTGTTGCTGGTTTAGTATAAACTGCCAAAGAGTTACATTTGAAGCATCCTTGTAACTATTCCTCTTTGGTGCTTTTAATGACGTGCAACTTACACTGCATCGGTTTATCATACATCAGTGTTTGAAATAGATAGCAAGATATCAAAAGAAGTAACATTGATCACTAGTAAGAAATGGTATCTACAGTCTCGGTCTCGGAAGTTTATTTTCATTATTTATCAATTATCATCATGAACTGATGAAGTACTGTGTAACTGTAACTAAAGTACTTAAGTACTAAAGTAAACTACTAATGACTAGTATGATAGTATCTGTGTCTGTGTTTCTTTAAATGCAAAATTAGTTTAGTTTTGCAATTTTGAGTTTTTGAATTGATATACCAAATGAATTGGATGAATGTTAGATACTTAGGTTGTAGCTTGTAGGAAAGGAACTTTAGATGGCCTGAATGTGGAAGAAAATAGCCCAGAAATCGATTTCTGGCGAGTTGACTCAACAAAAACTAGGTAACCTGTGAGCACCCGTGAACCCGCGAGCTTTACCCGGGACGGGCACGGGTTGGATAAATGACCACCCGTGAAGAATTTCAACCCGCAAGCTTAGGCTTGTATTAACCCGTAACCCGCGAGTTGGTCACAAGCCAGCACCGTCCCGCCCGTTTGCCAGCTCTATAGCTAAAGGTCTCGGATTAGGATAGAAAGTGTAGTTGAGCTCAAGAACTCCATTGCAATCATCATAAAAGATGAAGGACTACTCAAGGAACTGGTGGATCTTCATCGACTAAAAGGTATGTGGAGACTTGAACTTATCTGTCACTCAAAAGTCTATCTATTCTATCTCCTACTCTTGATACAAACGTCGTTTTGATATATAAACTTTCATTATGAACATTTGCTATTTCGAGCCGAGTTTATCTCGCCTATCTATTTCTCGAAATATGTGTTGGTAAGCTTTCGCTTTAGCCGAATTCATCTTTACCTAGTGACGAAAGTCATGTTATGTTTCAATCACTTTGAAAATTGCTCTGACGAAAAATTGTATGTGAATAACGGCTATATCCGTCCTCTGAGAATGTTTCAATGATTGAAATGAGAGTTTAGATTACATAACTATTGGTAGGATATAAGCATTGTTGTGGAAACACATATATGTATAAGTCCTTATTCCTTGAACCAAAGTTTGCGAACTTTGTTGATCAAGAGAAATGGAAGTGGCATGAGCCAAGTCCGCGAACTGGCGGAAGTTTTCGACCCGAGAATTTCTGTTGGAGTTTGTGAACTCCTTCCATGAGCTTAAGTCCGCGAACCCAGTCTGTGAACTTGAGCAGGTTATATCTAAAACCGGTTGTTCTTGAACTCATGTTTATTTAAACTAAGGAATGCTTTTGCAAACCATGGCTATAAAGTTCATGAACCGATTCGAGTGAATCAAACCGTTTTTCCTTCGATTGTGTCTTGTGTAGTTACATAAGATCTAAGCAATTGAAAAACTCTCTAACTAGTTCATTTGAGTCATTTGAACTAGTTATGGTGAAGAAGAATATGGTTGATATGAAAGTAATCATATGTCTAGCCATTTGGTTAACTATTGTTGAACCAACAAATGTTAATGTTTGGGAACGGTTCTTAAGCCCAAAATTGGAAATTTCATTTCTGTGTAACAATCTAAGTTTTCGATCCAACGGTTGAGAAATATTACCTTGAATGTAATCA
This sequence comes from Papaver somniferum, assembly GCF_003573695.1. Lineage (NCBI taxonomy): Eukaryota > Viridiplantae > Streptophyta > Magnoliopsida > Ranunculales > Papaveraceae > Papaver > Papaver somniferum. Next base: position 94,950,263 of record NC_039367.1, read on the forward strand.
GGTTTTCATCTAACGGTGAATATTGAATGCTTTTTTACCAAGCTAACATTGATTGCAAACCCTGATTTGAAAACTATATAAGGGAGAACTCTAGCAACTGGGAAACTTAATCCCCACACCTTACGTGTGATACTAGCTGCATAACTAGAGTCGATTCTCCTTTAACCTTTGGTTTCTTCTTCTAAACCAGGTTAACGACTTAAAGACTTCATTGGGTTTGTGAAGCTAGACCGATACTACTTTTCTTGTAGATGTTTGATCTAATCTTGTTGTTTCTATCGTACGAGTACAATTGAAATAATTGGCTTGAGATTTTATATCTCCGATAGGAAAGATAGAAAAGTAATCACAAACACTTCGTCTCATCGTTTGTGATTCCACAATATCTTTTTTCGCTGCATCGATTAAGATTATTGTGAGGTGATCAATAATACTAGGTTGTTCTTCGGGAATATAAGACCGGTTTATTGATTGGTTCTTGTTCACCTTGATTTATCAAAAGACGGAACAAAATTCGTAGGTATATTCGTGGGAGACGGATTTATCTATTATCGTAGACTTTTCTGTGTGATACAGATTTGTTTATTAATGTCTTCGACTTTGGGTCGTAGCAACTCTTAGTTGTGGGTGAGATCAGCTAAGGGAATCAAGTAGGTAGCATCATGATGGGATCAGATGCTTAGGATCATAACTGTACCTTGGATCATTGTGAGATTGATTGGGGTTCAACTACAGTCCAGAGCGAAGTTAATTTGGAGTAGGCTAGTGTCTGTAGCAGCTTAATACAGTGTGTGTTCAATCTGGACTAGGTCCCGGGGTTTTTCTGCATTTGCGGTTTCCTCGTTAACAAAATTCTAGTGTATGTTATTTCTTTTCCGCATTATATTTTGTTATATAATTGAAATATCACAGGTTGTGCGTTGTTCAATCAATTAGAATATCCGACCTTTTGGTTGTTGATTTAAACTGATTGACACTTGGACATTTGTCTTTGGTACCATCCAAGTTATCTCTCTTTGATAAAGACTCGCGGATTTCTATTTGCTTGAGTATATATCAAATCGAGAGATTGAGATATAAACTCTTTGATATACTTTTTATCTAGATTGAGTCTGACCGTCTAGTTGATTCTCTAGAAAGTATATTGGAGTTTTTCCATACATATTGCTAAGAGCAATATTGGGTGTACCCCCGCTTTTTCACTAATGATCTAAATCATATCCTTAAACATTAAATTAAGAAATCTGCTACAAAACTTAACCCAAAACTAGCCCAGCTCTGAAATATATATATATATACACAAAAACTCCTTTCAAATGATACATATACAATAGTCATTGGGTTTACAAATATAATATACAACATAATAAACATAGCAGAAGTTAACTAACTACGGACTCAACTCCTCGATGCTTCCGCTTCGCAACTCTGATATGTTTCTGAAACTGAAAGTGGGAATGGGTGAGCACATCATCCCTAATAGGGGTTCCCAGTAGGAATAACATTTAACTTTCAAGTAATTACTGGAATGATCTATAAACCAATACATGTTTTTCCTAAACATTAAAACGCAACCAATTCACAGATTTAAACAATCATGTATATGGAACTAACTCCTTCAGCAAACAATGTATAATATTTGTGCTAACCACACTCAATAATAATATTGCGGTGTATCGCCCTAGCCATGTGCATAAAAGCTGAATTCATGTAGATATAAAAGAAAGAGCAGTATCCTATATACCACAGATGGAAATTCTCATTTCCAAACATACAAATGGAAATTCTTATTTCCCAAACAATTCATAAAGACAAACAAAGCATTACAATTCCTTTCCAAACAATGGAAAGACTAAAAGAGATAACAGAACTTTCGGAATTTAAAACTATAATGCAAGGAATACACAATCAGAAAATGCATGAGTTTATTAAACATAAACTTTGGTAAAAGAAAACAACAATAATCACAAAAGAGTTAAATATATTCCCACCTCTTTTCATGACAAGCCACGCCTACCTCGAGATCCACGATCCACTGGCTCATCCTTTGAATCGATCGTTGTTAATAACTAATTGTTAACCACACAAGAACTCTAAAAAGCTAGCCAAAATGGCTCACACAAGAATCATATAATTCTATCCAATGATTCTAGGCCCATTTAAGGTTCTACACCCTTTATTATCTATCTTTTGCACATATAGAGGTTTACTAATTTAATTAGATTGGTTCTAAAGTCCATTATCTAACTCTTATGAATACCTACAACTTTATAGAAGGAACCAAAAATCAATTCAGACCACAAGGGTCTAATTCATGTTCAAAAGGGAAAACTAGTTCTAAACTCTGGTTCACTAAGTAGGCCCACTAAACAAAGGCCTGGTCAAATTGGTTAACTAACAGTCTCTAATGGTCAGCTGAGTCAACTAACGGTAAACGTCAGTTAAAGGTCAAAGTCCAGTCCACAGTCAAAGGTTAACTCGGTCAACGAGTCAACACAGGTCAAGATAAAGAAACTTGGTGAGTCAACATATCCGACTCATTCAGATTAACTCAGTCAGCTAAACAAAACGAGTCAGACTGAATAATTTCAGTCAGACAGACCAAAGGTTCTCACACAACTGAAACTCTTAACTATTTCTCAATTTCAATCTATTCATTTTAACAGAATTCTACAAATTCAATATACAATTGTAATTTAAGCTTTACCTGCAATTGCAGTAATAAGCCATCACTTCTTGTACAATCAGCTAGCAGCAATACTAATCTACCTAACAACAAAAACACTAGGTATACAACTTTCACCTGCAAATGCAATTACCCTCAACAACAACTCCATGATCATGTACCTACTAAACCCAACTTCAGTTCTATTCACTGTACAGAACCATCACTTGTATCTTTATCTCATCATACTTGTACAAACCCACATAATTCTCAACTGTAAGCCCATTTTTCACAGTGAAGTTCAATTGCATCTCTAAGTCCTTAACCACAGAACAACAACTTCAACCATCACCAGACCTCATTTGAGAGTCCCACTAGCTCTACCACTAACCTTAGCTAGAACATAGAACTTGTACATCACCAATGGCAACAACTCAGCTGATAATCAATTACAAACTTCATCATCTCACAAACAACTCCAACAACTGCAACTCCAAATAGCCCTTCTATAGCGAGTACTAACACTAACAGTTCCATCTCTAAAGCCCTGTTATTTATAACACCACCACCTGAAACAGTTCAGTTGAGATCATACTCAAACCATTCATATTTCTCTACAGATCCATCATTAATGTCTCTATAACTCAATAATCACACCACCTGAATAAATCCTCCACATGCTAAAAGATTTATCTTACTGCAGTTCTAACAATCTCATTATCTCTTCTTTAACAACATCATTAACACCAAACGATGATCATAACTTACATTCAATTCCACATAGAATACCAATTTCTACATCTCAAGCATGTAATCCCCAACTGTAATTCAATACATAAACTTAATCTATAATCTGCAATTCCATTACATATTCACATAACCATTTCAATCCTTAGCTTCATCAACAATCATAAAAACCAGTAAAAGAGAACGGACTCTACAAGTTCAATTTAAGAAGAACAATTACCTTAAGTCTGAGCTACTCAGGCAATTGGATTCACTTGAATCAGTCCAACAACTTATCTTAAGATTAACAACAACCCCTCAATCCCATCATCATCTTTGATTTCCAGAGGAAACCTAATTCTGCAATTTCTTAATCAATCTTTAGAACAACCCCACAACTTCTATCAAACACCAATTAAGAATAAACCCATCTCCTAACTTCTTCTTGTTCATCCTTAATCGAATTCTCGGAACCAAATTCAGAAACCCTAATTACTCGATTCATCTCCAAAGCAACTTCAGAACTGCTATTAAACCACAACCCTTGTTTCTTCATCTATTGAAACTCTATTCTTCATCTTCCAGGTCTTCAATCCATATTAATCCAAACTTCAAACCCTAACTTATTTCCTCTATGAATTGATTATTCCCGTGAAACAGAATTAACTACTTGAATCAACACCAGCACCATCACCGATCCCTTTCTCATAGCATTCTTTGCATGATCTAAAAACTTCCATTTGATCTCTCAAATTTTCCGGAGAAGAAGAACAAGAGAAGAAAGAAAAGAGAAGAAGAAGAAGAACGAGAAAGAAAGAGAACGAAGAATGGTGAATGAGCTTATCTGCTCGACTGGATATGATAAGGCCAAAGACAATTGATAAAGGCACCCAACACAATGATATGGGCAGCCCAGGTCGGCCAAGATGCAAAATGACTATTTTTCCCTTCAACAAGTCTGATGATATCTTGTTCGTCCGATATCCCGATGACACGTTAGAGTATCCCATTCCGCCTAACTTTTCGAGATCTATCCAACGATACTAGTTTCGTATCTAAATCGTTGTTAAATTAATTCATATTAATTAGTGTTCGTGTTAAACTAATCGAGTTATTATCGGCTAATTCGTCACTTGACTGGTCTAATAGCGTTGACGAGCTTGAGGGTCTTTACAAGTTGCATATAGACTAAGTTATCTATGTCGAAGATCTACTCAAATGGCCTGCATTGCATCAAAATCAGATAAGTTGTACGAAATGGCAGTTGATGGTGTGAAAGACCTTTTTGATAGAATCATGGATTAACATAATAAGTTGGTCAAAGGTAATGGATCTTCACAAATTCTGAATTGTGAACCTCAGGAAGATAATAACGGAATTCAGCAGTTGCATCAACCATTTGCTGAAAATCCAAACATGTCACAAACTAAAGGAAGACCTCCCAAAGACGATAAAGGAAAAGGAAAAGTTAGTAGTACGGGTAGACTACTGGCTGGGATTGAATCATCTACTGCTAACATAAAAAGAAAGTGTTCAGTTTGCCAACACACAATGCACGACAAAAGAAAAGGCCCCAAAAAGGCAGATATGAAGCAATTAAAAATCAGTGATCCTAGTAAGTATTACAAAATCTTATCTTTTCTGTGCATCATTAATTTCCTATTTAAACCGTGTTTATATTCCTATAGGTCCAAACTCCAGCAATGAGGATACCGTTTCACTTGGGATACAATAGTGATTACCAAACTCGGGTAATAATATACCTGCGAAGTAATTTGTAAACTAAAGATTACATTCATGCTCGCTAGTAAATTTGGACACAATGCTTCCTAACTAATAAAATCTTCATCGTTTTTTGCAGAAATATTTCCAAAACCGAGTTAAATGCGTAAGTGAGAAGAGCTCAAAGTATGGAAAAAATAACTGCGAAGGAAGTCCTAAAAGCTTGTAATGACTTGGTGTAAGCCTAACTGCTGATTAGTTCAAAAGCTTAACCATTCAGTGGAAACTCACTGATGGATGACCAATTGAAGTCAGATGAGAGATTAGTTTATGTGACTATATAGGACATGCTTTTCTTAAAGCGTTTTTCAGTTCGACAATATTTTGATATTTCAGTTCGACTATATTTTGGCAATGTTATGATTATTTGACAATCATCTAAGTATTCCGAATGTGATTCTACTAATTGAAAATGCGGGGGTACAACAACCTCACCCAATATTTCGATTAGCAATATGTATGGACTAACTCTAATATACTTTTAAGAGAATCAACTAGACAGTCAGACTCAATCTTAATAAAAAATATATCAAGGAATTAATATCTCTATCTTTTAATTTGATTTTTATTACTCAAGCAATCTGCGAGTCTTTATCAAATACTAGAGATATAAACTTGGATGGTACCAAAGACCAATATCCAAGGATCAATCAATTTCCAATCAACAACCAAAGGTTGGGTTTCACAATTGATCAATACAACGCACAACCTGTGATATTTCAATTATATAACAAAATATAATGCGGAATAGAAATAACACAGATACCAGAAGTTTTGTTAACGAGGAAACCGCAAATGCATAAAAACCCCGGGACCTAGTCCAGATTGAACACCACACTGTATTAAGACGCTACAGACACTAGCCTACTACAAACTAACTTCGGTCTGGACTGTAGTTGAACCCTAATAAATCTCGCACTGATTCAAGGTACAGTTGCGCTCCTTACGTCTCTGATCCCAGCAGGATACTACGCACTTGATTCCCTTTGCTGATCTCACCCACAACTAAGAGTTGCTACAATCAAAAGCCGAAGACTTTAATAAACAAATCTGTATCACACAGAAAAGTCTATGATAATAGATAAATTTGTCTCCCACAGATAAACCTATGAGATTTTGTTCCGTCTTTTGATAAATCAAGGTGAACATGAACTAATTGATAACCTGGACTTATATTCCCAAAGAACAGCTGTAAGGACCCTGAGCTCGTCAACGCTGTTAGACTAGTCAAGAGACTTATTAGCCGATAATAACTCGATTAGTTTAACACGAACGTTAATTAATAGAAATTAATCTAACAGCGATATATATACGAAACTAGTACCGTTGGATAGGCCTCGAAAAGTTACGCAGAGTGGACTACTCGAACGTGTCATTCGGATATCGGGCGAAGAAGATTTCATCAGATTAGTCGAAGGTAAAAATAGTTATTTTGCTATCGAACCGACCTGGCTTCCCTTATCAGTTTCTCGGGTGCCTTTAGGAATTTTAGTCGGCCTTATCCAGAGAAAAAATAAACTTTATTTCTCCTTCTTTTTCTTTCTTATTCTTCCTTCTTCTTTCTTCTTTCTTCTTTCTCTGTTCTTCTTCTGCTAAAGATCGAGAGACGAAATTAAGGTATGATTGAGAGAATCAAATCGTGAGGATCTATAAAGGAATGAGGAGTTGATGATTATGTTAATTATGAAGAAGAAGATGGTATCATTGTGATTTGTAATGAAGAAAAGAGATATGAAAGTTAGGGTTCATGAGTTGATTGAGGGTTTATGAGAAATTGATGACGAAATTAAGAAGTAGATGATGGGGTTTCATTATTAGAACAAGGAAGAAGAATTATCAGTTGTTCTTAGTGGATTCAGTGATGAATCGAGGATATAGGGTTTGTAACAAGAACTCAGAGAAGCTACTGAAGATGAAATTTAAGATGAAAGAGATGATGTTTGAGAAAAAATAAAAGATGGGTTTGATTGTTTTGAAGAGTTGGGGTTTTATGAGATTGTTCTGTAGATTTTCAGAATATGAAATTGTTGATGGTGTTTAGATTTATTGAACTCATGAAGTCGAGGAAAAGAAATTAGAGGAGAACTGGCTGGTGCTTGAGTATTGGTTTGAGGTAATTGTTATTTTCTGTGAATTTTGTTAAGTTGTGCAGTTCTGTTGTTGAATTTATGGATTCATCTATAGACAATGGATTGAGATGGATTGGTGAGTAAAAATGGAATTATGAATGTTTAGGGTGTATCTTGAATTACATAGAATTAATATGATGCAGGGATTGGACTGTGTTTTAGAATTTTTATTGAGATGAGTGGCAGGGAAGAAGATTTAGTGTTGGAAGTGAAGAACATGTATGTGTTGCTGGTACCTTTACACTTAAGTGGAACTGTTAATGTTGAGATTCACAACTGCAGGGGGGTCATTAGTTGTTGGAGTTTGAACTGAGGTTGATGTGGGTATGGTTTTGGGATTTGAATTTGAATTTAAATTGTTGTGGTTGGATTAGTTTGATATGGAGGTGCGTAGTTGTAAAGAAGATGTTGTTTGAATTGAACTGGTGGTGTTGGGTTGTAGGTGAACTGTGTTAGATGTTTTGTTATGTGTTTGGATGGTGGTGTTAGTTATAATTTTAGTGGAGCAGCAGATTCATTTTGTGTTGGTGGAGGTGGTTATGTAATTACAGTTGGTAATGGAATTGTTATGGATGTATGAGTGGATGAGAGTGTTCTTGAAGGCATGAACTAGTTATGAAGTTGAATGGAAGTATGATGGATCTACAGGGTGCTGTTGAAGTTGCATGAGATATAGGTGTTGGTATTGTTAATTATGATGAGATGTTGCAGGTAATGGTGATTAACCGAAGTGTATTGTGTAATAGCTGAGGATATTGGAGTGGAACTGGAAATGGGAGAAGAACAACTAGGTTGAAGTTGGTTTGGGTGTATGTGATGGTGGTTATGTGTCTGAAGTGAAGTATGAATGAGTACTTAGAGGTTTGAAATGGCAATGTAGGGTTATTGATGTTCTCAGTGGAGGCTTGCTTAGGACTGCAATTTCAGGTAACCTGTATTGCCTTTGTAAATTAATTTAGAGTTATAAATTGAAATGAATATTTTGTTGTAATGAAATAGATTAAAGTTGAATTGAGAATTGCAGATGGGTAAGAACCTTTGGCTTGTCTGACTGAACTTAGTCAGTCTGACTCGTTTTCTTTTAGCTAATTTAGTTATCTGACTGAGTCGAGTTAACCCTGTTAACCTGAGTTGAATTGTTTTTACTCATTGAGTTTCCCTGTCTAGACCCGAATTGACACAGTTGACCGATTCCTGTTTGACTTTGACCTTGACTGTTGACCTGGCCTTAGACGTTGACTGTTAGTTTGACCGTTAGAGACTGTCAGTTGACCAGATGGACCAGGCCTCATATTAATAGGCTGGATTAGTGGACTTGGGCTTAGGGCCAGTTTTCTTAATTAGACATTATGGACCTCTTGTGGTCTGAAGTAGCCTTAGGTTCCTTCTACAAAGTTGTAGAGATTCATAAGAATTAGTTATGGACTATAGAATCAACCTAATTGGATTATTAAATTCTTATTTATGCTTAAGATAAATGATAAGAAGGTGTGGAAACATAAATGGGCTTAGAACCATTAGCTTGACTTGTATGATTCTTGTGTGAGCCATTTTGACTAGATTCTTAGAGTGTTTATGTGATTAACAGTTAGTTATTAACAACGGTCGATTCAAAGGATGAACCAGTGGATCGTGGATTTCGAGGTAGGCGTTGCTTGTCATCAAAAGAGGTGGGAATACATTGAACTCCTTTGTAACCATTGTTGTTTCTTTTACAAAAGTCTTTATTTAACAAACTCATGCATTGTCTGATTGTACATTCCATGCTTAATTTAGTTTGCATTACGATTGTTCTGTTGATTCTTTGAATCTTTCCGCGATTTGGAAAGGACTTGTATTGTTTTGTTTTTCATTATGAATTGTTATGTGAAATGAGAATTTCCACTTGTGGTATATAGGATACGCTCCTTCATATTTATATCTACATGAATTCATCTTTTATGCACATGGCTAGGGCGATACACCACAATATTATTATTCTATGTGGAACAAAACGACATCAATATTATACATTGTTTGAAGAAGGAGTTTGTCCATATACATGTTTGTTTATTTGAGTGACTTGGTCACTTTTTATTGTTCGGGAAAACATGTATTGTTTTTCAACTCTTGCTTATGATTACTTTAAAGTTAAATTTTATTCCTACTGAGCACCCCTGTTAGGGATGGTGTGCTCACCCATTCCCACTTTCAGTTTCAGAGACAGATCAGAGTTGCGCAACGAAAGCTTCGAGGATTTGAGTTCGTTAACTTCTGATATGTTTATTATGTTGTATACTATATTTGTAAACCAAATGACTATTGTATATATATATATATCATTTGAGAGTATTGTATATATATATATATATATATATATATTTCTGAGCGGGGCTAGTTTTTGGGTTAAGATTTGTAGCAGATTTCTTAATTGAATGCTTAAGTTTATGACTTAGATTCGTTGGTGCCTCTTTATTTAGATAATCTCTTGGATTAGTCAGCTGCTAGTTTTGGGGGCACTACAATAGCCTAGTATTATCAATCACCTCACAATAATCTAAATCGTATGGTAGAGAAACTAGATATTGTGGAATCAAAACGATGAGACGAAGATGTTTGTGATTTCTTTTTATCTTTCCCTATCGGAGATATAATCTCAAGTCAATTATTCAATTGAAATCGTACGATAGAAAATGGCAAGATCAGATCGCTCAAATACAAGAAAAGTAGTTTCGTCTGGCTTCACAATCCCAGTGAAGTCTTTGAGTCGTTAACCTACAGGGTCTCGAGAAGAAACCTAAAGTTAAAGGAGAATCGACTCTAGCAAAACCAGCTAGTATCACACAGGAGGTGTGGGGATTAGTTTTTCCAGTTGCTAGATGTCTCCTTTATATAGTTTTCAAATCAGGGTTTGCAATCCAAGTTACCTTGGTAATAAAACATTCAATATTCACCGTTAGATGAAAAACCTGATTCAACCAAGCTATTATCTTTCAACCGTTAGATCAAAACTTAGCTTGTCACACACAAATGAAATGTATTTCATTTAGGTTTGAGTAACCGTACCTAAATGTGTACACTTAGTTGGTTCACAAATAGTTAACCAATGGTTAGCATATGAGCACTTTCATATTAACCATATTCACCTTTCTCATAACTAGTTCAAATGACTCATAAGAACTAGTTGAAGAGTTGTTCAGTTGCTTAGGTTTTTATTCATAGACACAATTGAAAGAAAATCGGTTTGATCCATTTGAATCAATTCATGAACAACATACCCATGGTTTTCAAAGATTACATTCCTTATAATTTATTGTTAAGTTCATGAACTACCGATTTGAAAAATAACCAGCTTGGGTATGCGTACCTTAGCTACTGTATTTGAGTCTACAAACTCAGCAGAAATTTTCGGTTCGAAAACTTCTGTGGGTACGCGTAGGGGTATGCGTACTTAAGGTGACTGGTTTACTAGTTTGCAAACTACAAACTCAGCAGAAATTTTCGGTTGAAAACTTCCACTGGTACGCGTACGGGTACGCGTACCCAACCTGTCTCCTTCACCAATACTGTATGCACACATATGCACACACTTGGTTTCAGGCACATGGATTTATACACTAATGTGCGAACACACTATATATGCTTATATCCATAGTTGGTAATCTCAACTCTACATTTTAATCATTGAAACATTCTTCTATAATGTTATGACAATCGTTATTCACGACTATCATCATCAAAGCTATTTTCAAGATTGAAACCTCATCATGACTTTCGTCACGGGTAAAGATGAATGTGGTTAAAGCAAAATCTTACCAACACATATTTCGAGAAAAATATAGGCGAGTAAACTCGGCTCGAAATAGCAAATGTGTATGTATGAAAACTATCATACTTATACGACTTTGTCTCAAGAGTAGGAGATAGAGTAGACTTTTGGGTGATAGATAAGTTCAAGTATCCACATACCTTTTTACTCGGATGAAGTTCCACTGGTTCCTCGAGTAGTTCTTCGTCTTTGTAAGATGATCGTCATGGAGTCTGGAGCTCAACTACACTTAACTATCCTAGACCGAGACTTAGTCATAAGTAAACTAGAAATCAAGACATATAGTTTTGATCACTAATATTGACAAACATGCTTGAGATAGCAACGCATGCGAGTTCGACCGAGCAATGCTCTAACAATCTCCCCTTTTGTCAAATTTTAGTGACAAAACTATCAATACATATGGATTACAAAATAAATAAAACTTTGTAGCTTCTTGTCCACATGCTTGATCTCCTTTGTGCTTCAACATTACTCGAAAACTTCGTCTTTTCCAAGTACTCCCATGATTTCATCGATGTTCAGTTCAGCATCATAGTTGTTGAAGTTCCGAAGCCATAAAAATGAGAAAACAAAAGCTCTCGATCATTGTTATACAATGTCATAGTATTATTACACAATATCAAAGTTCTTATATCACAACTTCGACAACAATACTATGGTGATATGTATCACTCCCCCTTAGTATATACTTCGTCTCAATAAGAAAACCACTCCCCCTTACATAATGATCCGAAAACCATATGCATTTGTAGTGTGAACTACATATTAATTCTCCCCCTTTTTGTCAATAAAATTGGCAAAGGTACGAAAACGGGATCCTAATGAAATTTTCATGGAGACACTTCAAGACCAAAGAAAAGGACATATCAACTTTGTTTAGATGCAATCATAAAGCAAAAGCTAAATGCACTCATCACGGAGTTTATAAAGATACAAGATAACTCCTCAAATATTTCACAGCCGCACTCCCCACAAAGATATGGAAATTAAGCGCAAGTTCAAAAGAACTCTCACCCATTTGATGTCATTCCTGAAAGAACAATAAGAGCGACCTTAATTTTACGAGAAAACAAGGATTTCTTTGGATACCAAAAACTATAAGGACATGATTTTGTATCCAAAAATTCTCAATCAAACTAATCACAAGAGAACCCATGATTAATTTAATCGGAATACACAACCAAATTAATCACAAACGAATTTGTGATTTGTTTAGTTGGAGATGCTCACATAAGAGAACTTATGGAGCCGCGCAGTATATACATAAAATGTGGATCAGGGAAGATCAATACTCCGGAATATACGAGGATTCATTCTATTTCCCATCACTATTTTCACAATGACGTATAATAGACATAATCCTCGTAAAACAAAAGATTTTAACCTATCTTCCATCAATAAATGACATAATAGGCTTAACTTTTGTTTGTCAAAAGTTCATCGATCTTGTATCAATACATGCATATCGACATATAAATGAGATAACTTTTGACAACGTATGGAACAGTAATAGTTCACGGACGCAAACACACATATCCCATAACATATTGCAATATATAAAACCGTAAAGATTAATACTGCAAAAATCATCTTCCAAAACAACTTTTAGAATTTAAATAAATAAATCTAAAAACATGAAGATGAAAACGTTGGACATAGCTATGTGTATAATGGCCATTCCAAACCCTAGTTATCCTTCTTAAACAAAAACAAGAATAAAATTCTCTTAAGAAGTTTTACTAGAAAAATATTTCACTTACTTTCAGAATTCTTCTCGTATTCCCTATATTCATCAAGCTCATCTTCAATTAGATCAATCGTTGATTCAACATTTTCGATCTTTTCTTCCAGTTACTTGGATAATAAAACCAATTCGTTTTTCAGAGCACTTACTTGTTCCAAAACGAGATTCATGGTCAAGGAGAGTTTCTCAAACTGGGATACAGATGGATTTCCATCAAAAGATACATCACGCTTGTCTGAGCATAACTCATTATCTGATGAGTCAAAAGGAATCTTCTTAGATGGAAACAAAACAGTCCATACATCACTCTCTTTGCTTGAGAGACTGGAAGAAGACATGGCGGAGGAGAGAAATGAAATGCTCGGCCTTCAAGGGAAGAGACTTCTTCTTAAAAGGAAGAAGATATTCTAAGAATATCTTTTGACTAAAACCCTAAGTCAAGGGTAGGTGCAAGGAAACAATTTTAAGAGTAACCGTTTATGAATGCTTTTAACCAAACCAAACATAGATAAGAACCAGACTAAGTACAGAAATACAACCCTCTTAGTGGGATATGGTTCTTGTAGAAAAAATAGGGTAAAAGAACCATCTTATATTCTTACTACAGAATAAACTTCTCCTGATCCAGAACAGGATTGGGAGGTCTCCATCTTAAGGGTGTACTTATCTCTTGATCCCGTTCTCCCCTTGTATGAACAGAATTGAGAGTTTTGCTCATTTATCTTAGAGGAGTGTTAAGGACTCTGTTTGTTGGTCTTTGAAGTCTATGAGTGGCCTTAGAAATCTCTTTTGTACTTTTAATAGTACATATGGAAGATTTCTTTCTCCTTTTTTGCAAGCATGTTTTGACTGAGGAGATAATCTCTTGATTTTTTGTGTTTATATTAGCTTGATGATCCTGATCAACGCACAAGATACCAGAATTTGCATCAATTGAGACAATCTTGTGATTTTCTATATCATCCTTTTCATTAGATATAGAGTCGGTATGATTTACTGAGAAGAAATAATCAAGGGATGGTATTTCTTATGGGAATCACTATTGCGAAGGCTTGCAATTTCATGTCTTAGAACATCCAGTTGACCTTCCAAATATTCAATCCTTTTCATGAATTTGTTCTTTTGGAGAAACACGATCGAGTAATTTGGAGTGAACTGGTTTGTTTGGAGGACACGTGTGATTGTCAGAAAAGAAGTTAAAGGAAGTTACACAGATTTCTTCCTCCGGACAGTAGTCAAGAGTAGTCATCCAAGCCTTTATTAAGTCATTAACTTCCTCATCAGAGTTTTTTAAAGTATGAACACTTCTGTAGCAATTTAAACAAGACTTATTTTCATGATTCTTTTGATCTTTATTATTTCCCTTTTTGATTGAGGTGTTTTTCTTTTGAGACTTTCTTTTACTCTGTCTGAGTGTCTTTTTCAACTGTTGTATGAACAATGAAAGAAATGAATTAAAGATATTCTCATTTTTTTTCAATCATTTTTGGGCGGCGAGATTTCTTATCAGATGTGGTAACAGAGTTTACTACCAAATGATGTTTCTTTCGTTGTTGCATATCAAGATCAAAAATATTTAACTTTCCAACCAGAGTATTTTTGGAAAGTGTATCAAGGTTATTTCCCTCAACGATGGCATGATTCTTAGAGTCGTATCTAGATGGCAGCGATCTGAGAATTTTCATCACAATGTCCTTTTCAGGAATAGTCTTACCCAATAGAAAAGATGCATTAACAATTTCAGACACTTTGTGATTAAACTCATCAAATGAATCTTCATCTGCCATACGAAGGTTTTCCCAATCAGAACTAAGGTTTTGAAGCCTAGCTTCCTTTTCACTGGTATTACCTTCGAATACGGTTTCTAAGATATCCCACACATCTTTAGACCTAGTGCAATTTGACACATGGTGCTGAAGATTTGGGGTAATGGCATGTATGATGGCATTCAAACCGTTGGAGTTTTTCTTTGCAGCATCGTATTCGCCAATAGTCTTTGGAACAATAGCGTTACCTATTGCCACAACGGGAGCATCATAGCCATTAACAACATATACCCATGATTGAAAATCACGCGCTTGAAGAAAAGCTCGCATAGAAATTTTCCACCATAAGTAATTAGAGCCATCGAAGACTGGTGGTACGTTAATAGAGATATCACCTCTGTCCATAGAGTCAGATCGCTACAAACACAGACTTGTAAGGTTTTTAAACGTGTTTGCCTTCTCTGATACCAATTGAAAATGCGGGGGTACAACAACCTCATCCAATATTTCGATTAGCAATCTATATGGAGTACAGACTAACTCTAATATACTTTTAAGAGAATCAACTAGACAGTCAGACTCAATCTTAATAAAAAGTATATCAAGGAGTTAATATCTCTATCTCTCGATTTGATCTTTATTCAATCAATCTTCGAGACTTTATCAAATACTAGAGATATAAACTGGGATGGTACCAAAGACTAATATCGAAGGATCAATCAATTTCCAATCAACAACCAAAGGTTGGATTTCACAATTGATCGATACAACGACAACCTGTGATATTTCAATTATATAACAAAATATAATGCAGAATAGAAATAACACAGACACCAGAGGTTTTGTTAACAAGGAAACTACAAATGCAGAAAAACCCCGGGACCTAGTCCAGATTGAACACCACATTGTATTAAGCCACTACAGACACTAGCCTACTACAAACTAACTTCGGTCTGGACTATAGTTGAACCTTAATCAATCTCACACTGATTCATGGTACAGTTGCGCTCCTTGCGTCTCTGACCCCAGCAGGATACTACGTACTTGATTCCCTTAGCTGATCTCACCCACAACTAAGAGTTGCTACGACCCAAAGTCGAAGACTTTAATAAACAAATCTGTATCACACAGAAAAGTATATGATAATAGATAAATCTGTCTCCCACGGATAAACCTATGAGTTTTTGTTCTGTCTTTTGATAAATCAAGGTGAATAGGAACTAATTGATAATCCGGACTTATATCCCAAAGAACAACCTAGTATTATCAATCACCTCACAATAATCTAAATCGTATGGTAGCGAAATTAGATATTGTGGAATCACAAACGATGAGACGAAGATGTTTGTGATTTCTTTTTATCTTGCCCTAGCGGAGATATAATCTCAAGTCAATTATTCAATTGAACTCGTACGATAGAAAATGGCAAAATCAGATCGCTCAACTACAAGAGAAGTAGTTTCTTCTGTCTTCACAATCTCAATGAAGTATTTCAGTCGTTAACCTACAGGGTCTCAAGAAGAAACCCAAGGTTAAAGGAGAATCAACTCTAGCAAAACCAACTAGTATCACACAGGAGGTTTGGGGATTAGTTTTTCCAGTTGCTAGATGTCTCCTTTATATAGTTTTCAAATCAGGGTTTGTAATTCAAGTTACCTTGGTAACAAAGCATTCAATATTCACCGTTAGATGAAAAACTGATTCAACCAAGCTAATATCTTTCAACCGTTAGACCGAAAATTAGCTTGTCACACACAAATGAAATATATTTCATTTAGGTTTGAGTAACCGTACCTAAACGTATACACTTAGTTGGTTCACAAATAGTTAACCTAGCCATATGAGCACTTTCATATTGACCGTATTCATCTTTCTCATAACTAGTTTAAATGACTCATAAGAACTAGTTGAAGAGTTGTTCAATTGCTTAGGTATTTATTCATAGACACAATTGAAACAAAATCGGTTTGATCTATTTGAATCAATTCATGAACAATATACCCATGGTTTGCAAAGATTGCATTCCTTATAATTTATTGTTTTAAGTTCATGAACTACCGATTTGAGAAATAACCAGCTTGGGTACGCGTACGGGTATGCGTACCTTAGCTACCGGATTTGAGTTTACAAACTCAGCAGAAATTTTTGGTTCGAAAACTTCCGTGGGTACGCGTACGGGTATGCATACCTAAGGTAACTGGTTTACTATTTTGCAAACTACAAACTCAGCAGAAATTTTTGGTTGAAAACTTCCGCTGGTACGCGTACCCAACCTGTCTCCTTCACCAAGAGCGTATGCACACATATGCACACACTTGGTTTCCGGCACATAGATCTATACACTAATGTGAGAACACACTATATATGCTTATATCCATAGTTTGTAATCTCAACTCTACATTACAATCATTGAAACATTCTTCTATAACGTTATAACAATCGTTATTCACGACTATCGTCATCAAAGCTATTTTCAAGATATTGAAACGTCATCATGACTTTCGTCACGGGTAAAGATGAATGTGGTTAAAGCAAAAGCTTACCAACACATATTTCGAGAAAAAGATAGGCGAGTAAACTCGGCTCGAAATAGCAAATGTGTATATATGAAAACTATCATACTTATAAGACTTTATCTCAATAGTAGGAGATAGAGTATACTTTTGAATGATAGATAAGTTCAATCTTGTAGGATCAGAATCTCGCAACGACAATATTTCAGCGAAATTATCAACAACACAATACAATAGCGTCGCAGAACAATTTCAGGAAGAATATAATAAATGACGTCATCTAAGATCACGAGAAAGATGTGATAGTCCTGCGAAAATTAGAGAGCTTGAGAAATTAATATTTGTAAGGTTGCGAGAATGTCGCAGACCATACCCGAAAATAAAGGACAGATTAGTTGTCATCCTCTATGTATTTCCTTATAAATAGTCGTTCGAGTTGTAAAGAGAGGGAGAGATCTTTTTTGAGTAAGAAACAAGTAAATAGGAGAGAGAAAGTCTAGAGCAGAAATCATTCTTGATTTATTTATCTTTTCTTGTAAGAACATTCAAAGATTGATCAATAAAATTAAGAGTGTAAACCTAAAAATGAATTGATTAATAATGAAATCATATGAGGGGTGTAGTGTAGGATTTCCTGCAACTACATAATGGCGCTAGAAACAGGGATTGAAGATCGAAAGTTGAAGATTGTTGTTGAGAATATTCAAATCAAGAAAGTGATTAAATAAATCAGTGAATCAGTTAGAAGAAAGATGAATAGAATTAATGAAGATGACAAAATATTGGAGTGTAATATGATAACAAAAACGATGATTAATGAATTCCATGAAAACATCAAAGGAAGAATACATAAACGAAATTTTGAAGGAAGGAAAGTTATGGCGGTAGAAAAGACATCACCCTTGAAAGATTGGGAAAAGCAAAAAATTACATTCATGGCGGCAGAAATACCAAAAGAAAATTTGAATCACACATCTCCGTTGGTTATCACAGTGCCTATTACGCGAAAAGAGAAGGAGACAACGACAAAATCCACAGGAGAATGGATATTGAACAGAACTTTAATCGATACAGGAAGTTCAGTGGATATAATATTTTATCACGCATTCCGGGGAATGGGATTTAAAGATGAAGAAATGTCCATTTCAACATATTTTGTTCACGGCTTTGGAAAATCCACAAAAAAACCTAAAGGAGAGATAGTGGTACGAATTCCACTTGGAGAAATCGAAACACATGTAACGTTGTGCGTGGTGGATATGGAATAGCCATATAATATGTTATTAGCAAGACCATGGATACATGCGATAAAAGTTGTGGTATCAATGTTGCATCAATGTATTAAATTCCCCACACCAAATAGAATAGGTGAAATCAGAGGAGATGTAGACAATGCGAAATTATGTCATCATATTGAAGTAAAGCATTATGAAGGACAAACAAAAAAGAAACAATTTCGCAGAAAGTTAGCAAAGGAAGAAAATAAATAAGAAGAATTTAGATTATATATGATAAGGGCAAAAGAAGGAAAAAGAATACCCAGCGAAATTTCGGAATAAGGAGGAGGACCTATGAAAACAATAAAAGAACCAACACCAATGGGAGAACCTAAACCCAGTTACACTGCCGCAGAACCAACAAAAGAAATAAACATTCGGACTATAGAGGAACCTCTAATATTGAGAATTGGAACCAAAATGGATATGGAAGAAGAAGAAAGAACTGTTAACTTGTTGCGAGAATATAAAGATGTTTTCGCAGGAAGCATGGATGATATACCGGGAATAAATCCATCAATTGCATGCCACAAGTTGGAGATTAACGAAAATGTGAGACCATTTAAACAGAGAATAAGAAAAATTGCAACAACTTACCATTCCCAAATAGAAGAAGAACTACAGAAAATGCTTGAGGCGGGAATCATAAGAGAATCTAAATACCCAGAATGGATAGAGAATATGGTCATTGTCCCAAAGAAAAACAAAGTAATCAGGATTTGCATAGATTTCACTGATTTAAACAAAGCTTTCCCCAGAGATAGTTTTCCGTTACCAGATATTCCTCAAATGGTGGAATCCGCAGCGGGAAATGATAAGGTATCATCTTTAGATGGATACAAAGGGTATAACCAAATCCCTCTCGCTGAAGAAGATCAATAACATACTGCTTTCTTTACCCCTAGAGGTTTATATTGTTACGAAAATTCCATCTGGTTTGCGAAATGCGGGAGCGACATTCCAAAGAATGGTAGAGAAGGTGTTCCCAAAATGGATACACAAAACATTAGAAATATACGTGGATGACATGTTAGTAAAGAGTAAAGAAGCTAAAGACCATGTACAAGACCTGAGGGAGATTTTTGAACAAACACGGCAGTATAAAATTTAATTGAATCCTGAGAAGTGTACTATTGGAGTTGCATCGTGAAAATTTTTAGGCTACATTGTATCAAAAGAAGGAATACAGGTTGATCCAGAAAAGGTGCAAGCAGTTCGTGACATGCCAACACCAGCAACAATAAAAGATGCACAGAAGTTGAATGGGATTCTAGCTTCGCTGGGGAGATTCATTTCGCGATCATCAGACAAATGCAAATATTTTTTCGATATACTCAAGAAGGGTGCGAAATTTAAATGGACTGATGAATGTGAAAAAGCTTTTCAAGGAATCAAAGAACATCTTATGAATACAACTATTTTACAAAAAGCAGAATCAGGAGAAGAATTATTGATCTATCTTGCGACGACGTCGCATGCATTAAGTGTGTGTTATTGCGAGTAGACGCAGGAGTGGAGAAACCCATTTATTACATTAGCAAAACTTTTAATACTGCCGAGAAGAATTACTCAAAGATTGAAAAGTTAATCTTAGCATTAGTTTATGCATCATTTAAGCTCCGCATATACTTTCAAGCACAAGATAAAGGTATTAACAAAAGTACCAATTGAATCAGTGATGAAGAATTCTAAAAGATCAGGAAGAGTGGAGAGATGGAATGCACAAGTAGGCCACTTTGATATTAAATATGAAATTTTGTCTTCACCAAAATCACAAGTTGTTGCAGATTTCTTGGCAGAATTTCCTTTAGAAGAAGATGAAGCAGTAGAAGAAATGATGGATGTAGAAGAAGAACATGGAGATCCAAAAGATTTATTAACAGAACCAAATAGATGGGAGATATTGGTAGATGGATCATCAAATGGAGAAGGAAATGGAGTTGGAATTGTTTTAATTTCGCCAGAAGGAATAAAATGGCTTTTTCATTCAGATTGGAATTTGCATCCACTAATAATGAAACAGAATATGAAGCTGTGATACATGCCTTAAAATTCGCAATAGAAATGAAACTAGAAAATGCCAGGATCACTAGTGATTCGCAGCTAGTTATTCGCCAAATAAAGGGAGAGTATACTACAAATGAACCATCCTTGAAGAAATACAAGAATGGTTGAAGAATTGTCAGCGAAAATCCCAAAAATAAAATGGAGGCACATTTCAAGAAAGGATAACAGACTCGCAGACGCTTTTGCTTTCATCTCAAGCATGATGACAGATCCAACTGCGAGATGCATAAAAATACAAACACTTCTGTCACCATCAATCAATAAAGAAGAAGAGACGTGGACGTGATGATAATAGACAATGAGAAGAAGAAAAATGAACAATATCGCAGACTGGAGAATGGAACTTCATGCATATTTGGCGAAAGGAGAAACACCAAGAAATAGATTGGAAACACACAAGTTAAAAAGCCGTGCAACGAATTATGAATTAAGAGATGGGTTGCTATACCGAAAATCCTTTAATGGACCATCACTCAGATGTTTGACACGAGAGGAAGGAGAAAAGGTGCTAAAAATGTTACATAGTGGGGATGCTGGCAATCATAGTGGAGGAAGATCTTTGGCACATAGAGCAAAAATGCAAGGTTATTACTGGCCATATGCATGGAAGATGCAAAACAAATATCAAGACGTTGCGAAGATTGTCAGCGGCATGGAAAGAAAATACATGCACCTGGAGCCATTGTCATCTTCAACCAGTGTGTGGCCTTTTGGAAAGTGGGGCTTAGATATTGTGGGGCCATTTTTACCAGGATCTGGACAAAGAAGATACTTAATAGTCGCAACAGATTATTTCACAAAATGGACAGAAGTGAAGGCAGTACCATATTCGCGACAAAGATATCTTTACATTCATATTCGAAAATATCATTTGCAGATTCGGAATTCCTGCACAGTTGGTATCTGATAATGGGAAACAATTTGAAGGACAGAATATAGAAATGCTACTTAATGCATTCAAGATAAAATGTGGAAAGTCTACTCCTTTGTATCCACAAGCTAATGGGCAAGTAGAAGCAACAAACAAAACAATTGCAGATATATTAAAGAAGAAATTGGAAGGACATCACAGAGCATGGTGCGAACAAGTACATAATGCAGTATGGGCTTATAATACAACTAGAAGAGAAGCTACTGGAATGTCACCTTTTTGTTTAACATACGGAGTTGAAGCGGTGTTACCAACAGAAGTTGTTATTCCGACAACAAAAAGAGAAGCTTGGGAAAAAATCTTAGTGCGGGCTTGATTTTAAATAAACTTGATGAATTAGAAAGAAGAGAAAAAGCTTTACAACAATAATATCAGCGAAGATTATCAGCGAAGATAGAGAGAATATTAAACGTGTCAAAATACGCGAATTTCAACCAGGAGATTTAGTTCTGCGAGAAACACCATATATCAGCGAGAAAATGGTGGAAAATTAGCGAAAAAATGGGATGGACCTTACATCATTAAGGAGATAGTTGGAACAGGAGCTTATAGATTAATGGATCCAGAAGGAAGAGATGTTGGTCATAGATTAGACAGACCATGGAACAGGTTGTACTTAAAAAGATATTATCCGTAAGAAGCTTTGAGAAGTTATGGATTCTGAAAGAATAATTGCAAGATTACTCATATCAAAACAAGATCATGATGTGCGAAATTTTCGCAGAGATAATCACAGAACAATGACATAAAAGGGGCGAACCTTTATGGCGTACACCCTAGTTCGCGAATAAAATTTCGCAAGAGGCAAATGTAAGACCTAAAGTACGTCATATTAGGGGGTACCTGTTGCATGGCTCAGGGAAAGGCTACACCGCCACCGGAACCTGAGTCATGGAGATTTGGGGTCAATAAAGCCCATCCGGGAGAGGCACCTTGGATTCTCAGCTTAAGCATATGACTTGGGTTGGGCGACTAAGGTAATAAGGACTCTCCCAAGGAGTGCAGATCTGATCAAGGCGCCGAGGTACACGGTTGAGTCAAGAGTGCCAGGGACGTTTGAAGCGTACCTTGCCATTCTTGACAAGTCTTGGCTTATACTGCACTCGGCCTGAAGAAAACCCCACTTAGGGTGCAGTCTCGTAACCATAAGCCCTATAGGTAAAAGGGATAAGAGGCTGCGAAAACAACTGGTTGTTGTTAAGACTGGATGGGAGGAGCTAACCTTGTATGGTAGAAGTACGCCTCCTTGAAGGGGCAACCAGGGGGAGATAAGGGCGGCACCCTCCATTAGGGAGCTGATAAGTGTCTTAAGACGCAAATGTCATGAGGCTTTTTATTCGCAAGGATATTAAGGCTTGTCATATTTGTGCAACAATCCTGAAGAGGCAATAATACAAAAGAAAAGATAAGACGAGATCAATGGGTTTTCGCATGAAAGTGCGAAGACGTCCTGCGATTTCGTCGCAAGACGGCAATGTCATGGGACTTTATTTTCGCAAGAATATTTAGGCCTGTCATATTGTCGCAACATTCCTGAAGAGGCCATAATACAAAAGAAAAAGTTAAGGCAAGATCAATGGGTTTTTGCATGAAAGTGCAAGGACGTCCTGCGATTTTGTCGCAATGACAAGAGGTGGCATAATAAGACCTTTAATTAGGAAGGCAAAATAAGACCATATGATAAAACAAAATATTTATAAGTATTCGTAACAGATTATTTTTTGCAAGAAAGATAAT
Organism: Papaver somniferum; assembly: GCF_003573695.1. NCBI lineage: Eukaryota > Viridiplantae > Streptophyta > Magnoliopsida > Ranunculales > Papaveraceae > Papaver > Papaver somniferum. The sequence goes on from NC_039367.1 coordinate 94,973,411, forward strand.
GAGAGGCAAGTATGGGAATCAATACACAAGAAGCATTATCTTTCTCATCAACAAAATATTAAAAGGAAAAGTTGACTCCAAAGTTGGTTGAAAAATGTAACTCGCAAAAGTGATAAAAATAAGACAGTTCAAGAAGACAAAGCTAGATAAGAAGCTCAAGCTTCAGTATTAATTTCAGTAGCAGGAGATAACAGAAATTCTTCGCCAATATTCTCGCAAGCCTCTCCTTCATTTCGGTTTTGATCTTCGCCTTGACTAGCATCTTGATTATCGCCAGCAATTTCTTCAGGAGAAATTTCTTTCTCATTCTGATTAACACCAGCAGATGCTTCTTTAGAAGGAATCTCTTCTTCATCTTCCAAGAAATTATCCTCTGCACCGCTTTCGTAATCATAATCACTATCAGCAGGACGAGGAACTTCATCATCATCTACTTCTAAAGGATCAATTGATGTAGGAGGAGATTTGGACAATAAAATGTCATTTACAAGGACTTCATCCCGGAGATGAACTTGGCGAAGAAGTGCTCTCTGATGATTCCTATCTTGAATATCCTTAAAATAAGCAAGATAATCAAGTCTTCTTTCTGCTCGGTCGCGAGAACCAGTAAGGGTAGAGACGAGCAATGCATTTTCTTTGCGAATTTTGGCATATTTAGCCTCCAAAACAGAAATGGAAGAATGAAGATTCTTCTCAGACTCTGCGAAAGATAGAATACAAAATTTCATTAAGATAAGAATTCAGAGAGATATGACAAAGAAAAGATAATTAAGGCAGTCAAACTATTATGACTACCTTCCTTTTGCGAAATAAGGTGTTGAATCAAGGACAGACAACTATTCTCCCAACGGTCCATTGCGTCATCAAATTTATCTCCAACTAAACCTTTAAGTCGAGACTGAAGATTTTTCTCTTTAGAAATAAGAAAGGCATTTTTCTTCGCAAGAGAAGAATAAGATTCTTCTAATTTGGAATATTGTTCTTTAAGCTGATTCGCCTTTACACTTAAAGCTATTCTACCTTGAATGAGTGTATCTCTTTCAGCGATAGATGACTCTGTTACTTCTTTAAGTTCATTTCTCAAAGAGCGAAGAGATTGCTCTTGGTCATCACATACTTTTGAAGAATACTAAGTTGTTGCGAAGATATCGCCATCTTGTTTAAATAAGCTTCTCTTGGATAAGGTTTTTTCATCTGATAAAGTTTCCATCCCTAAATTAGCTTTAGTTAAAGAATAAGAAAGACGAGATACTTCATTACTTAATAAATCTTGTCTTTGAACTAATTGGGTATTTTCATTGGTAAGATTATTTATATGATCAAGATAATATGAATAGAGGTTATCTAATTGGTTATATTTATCCATCAAGATTTCCTTATCAACACGGGCTTCTTCAACAGCAGATTCAGATTGATATCTCTCCATTATTCGTTTCTGGTTTAAAGCTTAACATGCGAAAGAGGGATTTCAAGGATAATTAAATATGGGAAGGATAAAACCATTAAAAAGGCAAATTAAAGACACAGATAAGAAAATCATACCTCTCAATTCATCATTCTTCTTGCAAAGATTGTCACGATCCAGTAAAACATTCTGAAGCTTCTGATTTTTGAGACGAAGAGCAGTACATTCTTTTTCCAAAGCTTTCTGCGAAGCAGCTCTGTCAGAACCCAAATGCTTGCTCAGAATTTCGCAAACATTAGACTTGATAGGATCAATAGAAGACTTCTTGACATCATCCAGAACTTCAGATAAAACTTTGAAGGCAATATCTATCCCTTCCACGGTTTCTTTTGAAAGAAGAAGAGACTTAGGTAGAGAAATGGTAGAGATAGAAGGTTGAGAAACATTCTCAATGGGAAGAGAAGAGGTTTCATTCACAGCAGGATCAACAAGGGGAGTTTCAATCATTGAGAGGTCAGCTGAAGAAATGAAGTCTGAGGCAGCTTTTTCGCGAATTGAAGATAAAGGTTTATCTTGCGAAGATGTCGCAGAAGATTTAGAAGAGATGAGTAAGTGGAAGGGAACAGAAGTTGGAACAGTTTTAAGGTGGCGAGATTTCTTGAGAGGTTTATTGACATCTTTATCACCCTGCGAATTACAATCCAGATAAGAAACAGAGGCAACAATATTGTTATTAGAAAAGGATAGTGTTTCTTACTACCTTCTCATTCGCAGACTTTCTTTTATGCGCAACAACCTTATGCTCCAATTTGGAAATGTTAGGGTTTTGAACTGTAAATCTAGTGTTGGAGGCGCTTTTGCTGAAATAACAAAAGTATGGGAATCACATAAACAACATCAAATAAGGCAATAAACAAAATCAATTTCAGCAAAACTCATAAAGAAGAAAAAAGAAAACTAACCTTGATGAATCCATGGAAGACAATAGCAGGGAGATTGTTTCGAAGAAAATTGCGAACTATGAAGATCTACAGAAGAAATAGTATGAAGATGAAGAATAACTTAAAAAGATTGAAGAAGAAAGAAGAAAAGTTGCAATAATGGAATTTGCAGAAGAACGATGAAGTTGCAGAGAAAATAAAAAGAAAGAAGAATAGAGTGAGAAGGAATATATATAGAGGGAATTTCTCCTCGAGAAAATAAACACGATTAATACGGAGAGATATAAGCGGTTAAAAAGCAACGGTTACAAAAGACGTGTCGAGAAATAAATGGAAGAAAGAATACGTGTGATAAATACAGAATATGAAGAGTAGAACAGCCGCGAAATTTCTCACATCATTCTCTACTTCGCAGAAAATATATGAGAAGAGGCAAGATGTAGGATCAGAGTCTCGCAACGACAATATTTCAGCGAAATTATCAACAACACAATACAATAGCGTCGCAGAACAATTTCAGGAAGAATATAATAAATGACGTCATCTAAGATCACGAGAAAGATGTGATAGTCCTGCGAAAATTAGAGAGCTTGCGAAATTAATATTTGTAAGGTTGCGAGAATGTCGCAGACCATACCCGAAAATAAAGGAGAGATTAGTTGTCATCCACTATGTATTTCCTTATAAATAGTCGTTCGAGTTGTAAAGAGAGGGAGAGATATTTTTTGAGTAAGAAACAAGTAAATAGGAGAGAGAAAGTCTAGAGCAGCGATCATTCTTGATTTATTTATCTTTTCTTGTAAGAACATTCAAAGATTGATCAATAAAATTAAGAGTGTAAACCTAAAAATGAATTGATTAATAATGAAATCATATGAGGGGTGTAGTGTAGGATTTCCTACAACTACAAATCTCCACATACCATTTTAGTCGGATGAAGTTCCACCGGTTCCTCGAGTACTTCTTCGTCTTCGTAAGATGATCGCCATGGAGTCTGGAGATCAACTACACTTAACTATCCTAGACCGATACTTAGTCATAAGTAAACTAGAAATCAAGACATATAGTTTTGATCACTAATATTGGCAAACATGCTTGAGATAACAACTTATTTTCTAGTCCTCGAGCAAATCTAATCTAGAAAATAAAATCCTAACTCACTGTCGCAGGCATCGCGATTGCACTTAGCATGTGCAACAAGCCTTTGAACCCCTAGGTGGCCCTAGTGGCCGAGTTATAGTCTCGGGAGGGTTTACCAGAGGTGTGCCCACAAAACCCTTTACTCCAGACCCTGGCTATCTACGCAGAACCTTGGAAGGAACTAAAGAATCTCCTTGGTTGGCATACTCTCATGGACTACAGGAGGAAGTACCCTGATGCGAAATTCCAATTGTTGTACACGAGTATGAACTCAAGCGTACTAAAATTCATATATAAGTGACAGAGCTCTACTCAGATAGTTTTTGGACATCATAACCGGAGTCAACCAATTACATGGAAAGATTAAGAAGATGGATGTATAGAAAAACGTTGATGGTTTTGATGTTGACTAAGGTGAACCGTGTTTCCCATATCTGTCTGAAGGCCACTACTAGGATGAAACTATCCTAATAGACTGAGATACCGGTCTGACTAATATCAACATAGCTGGCATATACAAGGGGACCAGCGGGTGATAATCCTAATTCTAGGTCAACACAACTGGCATATACAAGGGCACCAGTGGTCGACTTTATTGAATTTATTCCGGTTGGTCTGATGGCCTGGTCTCAATTCTTTTCTCTTTTTTATTTCAGTTTTTTTTTTGTATCTCAGTCACTCTATTTTACCCTAGCAATGGTAACAACTTGAATCGTGCTCCCCACCAAATCACTTAGAAACATATTTAAAAGAAAAGAAAATAAAAACAGAAGTGAAAAGGATTCAACGAGATATGGCGAAACTACCATGTTTTTTTTCTAACACCTGAGATCTGTGCTTTTATGAATAGACTCTTTAGATGTTTCCATCTAATCAGATTGGTTCCTCAACTCCTATAACCAAGATGCTTCCATCCACTTAGATTGGTTAGTGCTATCCTTAATAAGCATAAATTTCTAGGCTCTGGAGTTTATTTATTTATATTGCTACTAAAAAGTTTCTCCCATACCCCCAAACTTAAATCTAACATTGTCCTCAATGTTCTAAAGATGCAAAAAAAAAAAAAAGCATGAACAAGGAGAAACTGTTACCACTTGAAGAAAATAGTTAAGGAAAGATATTACCGTGTTGCATGAGCATGGGTTACATCCCAAGAAGTGCTTAGTTTAAAGTCTTCAGCCAGACTTGGAAAGAACTAGTCACCTCGCAGAATCATATAGCAGTAATCGGAATAACTGTGGGTCATCTGGATCAAAAAGTATTACCCAAAAGAAGAGAAAATTGCAATAGACCATGAAGATACCGAACATACCCTTATTTAACCTTTTGTTTAATACAACTATATCTACTTGTGGCTCAGGTTCAGGCTCTATAAAATGGTATAAATAAAATGTTTTCATGGGATGGACTTACTCAAAAAAAGGATTCTTAAGATCAGGTTGGAGAGTCTGGAAATACTCAAGTAGGAACATAGAAGCACATAACAATAACCTGAATAATTGGGGATCCTCTAAGTCAATCAGATTTGACTCACACAGCTGACCACAATGAGAGTGGTGGTCTTCCTTAAACAAATGTGTCGACCCTAATCTCCTAAATTAATTAGGTTTAGTCTCAGAACTTAATAACAGACACATCTGAAACTCATATGTTCCCACAATTGGAAGGAAGGTCTTTGGTGGGAAAACAAAGTCAATCTTGATATCATATCCTGGGTTAACCACATCGACCATAGGATGGGTTTCTAACAACTGAGCTTCTTTATGGACATCATGAGGTTCGGAAAAATGTGTATGAAGATAATCTTGTAAAATGGTTGAGGCACATATGTCAAGTCCCAAGTGAGGGACCTTTATGAGAGTTAAAGCACATGGAGAATGATAATCACCTCCAAACTTAGAGTTTTCAGTATTTCTAGAAAGACTAGTCACAACTTCCCTAATTTCAAGGTCAATTGATTCTTCTAAATCAGGTTCATCCTCACTTATCTCTACAAGTTCATTTTCTTTGTCTAAGACTATTGTTTCTAAATCGCTAGACTCAAAATAAACCCATTCCTCTAAACCATCACTGGCTTCGTAAAAAGGAAATACTACATCGTCTAAACCGGGGGTATTTCTAGTGAAATCCTCGTCATTTTGAATAGGTGAATAATTATTAAAATTATTTGGATTTAAACTAGAAATAGCACTATCATTATAACGCTCAATTGGGGTAACAAATTTTTGATCACTACGCCTAAAAACTTCAGATTCTTCACCAACACTATTATCATCATCATTAGTACTATCCTCATCATCATAGTAATATGAAGATGGTCGAACCTTATCTAAAGTATTGCTTCCAATTCTAACCTCGTCATCTTGATTATGTAAATAGAAATTTTCCTCATTTTCAAGGGTGACTTTTGAAGCAATGTATTGGCAATTCAGTGTAATTCGAGCAATTCTTTCTTCGGTTTCTAACTCAAGCCTACGTGTTGACTCAGAAAACTCACGTGTTGACTCAGTTAACTTACATGTTGACTCAGCTAACTTCCTGAGGGTATCTTTTAATGAAGTTTCACTCATTGCTACAGTTCTTTCGTCCATAACTAAGTCATTTCTGTCTGCTAACTTATGTGTCGACTCAAGTAACTTACGCGTTGACTCAAGTATCTTACGTGCCTCATCTAGAGGAGAGGAATTATAAGAATTTTTCTCGTATGACCAGTGGGAATGTGGATAGTGGTTGCGCTCACCACGGTATGGATTGTAACCTTCAAAATCTTGGCGTTCCCAACCACTATTCACATTATGGTCATAAAAAGAGTGATGTCCATATTGTTCAGTTGGATAATCATTGTATTGGCTATTGTTATACCAGTTTGACATTCTCAACACAAAATAAACCCACTGAAAGGGGATTCGCGGGTGTTCAGAAAACCTTACCTCCCGTTCCAGACGGGGGATGAACCGCTGAAGTCGACTCAGGCCACCGACTCCTATGTCAGTGTACGAACCTGAGGGGCCGAGACAGTATCGTAACTTTCGTCCTTCCCTGCAGCTGTTTTATTTAAATTAACCTTCCCTTAGGGTTTTTAAAAAAAATGTCCAATGTCCCAAAAAAATAAAGTTCGAAAAGTGTCCAAAAAGAAAAAAAATAAATAAAAAAGATTACAAAAAGTAAAACCTATTGACAATTTCTAAAAAATAAAATAGAATAAAATAATTATATACAAAATCTTCTTCTTCACTCCTTTTGGATTCCTCCTTTGTTTCCTTTTTTGGCTTCGCTTTTCTTTTCAGCACTTTCTCTCTTTTTCTTTAGCTCAGCTCCAAATCTGAAAGCAAACAAGAAATACCAAAACGCGTAAAAAAGAACAAAAATAATAAAAATAAAATATAACCTAAAAACAAATCTATACACAAGTCCGCGTCGGCGGCGCCAAAAATTGATGTGGTTATAGATAGTGGTAAATAGAGTTGTCGTTCACTTGGACTTGATGAGATTGATTTTAATAATTAATAAACTAAAACAAAAGAAAAATATATACAAAAAATTGTCATAGGATGAAGAGAGTTACTGGGACTAGGATTTCGTCGAATTCATAACATAGGGTTCAATTTATTTATTCTAAACAAATAAAGCTCAATAGATAAAATTAACATGGACTCTGGTTTTGCCAAGGTAGATTCTCAAAAGATTGGTTGTAAATCCTAAGCATGATGTATCAAAACATTTAAGCTAAGCATACCTCATCAAATTAAATGACAACCAATTAATTCAAATCATATTTCAATTAAAATTAATGCAAAAGTCTTAAAAAGAATTAAATAATTTTACCCATGTATGAAATTCGTCTTCCTCCTTCATTCCAGAGATGGGTTCTAGCTCCGCATGGTAGAAACACACTCAAAGGAATTTTTCATTGCTCAAAAAGGTGTTTGCAAGGAGAAAAAGTATAAAACAGTGTGCTTGTAACAGTTATAATTGTTACAGAATCGATTGTTACAGAGAAACACTAACTGACTGTTGCGAATTCGAAATAATTGCTACAAAAATTGTTACAAAGATATTGAATTTGAAACTATAGGTAACGGTTTCTGCGACTGTTTTTAACTGTTTTTCTGTGTTCTTCTTCTTCTTCACTGACAGCAGCAGAGACAAGCTCTGCAACTCCTGATTCTCTGCTCTATTCTCACCCCTAACTCTCCATAGCATCTTTGCTTCACCAGTACCCTATATATACTTGACAGGACCAAGAATCTCCCCACATAACTCCAAATCTTCTCGTAATGAATTCCGTATAAGTCACGGGAATAATTTCATTAATCTCTTCTTCTTCACGCGTCAACAACATCTTGAAAACTTCAACACGATCCTACACGTCCTTATATCGAGTCAAACACCTTCCAGACACACGCCACAACCAGATATATCCCAAAATATCCCGAGATATCTTCAACAGAGGAATACTTTCCCTGTTTTGTTCCAACCTAAAAATCACCCCTTAATTATCGAACCTAAAGCAATTACCACCTTCTGTTGACCATGACAGCTCATCCTCAAACAAATTCGTCAAGAAAATCTTACCAAATCTACTCGAGTTTAATGCAAAAAATCCTACCATCCACGTACTTCCTGATTTCTTCTCTCCGACGATGTATCCAAATTTCTTCGACTCTGATGGACTTGCAAGTCCTGTTTTGATGCAACAGGCCCAACAAAAAATATTGCATCGATTGAATCTCCCTAGACAACTTACAAATCCAAAATACAGTCTCGGATTTTCAAAGAAATAAACTGCACATTCCCTGTTTTCTTCCACACGATTATCCAGCCAATTTGAGTCGATTCCGACGATCATACCATGCCTGCGATGCTCAAACAAAACTTCCCAAACAATTGCAGCCATTGAGTCTCACCGGAACACCTTCAAAATTCGAACCCTAATTCTGGTTCTTTTGAAACCAGATTTTCCCGCCAGAAACTTGAATTTGAAATGTTGAATATGAAGCCCCTTAACCTGATGTCTGGGTGCGCATAGTAATTAGGACGCCCCTTAGTAATTGGGCTGCCCCTTATCCAAAAGTGAGAGTCCGAATAACACGTTCCTCCGGGTGCTTTAGACAACTCTTCGAGCCGATTTTTCCAAAAAAGTTTATTTCCAAAAATACCTAAAAATACATAAAAACACAATATTAGTACAAAAATCGAGTTCTAACAATACAAACATCGAGGAAAAATCAGACACAAAAATGTGTCTATCAGCAACGCATGCAAGTTCGACCGAGCAATGCTCTAACACTAATTGTGTGTCTTCCCAAGATAATACGTCACCTAAACAAGAGGAAACCCCTTTCAATATCAATTAGATATGAAAAGATGGAAAAATTCCAAACATGCGAAAAAAAGAAACCAATTTTTTTTCTCTTTTTCTAAAGCATGAAGTGTGTAATTTCTTGTCTCTTTTAAACCAGGCACTTGAGACAAGATACACTAACAAAACAATTAAGTTGTGCTGGGGTGAACAATAATATGTCCACCATAACCTTCTTGAACTAAATTCTTAGAAAAATGTTTCACAGATTGTTTAGACCGTATTTTTTCTAGTGGTCTAATCTTTTCTTTGAAAATTAACTTCTTCAGAGAAGGGATGAGTTCACATACCTCGGACGACTTCTAAACAAGTTTGAGCTTGTTTGCTAATCGATTTGCTCCCCGTTGAAGTTTATTGACATATCTTATTTTATGTTTGTACTTGTAACACATAGAGAGGTCATGACCAGTAAAAGTACAATAAGAACATGTCAATGTGGAGGATGGTTCAGACACCATTGCTGAGCATGCTGCTAAACAAAAAGTGGTACCTGAATCATGTGAAATAAAATTTTCAATAGTCAGGGAAAAATATGTTTTATCCTCTAATGTGGTTGACGGAGTTTCTCCAAGACGAATATCCAGATTGATATACGTATTGCTACAATTATCAAAATCAATATTTTCACTAAGGAGTGCAGCACTTGGTTTTTCATTTTCATCTGAATCAAAATGATCAGACATCTCATCAAGAATTGCAGGAAAACCTTTGTTCCCATTGTATTTTCTACGATTTGGACACTCATTATAAAAATGACCAAAACCCTTACACTTGAAGCACTGTGGCATATCCTCATCATCAGTATAGACTGTATCCCTGTTTTTAGGAGGAACAGGTCATGAGGTTTAACTGATGATCTAGGCTTATCTCTGACAAACCGTTTACTTTTCTTCAAAAGAAGATCTTTAAACTGTCTAGTGATCAGGGAGACTGAGTTATCAAGATCTTCATCAGACGAATCAGTCTCACGAGAATCATCCACAGAGTTGCCAACACTTTTACTTTTATCAAGTAATTTAGTGTTCTTTTGTTCTTTGAAAGAAATATCCTTCCCAGACTTGGATGTATGCTCATGATCAAAGATCTTTAACTTCCCAACCAGCGTGTTTCTGGATAAAGTATGAAGGTTATTTCCTTCAACGATGACATGTTTCTTAGAATCGTATTTGGCTGGCAACGATCATGAGAATTTTCATTACAATGTCCTTTTCAGGAATAGTCTTATCCAATGCAAAAGATGCATTAACAATTTCAGACACTTTGTGATTAAACTCATCAAATGAATCTTCATCATCCATAAGGTTTTCCCAATCAGAATTTAGGTTTTGGAGCCTAGCTTCCTTTTCAGAGGCATTCCCTTCCAATACAGTTTCTAAGATATCCCACGTATCTTTAGACCGAGTGCACCTAGTGGTGTTGAAGATCTGAGGTAATGCCATGAATGATAGCAGCGAGAATCTCGTTAGGTTCATATCTACCAATATCCTTTGCATTAGAGACACCGTTTACTGTAACCACTTAAGGATCATAGCCATTAACAACATAAACCCATGATTGAAAATCACGCGCTTGAAGAAAGGCACGCATAACAATTTTATACCATGGGTAATTTGAGTCATCGAAGACTGGTCGCATGTTTACTGAGATAACACTTCTGTCCATAGAGTCATATCGCTACAAACACAGACTTTTAAGGTCTTAAACGTGTTTTCCTGCTCTGATACCAATTGAAAAAACGGGGGTCTAACAACCTCACCCAATATTTCATTTAGGCAATCTGTCTGGACAAACTCCAAGAGAATCATCTAGACAGTCAGTCTCAATCAATGGAAATATATCCAAGAGTTATATCTCTGTTTCACAATGTAATCAACAAATCAAATAGATAGAAATCCGCGAGCCTGATTATTATGTGAAACAACTTGAACAATACCAAAGACCAATGTTCAAGTGTCAGTCAATTTATATTAACAACCAAAGGTTAGATTATCTAATTGATTGAACTATGCACAACCTCTGATATTTCAATTATGTAAACAAATATAATTCAAAAAGAAATAACACAGACACCAACAATTTTGTCAACGAGAAAACCGCAAATGAAGAAAAACCCTGGGACCTAGTCCAGATTTGAACATCACACTGTATTAAGCCGCTACAGAAACTAGCCTACTCCAAGTTAACTTCGGACTGGAATTTAGTAGAGCCCTAACCAATCTCACACTGATCAAGGTACATTCACTTTCCTTACGCCTCCGGATCCCAGCAGGACTCTGCGCACTTGATTCCCTTAGCTGATCTTGTTAGAGCACTGCTCGGTCGAACTCGCAAGCGTTGCTATCTCAATCTTGTTTGTCGAGTTTAGTTTCCCAAACTATAAGTCTTGATTTCTATTATACTTATAGCTAAGTCTCGGATTAGGATAGTAAGTGTAGTTGAGCTTTACACTCCACGACGTTCATCGAATGAAGACGAAGAACTAATCAAGGGAACTTGTGGAACTTCATCAACAAAAGATATGTGGAGACTTGAACTTATTTATCGCTCAAAAGTCTATCTATTATATCTACTATTTTGAGACAAAAGTCGTATTGCTATATAGACTTCAATTATACACATTTGCTATCTCGAGCTGAGTTTAACTCACTTATCTATTTCTCGAAATATGTGTTTGTAAGCTTTCGCTACCAAGTTCATCTTTACTCTTGACGAAAGTCAAGATTGATTATTTCAATAACTTGAAAATCGCTTTGATGTTAATAGTTCGTGGATAACAACTATTGCCATCCTCTAAGAACGTTTCAATGACTGAAATGAGAGTTTAGAACAAGTAACCTTGTTTGGATATAAGCATAGTGTGTATTCACATTTGTGTATAAATACAAAACTGGGAACCTAAGTATACGTACCCGTATGCGTACTGCTTGGTTATTGGAAGTCCGGAATCTAAGTATGCGTACATGTACGCGTACTGGCAGAAGTTTGGGTTCCGTGAATTTCTGCTGGAGTTTGGAATGTGAATTGGCATGCATACCCGTACGCATACTGGCGTAACCAAACTCGGTCTGGAAACTTAGGTATGCGTACCCGTTTGCATACTTAAGTAGGTTACTTTCTAAAATCAGTTTGTTTATGAACTAAAACATTTACATAACAAGGAGTGCAATCTTTTGCAAACCGTGGCTATGATGTTCATGAATTCATTCGCGTGAATCAAAATCTATTTTGCTTCAATTGTGTCTTGTATACTTCTATGAGAACTCTAAGCAATTGAATAACTTTCTAACTAGTTTCATTTGAGTCATTTGAACTAGTTATGGTGAAGATGAATAAGGTTGATATGAAAGTGCTCATATGGCTAACCATTGGTTAACTATTGTTGAACCAACTAAGTGTACACGTTTAGGTACGGTTGGCCAAACCTAAATGAACTTACATTTCATTTGTGTATAACAAGCTAAGTTCGATCCAACGGTTGAAAGATATTAGCTTGAATCTAATCAGGTTTTCATCTAACGGTGAATATTGAATTCTTTGTTACCAAGGTAACTTAGATTGCAAACCCTGATTTGAAGACTATATAAAGGAGAACTCTAGCAACTGGGAAACCTATCCACACACCTCATGTGTAATACTAGTTGCATAAGCTAGAGTCGATTCTCCTTTAACCTTAGGGTTTTCACAAAACCCTGTAGGTTAACGACTTGAAGACTTCATTGGGATTGTGAAGCCAGACCCAACTATTTTCTCTGTAGTTGCGTGATCTGATCTTGATGTTTTCTATCGTGATTGAGTACAATCGTAAGATTGGCTTGAGATTTATATCTCCGATAGGCAAGAAGACTTCATTGGGATTGTGAAGCCATACCCAACTATTTTCTCTGTAGTTCCGTGATCTGATCTTGATGTTTTCTATCGTGATTGAGTACAATCGTAAGATTGGCTTGAGATTTATATTTTCGATAGGAAAGATTGAAAAGTAGTCACCAACACCTTCATCTCATCACTTGTGATTCCACAATATCTTATTTCGTTAATCGATTAAGATTATTGTGAGGTGATTGATATTTCTAGGTTGTTTTTCGGGAATATAAGTCTGGTATATCAATTGGTTCATGTTCACCTTCATTTATCAAAGGACGAAACAAAAATTGTAGGTTTATATGTGGGAGACAGATTTATCTATTCAATAGATTTTTCCGTGTGATACAGATTTGTTTATCAAGTCTTCGACTTTGGGTTGTACCAACTTTTAGTGTTGGGTGAGATCATCTAAGAGAATCAAGTGCGCAGAATTCGGCATGGTTTTTGAGGCGTAAGGAACGCGATTGTACCTTGATCAGTATGAGATAGATTAGGGCTCAACTATATTCCAGACTCTATATGCTAGAGTCTGTAGAGGCTTAATACAGTATGGTTTTCAAATCTGGACTAGGTCCCAGGGTTTTTCTGCATTTGCGGTTTTCTCATTAAAAAACTTCTGGTGTCTGTGTTATTTCTTATCCGCATTATATTTTTTATATAATTGAAATATCATAGGTTGTGCGTTGAATCGATCAATTGGTAAATCCAACCTTTGGTTGTTGATTGAAATTGATTGATCCTTGAACATTGGTATTTGGTACCGTTCAAGTTATTTCTCTTGTATTCAATCAGGCTCGCAAATTCCTATTTGTTTGATTGCGGATTGAATCGAGAAATTGAGATATAACTCTTTGATATACTTTTTCTTAAGATTGAGTCTGACTACCTAGTTGATTCTCTTGAAAGTATATTGGAGTTAGTCCATAAAGATTGCTAAACGAAATATTGGGTGAGGTTGTTAGACCCCGCTTTTTCAATTGGTATCAGAGCCCGGTGTTTGTAACGATCTGACTCTATAGACAAAAGTTTTATCTCAATAAACGTACCACCAGTATTCGATGGCTCGAATTACTTATGGTGGAAAATTGCGATGCGTGCCTTTCTTCAAGCGCGTGATTTTCAATCATGGATTTACGTTGTTAATCCAATAGGCATTGTAACTGTTCCAAAGGATATTGGTAATTATGATGCTTCCGAGATTCTTGCTGCAAAGCAAAATTCTGAAGGGTTGAATGCGATCATCCATACAATTACCCCAGATCTTCAGCACCATATGACTATGTGCACTCGGTCTAAAGATGCTTGGGATATCTTAGAAACCGTATTTGAAGGGAATACCTGTGAAAAGGAAGCTAGGCTTCAAAACCTAAATTCTGATTGGGAAAACCTTCGCATGGCAGATGAAGATTCATTTGATGAGTTTAATCACAAAATGTCTGAAATTGTTAATGCATCTTTTGCATTGGGTAAGACTATTCCTGAAAAGACATTGTGATGAAAATTCTCAGATCACTGCCATCCAGATACGATTCTAAGAAACACGCCATCGTTGAAGGAAATAATCTTGATACTCTTTCCAGAAACTCTCTGGTTGGAAAGTTAAAAATACTTTATCTTGATTAGAACACAGCCAGAACATCTGCGTTCAATGTTATGACCAACACAAGTGAATCTTCTAACTTGTCTTGGGCTGATGAATGTTGTTCCAATCATGTTGATTTTCATAAATCATTGATAACAAAAAAGATCAAGGATATGGAAAAAAGAATCAAAAGATGTGATAAACGTCTCTCTCTAGTTAATGCTTCAGATGATTCAATACAAGAAGAATCTTCCCTGGTTGTCAACATCTTGCATACTTCCCATATGTGCAATGGACTTTCAGCTCGTGCAGCAGAAACCTCCACCTACTTAAATTCTGATTCAGAGCTTGAGTCTGACACATATATTTTTGAATTCTTGGATAAATGTGAAGAAATTCACCAAGAAAATATTCAACTAAAGGCTTTGTTGAAGAAACTTGAATCAGCGCTCTAAGTGAAAAATATTGAGGTAGATTGTCTTAATGATGAATTCACCAGAACCATGTCTCTAGAGGAAAGAGAAATTAATTAATACTCTTAAGGACGAACTGCAAAGGTTATCTGGAAGTTCTGACAAAATCTCAGCAATGTTATTCCGTCAGAAGTCCTTTGGGAACACAAATGGTTTAAGGTTCAAAAGCAAAACTGCATGCACGAACAACTCCTTTGTTCTGACCGATCTCGGAACAATGGCTGTTGAATGTTGTGATAAACAGGAGGTAATTCAACAGAACAAAAAATATTTATTTGTTTGTTCGTTTTGTGGAAATGCAAATCATGTTCAAAGTAATTAACTGTTGGAGATTCAAGAGGAACAACAAACGAATTGCCAAACTTCAAAAGGAGATGCAAAGGATGAATCTGGTTTTGGGTAATCAACATGGTTCTCCTGAAAACAAGAAGAATCCCAATAGTACCAGATTTAGACGAGGTAAGAAATTTGTTTATACAACAAACCTTGATAAGCCACTATGTGGTAAAAGACGTGAGCATTCGGCTCACTCCGTCGCTGTCTAATACTAGTGACGTCCGCATCCTCAACTTCAACTTGAGAAAGTGAGGTTTGCATCAAGGTTGCTCAAGTTTTGTATATCTATTAATTTCTTATTTTTGTTAAGAAAATATTCTCTTGTTAAAATAGATAATGGATAATAAACCATAAAAGACTTGTTCAAAGTTCATCTAGGGTTTGGGTGTCCATAGAGCTATTTATAATCATTTGTAATCAAAGTGTCCTTCACCTCGTATCTCTTTGAAAGATACAGTTTCATGGATCCTGTAACTAGAAGTACCACAAACAGGGGTGCATTCGAAGCGGTTAACGTGTATCTGTGTGGAGGAATCACTTTATCAAGAAATATGAAAGAGAGATCTAGAAATGATGGAGAAGGTTCTTCCTCTAACTGCCTCTTGTCTGTTTGTCATTTTTATTATAACTTTAGAGGTATGGTCAAAGATTTCATCAACAAAAGAAATGATTTGAAATCTCA
The DNA here is from genome assembly GCF_003573695.1 of Papaver somniferum. Taxonomy (NCBI): domain Eukaryota; kingdom Viridiplantae; phylum Streptophyta; class Magnoliopsida; order Ranunculales; family Papaveraceae; genus Papaver; species Papaver somniferum. Next base: position 94,989,196 of record NC_039367.1, read on the forward strand.
AATCGTTTCCTATTTAGAAAAGACAACTCACTATGAACAAATTTTGTTTCTAACAAAGAACACCTTATGTGAGCTAAAAAGAGAACTTAGTGAGTTGACTGATATTTCTGAAGATTTAGAGGAATTGAACGATCCCATAATCAATGGGTTTTTAAATAATGAGAAGGAATTCTCAGTAGATGCTCTGAGAAAGCTCTACAATGTCTAGGAAACTTCTTATGAGAATTTATCTTGTGTTTTAAGAAGGATAACTAGGGTTTGGAATAGCAATTATCGTGAGTACACATTGCTATTTCCAACGATTTTCATCTTGAAATGTTTTTAGATTTATTCATTTAAATTCTAAAGTTTATTTGGAAGATGATTTTGTTGTATTATTCTTTATGGTTTTATATATTGCAACTTGTTATGGGGTATGTGTGTTTGCGTCCGTGAACTATGATTGTCTCATACATTGTCAAAAGTTAAGTCTTTCATATGTCTTTATGCAAATATTGATAAAAGATTGAATGAACTTTTGAAAAACAAAAGTTAAGCTTATTATGTCATTATGCAAATATTGATGGAAGATAAGATGAACTTTTGTTCACAAAGATTAAGTTTATTATATATCATTGTGCAAATAGTGATGAAACATAGAATGAATCTTTGAATATTCCGCAGTATTGGTCTTTTCCTGATCCACATCTTTGTGTAAATATTGTGCGGCTCCGTAAGCTTGCTTATGTGAGCATTTCTGATTAAATTAATCATGGGTTCACTTGTGGTTAATTTAATTGAGTATTTTGGATATAAAATTCATGTTTCATGAGATTTGTTAATTTCCAAAGAAATCCTTCTTTTCTTGTAAAAGTAAGGTCGCTCTTGTTGTTCCTTTTGGAATGACATTTTATGGGGGAGAGTTCTTAATTGAACTTGTGCTTAATTGCCAAATCTTTGTAGGGAGTGCGGTTGTGGAATATTATAGGGGTTATCTTGTATCTTTATAAACTCCTTGATGAATGCATTTAGTTTTGGCTATATGACTGCATCTAAACAAGTTGATATGTGCTTCTCTTTTGGTCATGAAGTGTCTCTATGGAAATTTCATTATGATCCCACTAATTTTTGTACCTTTGCCAATTTTGTTGACAAAAAGAGGGAGAATTAATGTGTAGTTCACACTACAAAAATACATATGGTTGACATATCATTATGTACGGGGGGGGGGGGGGGGGGGGGGGGGTTAATGTGAGATGAAGTATTGACTAAGGGGGAGTTATACATATCACCATAGTATTATTATCGAAGTTGTGATAAAATTGAACTTTGATGCTGTGTGATAATACTATGACACTGTATAACAATGATTGAGAGCTACTGTTTTCCCATTGTTATAGCTACAGATCTTCAACAACAATGATGCATAGTTGAATATATTTGGAATCATTGGAGTACTTGGAAGTGACGAATATTTCGAGTAATGTTGAAGAACCAAGGAGATCAAGCATTTGGATGAGAATCTACAAAGTTTATTTATTTTGTATTCCATATGTATTGATAGTTTTGTCACTAAAATTGACAAAGGGGGAGATTGTTAGATCACTGCTCGGTCGAACTCGCAAGCTGTTGCTATCTCAAGCTTGTTTTTCAAGTTTAGTTGCCAAACTATTAGTCTTGATTTCTTATAGCTAAGTCTCGGATTATGATAGTAAGTGCAGTTGAGCTTTAGACTCCACGACGTTCATCGAATGAAGACGAAGAACGAATCAAGGGAACTTGTGGGACTTCATCAACAAAAGGTATGTGGAGACTTGAACTTATCTATCACTCAAAATTCTATCTATTATATCTCCTATTTTGAGACAAAAGTCGTATTGCTATATAGACTTCAATTATACATATTTTCTATTTCGAGCTGAGTTTAACTCACTTATCTATTTCTCGAAATATGTGTTGGTAAGATTCCGCTTTAACCAAGTTCATCTTTACTCTTGACGAAAGTCATGATTGATTATTTCAATAACTTGAAAATGAGAGTTTAGAACAAGTAAACATATTTGGATATAAGCATAGTGTGTATTCACATTTGTGTATAAATCCAAAACCGGAAACCTTAGTATGCGTACCGGTACGCGTACTGGTTGGTTGTTGGAAGTCCGGAATCTAAGTATGCGTACATGTACGCGTACTGGCAGAAGTTTGGGTTCCGTAAATTTCTGCTGGAGTTTGGAATGTGAATTGGTATGCGTACCCTACGCGTACTGGCGTAACCAAACTCATTCTGGCAACTTAGGTATGCGCACCCGTTTTGCATACTTAAGTAGGTTACTTTCTAAAATCGGTTTGTTCATGAACTAAAACATTTATATAATAAGGAATGCAATCTTTTTCAAACCGTGGCTATGATGTTCATGAATTGATTCGAGTGAATCAAAATCGATTTTGCTTCAATTGTGTCTTGTATACTTCTATGAGATCTAAGAAATTAAACAACTCTCTAACTAGTTTCATTTGATTCATTTGAACTAGTTATGGTGAAGATGAATAAGGTTGATATGAAAGTGCTCATATGGCTAACCATTGGTTAACTATTGTTGAACCGACTAAGTGTACACGTTTAGGTACGGTTGGCCAAACCTAAATGAAGTTATATTTCATTTGTGTATAAAAAGCTAAGTTCGATCCAACGGTTGAAAGATATTAGCTTGAATCTAATCAGGTTTTCATCTGACGGTGAATATTGAATGTTTTGTTACCAAGGTAACTTAGATTGCAAACCATGATTTGAAAACTATATAAAGGAGAACTCTAGCAACTGGTAAACCTATCCCCACACCTCATGTGTGATACTAGTTGCATAATCTAGAGTCGATTCTCCTTTAACCTTAGGTTTTTCACGAAACCCTGTAGGTTAACGACTTGAAGACTTCATTGGGATTATGAATCCAGGCCCAACTATTTTCTCTATAGTTGCGTGATCTGATCTTGATGTTTTCTATCGTGATTGAGTACAATCGTAATATTGGCTTGAGATTTATATCTCTGATAGGCAAGATTGAAAAGTAGTCACAAACACCTTTGTCTCATCGCTTGTGATTCCACAATATCTTGTTTCGTTAATCGATTAAGATTATTGTGAGGTGATTGATATTTCTAGGCTGTTCTTCGGGAATATAAGTCTGGTATATCAATTGGTTCTTGTTCACTTTGATTTATCAAAAGACGGAACAAAACTCCTAGGTTTAACCGTGGGAGACAAATTTATCTATTCAATAGACTTTTCTGTGTGATACAGATTTGTTTATCAAGTCTTCGACTTTGGGTCGTAGCAACTCTTAGTTGTCGGTGAGATCAGCTAAGGGGATCAAGTACGCATAATTCGGCGTGGTTCTTGAGGCGTAAGGAACGCGACTGTACCTTGATCAGTGCGAGATTGATTAGGGCTCAAATACATTCCAGACCGAAGTTAACTTGTAGTAGGCTAGAGTCTGTAGCGTCTTAATACAATATGGTGTTCAAATATGGACTAGGTCCCAGGTTTTTCTGCATTTGCGGTTTCCTCGTTAACAAAACTTCTGGTGCCTGTGTTATTTCTTTTCCGCATTATTTTTCGTTATATAATTGAAATATCACAGGTTGAGCGTTGAATCGATCAATTGGTAAATCCAACCTTTGGTTTTTGATTGAGATTGATTTATCCTTGAACATTGGTCTTTGATACCGTTCAAGTTATTTCTCTTGTATTCAATCAGGCTCGCAAATTCCTATTTGTTTGATTGCAGATTGAATCGTGAAGTTGAGATATAACTCTTTGATATACTTTTTCTTAAGATTGAGTTTGACTGTCTAGTTGATTCTCTTGAAAGTATATTGGAGTTAGTCCATACAGATTGCTAAGCGAAATATTGGGTGAGGTTGTTAGACCCCCGCCTTTTCAGATCTCACCCACAACTAAGAGTTTCTACGACCCAAAGTCGAAGACTTGATGAACCAATCTATCTCACACAGAAAAGTCCATTGAATAGATAAATCTGGCTCGCACAGAAATACCTAAGAGTTTCATTTCGTCTTTTGATAAATCAAGGTGAACAATAACCAATTGACAACGGGATTATATTCCCGAAGAACAACCTAGTAATATTAATCACTTCACAATACTCTTAATCGTATGGTAGCGAATCGAAACAAGATATTGTGGAATCACAAACGATGAGACGAAGATGTTTGTAACTACTTTTTATCTTTCCTATCGGAGATTAAATCTCGAGAAAATCTTAGAGAATATAATACTCAATACGATAGAAAACAACAAGATCAGAACACACAACTATAGAGAAAATAGTTGGGTCTGGCTTCACAATCCCAATGAAGTCTTGAAGTCGTTAACCTACAGGGTTTCGTGAAAAACCTAAGGTTAAAGGAGAATAAACTCTAGTTTATGCAACTAATATCACACAGGAGGTGTGGGGATTAGGTTTCCCAGTTCCTAGAGTTCTCCTTTATATAGATTTCAAATCAGGGTTTGCAATCTAAGTTACCTTGGTAACAAAGCATTCAATATTCATAAAACCTGATTAGATTCAAGCTAATATCTTTCAACCGTTAGATCGAACTTATCTTGTTATACACAAATGAAATGTAACTTCATTTAGGTTTGGGTAACCATACCTAAACGTGTACACTTAGTTGGTTCAACAATAGTTAACCAATGGTTAGCCATATGAGCACTTTCATATCAAACTTATTCATCTTCACCATAACTAGTTCAAATGACTCAAATGAACTAGTTAGAGAGTTGTTCAATTGCTTAGATCTTATAGAAGTATACAAGACACAGTTGAAGCAAAATCGGTTTGATTCACTCGAATCGATTCATTAACATTATAGCCACGGTTTGCAAAGATTGCATTCCTTATTATAATTTTTTTTTAGTTCATGAACAAACTGATTTTAGAAAGTAACCTACTTAAGTATGAAAACGGGTACGCGTACTTAAGTAACCGAATTGAGTTTGTTTTTCCCTTTCAAACTCCAGCAGAAATTCACGGACGTGGAACTTCAGCCAGAATGAGGAACTGGAAGCTGAAGTCAAAGGTCTTCGCGAGAAGAACAAACAACTAGAAATTGATTCTTCTTTGCACAAGAATAAAATCTGTAGTCTTCATCAAGCTGATAATCAACTCTATGGTATGTTACTTTTCTCCTTTCCCTTCATTCATTCATCCTGTTATTTTATCTTATTTGATTGATCCTTTTTTCAGACATTTATGGTCTTTCTGATGAAGCTACCGTTCTTCGTTCATTTCCTAATGCCTTGGATAATGACACCCTTCTTGAGCATCTTAATAAATCTTTAAATAGTTTCTCAAATGATAAAATTTCATCTCTTTCTCTGAATGAACTGAGATCCAAATTTCGCCTCTTAGAGATTGACCATAGATCTAGTTTAGGCTTAACCAACCAATTTAAGCGTTTCTTTCTTAATTCTAAAGAGAAAATCAATGAGCTAAGAACCAAAATTAGCGGTCTCATAGATGATAAGGATCGCATTTCTAACCAAGGTGCTGAGACTTTGGCAAAATTCCAAGAAATTCTTCTTGAAGTTAAACTTGAACGGGATGAAGCTAACCGCCAAAATGTCGTGCTTAACGAGAGAGAAAACCAAATTCATTCCCGTCTCCTTATAAATAATGAGGATGAATTCGCTTGGGCTGCGAAAATCTTAGACGATGCCAGAAAAGATTTAGGTGTAAATGTTAGTCTCCAAGTTGAGCATACAGCCTTGATTAGAGATATGATTTATGATAGAGAAGGTTATTAACTGTTCTTCTTCACTAATATTTTGTTTCTTATGAATTTTCATAAAGTTATTAATTGATTCTTTGGAAACATCTAAAGAGTCTATTCATAAAAGTACAAAGCTCAGGTGTTAGAAATAACACGATAGTTTCACCATATCTCGTTGAGTCCTTTTCACTTCTATTTTTATTTTATTTTGTTTTTAAACTATGTTTCTCTAAGTGATAGGTGGGGCCCACGATTCAAGTTGTTACCAATGCTAGGGTGAATTAGAGTGATTGAGATACCATGAAAAAAAAAAGTTGAAAAAGAAAAAGAGATAAAAAAAAATGGTAGTTACCAAAAAAAAAAAAAATTTGAGACCAGACCATTTGACCAAAAGGAATAAATTCAATAAAGTCGACCACTGGTACCCTTGTATATGCCAGTTGTGTTGACCTAGAGTTAGGTTATCGACCACTGGTACCCTTGTATATGCCAGTGTGTTGATATTAGTCAGACTAGTATCTCAATCCATTAGGATAGGTTCATTTTGGCGGAGGCCTTCAGACAGATATGGGAAACGCCGTTCACTTAGTAAACATCAAAACCATACATGTTTTTCTATATCCATCTTCTTGATCTATCCATGTGATTAGTTTTGACTCCGAATATGATGTCCATAGTGCAACTATCTGAGTAGAGCTCTGTCACTTTATATGAATTTTAGTATGCTTGAGTGCAAACTCGTGTACACCAATTGGAATTTCGCATCAGGGTACTTCTTCCTGTAGTCAATAAGTATGCCAACCAAGGAGATTCTTTAGTGCCTTCCAAGGTTCTGCGTAGATAGCTAAGGTCTGGAGTACAGGTTTTGTGGGTATATCTCTGGTAAGCCATCCCGAGACTATAACTCGGCCACTAGGGCCACCTAGGGGTTTAAAGGCTTATTGCATACGCTAAATGCAATCGACGATGCCTGCGACAGTGAGTTAGGATTTTATTTTGTAGTTTTGATTTGCTCGGGACTAGCAAATAATAAGTTTGGGGGTATTTGATAGACGCATTTATGTGTCTAATATAGCTCATTTGTATATATTGTTAGTGCTCAATTTTGTACTTATTTGGTTATTTTATTTATTTGTAGGTGTTTTTAGAAGAATAAGGATTTGCGGCGAAATTGGCTGAAAAGTGGTTTTTGCGCTCGTGGGAGAAAATTACTATACGGAATCTCACTTTGGATAAGGGGTAACCTAATTACAAAGGGACACCGGAACTGGATAGGGGGAGGTCATCTTCAAAGTTTCAAAACTGGATTTTGGCGGAAAAAAAGGCAGCTGCGTCAACAGTTTTGGATCAAGGATTTGAGCGACCTAGGAGGCGATTCAATGGGCAAATTTGGTACCCACGGACTCTACAAGACATAAGGGACCTGTTAGAAGCGATTAGACCCATCTAATTGGGCTGGATAAGTCAGAAAATCCACACAAAGTCAAGACAGTGCACACGGTTTCTGTTTAGGGTTTGAGATTAGTTGAGAGATTTATGGGATATCTTGCGTGGGATATACATCAAAACAGTTGGGTAAAAGTCCTAGAAGATATTTGAGACGAGAGAATAGCTAGAAACAGCCTGTAACGCAACAAGAAGAAGATTATTCTTCAAACAACCCGTAAAGAATAATGGAGATTTCCAAGGGGTTTGATCGATTTTCAAGGGGATTTAAAGCCTATAAATAGTTGGTTTTAGGTCAGAGAAGGGGGATGAAAGAGTTTGGGGTCGAGCCAGAGCCAGGAGGAGCGAAGAAGAAGGAAAAACAGCAATGTTCACCTGCTGCTGCTGCTGCCATTAAAAAGCTTCAAGAACACGAAGAACAGACTCTCCAGGGCAGACTTATTTTCAGCAGCGTCAACAGCATCAGCGAAGTGTCGCAGTTAGCTGCAGTTATTCTATCGTTTCTGTTGGACGTGTTTTGTGAGTCTCAGAACCACTATTTTATAACTTTTGACTCTTTTAATCACACTTTGAACTTTGAATTATTTTGAGTGTGTGATTGATATGAATAGCTAAACCCCAATACTGGGATGATGGAGGAAGCCATATTTTACACATATAAAAATTATATTTAATTCTTTTATGACTTCTTGCATTTTTATTAAATGTTTTATGATTTTTTCTTAATTGATTGTCATTTCTTTTGATGGTTTATGCTTGGTCTTAGTACTTTTGATATGCCATGCTTTCGATTTACAGTTAATCTTCTAAAAATCTACCTTGGCAAGAATTAGAGTCCCTATTTTTATGTGAGCTATAATTGTTTTGGAAATAAATATATTAATTATAGAATGATTATGGTGGAATCCTGAGTCCTAGTGTCTCTTGATCCTGTGACAATTTTGTATATTTTTGCTTTAAAAATTTTCAAGTCCGAGCATCGAATCCTTATTTACCGCAATCGAATTACTACAACAAAATGGCGCCGCGCCGGGGACTTGTATATAGATTTGTTTTTAGGTTTAATTTTTTTTATTTATTATTTGTTCCTTTTTACGTTTCTTTTTGTGTCTTTGATTTACAGGTTCGAAGTGGAATACTAAGGACTTGGGAACAAAAAGCTTAAAGCTAAAAGCTAAAAGAGAGAAAAAAAGACATAATTTTTTTTAGGATTTAATTTTTATTATTTTTTTTTGTATATAGTTTTTATTTATATTTTTTAGAATTTGTAAATAGGCTTTATTTTTCATAATTTTTGTAATTTTGGACTTTTTATTTGGACTTTATTCTGGACTTTGGACATTATTTTTATTTTAAACCCTACGGAAGGGTATCCTTAAATACAAACTGTTTGCAGGGAAGGACGACGATTACGATATCGTCTCGGCCCCTCGGGTTCGCACACGCATAGGAGTCGTGGCCCGAGTCGACGACAACGGTTCATCGCCCGTCTGGTACGGGAGGTAAGTCCATCGAAACACTCGCGAATCCCTGTAAGCGAGTTACTGTATTCCTTAAGGTGATCATTGATTGAGGACGAATTCGGACTGTCTTTATTTTCCTAGTAAAGGGCAAGGCCTGGCCAAATCAAGATAAGGACTCGGATTTCATCACCGTTTCCTTCTTGCCCGCCTTAGGAAAACGAAACCAAACGCGAACCTAAGCCTAAAATTTTGAATAGAACGAGACCAATAGGGTAACGAGCTTAATAGGAAACTCGTTCGAAAAATATTGGTTGCTCTTTAAGCACATTTCAAAGTTCATGATGGTTTCTGTGAGTTGAATGCGTGACTGCGCCGCCTTGTGATAGCGGTGAGGCCTTGGGTATCAAAGCTCCACTGAGCTTCCCTCGCCTCGATTCAACTTACATTAGCTCGGATTGATTCCAGAGGGGTGTGCTCAAATTGTAACGAATTCCTTTTCGAAGGAATAGAAGCTGGTCTAGAAAACAATCTAAGTGGAGCCATCATGCTTTTTGTTTGCTAGATTCTATAGGTTTGATTTGGTCGAGTCGGACTTGTTTGTGATTGCGTAGAATTCCCCTGCAATTAAGAATGTCGAACTGGTATGATAGAAGCCAATACAATGAATATCGACCTGAATTTGAATATGGACATCATCAGTATTATGACCATAGTGAGAATAGTGACTGGGGACGCCAACCTTTTCAAGGTTATGGTTCATACCATGGTGAGCCCAATTACTATCCGCACGCGCATCAGTCATACGAGCAAGAAGATTATAATACTAGTTCTTCGTCTTTAGAGGATACAATCAAACTTTGAAAAGTAGTCCTTATTATGATCCTTCAGTTCCTATTCCTTCTCTAGAAGAGACTCTCAGGAATTTAGCTAAGTCATCACGTCAGTTAGCTGAATCGACGTATAAATTAGATGAGGTGAATAATGTAGTTATGGACGAAAGAACTGCAACAACAACTGAATCTGTAGAAGATATCCTCAATAGATTAACTCAAAACTTAGATCCTACACTAAGGGAACTTTCTTTGGAAGAGACCCTTGAGAGGATAGCTGAGTCGACACGTAGACTTGAGTTAGAGACGAACGAAAGTATTGCTCGAAATAACTTGAATTGCCAATATAGTGTATCCAATAATACCCTTGAGAATGAAGATACTTTTTCACATAATCAAGATAACGAGGTTATAATTGGTAACACTACTTATTTAGATAAGGTTCAATCATCTTCGTACTATTATGATGATGAGGATAGTAGTGATGAAGAATCTGAAATATGTAGGCATAGTAATCAGGAATCTAGTAATCCAATTGAGCTTTATAGTGATTATATTATTTCTACTTCAAATCCAAATAATTTTTATGATTATTCACCTATTCAAAAGGACGAGGATTTGATTAGGGATACCACCGTTTTAGACGATGTAGTTTTTCCTTTTGATTACGAAGCCGATAGTGGTTTAGAGGAACGGGTTCATTTCGAAAATACTGTTTTAGTCTAGCGACTTAGAAACAATAGTCTTGGAAGAAGAAGATAGACCCGTAGAGATGAGTAAAGATGCACTACCTGATAATAACTTAGAAGAATCTCTTGAATATTTTAAGGACTCTGAAGATACGGAAATTCAAGAAATAATTAGAGGTCTATCTAGAGAAACTGAAAACTCTAAGTTTGGGGGTGATTATCACTTCCCTAGTGCCTTACCTTTAACTCTCAGAAAGTCCCCACACTTAGGACTTGACATCAATGCCTCAACCATTTTACAAGATTACTTTCATACTCGTTTTCCTGAACCTAGTGATGTCCATAAGGAAGTTCAGTTGTTAGAAACCCATCCTCTGGTTGATGAGGTTAGACCAGGCTATGATACTAAGATCGACTTTGTTTTCCCACCAAATATTTTTCAAAAATTGTGGGAACGTATAAATTTCAAATGTGTCAATTATTAAGTTCTGAGACTAAACCTAATTACTTTAGGATATTAGAATCGACACATTTTCTTAAGAATGACCACTACTCTCACTGTGGTCAATTATGTAAGTCAAACCTGATTGACTTAGAGGATCCTCAATTATTTAGGTTATTATTTTGTGCTTCTAAGTTCTTATTTAAGTTTACAGACTCTAGGACCTAATAATTCGGATCTCAATTTTGAGGAGTTGCAGCCTAAAGAAATATATTTAGACCCTTTTATAGAACCTGAACCTGAACCACAATTAGATATAGATATCTTAATCAGGAAACTAGGTAAGGGCATGCTAGTCTTGTACATTTTCTTGGTTCACTGCAGTTTCCTTTTGTCAGCTCTTTTTGGTGTTAAAGACCCACAGTTATTCCGGCTACTGTTATACGGTTCGAGTTGACTAATCCTTTTCTTAGTCTGGCTGAAGACTTTAAACTTAGCACTTCTTGGGAGGTAACCCAATCTCATGCAACCAGGTAATATCCTTCCGTAACTCTTTCACTTCAAATGGTAACAGTTTCTCCTTGTTCATGCTTTTAATTTCATCTTTAGAACATTGAGGACAATGTTAGGTTTAAGTTTGGGGGTATGGGAGAAACCTTTAGTTGCAGTATGAATAAATAAACTCCAGAGCTTAGAAATTTATGCCTATTAGGATTGCACTAACAATCTAAGTGGATGGAAGCATTTTGATTGTAGGAGTTTGAGGAACCAATCTGATTAGATGGAAACATCTAAAGAGTCTATTCATAAAAGCACAGAGCTCAGGTGTTAGAAATAACATGATAGTTTCACCATATCTCGTTGAGTCCTTTTCACTTCTATTTTTATTTTATTTTGTTTTTAAACTATGTTTCTCTAAGTGATAGGTGGGGCCCACGATTCAAGTTGTTACCAATGCTAGGGTGAATTAGAGTGATTGAGATACCATGAAAAAAAAAAGTTGAAAAAGAAAAAGAGATAAAAAAAAAAGATGAAAAAAAAAAATGGTAGTTACCAAAAAGTAAAAAAAAAAAAAAAAAAAAAAAAAAAAATTGAGACCAGACCATTTGACCAAAAGGAATAAATTCAATAAAGTCGACCACTGGTACCCTTGTATATGCCAGTTGTGTTGACCTAGAGTTAGGTTATCGACCACTGGTACCCTTGTATATGCCAGTGTGTTGATATTAGTCAGACTAGTATCTCAATCCATTAGGATAGGTTCATTTTGGCGGAGGCCTTCAGACAGATATGGGAAACGTCGTTCACTTAGTAAACATCAAAACCATCTATGTTTTCTATATCCATCTTCTTGATCTATCCATGTGATTAGTTTAGACTCCGAATATGATGTCCATAGTGCAACTATCTGAGTAGAGCTCTGTCACTTTATATGAATTTTAGTATGCTTGAGTGCAAACTCGTGTACAGCAATTGGAATTTCGCATCAGGGTACTTCTTCCTGTAGTCAATAAGTATGCCAACCAAGGAGATTCTTTAGTGCCTTCCAAGGTTCTGCGTAGATAGCTAAGCTCTGGAGTATTAAGGTTTTGTGGGTACACCTCTGGTAAACCCCCCGGAGACAACACTCCGCCACTAGGGCCACCTAGTGGTTTAACGGCTTACTGCACGTGCTAAGTGTAGTCATTTTATTTTAGATTAGATTTGCTCGAGGACTAGCAAATAATAAGTTTGGGGGTATTTGATAGACGCATTTATGTGTCTAATTTGTCCCAATTGTTTATATTGTTAGTGCTCGATTTTGTACTTATTTGGTTATTTTATGTCTTTGTAGGTGTTTTTGGAGAAATAAGCTTTTGCGGCGAAATTGGCTAAAAAGTGGTTTTTGCGCTCGTGGGAGAGAAAATTACTATACGGACTCTCACTTTGGATAAGGGGTAACCTAATTACAAAGGGACACCGGAACTGGATAGGGGGAGGTCATCTTCAAAGTTTCAAAACTGGATTTTGGCGGCGGAAAAAAGGCAGCAGCGTCAACAGTTTTGGATCAATGATTTGAGCGACCTAGGAGGCGATTAAATGGGCAAATTTGGTACCCACGGACTCTACAAGACATAAGGGACCTGTTAGAAGCGATTAGACCCATCTAATTGGGCTGGATAAGTCAGAAAATCCACACAAAGTCAAGACAGTGCACACGGTTTCTGTTTAGGGTTTGAGATTAGTTTGAGAGATTTATGGGATATCTTGCGTGGGATATACATCAAAACAGTTGGGTAAAAGTCCTAGAAGATATTTGAGACGAGAGAATAGCTAGAAACAGCCTGTAACGCAACAAGAAGAAGATTATTCTTCAAACAACCCGTAAAGAATAATGGAGATTTCCAAGGGGTTTGATCGAGTTTCAAGGGGATTTAAAGCCTATAAATAGTTGGTTTTATGTCAGAGAAGGGGGATGAAGAGTTTGGGGTCGAGCCAGAGCCAGGAGGAGCGAAGAAGAAGGAAAAACAGCAATGTTCACCTGCTGCTGCTGCCATTAAAAAGCTTCAAGAACACGAAGAACAGACTCTCCAGGGCAGACTTATTTTCAGCAGCGTCAACAGCATCAGCGAAGTGTCGCAGTTAGCTGCAGTTATATTCTATCGTTTCTGTTGGACGTGTTTTGTGAGTCTCAGAACCACTATTTTATAACTTTTGACTCTTTTAATCACACTTTGAACTTTGAATTAATATTTTGAGTGTGTGATTGATATGAATAGCTAAACCCCAATACTGGGATGATGGAGGAAGCCATATTTTACACATATAAAAATTATATTTAATTCTTTTATGACTTCTTGCATTTTTATTAAATGTTTTATGATTTTTTCTTAATTGATTGTCATTTCTTTTGATGGTTTATGCTTGGTCTTAGTACTTTTGATATGCCATGCTTTCGATTTACAGTTAATCTTCTAAAAATCTACCTTGGCAAGAATTAGAGTCCCTATTTTTATGTGAGGTATAATTGTTTTGGAAATAAATATATTAATTATATGAATGATTATGGTGGAATCCTGAGTCCTAGTGTCTCTTGATCCTGTGACAATTTTGTATATATTTTTGCTTTAAAAATATTTTCAAGTCCGAGCATCGAATCCTTATTTACCGCAATCGAATTACTACAACAATATTTGTGAATTCTTTTTGTTCCCCATATTCCTTAATATATGATTTTCTTTCATTTCGACCTGCATTCATTAAAACAGTTCTTCCTTGCAATATGGTTAATCAACATAATCATTAAGAATTCATCCCTGTTTCTAGCGCCATTATGTAGTTGTAGGAAATCCTACACTACACCCCTCACAAGATTTCATTAACATTCAACTCATTTTTGGATTAACAATCTTAATTTTATTGATGAATCTTTGAACAATCTTACAAGAAAAGATAAAGGAATCAAGAATAACCACTGCTCTAGATTTTGTCTCTCCTATTTACTTACTTCTCACTCAAAAAAGATCTCTCTCTTTCTTTTACAACCGAATGACTATTTATAGGGAAATACATAGTGGATGACAGCTAATCTGTCCTTTATTTTCGGATATGTCTTGCGACATTCTCGCAACCTTACAAATGTTAATCTCGCAAACTCCCTAATTTTCGCAGGACCATCATATTTTTCTCATGATTTAGCTGACGTTGTTTATTATGTCATTTCTAAAGCTGTTCTGCGATATTGTCATGTTGTGTTGTTAATAATTTCGCTGAAGCATTATTGCTGCGAGATTCTGATCCTACATCTTGCCTCTTCTCATATCTTCTCTGCTAAGTAGAAAATGATGTGAGAAATGCCGCGGTTATCCATCACTTCATATTCTGCATTTATCACACGTATCTTTTTTCCCATCTGTTTCTTGACACGTCTTTTGTAACTGCTGCTTTTTAACCGCTTACGTCTTTTCGCATTAATCGTGTTTATCTTCTCGAGAAATTTTTTTCTCTATATATACTTTTTCTTACTCTCTTTTTCTCTCTTTTTATTTTCTCTGCAACTTCATCGTTTTTCTGCAAATTCCGCCATTGTAACTTTTTCTTCTTTCTTCTTGTTTCAATCTTTTTAATTTCTTCTCCATCTCCATACTGTTCCCTCTGTAGATCTTCATTATTCGTAATTTTCTTCTTTTTTAATTTTTACGAATTAATCTTCCTGCTGGTGTTTTCCATGGATTCATCGAGGTTAGTTTTCTTTTTTCTTTCTTATGGGTTTTGCTGAAATTGATCTTCTTTACTTCCTTATTTGATGTTGTTTATGTGATTCCCATACTGTTGTTATTTCAGCAAAAACGCCTCTAACACCAAATTTACGGTTCAGAACCTAATATTTCCAAATCGCATCATAAGGTTGTTGTAAACAAAAGAAAGTCTGTGGATCAGAAGGTGGTAAGAAACATTATTCTTTTTTAATAAAAATATTGTTGCCTCTGTTTCTTATCCGGATTGTGATTCGCAGGGTGATAAGGATGCCAATAAACCTCAAGAAATATCGCCACCTCAAAACCGTTGAAACCTCTGTTCCATTTCACTTACTTATCCCTTCAAAATCTCCTGCGACATCTTCACAAGTTAAACCATTATCTCCAATTCGCGAAAAGGTTGTCTCAGATTTCATCCCTTCAACTGACCATTCAATGATTAAAACCCCCCTTATTAATCCTTCTGTGAATGAAACTTCTTCTCATTCTATTGATAATGTTTCCTAATCCTCTATCATTTCCAGTTCTCTGCCTGAGCTTCTTCCTTTAAATATTGCTTTCAAAGTTTTGTCTGAGGTTCTTGATGATGTTAAGAAGTCTCCCATTGATCCTGTCAAGTCTGGTGTTTGCGAAATTCTGAGTAACTATTTTGGTTCTGACAGAGCTGCTTCGCAAATAGATTTTGAAAAAGATATTGAAACCTTGAATAAGAATCTCCAAATGATGACTTTAGAGTGTAATGCTCTTCGTCTCGAAAATCAAAATCTCCGGAATGTTTCGCTGGATCGCGACAATCTTCGTAAGAAGAATGATGAACTTAGAGTTATGATTTCCTTACTTGTGTC
Source organism: Papaver somniferum (assembly GCF_003573695.1). Lineage (NCBI taxonomy): Eukaryota > Viridiplantae > Streptophyta > Magnoliopsida > Ranunculales > Papaveraceae > Papaver > Papaver somniferum. The sequence goes on from NC_039367.1 coordinate 95,004,918, forward strand.
TTCAATTTGCCTTTCTGATGATTTTATCCTTTCCATATTTAATTATCCTTGAAATCCCTTTTTCGCATGTTAAGCCTTAAACCAGAAACGAATAATGGAGAGATATCAATTTGAATCTGTTGTTGAAGAAGCCCGTGTTGATAAAGAGATTTTGACGGATCAATATAACCAATTAGATAACCTCTATTCATATTTTGTTGATCATATAAATAATCTTACCAATGAAAATACCCAATTAGTTCAGAGGCAAAATTTATTAAGTAATGAAATATCTCGCCTCTCTTATTCTTTAACTAAAGATAATCTAGGGATGGAAACTTTATCAGATGAGAATAAAATTCTATCTCAAGAGAAGCGACCTTGTTTAAACAAGATGACGATATCTTCGCAACAACTTAGCATCCTTCAGAAAGTATGTGATGACCAAAAACAATCTCTTTGCTCTTTGAGAACTGAACTTAAAGGAGTAACAATGTCATCCATCGCTGAAAGAGATACACTCATTCAAGGTAGAATAACTTTAAGTGTAAAGGCGAACCAACTTAAAGAACAATATTCCAAATTAGAAGAATCTTATTATTCACTTGCGAAGAAAAATGCCTTTCTTATTTCTAAAGAGAAAAATCTTCGATCCTGACTTACAGGTTTAGTTGGAGATAAATTTGATGATACGATGAGCCGTTGGGAGTATAGTTGTCTGACCTTGATTCAACACCTTATTTTGCAAAAGGAAGGTAGTCATAACAGTTTGACTGCCTTAACTATCTTTTCTTTGTCATACCTTTTTGAGTTCTTCATCTTACTGAAATTTTGTATTCTAATTTTCACAGAGTCTGAGAAAAACATTCATTCCTCCATTTCTATTTTGGAGGCTAAATATGCCAAAATTCGCAAAGAAAATGCACTACTCGTCTCTGTCCTTACTGGTTCTCGCGACCGAGCAGAAAGAAGACTTGATTATCTTGCTTACTTTAAGGATATTCAAGATAGGAATCATCAGAGAGCACTTCTTCGTCAAGTTCATCTACGGGAGGAAGTTCTTGTGAATGATATTTTATGGTTCAAATCTCTTCCTTCTACATCAATTAAACCTTTGGAAGTATATGATGATGAAATTCCTCGTCCTGCTGACAGTGATTATGATTATGAAAGTGGTGAAGAGAATAATCTTTTGGAAGATGAAGAAGAGATCCTTTCTAAGGAAACAATTGTTGTTGCTAATCAAGATGGAAGCGAAAAAGAAATCCCTTCTAAAGAAGTAATTTCTGGCGATAATCAAGATGGCGGCGAAAAAGAAGTCCCTCTCAAAGAGGCGATAATGATAACATTGGCGAAGAGTTTCTTATCTAGTTCTATCTTCTTGAACTGTTTCATCTTTATTATTTCTTGCGAATAATATTCTTCAACCAACTTTGGAATTAATTTTCTCTTTTAATATTTTGCTGGCGAGAAAGATAATGCCTCTTCTTTACTGATTCCCATACTTGCCTCTCATTATCTTTGTTGCGAGAAATGATCTGTTATGAATATTTATAAATATCTTGTTTTGTCATGTGGTCTTATTTTTCCTTCCTAATTAAAGGTCTTATTATGCCACCTCTTGTTATTGCGACAAAATCGCAGGACATCCTTGCATTTTCATGCAAAAACCCATTGATTTTGCCTTAACTTTTTTTTTTCTGTATTATTGCCTCTTCAGGATTGTTGCGACAATATGACAGGCCTAAATATTCTTTTGAAAATAAATCCCCATGACATTGTCGTCGTGCGACAAAATCGCAGGACGTCTTCGCACTTTCATGCGAAAACCCATTGATCTCGTCTTATCTTTCTCTTTAGTATTATTGCCTCTTCAGGATTTTCGCACAAATATGACAAGCCTTAATACCCTTGGGAGTAAAAAGCCTCATGAAATTTGCGTCTTAAGACACTTATCATCTCCCTAATGGAGGGTGCCGCCCTTATCTTCCCCCTGGTTGCCCCTTCAAGGAGGCGTACCTCTACCATACAAGGTTGGCTCCTCCTATCCGGTCTTAACAACAACCAGTTGTTTTCGCAGCCTCTTATCCCCTTTACCTATAGGGCTTATGGTTACGAGACTGCACCCTAAGTGGGGTTTTTTTCGGGCCGAGTGCAGTATAAGCCAAGACTTGTCAAGAATGACAAGGTACGCTCCAGACGCCCCTGGCACTCTTGACTCAACCGTGTACCTCGGCGCCTTGGTCAGATTCTGTACTCCTTGGGAGAGTCCTTATTACCTTAGTCGCCCAATCTAAGTCATATGCTTAAGTTAAGAATCCAAGGTGCCTCTCCCAGATGGGCTTTACTGACCCCAAATCTCCATGACTCAGGTTCCTGGGGCGGTGTAGCCTTTCCCTGAGCCATGCAACAGGTACCCCCTTATATGACGTACTTTAGGTCTTACATTTGCCTCTTGCGAAATTGTATTCACGAACTAGGGTGTACGCCATAAAGGTTCGCCCCATTCTCTTTTGTCATTGTTCTCTGATTATCTCTGCGAAAGTTTCGCATATCATGATCTTGTTTTGATATGAATAATCTCGCAACTAGTCTTTCGTTGAATGTTTTATTCGCAATCGTTTTGTTGCGTCATACATAACTTCTCAAAGCTTCTTATGAATAATACCTCTTTAAGTACAATCTGTTCCATGGTATGTCAAGTTTATGACCAACATCTCTACCTTTTGGATCCATTAATTTATAAGCTCTTGTCCCAACTATCTCCTTAATGATGTAAGGTCCATCCCATTTTTTCGCTAACTTTCCACCATTTTCTCGGTGATATATTGGTGTCTCTCGCAGAACTAAATCTTCTGGTTGAAATTCGCGTACTTTGACACGTTTATTATATTCTCGGGCTAATCTTCGCAGATAATTCTCCATATGCTGTAAAGCTCTTTCTCTTTTTTCTTCTAACTCATCAAGTTTGCTTAAGATCAAACCCGCACTAAGATTTTTCTCCCAATCTTCTCTCTTTGTCGGAATAACAACTTCTGTTGGTAACACCGCTTCAACTCCGTATGTTAAACAAAAAGGTGACATTCCAGTAGCTTCTCTCCTAGTTGTGTTATAAGCCCATAATATTATGTAGTTGCAGAAAATCCTACACTACACCCCTCATAATATTTCATTAACATTCAACTCATTTTTGGATTAACAATCTTAATTTTATTGATGAATCTTTGAACAATCTTACAAGAAAAGATAAAGGAATCAAGAATAACCATTGCTCTAGATTTTCTCTCCCCTATTTACTTGCTTCTCACTCAAAAAAGATCTCTCTCTTTTTCTTTATAACTGAATGACTATTTATAGAAAAATACATAGTGGATGACAGCTAATCTGTCCTTCATTTTCGGATATGGTTTGCGAAATTATCACAACCTTACAAATGTTAATCTCGCAAACTTCCTAATTTTCGCAGGACCATCACATTTTTCTCATGATTTAGCTGACGTCGTTTATTATGTCATTTCTGAAGTTATTCTGCGACACTGTTGTGTTGTGTTGTTAATAATTTCTCTGAGGCATTATTGCTGCGAGATTCTGATCCTACATCTTTCCTCTTCTCATATCTTCTCTGCGAAGTAGAGAATGATGTGAGAAATCCCGTAGCTGTCTATCTCTTCATATTGTGCATTTAACACACGTATCCTTTCTTCCATCTATTTCTTGACACGTCTTCTGTAACCGTTGCTTTTCAACCGCTCACGTCTTTTCGCATTAATGGTGTTTATTTCTTCGAGTAAAAAAAAATGTTCTCTATATATTCTTCTTACTCTTCTTTCCGTTTTCTTTTTATTTTCTCTTTTCTTTTTACTTTCTCATCTCTGCAACTCTATTGTTCTTCCGTAAGTTCTGCTACTGTAATTCTTCCCTCTTCAATCTTCTTACTTTTCATCCATTCCCATACTCATATTCATATATGCCTCCAAGCGGTCAAAAACATGAAAAAACCTTAAAGGATGTTCCAAGAGATCTTGCTGAGAAGGGTTTCACACTTTCTACCATTCCTGGTGAAAGTGCCAAGTCAATTATTTCTATCAAACTTTTCTCTGATCAACATTGTGATGATCAATCAATCATAGTTTCGCTGGGCCAAATTCTCGCAGGTCTCCCCATTCCTCTTTATGAACCAGATATTCCTCTGTTTTATGAAATTCTTGCTCACTCGGGGTTTTCACGAGCTATCTTCCAATTGAGTGGGGATTGCATCCGTCTGATGCTGAAGTTTGCTAACCGTGGTGCTGGTAAAGGATCTCTTTATTCTAAAGAACTTAGGGATCCTAAATTCGCAGACTTGGAGATAATCGCTGAAAAATACACAGTAGCGAGTTTCTTTGAAAATTATGAATTGATCTCCATGAAGAAAGAGAATACTCGCTGGGGTATTCACTTGAAAAGGAAAGATAATATCGATGAAGGTAAAATGCTCATGCAAGACATCGATTGGCACTCTGGTAAGAACACAACCCTTCGCCAATACAAAGATGATAAATGGTGCGTTTTTCCCTTGATGTTGAAAGGACCTTACATTGCTGGGTCAAATGTTCTTCCTGAGAATCTCGCTACTTATCAACCTTGGGTATTCTCTTGGCCCGAGAAGAAGAAAGAGGTATGTTTCTTCCAGTTTCACCCACTTTACATTTCTTTATTTATCTTTATTCTTTTGTTCGCTGACTCTTGCGAAATTCTACAGATCCAGAAACTGAAAGATAGCTACCACAGGACTGGTAAGGCTAGTACCTTGTTATCTCTTTGCTCATACACAGATGAGGTAAGAAATATTCTCTTATGATTTTAAACAATATATTTTTTCCTCTATTTCTTATTTCTATCTGTGTGTGAAGGTTATTGCTGAAATAGAAGAGCTTGCCAATGTTGCGAAGACTGGTGATAAAGGAAAAGGTGCTCTTCGCAGGGAAAAACCAACTACTCCTCCTTCAAAGAAGAGAAAAATCCGTTCTTCTTCTCCTTCAAATACTCCTTCTCATGAAAATTCCGAGAGTGATGAGGATAATGATGACCCTGTTGCAAATGAAGATTCTCCATCTGAATCTTCTATGACTAAGCTCTCTGGCATCTTTTTTAATTCTTGGAAAGGAATGGGAGATAGTCAACTCGCTAATACCTGCAAAGCTCTCTCCACGATTTGCGATGTTCCTTTATTGGATGGTGATAGTTCTCTTCGCGGAGTTTCTAGATCGGTGACTCCCAACTTCCTGCATTCTCTTAATAGTCTGGTATGCTTTCGTCTTTTTACTTCTTCATTATTGTAACTCAAAATCTCTTTCTATTTTAATACTTTTTACATTTTCTCGCAGGATGGAAAAGCTTCTTTCGCTGTTGCCTCAGATCTGGAAAGGAGACGCGAAATTCTTGAAAAGAAGAATCTTCAATTTCGTACAAAGAATGAGGAACTGGAAGCTGAAGTCAAAGGTCTTCGTGAGAAGAACAAACAACTAGAAACTGATTCTTCTTTGCACAAGAATAAAATCTGTAGTCTTCATCAAGCTAATAATCAACTCTATGGTATGTTACTTTTCTCCTTTCCCTTCATTCATTCATCATGTTATTTTATCTTATTTGATTGATCCTTTTTCAGACATTTATGGTCTTTCGGATGAAGCTACCGTTCTTCGTTCATTTCCTAATGCCTTGGATAATGACACCCTTCTTGAGCATCTTAATAAATCTTTAAATAGTTTCTCAAATGATAAAATTTCATCTCTTTCTCTGAATGAACTGAGATCCAAATTTCGCCTCTTAGAGATTGACCATAGATCTAGTTTAGGCTTAGCCAACCAAATTTAATCGTTTCTTTCTTAATTCTAAAGATAAAATCAATGAGATAAGAACCAAAATTAGCGGTCTCATAGATGATAAGGATCGCATTTCTAACCAAGGTGCTGAGACTTTGGCGAAATTCCAAGAAATTCTTCTTGAAGTTAAACTTGAACGGGATGAAGCTAACCGCCAAAATGTCGTGCTTAACGAGAGAGAAAACCAAATTCGTTCCCATATCCTTATAAATAATGAGGATGAATTCGCTTGGGCTTCGAAAATCTTAGACGATGCCAGAAAAGATTTAGGTGTAAATGTTAGTCTCCAAGTTGAGCTTACAGCCTTGATTAGAGATATGATTTATGACAAAGAAGGTTATTAATTGTTCTTCTTCACTAATCTTTTGTTTCTTATGAATTTTCATCAAGTTATTAATTGATTGCCTTTTGTTCGCAGATTCTGAAAATAGATATCGCGAAAGAATTGAGTAACTTGAGGCTGAAAAAGAGGAACTCGCAAAGAATCTTTCTTCTCGCAACGACAAGTATTCTAGATAAAAGAATCAAATCAAGATCACTGTTGTGAACTTTAAGAACGATGCTCTGTATTTTTGCAATCAAACTATTCAAATGGTTTGTGATGACCATAGTATTCCTCACTCTGATTATCCTTGTCTCTTGGAGGAGATCCTAAAGAACATTCCTAGTCTGACCATCTCTGATAGCGAAGCTGACGATGAAGAATCTGATGGTGATGAAGGTTCTGTTGGAGATAAAAGTTCTGATGCAGACGAAGAAGGGAACAAGTCTGATGAAGATGATGAAGTATCAACTAAGAAGTAGTATTTTTTTCTTTCTTTGATCTTCTGTAATACTTGTACATTTATTCCTTCTTTTTGTATATTTGCGAATTCTTTTGGTTCCCCATATTCCTTAATATATGAGTTTCTTTCATTTCGACCTGCATTCATTAAAACAGTTCTTCCTTGCAATATGGTTAATCAACATAATCATTAAGACCTGTTTCTAGCGCCATTATGTAGTTGTAGGAAATCCTACACTACACCCCTCACAAGATTTCATTAACATTCAACTCATTTTTGGATTAACAATCTTAATTTTATTGATGAATCTTTGAACAATCTTACAAGAAAAGATAAAGGAATCAAGAATAAATACTGCTCTAGATTTTGTCTCTCCTATTTACTTTCTTCTCACTCAAAAAATATCTCTCTCTTTCCTTTACAACCGAATGACTATTTATAGGGACATACATAGTGGATGACATCTAATCTGTCCTTTATTTTCGGATATGTCTTGCGACATTCTCGCAACCTTACAAATGTTAATCTCGCAAACTCCCTAATTTTCGCAGGACCATCATATTTTTCTCATGATTTAGCTGACGTCGTTTATTATGTCATTTCTGAAGCTATTCTGCGACATTGTCGTGTTGTGTTGTTAATAATTTCGCTGAAGCATTATTGCTGCGAGATTCTGATCCTACAAGTTCAAATGACTCAAATGAAACTAGTTCTAGAGTTGTTCAATTATTTATATTCTCATAGAAGAATACAAGACACAATTGATGCAAAATCGATTTTGATTCACTTGAATCAATTCATAAACATTATAGCCACGGTTTGCAAAAGATTGCATTCCTTAATATATAAATGTATTAGTTCATGAACAAACCAATTTTAGAACATAATCTACTCAAGTATGCAAATGGGTACGCATACCTAAGTGGCCGGACTAAGTTTGGGTTCACCAGTATGCGAACGGGTACGCATACCTCCAAACTCAGTTGAATTTCCCGGAATGCATACTAAGTTCCCGGACTTTCATTAACCAACCAGTACGCAAACGGGTATGCATACTATGGTTCCCAGACTTGGAATAACATGCAACAGTTTAGCATACAAGTATGCATATTGTGCTATATCAAATCATAGTTAATTGTTCTAAACTCTCATTTCAATCATTGAAACATTCTTAGAAGACAACAATAGCTGTCTCACACAAACTATTAGCTTCAAAGCAATTTTCAAGTGATCAAATGATTAATACGAAACATTCCGAGTCTACATCAAATGACTGTCTCATACAAATCATGTAAGATGTTACCATGCGATTTTCACATGATCATCTTTTGACTTTCGTCAAGAATATAAGATGAACTTGGTTAAAGCGAAAGCTTATCAACACATATTTCGAGAAATATGTAAGCGAGTTAAACTCAGCTCGAAATATCAAATGTGTATAATCGAAGTCTATATAGCTAGACGACTTTTGTCTCAAATTGGAGATAGAGTAGATAGACTTTTGAGTGATAGATGAGTTCAAGTCTTCACATACCTTTTGTTGATGAAGTTCCAAAAGCTCCCCTTAGTAGTTCTTCGTCTTCAATCGATGAACACCGTGAAGTCTAATGCTCAACTACACTTACTATCTTAATCCGAGACTTGGCTATAAGTAGACTAGAAATCAAGACTTATAGTTTTGGAAACTAAACTTGACAAACAAGCTTGAGATAGCAACGCTTGCGAGTTCGATCGAGCAGTGCTCTAAAACTCATGGTGTGCAAACTTTGAGTTGGAGTTCTTGGCCTATGATCCTCGTGGTTTATAATCTTCCACCTTCTATGTGTATGAAGTCTGAATACCAAATGATGACTCTGTTGATACTTGGGTGTAAGTCACTGGGTCAGGGACTTTGATGTTTCTATGCGGCCGCTGGTCAACACCCAAATAAAAATTAAAAAAAAGCATGCATCTTGCTCTCTTCTTCTCCTCCATCACTTTTCGTCATCTTCTTCCATTTTTTTCCTTCAACGACGATTATATCAGCCAATAATGATTTCAGTTGGGTAAGAGTTGAGAAACCTAACATTTTGTTTTCTTTTAGCTTTTGATTGCATGAATATGTTAGATTTGATTAAACTAGAGATTCAAAAATTGGTTCCAGAACTGAATACGATTGGGAAACCAATATTTTTCCAACCGAAAACCAGTTCCACTATTGAAAAAATATGAATTCCCAACTGTAAAATTGGTTTACGGTTGTTTTCTAACTGTATATGGTGTTTACGGTTAGAAAACCTAACCGCTTGTAAAGAATTTTTAAAAATACAATAAAAATCCCAATCGTAAGTGGTTATTTCTTACAATTTTCCCACCGTCAATTAAGAAAATCAAAATCAAAATAGTTTGATTTTTGATTTTCAAACAATAATTATAAATCAAATTATTAGATTATCACCGACATTGATACATTCTAGCCAATAACAAAATAAGGTAAGTGGGTTTGTTGATTGCTATTTTATGACTCATATCTTGTGAGTCCTCGAAATCAAATGCTTCAAACCGATTCTTAAAGATGGTCCCCAATAAGAACACGATAATGGCAAGCTATACAATCAACCAATCACAAGCTGTTAGTTCACTGCTCCACTCCCAAGTGCGTTAATCATAGTTCTTTGTTGGGTTAGAAATTGTGCCTTGGGGGGTTAGCAAATTGTGCTGGGGTTTAGAAGTTATTCGTTTGGTCTGCTCTGCTGGAGTGGTCCTTATTTTGGGCTGTTGTAGAGTCTTTTACAATTCCTTTTGGGTCGTGACACAATGTTGTTCTTTGTTTTCTATTCTTTTTCTTTTCGTGTAGGTTGCCTGTTGAGGACCTTGAAGTCCCTTATCCCCTCCTCTTTTTTCATTTTTTGTGCCTTAGACTAGTGATTCCTATACTACATTCAAATTCCTTAAATTGAAGTGGATTTCAGTAATTACAGGGTTCGAACCCTTACCCACAATGGGAACGAGCATGCCAACCACCAGACCATTTGGTGATTGACATTTTATCCACTCCTCTCATTATTGCAAACAAATCCAAATGATTTTGTTTTAAAAGAGTATATTATTTTTAGCAAATTGGAATTCAATCCCTTGGACATTTTTAGTTTTCTTCTTTTTCCTGTTCGGTCTTCGGACGACTGTAGACGTCTTAAAGCCATTCCTCAAGTCTTTCTTTCCATCAAATATTTGGCATAAAGGTATTTCCTCCTAAAGTCTCAATCCTTTTATGGTCTGCATTCCACTTCCATAAATCTGTGCCAACCTTCAAAGTTTTCGAGTCGTAGAAACATTTCAGCTCCTGACATATTGTGCGGTAAAGAAAAAGATAGTGATCACATATTCTCTCTCTCTGATTACTTACTCAAGACAAGTGTGAATTATTTAACTCAAGTGTTCAAACTTCAAAGTGGCATGGTGTAAGAATCAAAGTCAGCAACAAATTTTTGGAGCATAAAGTCACAATGGCTTGTCGAGAAGGAATGAGGAAATCAGGAAAATGCTTCCATATGCGATATTATTGCTGATTTGGGAAGAAATTAATAGGATGGTGTTTAGACACAAGTCTAGACCCAGTATGCGGAAATGACAAACCAACCGGGGGACTATCCCGACTTCTTCCCCGACCGAAACAGAATCGGATGTGGGCTCCACCATTTAACAACACAACTTTAGGAAGTTAAAGCTCTAAATGTGTTATTATGGGCATCTGACAATGATCTTTTTAACTCTATGTATACCTGCAAACTCGATCTTATATAGAAGTGAAAAATACTAGAACCCCTACCATATGGGTTCAACATCATATAGAAGCCCCACTAAATGGACTCTTCATTGTCAACTCCATACTTTAAGAATAGAGAAATTTTCTATTTAGTCCACTAAATCCGATCCAGGTTATTATGTAGTCCAGCTGCAAAAAAAAATATATCCGGAGGTCCAAAAAACATTTAAAAAGTTAAAAGTACTTGACTGCCCTCACCACTCACGTGGTACATTTATTCCTCGTTCTTCTTCTTTATTTTTCAGATGAAATGCATCTTCTTCTTCATTGTTTTCATCTACAGACGAGAACTTTTTCCTTCTTCTCAATCAACAACACCAAAAAAAAAATCAACCTAAACCCATGCTTAATCATCACTAAAAATCGATCATTATAGGCAACAAAAACCAAAAATCTCTAATCAATCTTCTTCAGGAAACCCTAACTCAATTTTCAGCAACCCTAACCGTTCCAATAATTTTCAATCTGAGAAAATGGTTACCAAAAGGGAGATTAAACGAACAATTAGAGAAGTAATTGTAGAAGAAACTCCTTCACCAGCAAAAACCAGAAGGAAAAACTGTCGTTAATTAATCAACAACAAAAACCAAGGAAAAACCCGCTGCAAATTTACCAACAACGAGAAGTGAGACAACATCTTTTGAACTGATATTCCTTCATCAACAAAAATGAATGAAAACGACGGTACTCCTTCACCAGAAGCTAAAGGAAAGAAATCAAATTTAATAATGAAAAAAGGTAAACATCTATTCAAACTTTTAGACTACATATCAATATGTAGTGTTGGTAGATTTGCAAAATGTATAAATTCTTTTGCATGTGGAAAATTTGTTGTGTTTGATATGATATGTAGTGATACATATTAATATGTAGTGATTTTTTGCATTGGTGTGTTTGTTATCAATATTATGTAGTGAATTACATATCAATATGTAGTGATTTTTTGCATTGATCTGTTTGTTATCAGTATGTAGTGATTTATTGAACATGAATATGTAGTAATTCCTTAATTATTATGGCAGTAGCATTGTTGTGTTTTTTATGAATATGTAGTGATTTATTGAATATCAATATGTAGTAATTCTTAATAACGAGGGGACGCTGCCCCCTCGACCCCCATAAATGGTGATACTATTCATATCAATATGATATGTAGTGATATTTGCATTCTGTTACTTTGTTATGGGAGTAGCATTGTTGTGTTTGTTATGAATATGTAATGATGCATTGTGTTACTTTGTCAAGTAGCAATATGATTGATATTACATATCAGTGGACAGTATACATATTGTTATGTAGTGTATATTCCTATCTAGATATGTAGGTTATTTGTACGATATGAACAAATACTTATTGACATGTAATATTATGAAACAGTACATATTGACATGTACTATGTGAAAAACATCTTTTATGCTTGAATAAGAATCAATACATATTGATAGGTAGAGTTGGTACTTTATCTTACATAGTTATTAGGTACATATCACTGCATTGTTCAAGCCCAGCGAGAGAATTATTGAACTTTTCCACATGGTGGGCATCTTTCTTACGGGTATCAGGTGCGTCTAGTTATTCTCACTCAATCGTTCCAATTTAACTTGGTGTCAAAATATTGATATGTATTATTGGATATATAGTAGGACATATTGACATGTGTTGTAGGATTTGAGAGATTAGGTACATATATGTATTGTTGGATATCTAGTAGAACATGTTGATATGTGGTGTAGGAACTTGAGAGATTTAGGTACATATTGGTATGTATTTGGATATCAAGTAGGTACAAAGTTATATGTACTACCCTGCAAAGTGTAAAAATGTACATACTAATATGTACTAATGAACCCAGTACTTAGATCCAACAATATATGGTAGTATTTACTAGGTAAAATACCTAATTATTCACCTAGTACATATTGATACAAAAATGCAGGAGACTTATTCTTAGTTGACAGTACAAGAGAGCCTAGTTAATTTTGTGGACGCCATTTTATTTTTGATTTTGGTTTACTTTCAATTATGGTATATACTGTTTGAAAAAAACACTATTATCTGTGGATATTGATATGTAATAGGTGAATAACTTGTTTACATGTTTTCAGTATCATTTCGACCACCCGTAAGACTTCATTGGAGGAAAAGAGACTTACATTCTTAAACCTATCAGGGAGATGGAGAAAAGGAAGTAAACATCGAAGAATTCAACATTCACCTAGTGTGGAACACCTCAACAAGGGACATCGCCAATCACGTGTGGTACGTATATCTCATTCTTCTTCTTTATTTTTTCGAAGTTGTTCTTTTTCGGACGAAAACTTCATCTACTTTCTCAGACGAAAACTTCTATTCTTGTCAATCAACAACATCAACAACTAATTCAACCTAGAAACATGCTTTAGGTAGAAATGTAGTTTATCCATGTGGGATATGTTACAGTACATATCAATATTTAGATGTATTGTGGGTCTTTATGTAGCTTTAGGTACATATTTAGATGTACTACGAGTTTTGTTCACTAATAGCTTTAGGTAGATATTTAAAATATATTAATAGAATCCAGTAAATATTTAAATGTACTGAGAGTCTTTGCGGAAATCAGTGTATAAACACATACTGTACCTGATGGTATATATTGATAAGTACTGATTGGAAAACTGACTATTGATATGTATTAATTGATAGGTACATATTGATATGTACTACTGGATACTTATATTACATATGTATTAGGTACATATATCAAAATGTATTACCTTGCAAAAGTAAAAGTAAAAATTTTCTTGTGCTTTGTCACTTTGGTCCATCAATATCTTGGGTTCTTGTCATGTATTTTCATCGTTTTTCAATACATATGTATTAAGTACACAGTATATGTTATTTTGCAAATTTATGTAAGAATATATTGATGTGCAACTGATAAAAAAACTGTCTTACAGTACATATCCATCATTGCATACTGATATCTACCTAGAAATTCATATTACACATGTACTTGTGATTTGTTACTTAGGTCGAATGATATATTGGGTTTTTGTCGGTAAATATATTCTCATCATTTGTAGTATGTTTTGCAGTCATTTCCCATAACAAGATTCGTGAAGAAGAGTTAGGATCCGCATTGCTCGCAAGAGGAAAGATGATGAAGATGCAAAGGAAGAGCTCTACTCACTTATAATTGTAGCATAAACTTCTGCAGAAGGTCTCAAGGGTTTGGTCACTAACGTCATTGAAGAAGCTGATGATTAGAGTTGATGTTAAAGATTGGTGTTTATTTTTTTTAGCTAGAACCGAAAGAAAGTTAGATTAATATTAATATTTTAGTTCTTTTTCAGATCGTTTTTTTTTTCTGATTGAATTCTTAGTTTTGAAAACAACATCCTTTAGGATAAATATATACTTCTTTTTTGTTGACAATAATGTTCGCAGTCATAATGTCCAACAGAGAAACTGTACTTGTCAAGTAAGATCAAGCTTGTTTTTTATAACACGCACTTCATTAGTGTCTACCAGGGATGGAATCAGTAATATAAATATATATAAAACTCTTAAGAATTCCGAGAAAATCAATACAATGAAAATATTGTATGGTTTAGCTATTAATTGGGTTTGTTTACAAAGATATCATCCCTTTTGAGATGCGAGAATCATCTCCATCCAACTGATGTTTCTTGTCGTCTTCTTCTTTGCACCTGTATATTTTCTATAATCTTCAATGACTTCACTCACATTCCTGAACCTAAAAGAAATTATTCCGTAAAATCCCTAATATTGATTGCCGAACATGAAAAGAAATTTCTTGACCAATTGTATGCCAAATCTTCCTGAACACATGGGAATAAAACATACATATTAGATTACTTAACCTAAAAGAGATCAATAACAGAATATCAAGAGGCTAGTCATCCACATCAATGTTCCTAAAAATTAGATTAACCGAACTGCGAAAAGTTGAGGACAACATTAAGTGAAATCCCAGTACATATTGATATGTACTGAGTGAAATCCAATGCAAGGAAACGCCGCTTTTCAGCTCACGATAAACATAAGTCATTATATTCCATATACATGTTCTTATGAAAGTACATTAAAAATAAATTGTACATATACATACGTTTCTCTTTCTTTCACAACCTATAGTATACACACTGATCCAAGGATTGTGGTGCTGCTTTTGAGGAAACCCCATATAAAAACATCTTCAGAATTTGTGTATGGATTTAATGAGTGGCTACACTAGTCACTCGGTTAAAAATTTCTTGTTTACACCACACACCAATTTTTTTTTTATATTCATTATAAAAATTAGAGTACATATACAAACGTACTGAAAAAAGTTAGTAGGTATTGATATGTACTGTGAAAACCTTGTACATATTGATATGTACCGAGTAAAAACTAGTAGACATCGATATGTACTCCAAAAAACAATTGTGGTTAGTTCTAAAATACATGTTAATACTGTCAAAATAGAGTTAAACAGTTGACCTCCATTACATAAGTATGTTGAATTAATATTAGAAGCCATGAAATCAGATGCATTTAGATTTTAGAAAAAAGATATATCAACATGTCTCCTAAAGGTTTGCACCTATTTGTTATTATTAATAAAGAGGAATACAGTTTTACCTGATCAAAAAGGAATATAATCTATCATGCTCATTGAGTCTACAAGTCCAACTCCATCAGAAACCCAAGCTCCACAAGTGCATACCCTTGAATCAGCAGCACCGCGAAACGATGAATGGAATCAAAACCTTTAAAAATACCGATTTACATATAACATCTAAAACAAAACTAGTAAGTTATGGAAATAATATTTACCCGAATAGAATGAATGAAGAAGCATGCCTCTTTAGCTTATTTCTACTACACTAGTTTCGCCCTTTATCTTATTTTTCTTTTGTTGGTTCTCTTTTGTTTTCTGCAATTTGCGAAGTTTTTTAAGGGAATGAATCTCATACAATATAGCAGATTATAAAAATTGGAAACCAATAAATTTCTAAAGAGATTCAAAATGAAAAAAAAAAACAGTGCATCTATATATATGTATTGAAAAAAACAAGAACTAAAAACCCAGTACATATTGATGTGTACCAAGTGAAAACCCAATACATATTGGTACATTCTGAGTGAAAACACAGTACATATTCATAAGTAGTGAGTAAAAACCTGACTACTGGACTCCATCAACATCAAACTTGACTACTAGAGTACTGGGAAACGAATCAAAAGAAAACTCAAGAACCATCATAAGGATACCAATTAACTGTTACATCAAAAAACTGCTTTCACTTTCTGGAAAATACAGCTAGTAAAATATGTATAATACCACTAACTTTGTCAAGCTAAGACCAATCAGTATTGATCAACGAAGAAGAATGCCAATTAAATTAGACATACCCGTAGGAAGAGAAATAGCTTCTTTTGCACTTATTCCTTTTCTGATATCATCCATTCTTATTTTTTTTATCATCAATTCATTTATGATGCAAATATGATCATCTCGGATCTAAACAAAAATTTATTCCCTGAATCATGAAATTGACTAATGCTTTTACTAACATAATAAACAACACTCAATTTTCTCACTTTACGTGTAAATGAATTGTTTAGAAAACTGAAAACTAATTAATCTTCATGAGCAGAAAAATAACAGATCTTTAAATCCAATGAAATTAATTGTGCATAAAATATTTTATCATCAAAAAAGCTCCAGAAAATCAAATTGATCAACATAAACTAACCGCTCCATCAAATAAAAGGTTAAAATTAACCACATTTAAATCAAAATTAAACACGGATTGAAGATAACCTAACGTCAAATCATAAAAAATAAAGTTCATTCACTAACCATAGAACAACCAAAAGATAAACTTTGAAAACCCTAAAAATGATTTCTCCTTTTTAAACAACACTAAAAGATGTTTAAGATCAAGATTAGAAGAATTATAAGAAGACTTAGATTTTGGAAAAGAAACAATTGTCCATCATCATCGCGATTTTGAAAAAACCTAGTCTTCATGAATATCCAGAGATGCTTTGATGTACGAAATTGAAACGAAGAAATGAAGTTTTCTGTATTCAAGGCTGCCTCAAATAATGTTTCTATACGTAGGGATGTTTTGGGAATTTACCAAAAAGTAAATAATAAGTCCGCACGTGTGCCGGATTAGAGAGTACAAGATCTGGTCCAAAAACATGTTTCTGGACCAGCGATTAAATTTTTTCTGGTGCTGGACTACACATTAACGGGTTCTCTTATAACTGGATTAACCAGTAATTCCTAGTTAGGAATACGCTATTAGTACTAGGCCAAAACATCAGATTTTCTTCGAATCTAGCCCATAATTAATTATTATGAATTTTTATAATGGCAATACTGCCCTTCTGTATATATACAAGAGGAATATTAGAAGATATTTTCATTTATGTATTCTCTTTCTCTCTCTTCTTCATTCTCTTTCTCTCTCGGCTGCTTCAAAACAGAAGAAGGAATTGATTTGATTCAATAAATTAGATCAACATCAACAATGTATGTTCTTCAAGATCTAATTCTAATGGAGGAAGAAACGTCGATGAAAATAAATTATATGGTTCTTCGTCGCTGATCCAAGATATGATTCGATTTTATTTAGTGTTTGTCAAGGATATAGATTTAATCGAAGTTACATCAAATGATTCACCGAGAAACAAATATAAGTTGTAATTCTTCTTCTTCTTTTCTTCTTCTTCATTTATTTTTAATTTTTGATCAAATTTTTAACGTTTCAAAAAGCAATATCTTCGATCTCCCATAAAGTTTGTTATCCGATTCGCGATCCAAAGTTAGATCTGTAATCATCTCATAATTTTTTTCATTTTTATTTAAAAATTATTGGAAAAAAATTCAGTAACATTTTTAGGGTTCATCTATGAGATTAATTTGATCGATCTACCAATCATTTATCCCGATCTTAAATCTGATTTCAAATTCATAATCAATAAACTTAAATCTTAATTACCCATCAAATAATCTCGAAAACCAAATACTTTCATTTTTAAGATCTAATTATATATGTTAACCCATCTGTTTAGGTTAGCTCTATGGTGAAAAAAAGAATTGAGTCTGAATGATTTTCAATCCAAGGATATTCTGCCGACTAGTGATCATTTGATTACAGAGATTAGTAACGGTGTTGATGGAAATCATAAAACAGATTCATAACATCTATGATACGCAGGCTAACACTACACTTGAATTTTCATGTTTTAGCTTTTCAGAAAGCATTAGTTGTTAAGATTCACTTCAATTGTTTAAACTCTGTGGTCTGAATGTATCATATTGAAATTGTATAGATTTTATAGTTTGACTTTACTGTTCTTTTGTCCAGAATTTGATTAATATTTCAATATGAATTGAGTTTCTCATTTTGATGATGATGCACAACATGTGTAACTTTCGTCTACACATCCAAATTGCATGTGTAACTTGCGTCTACACACCCAAATTGCATGTGTAACTTGCTTCTACAAATCCAATTAGCATGTGTAACTGAGAGTTACACATAAATATAGGTTCTTCCAGTTTTGAGTATGTTTTTTCTTTCAATTAGCATGTGTAACTTGCGTCTACATATGCAGTAAGCATGTGTAACTTGATTCTACACATCCAATTAGGGAGTTACACATAAATATAGCTTCTTCCAGTTTTGAGTCTGTTTTTTCTTTCAATTAGCATGTGCAACTTGCGTCTACATATCCAATAAGCATGTGTAACTTGCTTCTACACATTCAATTAGAGAGTTACACATAAATATAGCTTCTTCCAGTTTTGAGTCTGTTTTTTCTTTCAATTAGCATGTGCAACTTGCGTCTACATATCCGGTAAGCATGTGTAACTTGCTTCTACACATCCAATTAGCATGTGTAACTTTCAATTACACATAAATATAACTTTTTCCAATTCTGAGTATGTTTTTCTTTAAATTAGCATATGTAACTTTCTTCTACATATCAAGTAAGCATGTGTAACTTGCTTCTACACATTCATATAGTCTGTATACTTGATTCGGGATTTTTGCTAAACCGTTCTCATATTATTCCTTGTATTGTAGAGAAGCATGTATTGTTGAAGCGAAATTTATGGAATGTTTTGCTAATGATGGAACATTGCAAATTGTGCAAGCTGTTTGGAGGGAGAAATCATGTTCTCTTGGATAGGGGAATTCTGTTGGTAGAAACCCATCTTTGATGAAATTGTGTTATTATAAGCATGTGTATCCACTAGTTACATAGGCTTTCTATCATGTGTATCTGCTAGTTACATATGCTTTTAGGATGTGTAATTGCTGGTTACACTTGCATTCTGGATGTGTAATTTCTGATTGATGTGCTTATCGACGGTCTAACGTTGATTAGATGCTTTACCATCAAGACTCAACATATTCATACGCTAGAGTTTATGTAGCCTCATTGTTTTTCAGTTTTTCTTTTGGTTGATATGGAAGCAACACAACTTGGCTTACATTTCAAAGATTTTTATATGCAGTTGATATTGAATTTCTCATTTCGATGAGCTCTTTTTAGGTGCTCTTAAATATAGGTTATTATGCATCTATTTTATTTTCATTTTTGGCTTACTCTACTGGGTTTTGTCTTGTTTTGTGCAGGTCAAAGGAATGCTGATGTAGGTCTTAAAGTTCGTACTTCAACAGACTTGAGTGTTGAAGTTTCAGCAACAACCTTGCCCAAACAGATAAGATTTTGTGTGATTCTAATATACTTAAAGTTAAACTAAACTTATTTGCATGTGTAACTTCCGGTTACACAAGTCATATGCATGTGTAACTGTACATCTATTTTTCGTAATTCTATCTAATATATTGCTTTAACAATCTGAATGCGTATAAGCCACTGTATGTTTTCAACTTTACATGCAAATATGTATGTGTAACAGTTAGGTACACATATCAATATGAATGTGTATCTCCTAGTTATTCATGTTATACGTATGTGTAAATCTCACTTACACAATTCATATGCATGTGAACTCCTAGTTACACTAGTTAGTTGCATGTGTAACTGCTAGCTAAGGATTATCCATTGTTAGATGTGCTCCTTTGTATGAGTCTTTTTTATGGCTGATGTGAATGTTGATGCTGCCAGTGTAATTCTCAGTTACACATGACATATGCATGTGTAACTTCCAGTTACACTAGAAGGATGCATGTGTAACTCTGAATTACGCATGGATTTTGTGCGTGTATCAGCTGATTACACATGCTTGTTTAAGGGTGTTTCGACTATGGTATTTCAATGTTTTTACGGAAGTAATTTATGAATAATTGTAACCTTTTCTATATCAATTGTGTTTATGCAGGACTCAATTTGGTTTGCGCACACTAATAAGACACTAGCTTACCAAGAGAACCAATAACATTTATCAAAGCTAGCTCTGGGATATTCTTGCAGTTTATGGTTGGATAGATAAGGATGTTGGATAATATTCATGTGAGAAGTAATGATTCTTAGCTCTTTTATAGTTGAAAATCTGTGCTTTATATGGATGTGTAACTCTTAGTTACACAAGTCAGGTGCATCTGTAACTCCCAGTTACACATGATATATGCATGTATAACCCCTCTTTACACTAGACAGATGCATGTGTAACTCCTAGTTACACATGCTAAAATGAACAAACTTGCAACCAAAAAATTCCACATGCTAGGTATCCAAGTCATATGCGTGTGTAACTGTCAATTACGCATGACGGATGCATGTGTAACTCCAAGTTACACATGGTAAGATAGGTTATCATGTGTTGTTCTATAAATTTTTCCTTACAATTGTTCTAAAATATTTTTATTTTTTGCTTTTTGTTCATCCAACCTAATCCATGGATGTTTATTTCGTTGCAGATATGCAAGCATTTTGGAGTGAAGAAGACAAGAAGGAAAGGTAAAGATTTAAACTTCATAAAAGCTAATTGCTTAAATGTGGTAATGGTCTCGCTGGAATTGGAGTTGACGCTGAATACACAAATCAGATGCATGTGTAACTCTCAATTACACTAGATAGATGCATGTGTAACTCTCAATTACACAAGACAGATGCGTGTGTAACTTCTAGTTACACATGCTAAGAAATTATTGTAAATGAATATTAAAGTAATACATGTATTTTTAATAATTTTGGGCTTACTTTTAAATTTTATTTAATTAAGGGCTTAGTTTTAAATTTTATTTAATTAGGGGTTTGACAATATATGTACAGGTATGTATGTTTTTTAATAATTCGGTGCCTAGATTTAAACTTCTTTTAGTTAAGGGCCTCATATTATGGGCTATCCATGGGTTGGAACTTAGCCTAATTTTCCCAGAAGTGAAACTTGTTTTGAGGCATACCCAAAATTTTTGAGGCATACAAGGTAATGACAAAATATAATCATTATGTGGTAAAATCAATAACCCCTTATCCATCATATTTTTATCACGACAATAATGCCCTTGAGTCATTAGTGTTTGTGATAATAATTAGAATTTAATATTAATGATTAGAAGTTAATGTTAATGATGATTAGTGGTTAATGTCAATGATTATATAGTTTTAGTTTCATTTTTTTTTTGGAAAAATATCGTTTGGTCCTTAAGGAAAATTGTGCAGCAAAAAAATAATAAAAAATAATAAAATAATGTAAAATAAAAGATGAAAAAGGTGATTAGGAATCAAAAAGTGTATATTTTCACGGATTGAAGACGATCAGAAATAGTGAGTTATGCGCCGGCCTCAAAATAGGATAGGTATTTTTCTGTCTTCTTCATTTTTAATGTTTAATTAGAAAGTATTGTTCATTACATATGAAAAGGAAAATTATACAGAAAAAAAAAAGTAGTGGGAATTTTCAATAGTGAACCATTTTGATATCACTAGCTCCTCCTCCTCCTCTTACTTTACATTCATTCACCTTCATCCTTTCGTCTTATTAAATTGATCGATGAAAACAAAGTCTCACACTCTTACTCCCTAAAGAACAAAGAACCGGCCAATAGATATCCATTTGAGCACTTATGTTGGCGGCTATGATCATTTCTTTTTTCCTTAACAATTAAGGAAAACATCAAATTGCTCTTCCTCCTGCTTCAGCTCTGTTGAAGTCTTGTGAGATATAAAGGAGTCAAAAGGGTTTTTGCTTTCTAGTCCCCTTTGAATGAAATCTCCATTCAAAAGGAGTCAAAAGGATTTGGGGATAAATAGAAAATGTAAGAAAGGAGTTGCCGAAGGATAGGGGTGTAAATTCGGGCAGGCCGGGCCGCCCGACCCAAAAACTAAGGGCCGGGCAGGCCAGGCTTAATATTTGTGAGCCCGTAAACAAATTCAGACCGGACAGGTCGGGCACAAGTAGATAATTTGCTACCCAAAGACCGCCCAAAGCCCGCTTTTTATACGGGCAGGCCAGATCGGGCCGGACAGGCCACTATTTTGATTTTTTTTTTAAGTTTAAATTTTCAAATGAACGGTATTAAATACAATATCCTTTCTTTTCCAACATCGCATATCGTAAGTGATAGTATTATTTTATATTTAAATTACACTGACAAATTTTTAATTTTAGCCTATAATAAATAATTAATTAGAGTAAAATAAACTTTCTAATAAGAAAATATATTACCATTAATGTTTTGAAAAAGTTAATTATAAGTAAAAAAACAATTATATATTTTATTTTTCTTGACACAAAATTGACAATTATAAAATTGTAACTTTTAAGTCTTTTTAAGAGGATATTAAATGATTAATGGCACATAGAAGGCTTTCAGGTCGGGCACCAGGCCGGGTATCAGGTCGGGCATCATAATTAATCGCAAAGCCCGAGACCGCCAAATAAATTAATCCAGGCCAGGTCGGGTGGTCCATGACGGGCCATAACAGGCTTTGGGCTACTTCGGATACAGGCGGGCTCGGACAGATACAGGCAGGCTGAGTATTTTCGGGTATTATTTACACCCCTACAGAAGGATAGACTAAATGGGCTTTTCTTTCCTAGATTGGCTCTTTTCAGTGAAATTTACTGATTCAAGTCGGACCTTATACTCCGTGGAGAGTTATTTATTTTCTTGCTAAAGAGGGAATTAACTAACTAAAATAAAATGATAAACTATTTCTCACTTTGTGCACACTACAAAGAAGACGCGTCGGCTGAGCTGATTATAGTGACCACGTCATTATTATTACGTAACTTCGATGGCGTCATCATAAACTATTATGTCCAAAAGATTTATTGGCTAGGAACAAAAAGAAAGATGCAAGGAATTTAGACTTATTGTTAATTTCTTTTCTTTTTTCTTTCTGAAAGGGATTGTTGTTAATTTCACAAACTAAGTGTTGATAAATTACCACGTACCGATGAGATTTGCTCAACAAAAAGAAACAAAAAAAAAAAGCGTCCGTTAAATTCTGTTATTACGTTCTATTGTCCGGAGTATTATAGAATCATCACATTGTCCTTTTCGTCTTCTGTAGACTATATTTTTCTCTACTTTTAAGTACAAAGGTCGGCCAAGGAATGAAGTCACGTTCATTCAAGTTTATTGACTGAGAATTGAAGAAGAAAAAATACAAGCAGCGTATTATTCATTAATACCAAAAGTTGGAATTTCCGCTTTCCATCACAAAATTAAATAAAATAAGATGCAGTCATTTTGTTAACATACGATTCACTGGCAACTAACTTAGGCACTTAGCATCCTTATGTTGTTACACATAATTGGTTAAAAAGATCAAAATCAACAATTTCTGGATGAAAAGTACATTTAGATTTTGATACTGTTTAAATAGACAAAGATGTAAAAATAGCCATGATGTAAACAATTTCATCGTATTCATTTTCAAATACTTTTTTTATATTTAATTTACATCATGATGCATCCAGTTTCATCCTTACTATTTTTTAAGTTTAAGTCAGGATGAATCCAGTTTCATCCTTGCTATTTTTTTAGTGTCACATTTCACCCATACTAATTTTTACTCGTCCATTTGAACCATGTTTTAAAAATATTTGGACAAATGACCCATTTTCCGATATTGTTAAATAGTTGGGAAATTAGCTGGAAATTACTTTCCTACAAAAGGGTAGTGGTGAACTGTGAACATATATACACTTTACTTAAGTCCGCTAGTCCCAAATAATCTTTAGCTAAGCCTTCACAGCGAGCTTATAAATACTAAGCTCCCCTTGCTTGTTTTCATAACTTCCAGATTTTCGTTCTTTTTGGTGTGATAGTGTTTCTCTCTCTCTTTCTAAAAGATAAAGAGAATAGGCTCATTCTGCTTTCTTCATTAACTACCCACACACTACAACCAAATACATAACTAAGCCAAAATGGAAAACGGAGGAAGAATGAACCATGGGGAAGTAGAGAACAGGAGAGTGGGAAGTCCACCCAGAAGAGGTAATCGAATCAAACTTGAGATTTGCAAGGTTGTTACAAAATCAGTTAAGTCTCTAGTTACAGAAACTGCACTGAGCAGCAGAAAGAGAGATAAAGTAGCTCCAGAACCAGCGGCAGAAGAGTAACATTCGTTGAGATGACCATGAACATCATCACTCTTTTATATATGTATCTCATGATGATCATCAGTACTGATATAGTCTCTTGTTTTGTTGTTATTGTTTGCACATCCCTATCTAGATTTGAAGTGTGATATATAGTTATTTACTAAAGAGTTGTATAGGTTTTGTATGTCCTTCCATTAAAGAAGGAACGTGTCCAAGTATATGTAGTGTGTTTCAGCTTATATAGAAATAAACTTTATTAAGAAGTGCAACAATCATTCTATTATGCCAACAATCAAATCCACTTTATTTTCTATCGAAAAAAAAATCCACTTTATTTGTTTTTTGGAATAATTCTTCAAAATAGTGGGATAAGTCATAAGTGGGTATAGCTCATGGGACCATCTTTAAATTCTTGTTTCTCTTTGAATCTAAGTGGCTCACTAATGGAGATTCCTGCTACAAAACTAAAGTTTCATAATCTTTGTCTATTTTTTTTTTCTGCTTTATTCGTGGAGTTACTGGAGTAACTGAAATATGCAGGATTTTTGTTTACCGTATGATGCTAAAAATGAGCCAATTGTGCATTAGTTCTTGACACCTAAGAACCTAAGAGTTGCTAATAAAATAAGCCGGCGAACTAGTGGAGACTTAAACTTGTACATAATACAAGTCGCTAACTTCATTCTCTCTAGCTGGCTTGCATGATAACTATAGATCACCAGAGACATAACTTTGGAGTATGTATAGTATTGGTCCTATTGGATTAGCGAGTGGTTTTCTTTGAACCCACAGTTTTTTAATACACGGGATTATACCCAGCACCGTGTGGACCAACATTTCTACACTATGGTGGGGGATTTGAGATCGGGAACTAAAACATGATTTGATTTGGGAAAATTAGGTGCAGCCCCAAAAAAAAATAATATTTTCATTGTCAGATTCACAATTAATTTTAGGTACCGTGACACTCATAATTATTTCCGTAACATCCACAATTATATGAAATTATTAAAAATGTCTGCATGATGGATTATGCATCCGCATGAAGGGTTATACATCATGGGTACAATTGACAACGCAACTTGGATATACCATATCTAAAAATCCACGTCTTGGAATTTTACAAATTTTATATCGTTGGAAATATTTTTAAGAGAGCTATGCAACGAGTACAAACAAGAATATCAAATTTTTGTTTTTCACGAAAAAATCGGAGGTTATCATCATTTTAGGCAAAATTTTCGAAAACTTGATACATAACCATTATGCAGCCACCAAAAAAGATGCATAACACATTCTGCAAATGCATAACGAATTATGCAACCATTTTCTCCACTACATAACAAAGTTATACATCTATAACTTGTTATGTAGCCATTGTATTAGTGCGTAACTACATAAAAAATTGATGCATAATGCATTATGCATCTATTTTCTCGATGCATAAAAGATTGTGTAACAATTTTCTCGAAGCATTATGCAGCCATATTTTCGGATGCATAATAGGTTATGCATCCATTTTCACGACTGCATAACATGCTATGCAGATATTATTGTAGGTGCATGACAAGTTATGCAGTCTTTTCTATTGCTAGTTTCGATACTAACAAATAAGCTGATGCATAATATGTTATGCGACCATTTTCTGGACTGCATAACAAGTTATGCAACAATTTTTGTAGATGCATAACAGATTATGCATCCATTTTCACAACTGCATAACAGGTTATTCCCTGACCTTCTCATATGAATTAACCCTGCCGGTAAACTGAAACACCACTTGATTAAAAACCATATTACACTTGCAACACTTGAGGTCAATATAGCCATCTAAAATATTATTTTTAGCAGCTTCCTGTAATTAAAATAGCTTTATCTCCCATCTGTATAAATTTACTTCGGCGAATAAGTTTTCCATCTAAAAATCGATACGTGTGTTGCCAGATTGATGTATAGAAAAACAAGTATGGGTAATCTTCTGAAGTTGATTGTTGCATTTAAGCTTGTCTGTAGCTTTTAGCATTATCGGTGGTCCTCTGTTGCTTAACAAAGCCAAAATAAAGAAGTAAGATAACAATCATATTTGAGAATGCTGAAACATAAAGGGTCGACGGAAAATGTGAAAAAGTTAAAGTAAGACGCTAGTGAGGAAAAAGATGAACCGTACTTGAAAAAAAAAAGAAAAGTGAAAACATGGAATTCATAAGAAGTAGAAAAATGGTTGATGAAGCAAAGCTGAAACTGGTTTTGGTTGAAGGACCCCCTGTGTGGATATGTACGCCAGTATGTGTATGGTAATTATGTACGTTCTACAAAGTTGGCTTGTCATTAAAAGCATCATTCTAGTGGAGATTCGTATCAGATTTTCTTTTGTAAACCCAGTCGGAGGTCCAATGGCGGAGATATCATCCTTCAAAACAGCTGATGGTGTTTACGATGTCACTTGGTCTAAAGATAATGAAAATCTTCTCGTCGCTGTAATCGCCGATGGTTCTGTGAAATTATACGATGTAGCTTTGCCACCAACAGGTAATCCAATTCGAACAGAGCTAAAAATCAAATCGAACAGTAGAGTGGAGAGGAAGAAGAAAAGGAATCGAAGAAGAACAAAAAAAAGACGGAAACCTAATTTTATAAACTATGGGTTTGGAAGAAATTTTTCACCAAAATTGGATACGCGTCTGAACTATTTTGTTGGTGAATTTCACAGTGATCAAAGTCTTAATAATGGGTGTGTCTGTAGTTTTCACATTTGATAACACACAAATTGACATTTCCAGTATTGTGGCCCATTTTGATAGGTCAGTAGGTGGGTTCCTTCTCTCCACTTTTCATCTTCTTAATTCTTACTCCCTCCGTCCCACTCCTAAGTGACCTATTTGATTTTAGATTTTGTCCCAATGATAAGTGACCTATATCACTAAACAATGAGATATTCCGGAATTATCATTTTAGTTAATTATAAATAATATATGAAATTTGTATAATTTGATAGGCATGTTTATATTCGTTACATAGGTGTTTTAAAATGCTTTTCAATTGTATGAAATTTGCGAACATCCGTGGAGTATTTTGAGAGATAAACCATTTTTAAATTTCACTAGTTATTATTCATAAGGGTATAATTGTAAAAAATGATTAAAAATACTATTTTCCTTGCTTGCCTTAAAAATTGTGCAAATTTCAAATAGGTCACTTAGGTGTGGGACGGAGGGAATAACAATTAAGGAAATAGCAAATGGCCATGGATGGCTCTTCCTCCCGCTAAACAAGGGAATCATAATAACCGAGTTAAAAAGAGAATTACTAAAAGTAAAAATAAAATTTGAAGGTTCAAAATGCATATGATCGACAAATACTTGGCACTCAAACGGCACAAGTGGATCAAGGTACGTAGGTAGGACTGGCACGAAGGTTCCTCAGACTTTCATATCCATTTCCATTTTCATCATCTCATCCTCTGGAAATATGGAAATGGTAGACACTGCCTAGCCATCTTTAAAACTACTCTTCAAAGTAATATAAAGATCGTAGTCATCTTTAATAGTTTATGATGACATCACTTTAAATGGCAAATGCTGCAAATGATTGAAATCGCGTTCATTGGGAGAGGAAGTGTGGAGTTCAAGGAAACTTAACCGTAGTTAAGTTTTATTATTAATCATTAATACCGAAAGTTAGAATTTCCCTTTAAACATGCAATCTTAGCATGCATTTGTTGTGTTGTTAAAAATAAGAGGGGGCAATCAGCAGGAAATTACCTTCCCACAAGGGCCACAACAGCGTATCGGTGAACAGTGAACACACACACACTTCAGTCCACAGCTGCTTATTATAAATACTAAGCTCTCCCTTGCTTGTTTTCATAACCTAGCTAATTCAGATTATCATTCTTCTCTGTGTTGAATACTACTCCTTATTCTCTCTACACGATGTCCACCCAGAAGAGGTAATCGAATCAAATTGTGAGCGGAGCAGTGAATTTCCTAGACTCCTGGTACACTTGTGATTCGTTGATTATGTAGCTTGCCATTCCCAGTATTTTCTTTTTTCTTTTTTTTTAAAAAAAAAAAGAAAACAAGTTTATTAATCATCATCAACAATAAGGAGTTTACAATTATTGGATGAAACCCTGGCAACAAGCTGTGCTCCAATCCCTTTATTGAGAACCACACCTATCCTATGAAAGAGAAAATCCCCGATAAAGACATTCTCATCATGATTAGCCATATAGTTTCGTAACCTATTCAGGAGCTTCTCGGTATCACTCCCCAACCCACCTAAGGTTGTGAAGACAAGAATTCCAAACCTCAGTTTCTGACCCTTGCATTTCTCCAAATAATTGACCCTGTTCTTCGCCACCGCATTATCCATAGCCCGACCAAGATCAAAATTACGTTCCCAAGCGCCAGTGAAGAGGGAAACCACCATGACATCCAAGCACATATCATGGCCATTATCCCAACCATACACAAAGATAATAGTTCACTCTCTTAATTCTTGGGGACCATGTAAATTCTTAATTCTCTTTGTATCTAGAATGGACTCACCACTTATAGTTCACTCTCTTGTTCAGATGTCCATAACCCATATATCCTTAGATCAGCTGAAGCATAAATTTTTGAGTGGTTTTTTCTTTCAAGCACACAACAGAACCCATAGTTTTCTAATATCGGGGATGATACCTGTAGGGGTTAAATACCGCACATGTGAATAATCATGCGAGACAACTGAGTTACTAAGGAGCGAGTGGAGCTTGCACGTACACTAGTACAAATCTTTACATTGGCCACACTAAATCAACGTGTCCATAGGATTTTGGTCATGGATTTTTTTCACTCCAAAAATGTGGCATCAGGTGCCCAGACAAAAAGGTATCCCTATGGCTACATAAACTTTGAGTGGCTATAAAATATGATTTACCATGGCCATAACTCTAAAACCGTGTCTATATGGTACTCAATATTTTTTTTGTAGTTAAGCATTTTCACTATCACCATGGCCATAGGATCCTTATAGACACACAATTTAATTATATGTGGCTAAAGTTTACCTTAAAGTCACGTGAATTTTATTATAGCCGTGGCCTTTGTCATCAATTGGACACGCAAAATTCATTTTATCATGGCCAATTCATGAGTTGCAGTCACACTAATTTTTCTCAACCATGGACATCTCTATCATTTGGACACACGGAAAATAATTTAACATGGCTAATACATGATTTGTAGTCACGTTTAATCTATGGTACCATGGCCATCCATATTTTTGGACACATGATAAACATTTTACATGGCCAATTAATAAGTTATGGCCACTAAATATTTGTAGCATCGTGGTTAAATTTTTTCGAAAGACACATCAAGTGTTTTGAATGTAGCTATTGTTCACCTTTTGGACACATCAAGTGTTTTCAATGTAGCTATTGTTCACCTTTTGGACACATAGGATACCACAAACCATGGCGATAACCTTTATCAAATGACACAAAACGTATTCAACGTGGCAAATATTAGCTTTTAGTCACTAAGAAAATTGCAATTTTATTGCTCAATTTATCTTCAGGGACCTATTGGACCCTCTTTTAATGTAGCTAATGGTTAACTTTTACCTACCCTTATATGAGAGAATATGTAGTCAGAATTATTAATATATCAAAATTGATATAAAATATCTTTTATTAATCACATGAGGGAAACATCACATATCTTTGATAAGTTTAGTAGTAAGCACAACTCGGAAAAATCACCATTTCAGATGGAGATTCAATAATTAATAATTCACATAGTAAATCCATAGTACCACGACTATATATTTATCTGTAACTAGACTGTTGTACTCTTCATTTTCTTACTATTTCTCATATTCTTCGGTTCCCCATAATGCAGATCCGAAGCTTTAGCAATCTTCTTAATCTTCTTGGTCTTTGGGTATGTCATCATACTTATCTTCTTAGTGTTCTTAAGCTTTAGTCCACTCTCTTGACATCATCATGAAACTCAAATTATAACTCATTACTTTGGAACAGTTGTAGCTATCAAAGCCAGCACTTGTACCAGTCAAGCTAACACTGATACCCCGGAACATGGTTCCTTAGCGAGGTTGGGATAGCTGGGCCTGAAGAAGTGCAGGGAGAAAAAATTGAGAGTTGAGACTACAAATAGAGTATGATGATAAACTCTGAAACTGATAGATTCGAATGTCATTCTCCGCTGTTAATCAAACTAAGAACAAAAGTTCTTCATCCTGTTTGGTGCATTACCTTGTTATGTCGTCATCACATACTACTTAATAGCTCCGAGATGCGCATCTGATAAAAAAACACCATCCCCACATGGAAATGACAAACTCTACCATAAATGAAGTATCCATCTTGACAAACTGATTGAACATAATTACATGTATATGGGTAGACAGTCGAATATATACATACCTCACCTATGAAAAATAGATTCAGTAAACCTCTAGGATATAGCTTGGTCTGCTTTGACGATGAGATTCAATAAATTAACCTTGAGGTGTTGCAATAAGTTCTGGAAGTAACCTTAACACGGCTCTCGGAAGTTGAATCTAATGACAAAACCAGAATATACAAGTCAGAATATATATGTTCTAAGTTTACCTCCCTTTACAGTTTTATGTTTAAAAACATAAATATCCAACACCATGATCAAATTTAACCCCATCGTAGTTCTACTAAGCGTATATTCTTGGGTGTTTCACATACCAAAAAGGATAAAGAAGTTACCCTTTTCCCGATTTCTAATGTTTGAGTGGATGACATATATTCTACAATAATCCTTTTTTCTTTAGTGTCATAACTTGATTTTCCTGTTAAAGCATGACATCGATATGATTATATATAACCCTTCATAGCCGAAAGAGAACTTCAGATAAATAGATAGATTTGATATAAATAAGAGAGATTGCATGCATACTACCAAAGTTGTCAAAGGAATTCAAAAGAGCAACATAAACAGTTGGAGTGAACACAACATGAACTGACCTCTTCTGTAAGCTTGAAATTTTTAACCATCAGAAATGCATAAATATGGAAAAATGCTTTCGCCTAGTAGTGGAGAAAAAGCAAGACCAAAACCTATTTTTGCGAGGGACGGTATCTGGCAACACAGGGACTTCCCCCCTCTATGACACAAAAAAATCCCTACATTAAAATGAGATAGAAAAAAGATCAAGTATAAATTTATAGAGAGACCAACTATCTATAGGATGCGTTATATACAGAGGCCTTTTTCTCAGAGTGAGATGTGCACACAAAGCGTAATGTATGTTTTAGACAACTATAGAAAGCCACAACGAATATCTTTACCTTTTTAACCTACAACACCAAGCCTGAACTTCAAAAATTCCCTACTCTTGGAGGATTTTTCCTTATATTGACGCTCATGTGATCAAGTTCATTGGTTTCTGGGTCCCCAATCTGATTTATAACTTGTGTCATATACCTATCCAATTTATGCCTAACCTAAGCTGAACCTTAAACAGCTAAAGAAAGAACCTTCGAATCACTTTTGCAGATACATTTAGTTTTATAACCTTTTGTCGGTCAATAGGTAGTTCAATAAATAGGGATGTAATCCCTCTTTCAAGCATAAAAAGACACTGTGTAGACGCGAATTTTGTGGCAGTTCAGCATTTAAAACAGCTGTTTTGATTCCAAACTGTGACAATACGTGATTGAGTCAATTATAACCGAAGAAGTGAAGAAAGCGTATCAACAAAACAAGAAAAATTGCTTTTGGAGTAGATTTACACCTTACCTGTTCTAGAAAGAGCTTCAGAAACCCATATCAATAGTTCCAACTTCAAGAGTGACAGCATGTAGAGTTGCTTATCACGAGTACTGCATGAAATCTGCCAGCAAAAGATGCACAAGATGAGTTCTAAGATTTCATCTTCATGTGTGGCATACCCTTACTCTTTTAAAATAGAAATACTAATAAACTACTGGCTCACCCAGAACTGTTGAACGTTTTTTGGAATCATCTCATCCTTGACATCTCCAACTTCGAAAAGAGTCAAAATAACTGGACTGTGCAGCACAAGCTTTTCCAGCTTCTCAACATCAGCACTGCCAAAGTCACGTAAAACAAAATAAGAAAATTGCATTATAGCTAAATATGTATATTCATACCCGCTAAAAAGATGTTGTCAGTATAAGCAGTAGAAAAAACTGCAAAGATATAATTTATGCAAGTGGGCAATAAAAAATCACAAGAGATCAGTAGACTTTCCCCTTCTTAACATCCTTGTCTTTGGGTCTGTACTTCAGCAGCATCTTGAAAAGATGCGTGGCCACAGTAAATGTAAGACAACGTACTAAGAACGCAAAATGGATGGAAAAGTCTCAGGCCAGTCTGGTTTCTCAACATGCGTTCAGTATATTCTTCAAAAGCAAGATCTATATTTAAATACACATCAAATACTCTTGCTGAACAGTACAGATGCATCATTGGAGTCTGGAAAACAAATCCCCAGAACAATCAACCCATCATTCAAAAAAGAAAAATAATATAATTTAAAGTAAGAGATAAGAGAAATGTGAAACTGGGGATCAAAAAATTCTTCCAAACAAGAGACAAGTTCTGAGTTTCAAACTTGGATTTTACTGAAAGCAAGCACCGAGAACCTTATATCTTAATAACCTCTAGATGTTCTAAAATTTAGCTCACCAAATAGAAAAATAACAGACTCAGTAAAACTAAATACAGCAACATACCATACAGATTTTGAAACTCCTTGAATCAAGAGCTGTTATTGACTAATATTCCTCCCCCAATCAAGTATGAAACTGGGTTTCATGTAATTACAGATTCAAAAGCGAACACACTGGAAAAAATCACCTGCTCGGCAAGAACCGCAGTTAGTTAACACAAAAATTTCCAGACTGAGCTGGATTTGGCACCTAAAAGTTCTCGAATATATACATCATCTGCAAAATGAGATCATCCTGCTAATTTTCTGAGTCTTTTCTATGCGACTTTTGCAACCTTGTTCTGTGAGATTCCAGAAAAAAACTGCTCATAACTGTCCAGAAAAGCATTGAACCCTTATTGAACTAGTTGAAGTTGAAATTGTTAAACCAATTGTAACATCTCTTCTTTCCCTTTCATCAACGAAGTGGGTCTGTGTTTTCTAGATTTACAAGGTTTTGTTGAGAAGAATTCGAAGGCCTGGTGATGGACAGAGTTGGGGTTCACTGATAGTGTTGCTGCTGGGAGGAGCTTGAGAAATCATCTGAGAATTATTCAAAGCGCTGAGTTGAATTGAATCCGGCGAAAAAGAACAAAATAGAAGAACGGGTTTGAGGCACAAACTTATTATATGGGTGGATTTCTGGTTTATAAAGACCAGATGTTGCTGGTGTTTGCACTCAAATCCAAATTCATCCACCACCCAACATTACTGATCTGATGTAATTTGAAATCCGCGTAAAACCCATCCCTCAAAGATTTATTTTTTCTTCGAAGATTTTGATTTTGAAATCTAGGGTTGTTTTTTTCAGCTCAACATTTTTTACTTTTGTTTTGGAATTTAGGGTTTGAAATCTACAACTTCCATACGTTTTTTACATAGAAATTGAGAGCGAAAAAGAGATTTGGCGGTAGTTAGAGATTTGTGGGTTAGGGTTTTCTTCTGTTAGGAGGCGGAAGACGAGAGAAAGAGTAAGGGAGGAAGAGATGGGAGAAACAGATTAGAAAAACTGAGGGAACCGAGAGAAAAAAATATTGATCGTTTTGTATAAAGGAATTGGACGGTAAAGATTTGATGAAATGCATTCATACGGATTATGAAAAATCTATAGACGGTAAAGATTTGATTTAAGACTGTCATACGGATCAAGGAAAGTGTGTTTCTTTGTGCTTTCTCTTTGTGTTAATAAGAACTCATGTTTTCGGTTTAATTATCAACCTTCGACATGAAAAAAATTCAAAAAAAAAAATTAATAAATTTAGGACATTGTTATCGACATTCAGATATAAAAAAATCCAAAAAATATAAGAATGAATCGGGAAAATGAAAAATGAATTCGATAATTGGTGTGCTTCTTTGTGCTTTCTTTTTGTGTTTTTCTGCTTTCTCTTTGTGCTTCCGGTTTGAATTTCGACTAGTCGCATAGGTCATGAAGTAATTTTGACAAGTCATACAGGTCATGAAGTAGCTTTAAGTTCACACTGGTAAACTCAGGTTATAAGATTACTAGAGATGGACCACGAAATTCAGGATGGTTCTGACTTTAAACTTAGCTGGATACATCATCGAAATTGATATATATGAAGCTCAACGTTAATTCGAACTACAAATGTGGTATAACGACATACAAGTAATACCTACGAAGCTGTGGGAGAGTTCTAACTTCAAACTTAGTATGATACATCATTGAAATCGATAAATATGAAGCTCGATGTCGATTCGAACTTCAAATGTGGTATAACGACGCACAAACTATGAACCAAGAAGCTCTGAGAGGGTTCTGACTTCAAACTTAGCATGATACATATCGAAATCGATAAATATGAAGCTCGGTGTCTATTCGAACTTCAAATGTGGTACGACGACATATAAACTATGAACCAAGAAGCCCCGTGAGGGATCTGACTACAAACTTAGCAGGATACATCATCGAAATCGACAAATGTGAAGCTTAGTGTCGATTAGAACTTCAAATGTGGTATAACGACATACAAACTATGAACCAAGAAGCTCCAGGAGGGTTCAGACTTCAAACTTAGCAGGATACATCATCAAAATCGATAAATATGAAGCTCAATGTCGATTTAAACTTCAAATGTGGTATAACGACATACGAACTATGAACCAAGAAGATCCGGGAGGGTTCTGACTTCAAAAGTAGCAGGATACATCATCGAAATCGATAAATATGAAACTTAGGAGTTAAATCAAACCTGGGGGAGTTGACTGTTATAAGTCGGAAACTTAGTAAAAACGATGAATCCAACCATTCGTAGGTAAGATTCCATCGAGACATTTTTCAAAACCTTGAACAAACCCTTTTTTGGCGACTTTGATAAAAAAAGTTGCTCCGAGATCGAAACCTTAAACAAAACCTTTTTACAACTTGCATCCAATGTAGCTTGTGATCGGTTATACCTTGATTTTCAAAGTAGCTTGTAACCGGTTATACCACCTGCCATCTACTAATGACTACAACCATGGCTAGTATTTTAAAAGTTAAAATTCAATCTCATGTGTCTAATGGATCCGACGCTATGGTCACAATTTGTTTTTCATATAGCCATATCATAATCCTCCCAAAAAATAAAGAAATGGTGTAACCATATGTCAATGTTTTGTCATGTTTGATTAAATGTATCAATTCGTCAGTACATGTGTGTCTAATAAACCATATATTATGGACACATAAACAAACCAATGTGACTAAATAAATCCTTTTTCCGCCACGGATTAATAGGTGTGTCTATTGCCATCCTACAATTTCGACACATACATAATTATTTAATGTGGCCATATACGCATCTATGGCTACATATGATAGGATTAGACTGAAAACTATGACCAAAAGATACCCTATGGATACAGTTGATGGGTTTAGGATTAAACCCATGACCAAATGGTGCACTATGGCTACATGGTAACACAAAACGTGGCTATAGTTATATTGATGACATGTAGTCACACAAATAACCTGAAACGTGGTTGGGCTGTAAACAAAAAAACGTGGCCTATGTGAAGATTTGTACTAGTGGTAGCATATTTTAAATGACGGAATCAATGACGTCATAAAATTAAGAGTAAAGTGTGAGAGTTGTACGAAGTCGAGGAGCACATGCGAGAAGACCAGATATATGGATGCGAAGACATCGCATGCTAGATCTGAAAATAGGGGATTTGTTAGCTGTCCTCACTACGTAAAATCCCTATATATAGGACCAACCACCCTTGTGGTGGAGAGAGATCTTTTTGAGGGTAGAGACAGAA
Source organism: Papaver somniferum (assembly GCF_003573695.1). Classification (NCBI taxonomy): domain Eukaryota; kingdom Viridiplantae; phylum Streptophyta; class Magnoliopsida; order Ranunculales; family Papaveraceae; genus Papaver; species Papaver somniferum. The sequence goes on from NC_039367.1 coordinate 95,040,870, forward strand.
CTTTAAAAGAGAGAAAGTTATTTGTTTTCCAAGTTAGGGTTCTGTCTATCATCTTTGTATTGATTTCTATACTTAATAAGATTATTTCTTAGTGTTCTTCATTATGTCTTCATAGTTTGTTATATAGATTGTTTAAGGTGTGTAGTAGTAGGATTTTCTACTACTACATTTTGGCGCTAGAATATAGCTCGGGATTGGAGTTGAATCTGTTTGTAAAAATTTTAAGATGAGTTTTTTTTTCGAAAATTTCTTTAAAAGTTAAGTTTCTTATTGTTTTTATTTTTGTGAAAGATTTTGATCACTACCACGAAAATTATTTTACTGCTATTTCAACAATTCGAAATCATTCATTCAAAACGCAGTCTTCATTGGAAAAAGAAATTTTAGTTTACTCACTGTTAATGGTGGTTTTTAGCTTAGGGTTAAAATCGTAAAACCTTGCATCAGATGTGACGTCACTCTGCAAGGAAACGGTGCTGCGAGTACTAACCTCTCCACCGACACATTTATTGAGCCGCTCAATACACTTTTATCCATAACACTCTGTAAATTTCGGCACCTCGCCAATACGAGACTCACTGAGTACTTTCCTGTGCTATGTTCCCCAGCAGAACCCTTAATCGGTATGGCATGACGGATTTATGTTCACTCGCAGCGGATTAGAATGAACCTCCAAGTACCAAAGTTAAGGCCATTGCAGGAAATGCTCAGACAGAAAGCACACTGCATTATGTAGATAAAGATTTTTGTATGGCAGCCTACAAAATCCAGCTAATTATTGTGATAACTCGCAAAGAACTCATAAACCCAACTAATTTGCAAATTAAGGTTTCGCGCCCCGCGCAGTATACTGGACCCCATTGGTCGAAACCATGCTTAAACAATCTAGGCAACCGAATCCTCCACAACGCGCTAAAAGTGCGGCCGCGCCCTAGCATGTCGCCCCTCTTTCCATCGACCAATCAGGTCGCTGCAAATACACCACCGCGTGTTGGAAGTATGGCCACGCCCTAGCATGCTGGCCATACTTCCCGTCAACCAATCGGGTTGCTCCAAAACTTTCCACGACCTCAAAAAGGTCGCCATACTAAGTTGACTTCCCAAAACACGCCAGCTTCCCAGAAACGCGCTAGCTTCCCAAAAAACGCCAGCATGCCGCACGCGCATGCCGCACATGCCAGGCGCGCATACCAGATGCGCATGCCAAACGCGCATGCCAGACGCGCTTACCAGACGCGCATGCCAGACGCGCATTCCAGCGACGCTACCACGCCTCTGGACACCAACGGAAGGTATCCATAATCAATGGCTACCCTTCCTTCTGAGGTGCGGATCTCAGTGGCAACTTCTGGACGCAATGCCAAATTCCACGGTTTGTGTCAAACCCTAATTTGGCCACGTCAAAGGCATGCGCAAGCCATGCCAGCACCACGGCAACACCACTGGTCGCCAAATGGAAGGTAGCCGCGATCAACGACTACCCTTCCTCCTGAGATGAAAAATCTCGGTTGACGAAGGTCGTCACTGAACCGGCAAGCCTCTCTATCTTAACTTGCCGCACATAGCAACAACATGCTACACGTTATCCAATGAAAACATTCGAGACATCAAAACATGTCACAAACTGGGGGATACTCATTAGAGTATTGGTCTGGCGGTTTACAGCGTGCGACGTGCAATACGCCCGTTATGGAAACATCAATTCGAGGCGTTACCCGTTACCACTTTTCCACCACTCAACCGCTTCCACTTCTTACGAGGCCAGGGTACGTTTTATTACGACTTGTTGATTAATGATTTTTCGTGGGGTTGTAGTAATGAGGTTCAAACTCTCGGACTTGTGAAGGATAATTTTTTTAGATTTGATAAAAATATATATACAAAAATATTAACAAATTGGTAGAGAGTTACTGGGACTAAGGACTTGGCCAATTCTCATGCTATGGTACATTTTATTTATCCTTAACAATTATCGCTCAAAACATAAAATGTACGGACTCTTATTTTGCCAATATAGATTCTCAGAATATTAGTTATAAATCATAAGCATGGGACATCAAACATTTAAGCCAGTATGCCGCATCAAATAAAATGATAACTAATTAATCAAAATCATTTTTTCAATTTTAAATCAATGCAAAAGTCATAAAAAGAATAAATTAAATTTACCAGAATGACGAAAATCGCCTCCTCCGTTGTCCTAATGTTGGGTTTAGCTCATCATGGTGAAATACCTCTCAAAATATTTTATTAAGCTCAATTGGTATTTACAAGAAGAGAAAAAAATGAAACAGGAAATATGCAACAGTGCATATGCGTTACAGACCGACTGTTTCAAGTCTCAACTGTTATGCTGAAGATAATCGTTACAAATCTGAAGATAAATGTTCCAAACGAGGATGAACAAACTGTTACAATGAAGATAAACGTTGCAATCCAGTTGAAGAAACTGTTACGACGGATGAATAAACCGTCGTCGTTTCCCTGTTCTTCACGAGCAGCAGGAGCAGCAGCAACAGAGTTCTGAAAACTCTTGATTCACGCCTCCTGAGCTCTCCTCTCGACCCCAAACTCTCGACAACCCTTCCAGGACTCATGTAGCTACTATTTATACATTTTAGGCGCATCAAATCTCTCCATTAATTCCTCAAAATCTTCACAGTAAAGGAAAATTATTCTTGGGAATAATTTCCTATTTTCTTTCTATGCATGCGTTAATTGTCTTGAAAATTTCCAAAATATGTTGATACGCAACCTAGGAGAATATCTGCACTTAATTTCCACAACCCATGCAACATCTTCACGTAATTTTCTTTCCAAGTTTAACCGATATCTCTTCTTTCCTGTTTTAATCGAGAATCGATTATCTGGCCAAATTTGATCGATCCCAACCACCAAAATATCTTCTTATATACATATCACATATACCCATTAAGTTTCAGCGATTTAATCACCTTAAAACACCTTCAAAAATCAATTGGAAAATCTGCCAGTACATGAAGAAATTTTCCCGCCAAATATTATTTTCAAATTCTGGGAAGAAAGTGACCTCCCCCTAATCCATCCCTGGGGTCCCTTTAGCAATTGGGGTGGAAATGGTAATTTTTCTGGATTCCTCGGGCACATTTCTGGGACGCTTCCGGTGCATTTATGGGGTGCCTTTAGTACTCTATCCTGAGGTATAAAACACCACTTTTTGAGCCAATATCGCCGCAAAAGCTTATTTCTCTAAAAACATCTACAAAAACACAAAATAACACAATAAGTACTTAATCGAGTCTAACAATACAGAAAATTGAGAACAAAATAGACACATAAATGCGTCTATCAAATACCCCCAAACTTATTATTTGCTAGTCCTCGAGCAAATTTATTCTAGAAAGGAAAATCATTTGAACCCCTAGGTGGCCCTAGTAGCGGAGTGTTGTCTCCGGAGGGTTTACCAGAGGTGTACCCACAAAACCAATACTCCAGACCCTAGCTATCTACGCAGAACCTTGGAAAGCACTAAAGAACCTCCTTGGTTGGCATACAATTATTGACTCTAAGAGGAAGAACCCTGATGCGAAATTCCAATTGTTGTACACGAGTTTGCACTCAAGCATACTGAAATTCATATAAGTGACAGAGCTCTACTAAGATAGTTTCACGATGGACATCATACTTGGAGTCAGACTAATCACATGAAAAGATTAAGAAGATGGAAAAAGAAAAATGTAGATGGTTGAAAAGCGAACGGTGTTTCCCATATCTGTCTGAAGGCCTCTGCCAAGATGAACCTAACCTAAATGACTGAGATACCGGTCTGACTAATATTAACACACTGGCATATACAAGGGAACCAGTGGTCAATAACTTAAATCTAGATCAACAAACTGGCAAATACAAGGGAACCAGCAGTTGACTACACATAACAATAACCATTATTTATTTTTATTTTTATTTTTATTTTTTTAACTTAATGGCATGAATAGATTTTTTTGATCCAAGCGTATGCTTCTTGTCAGCAGATTACACGATAGTTCCCACGGGTCCTGCATTCCACGCTTGCTTAGGCGACGAAAACAGGGAGAACACACGCATATTGCTATCCAAGTATTAATACTTATTCCGATTGGTCTAACTGGTCCGGTCTTTTTTTTTTCTTTTTTTTTTTTTGGTAACTCAGTCACTCTAATTCACCCTAGCAGCGGTAACAACTTGAATCGTGTGCCTCACCAAATCACTTGAAATAAAAGAAAACTGAAAATAGAAAGTGAAAAGGACTCGACGAGATATGGCGAAACTATCATGTTATTTCTAACATCTGAGCTCTGTGCTTTTATGAATAGACTCTATAGATGTTTCCGTCTAGTCAGATTGGTTCCTCAACTCCTACAACCAAAATGCTTCCATCCACTTAGATTGGTTAGTGCCATCCTAAATACGCATAAATTTCTAGGCTCTGGAGTTTATTTATTCATACTGCAACTAAAAAGTTTCTCCCATACCCCCAAACTTAAATCTAACATTGTCCTCAATGTTCTAAAGATGAAATTAAAAGCATGAACAAGGAGAAACTGTTACCATTTGAAGCAAAAGAGATAAGGAAAGATATTACCGTGTTTCATGAGATTGGGTTACCTCCCAAGAAGTGCTAAGTTTAAAGTCATCAGCCAGACATCGGAAAGGATTAGTCTACTCTAACCATAAAGTAACAGTCGAAATAACTGTGGGTCTTCAAAATGAAATAGAGCTGACCAAAGGAAACTACAATAACCCAAGAAAGTGAACAAGGATAACATTCCCTTATCTAGTTTCCTGATTAAGATATTTATATCTAATTGTGGTTCAGGTTCAGGTTCTATGAAAGGGTCTAAATAAAATATTTTCCTCGGATGCATTTCCTCATAGGTTGGATCCAAATTATTAGGTCCTAGAGTCTGGAAAAACTCAAATAAGAACTTGGAATCACAAAATAATAATAACCTAAATAACTGAGGATCCTCTAAGTCAATCAGGTTTGACTTACATAATTGACCACAGTGAGAGTAGTGGTCATTCTTAAGCAAATGTGTCGATTCTAATTTCCTAAAGCATTTAGGTCTAGTCTCACAACTTAATATTCGACATATTTGGAATATAAACGTTCCCACAGTTGGAAGAAAACTATTTGGTGGGATAACAAAGTCAATCTGGGGATCATACCTGGGCAAACCACATCAACCAGAGGATGGGTTTCTAACGACTGAACTCTTTCATGGACATCATTAGGCTCGGGAAAACGAGTATGAAGGTAATCTTGTAAAATGGTCGAGGCACAGATATCAAGTCCTAAGTTTAGGGACTTTCTGAGAGTTAAAGGTAAGGCACTAGGGAAGTGATAATCACCCCCAAACTTAGAGTTTTCAGTCTCTCTAGATAAACCTCTAATTATTTCTTGAATTTCCCTATCTTCAGAGTCCTTAAAATATTCAAGAGATTCTTCTAAGTTATTATCAGGTAGTGCATCTTTACTCATCTCTACGGGTCTATATTCTTCTTCCAAGACTATTGTTTCTAATTCGCTAGACTCTAAAACAATATTTTCGAAATGAAGTCGGGAACAGATCAAATTCCCTCGTTCAACAAGTGCGTCTTTTTCGCTTATAGCTAGATCTCGCTCTATTTGAACTTGAAGGATGGTTTCTTGAAATTCCTTCAAAGCTTAGACACCTTTAAGAGCAACTTCATCCTTCTCAGTAATAAGAGTATTAATCCTAGCTTCTAAAGATTTAATCCTTTCTTTGGATCCCAAGAAGCGACGTTTAAAACCATTACTAGCAGACAAGGCACTTCTGTGATCAATATTAAGAAGTTGGTACTTCGCCTTAAGCTCCTCCAAGGAAAGGGTTTTTAATTTGTCATCAGCAAGGTTATTAAGAGAAGCGTTAAGATACTCAAGGAGAATATCATCATCAACAGGAAGATGAAGGGAGTGAAATAAAGAAGATGCCTCATCAGTAAGGATGTAAATCTCTGCAAGAACAGACAATTACAAGGGGAGCGAAAGATACGAACACACAGATTGACAGAAAAAATGAAGAATTACGCACCAACTAATTGATCATTCCTCTTCTAAAGATCATAGATATGATTCTTATAAGTAGACACTTCAACTTCTAATTTATCGCTTCTCTTGCATAGATCATATGCGTCATCCTCATGAGTAGAAACTTGGGCCTTGAGTTTAATATTTTCAGCCTCGAGTTTGCCAAGTTTTCTCTGATAATTTGAAGAAACAACATATGACATGCGGGCCATCTACGAAGACACAGGATGTGAATATGAGAATATATAGCATAAAGATATCATCAAAGAAAGTGCGAAAGCATAGAGATTACCAAAGAGCCAAGTGAATACTGAAAACTTGGACTCAACACTGAGGAAGCTCCGTGAAGGGATTCGTCGTCCAAAGTAGGAGCATCGCATATTTTTACAATGGTATTGCAGGTGTGAGTGAGTAGCTCATTTCCAATTGTAGACATAGAATCAGAAAAGATGCCAGAAAGTTTCTCCATAGAAGATGTGATTGAACGGTCTTCAGTGAGAATAAAATCAGCATCATCGCTAGAGTGAGAGATTGAAGGAGAGGGAGAAGGTGCTTTCCGCTTATTTGAAGGATTCTTGGAAGAGGATTTAGAAGTAGTCTTCTTTTTCCGAACCATACCTTTACCTTTAGTGCCTACAGCTTCGCCAGAACCACTGACTTCTTCAGCTTCAACCTTCGCACACAGATAAAGATAAGAAACAGAGGCAACAATATTGTTAAAATATGAGAGAAGGTATTTCTTACTTCATAAGTGATCGAACGTACCACTTCCAACGTGCTTTGTCTCCCATGAGTCCTTAGATCCTTCTTCAACTTGGAAATCTGAAATCAAGAAGGTTAATAAGATGAGGAATGGGGTGAATAATGAAAAGTAAATAAGCGAAGTTATGAATAACATACCAAAACTTCTCTCTCAGTCCATTTGAATTCCCAAGGATTATAAGCGGGAAAACCCTCAGGGAGAGAATTAATTGATCCATCAACATGAAGACCAGCAATGTAGGACCTTTCAGGATGATGGGGAAAACATTCCAACGATCATCCTTCGATCGTGCAGTATTATTAGTGGTATCATGGAAATCGCATGATCATATTCTCTTCTGCGATGCCCTCCTTCCTTTGCGAACGAACACCCCAACTAGATGACTCATTATTCATAATACCAATATTATAGTGAGCGAAGAAATTTTCCACCGAATACTCCTCGGGGTTAATCTCTACATCCGCATACTCAGTTTTTCTAACCTTTTTGGGATAGAGGGACTCTAACCCAGCCGCAGCCGAGCATACTCTACCAAAATTCTGATACTATCACTGCTCAATTGGAAGACCGCACGCGAGAATCTCGCATCCGAAAGAATTCTATAAAATAAAGGAATTTGGGGATTATAAAGAGGGATAGGAAGGCCAGCGAGAATTTGCCCGACTGAAACGATGATCTTCTGGTCATTCCAGTTATCGAGCGAAAACCATCTGGGGTTGAGAGCAGAAGTGGGTTTTGAGTTGGGAGGAACAGATAATGCAAAACCTCTATCTTTAAACTCTGCTTGAATCCTATCGAATTCCCTTTGAACTTTCCATCCTGCATAGAGAACCACTTTTAAAAGTATGGGAATGAGGGTAAACAGAGGTGATCAAATCGATCAAGATCAGATGTGAAAGAGTAAAAAGAGTGATAAAAATGGGAGAAGGTGGTGATTAACTCAAAGATAGAAGAACAACAGAAAGATTTTAATCAAAGGAACAACAGCAGAAGAAAATAATAGTTGCAGAGAGAAAAGGAAGAGAGTAAAAAGAGAAAAGAAGAAGATGATCGAGAGTAAATAAAAGTTTTACTCCCGATTCCCAAGATAATTACCCCATTAAAACGGATAGGAAAAGACGGTTACGAAAGACGTGTCAGATAATGAATGGTTGAGAAGACGCGTGTAAGTTGTCATGCCTGAATCAGGGGAATATGTCGGCAGAAAAGAATACGAAAAGATGAATGGGTGCGGTAGAATAGATCAGATTTTCTCATATCGCTCATTCTTTAAAAAGAACGTTATGAGAAGAGGCAAAATGTAGGAGTAAAATACCGCACACCTATTAGATATGCGAAGTAATGACACTCAAGCCTGAGCGAAGACGACCGCACATAGCATATCCGGGGGATAATTTTCTAAATGGAAAATGTGCACGAGAGTTTTTACCAAAAAAAAATTACAACACGATAGTGGTACTGCTACTAGATGACCGCTGCTGCCAAGGTAGGACGGTCGACCGAAAAAATTGACGTAAAACTAAATTTTGTATTCACAATTTAGTTCCATCATTATGTCACGGAATCAGACTTGTAAATTTTTAAAACGAAGTTGTAAAGCAAATGGATGTATCACTTTTCCTGAAACAGAGTGAAAGTATCACTTTTCCAGAAACAGAATGAAAGTATTATTTTTCCTGAAACGAAAAATTAATTGATGTATAAACCAAAATATGACTGCATCATGTGTTATGTATCCTTTGTGGTGGTTTGCATAATGGCTATGCATTTAATTTTCGAAAATTTTGCTTAAAAGAATAAACACCTCTGAATTTTTCATAAAAACACTAAATTTGATATTGTTGTTTATACTCATTGCATAGATTTCTTTAAAATCTTTCTTACGACATAAAATTTGTAAAATTCCAAAGCACGGAATTTTTATATATGATATATTAATTCTAGTTTGCTTTCCAATTATTCCCTGAAAAATTAGGATATATATTACAGTAATCGGGATAAAAGGGTGGGGCAGTGTTGTCCTTTCATCGTTGAACCAAAAAAAATTGGTTACACCAAATCCAATCTTTTTGTGTCAAATTGGGGAAAAAAATCATCCTTCACATCGACACAAAGTCATCATATATCAAAATCCTCCCGGCCCAATAAAATATATCTACATGAAAGCAAGGGTGTGTAGTTGTACACCCAGCCCAGCGCACTTTGAAGCCTAAATTTTTAAAAAACCTGGAGTTTCAAGCCCATTTAAACATACTAGCTACCCCTAAAAATATTTTGCTTCCCCATAGATAGAATTCCAGCTCCGCACCTGTTTGGACTCCCTTGCTATTGTTCTCAATTTGATGTGTAGTTCTTTTACCTCTTTGTGATTTAATTTCTAAATTAGTTCTTGACACCTAAATTGGCTAAATTCATTCTCTTGTTGATATCAGCTGAAACTAGACCATAGCACCGGATTAGTGGTTTTCCCTGAATCCACAGTTTTCTAATTTAGGGGATTATCTATACCCGTGTGGACCACATTTCTACATTATGTAGTGGGATTTGGATCGAGAGCTAAAGGGAAACACTAGGTAGGTTCCTCCTCCTCTGTTCTTTCATCTTCATCCTTTCGTCTTATTAAATTGATTGATGAAAACAAACTCTCACACTCTCACTCCCTAAATTACAAAGAACCGGCCAATAAATATCCATTTGAGCACCTATGTTGGCGGCTATGATTTTCATTTCCTTAACAATTAAGGAAAACATCAAATGGCTCTTCCTCCTCTTCATCTCTCTTGAAGTCTTGCGAGATACTCCATAAAGGAGTCAAAAGGGTTTCTGCGTTCTACCCCGTTTGAATGTCTTGCGAGATATAAAGGAGTCAAAAGGGTTTCTGCTTTCTACCCCGTTTGAATGAAATCTCCATTTCCAGTCGTCACCTTATACTCTGTGGAGTATTATTGATTTATTTCTTTTGCTAAAGAGGGAATAAACTTATTAAAACGCTGATAAACTATTTATCACTTTGGTAACACTACGAAGAAGACGCGTCTCGACTGAGCTGATTACAGTGACTACGTCATTATTGCGTAACCTCCGATGATGTCATCATAAACTATCATTTTGTTAACTAACGATTCATTCGCGACTAGCTTAGCATTGTTAAAAAATTGGGAAATTAGCAAGAAATTACCTTCCCACAAAAGTGTAGTCACTACACCAAATGGAGTAATTTGTAACACTAAATTGTTATACAAATAGGTGTGACATCTTTAAAAAGTGTAACAATATGTCCTTTTATAATTATATTTTATTTTTAATTAAAGTTATGGTGTGACAAATTATCCATCCAAATAAAAAAAAATTAAAAACATATAAAATAAGTGGAAATAAATTTCCCCCTCCAGCCAAAATAATTACCGCCAAAGTATACTTGAGATATCACATTTTTATATTAAAAACCTAAAGGAAAAAAATCAGAGAGTAAAAAGTAAAAGTAACATCTTCAATCGAGGTACGTCTGTCTCTCACTCGTTTTTAAATTATTTTTCACATTTTTCAATGCTTCTTCGTAATCTCTTTCACGAAAAAAAGAAAAATACTTCTTTGTAATTTTTTAATGTACAGGATAATATGCTTCGTAATCTCCATTATTCATCTGAGATTTCTTCTGTAAGAAAAAAATTCCCTTCGAAAAACAAAAGAAGGTTTTGATTTCGTTCATCAAATCATGAGATTCCTCAATTAGTCTACCCTAATTTTTACTGCTCGTGTTCTTCATCAACTATTCTACCCTAATCTTCGACCAATTTCTTCTGGAAGATTTTTGTTGCTCTTGTGTTCTTCACCAAATCATGAGATTCCGCAACTATACTTACTTACTATGCTTTGTTCATTTGTCGTGAGATTATCTACTAACTTATTTCATATGATGGTTTGTTTTCTTGATTAAAGGATTGATTCATTATGTGCATTTCTTGTTATATGTTGTCTACTAACTCATCTTTTATTGTGTAGCATGGATACAAATCAATATGGCAGTGATGGTGTACAAACTATAACCACTCAATCATTGCAGAATAGTGCATCTGTTGGGAATAGTTTTAAAGTTTTTGTTGAAGTTGATGCAGCTTGTAGACCAATAAAAAAAATGCAGAAAAATTTTCTTCTCGTGTAGGGGAACTTATACGAGCGCATTTCCCACTACGTTATGAAGATTAAAGGATTGTCCCAGAAAACTTTAAGGAGGATGTGTGGAAAGGCTTAATGGTATGTAACCTTCTGTTTTAGGTTAACAAGTTTTTTTAAATACATTTCTTCTTGACTCTTGAGTATTGAGTTTCGTTTTGGTGTACATTTATTACTTAGAGAGAGTTTAAGTTTAATGCTCCTTCGCACTTGGTACGCCCGAACCTCGAAGTAACCTTTTCACAGAAGTTCAGAACATTCAAATACCAGCTTCGACAGAATTATTTCAAGATATCCAGAGGTAAAGCACAAATTGAAGCAGCTATTCAAGCTGGTTTGGATCCAAATGCGTGGAAAAGCAAAGAGGAGATTCTAGAAAACGTTCCGATGGGGGTTACTCCAAGTAATTGGACCACTTTCGTTGAGAATGAGTTCAAAGAAGGAGTCAAAGAAAGCCATGAAAAGAAATCAGAGAACAAAAAGAAATGCACAATCCCTCATACTCTTGGGAGGCGTACCTATGCGAACAAATGTCATATCCTTGTATGTTGTATACACTCCTCAATTATATTAGTTGTTTTGAAATTATATTTTTTTATGGTTATACAACAAATATGGATTCAAATGAGCAGGCAGAAGAGGATGGGATGGTTACAGAGGATCGCGAATACGCTTGGATGAAGGGTCATGAAAAACACGATGGAACTGTTCATCCATCAACAGTTGAAAAATATGTAGGTATATCAAGAATTAAAGCATGTCAAACTTTTACTTAAACTTTCCTAACCGTTACTAGGTAACACATATTGTGCAGGAACAAGTCAAAGCTGCCTATGAGAAGCGAAAAGAGGGAGGAACTGATTGCTCATATGATTTTGGTTCTGATGGTTTAATTGATGTCTTTGGCCCAGATAAGGGTAAAAGGTCTTTACGTGGCTTTTCCTCCAGCGTTTCTGCGAAGCGTGCTAAGCAAGCATTCCTGACTGCTTCTCTTCGCGATTCTACAGTTAACAAATGCAACTCCCCTGTCATCAGACTGAAAAAGGTAAACCCCACTCTTGCAATTTATGATAGTAACCCTGTTTCTTTAGTTCTCATTGTTGCCTTATCTTTTATATCACTGTCTAAGATCAACATGTTAGGCAAATTTGTACTTCAATTATTGCAATCGTATACTTCCATATCAAATTTGTACTTCAATAATTGCAACCTTGTAACTCTCATAGGGTTTGTTTTAGTACAATCAGTGAAGTACTTCAATAATTGCAACCTTGTAACTCTCATAGGGCTTGTTTTAGTACAATCAGTAAAAATTGTGATGTTGGTGCGTGTGAAACTGAAAGTTCAAATGGAATGGCATACAATTTTTATAGGTTGGTAGTCTCTCCCATGTAACATCTTGGCTACTTTGACTAGAAATATTTTCTTATTTTTCCATTAACATTTGGCACAATTCAGTTCATCCTCTGTTTTGTTTTGTTTTTTTTGATCTGTTTTGTATGATCCTAAAAGCTAACTTACCCATGATTACAGGTTATCCTTTTCTCAGTATTTGTAATCAGGTTAACTTTTAGGATTCTAAGAAATGGTTAATGATAATACACATTATATATGACGACTTTATATTTTTCTTGTTGAAGCATTTATGACTTTACGTTAATTGTGTACTATTGCATTACAGGTCACGGCACAAAATATATCCAGTGACCATCCGACAAGCGAAGAAACAATCTTGGATGATTCTTGTACCCCTAACTCTGAGTTCCCTCCTGACTTCACTCCAGAAAATCATGCTTTTACCAGGAATTTAGATCCCATGTCAGAGCCACAACCTTTCGACAATTCTGGTTATGAAGAGTCTTCATATCAGAGTGTGAATTTGTTGGACAGGAATGGAAAAATAGTTGCAGCTGGATATGTGGTAACCGGTTCGGAAGGTGAAGTCTGTCACCACAGAATTGTCCAAAAGAACGAGAGGAAAGTTCGCATAGAACGCGTCTGCAATGATTCTGCACCAATTTGGGACCCTCCTCAAGGTGATGACTTCTATAAGCTATCTTCTTATGTTGCGGGTGGTTGGATAATATGGCATAAGAAGCGTCTGCAATTTACAAATTAAACTTTGTGTACCTTGTTACAGATCAGTACCACTAGGTAGAGTTTATGTTTTAATTTATGATAGTTTGTTAGCTTCTATTGTTTAGTGTTTTAAGAGTGTATTGGGGATATCCAGTGGACGTAGAAACAGATTTTTTTTTACTAATTTAATTTCTATATCTATTAAAATTTCTGGGTACCATTTTTTTGGATTATGCACATCTAACAATAGGGTGAGTTGGGGAAAGTAGGTGTATGAATCCAAAACAGGGTGGGAAAATAATTTTTTTTTTCGTAATTACTGTTTAAATTATTACACTTATATGTGTCAGATAATTGACATACTTTTAGTGTGATTTTAATTAATTAAAGTCACACTTATTAGTGTGACCTCTAATGTGTAACAAAAGAAAAAAACCATATTTATGACACTAATAAGTGTGATAATAATCAAATGTCACACTTATTTGTGTAACAAAATTTCTGATTTGGTGTAGTGAGTGGTGTACTGCGAACATACATACAACACTTCAGTCCACGAGTCCCATATAATCTCTAGCTAAGCCTTCACAGAAAGTTATAAATACCAATCTCCCCTTTGCTTGTTTGCATAACCTAATCCCTACAACTGTGTTATAGTACTTTCTTACTCTTTGTCTCTGTCTCTGTCTCTGTCTCTAAAAGATAGCGAGAATAAGGTCATTCTATTTTCTTCATTAACTACGTATACCCACACACTATAACCAAATATATAATAACTAAGCAAAAATGGAAAATGGAGGAAGAATGAACCATGGGGAAGTAGAGAACAGGAGAGTGGGAAGTCCACCCAGAAGAGGTAATCGAATCAAACTTGAGATTTGCAAGGTTGTTGCAAAATCAGTCAAGTCTCTGGTTACAGAAACTGCACTGAGCAGTAGAAAGAGAGATAAAGTAGCTCCAGAACCAGCAGCGGAAGAGTAACATTCATTGAGATGACCATGAACATCATCACTCTTATATATATATATTGATGAAGTCATGCATATATGTATCTCATGATGATCATCAATACTGGTACTTGTACTGGTACAGTCTCTTGTTTTGTTGTTATAGATTTGAAGTATGATATAGTTATAGTTATTAAAGAGTTGTGTAGGTTTTTACAAGTCTCTCCATCCATTAAAGAAGGAACGTGTCCAAGTATATATGTATTATGTAGTGCATGTGTTTCATCTTATATGGAAATAAATTTTATAAAAAGGTGCAACAATCATTCTATTAAGCCGAGCCCGTAATCAAATCCATTTTATTTAATTTTCGGAATAATTCTTCCAAATAGTGGAATAAAACAACTTCAACCATAATTACCAGTTAATACATGAAAATATGAACTAAGCAATGACGTAAGTTATACTTGCTTCAAAAAAAGAAAAAGCAAGTTATACCCGAAATTTATCAAGTATATGTGATATGCATGATGCAATAGAGAGGTTTGAGCCGGTCAAAAAGAAGATAGTGATAGAAAGAAAGCAATGGAGTCTCGAGCCTAGTTAGTAAGTTCGCGAATGAGAATCATTCACGAATTTTTCCGTATCACGAATTTTATCGTCTTATTCGCGTACGTTTGCAACTCCGAACCCAAGTCGTGTATTATGTGGCATTCCCGGATTATTCGCGAACCGTTCACGAATTTTACGTATTCCGAATGATACGTCCGTTTAATTCGCCATAAATTCTTTAGCTTTTACTTTTCAAAGACTCCACTTTTTGGGCTTTACTGCCTTCCGAGCATACACGACCGAATATTAGACGTGTTGTAATTTTCATGAAACAAAAACGACTGAAGAGATTTGAAGGTGAAGGTGAGAGAGATCTCAAACTCACTAACCAAGCATCTAAACCACCATACGACGTCCTCTTGGATAACTAATGTTGTATATATTATTAATATCATCATATTAAGTTTATTTTTTCTTTAAATAACTCACACATATGCATAAAAATTGGTCTATGACCTTATAAATACAAATTATTTGTTATATATAGATACCGAGTTTTCAGAACCGAACTCACATTTATAAATCGAATTATACACGTACGTATGCCGTTCCGAATTACTGACGAATCACGTCCCGTTGACCGAATTTTGGACCGAATCTGGATTTTACAAAACCGTATAATACTCTTACGTTTGCCGTTCCGTATGTTTGCCGAATCCCGAATTGCTAACTAGGGTCTCGAGACGGGAAAGGGAAAAGAAGAGAAAATGTCCACAGAATTCACACTGAGTTCCAACTTCAAACAATAAAGTGCTAAGAATTATTTGTTTTTATGTTGTTCACCAAAATAAATTAAAATAATCTTTTGGGTTAGTTTGCATTAATGGTTATTAAGTTCCAAAGTATTAACGATATGATTCGTGATATGATTGCAGTAGTGGGAGGAGAGCAATGAATTCTTTGTACCCTCGTCATTGGGTGATGATGTAGCTTGCTTCTCATGGGCCATCTTTAAATTCTTGATTCTCTTTGAATCTAAGGGGCTCAGTACGACTAATAGTAACGGAGATACCATTACAAAACTAAGCTTCATAAATTTTTTGTCTTCTTATTTTTTTATTTATTTTTTTCTTTTTTTGCTTTATTCGTGGGGGTTGGGGGAATGGAAACATACAGGAGTTTTGCCAAGTTTACCGTCTGATAGTAAAAATGAGCCAATTGTGCATTAGTTCTTTGACACCTAAGAGGTGCTAATAACATGAGCCGGCCAATTAACAGAGACTTAAACTTGTACAAGTGGCTAACTTCACTCTCTCTAGCTTGGGATATCTATAGATCACCTGAAACATAATTTTGGAGTACGTATAGTACTAGATTAGTGAGTGGTTTCCCTTGAAGTTTGAACCCACAGTTTTATAGTATACGTGTCACGGGATTATACCCAACACCGTGTGGACCACATTTCTATACCACATGTGGTGGGGGATTTGATATAAACAAATTGACATTTCCGATTGTGGCCGATTTTGGTTCCTACTATGTACTTTCTTAATTCTTCTTCACGGAGGACGGACATGCATTGACGTTGGCGGCTATGATTTCCTTTTCCTTAACGATTAAGGTAAACATCATATGGCAATGGCTCTTCTTTCTGCTAAGAAGGGAATCAACTTTTTTAGTAGCCGAATTAAAAAGAGAATTAATTCCAAGGTTCGTGTACTTGCATGAAATCCTACAACCACACCCTTATGAATTTAGACAAGATTCTAAGTAAATATAATGGAATTCTTTTATTATTTACCAAGTTCTCTAATTGGTTACAAGATGATACAATGACTTTACTTGCTCTCCAAATAAACTTTCTCTCTCTTAATTTCTTGTCTAACACTCACCTTAGAGATCCCCTCCTTTACAAAGATTCCTCCCCCTTATATAGGATATTACTAGTGGATGACAGCTAATAGATCCTCTATTTTCGGAATCACTGTGCGTTACAATCGCTCATGTACATTCACTCAATCTTGCATACTTTACATATTCGCACAGTTCATCATACTTTACTCGTGACTATGCTGACATCATTAAATACGTCATCCTAATTTTAACATGTGTGATTATCATCGCCTACCTTAGATGATCTTTACCTCGCACACATAATGAATGTGCGATATTTCACTCCTACGTTTGCCTCTTCACATTTCGTTCTCTTTATAAAGTGAGCGATACGAAGAATCTCCATCTAATAATATCGCATATGCTCGACTTTTCATATTCTGATCTGCCGACACATTTCCAGAATTTGAGCTTTCCTTACCTACGCGTGTCTTTTTATCCACTCGTTATCTGACACGTCTTTATAACCGTCTATTCTTATCCATTTATTCTTCGCATTAATGAGATAAAATCTCGAAAAACGAGAGTAAAATTTCCTTATTTACCTTCTTTCATCTTCTTCTTTTTACCTTCTTCTTTCCTTTCCCTTGCTTCTGCACTTTAACTGTAATTTCTGTCCATGATCTGATTAAGATACTTTTTTTTTACTGTGATTTCATTCACCTATATATCTCTCATTCCCATTCTTATAATGGCTCCAGCCAGTAAAAAGATGGAAGCTGAATTCACCAGGTTGAAAAGAGAATTTGGCACAAGAGGCTTTTCACTTTCTCTTCCTTCCCATTCTGATTATTCATCAAAACTCAATCTTGAATTAATAAACTCTGAACAATGCAATGGTCTAATTAAAAGATCATCATTTCACTAAGACAACTCTTGAATAATCTTCCCATCCCGTTGTATAATCCAAAAATTTCTCTTATTCTATGAAATTTTATCTGATGATCGATTCGCAAGAGGTATATTTCAATTACGTGGAGATGCTATTAGAATAACTTTAGAATACTCTCGTCGCGCAGCCGGATTAGGAACATCTTATTCTTATGAAGTGCGAAATGCATCGTACCGTGATAAAGACATCAACCCTTCAGAGTATACTATTGATAATTTTTTCAAAAATTACTATGTTGCGATAATGAAGAATGAATCAACAAAATGGGCCATTCGCTTAAGAAGAAAAGATGGTATCACTGAAGATCAGAAAATTATGCGAGATGTTGATTGGAATGATAAGTCTAATAGCACTGCTCGCAGATTTAATGATTCATGCTGGCTTAATTGCCCTGTCATTTTAGTTGGTCCCTATGTATTTGGAAGAGCTGCCGATGGTTCTGATCTTCCTCTTCCTGCGAATCTTTCTACTTATCAACCCTGGAAGTTTGTCATATCTGATACTGAGAATAAGAAGATGGTATGAAATCTTCGCATATTTTCCTAGTTTTGCATAACCTTATTTTTTTTCTATTTCTTATTTTCCTGCTCTTCTGATTTCAGGCTGCTAAGAAGGCCCAAACGTCGGACAATGCATTATCTTCGCGGAATAATGAAGTAAGAAACATTCCCTTTCTTAATTTAAACAATATTGTTGGCTCTGTTTCTTATCTTTATTATTCACGTAGGTTGAAGCTTCGGGTTCTAAGGATGCTTGGAAAACCAAGAAACGAACCAAGAAACTTGCATCCAAATCTGGGTCCAAAACTTCTTCTTCTGATCTTTCTAAGAAGCGTAAAGAATTCTACCCTTCTTCAAGTTCTGAATCCAGTGATGATGATGTTCTTGCTTCTGAAGATCCATCAATCTCTTCTTCAATGAAAGAATTATCCAACCTTTTTTCTGATCCTATGTCGGCCCTTAATGATGATAATCTACGACACACTTTTGGTATGGTCTCGCAAGTCTGCGATGCTCCTATTTTGGATGATCCATCTCTTCGCGGAGCTTCTTCTGCTGTAAACCCAAGTTTCCAATATGTGATTGGCTCATTGGTAATATTTGTACCTTCATATTTTTCTCTTATATTCTTTATAATATTTCTTTCCGACACATAACATCTTTCCTGTACTTTTACAAGTATCTCGTATATCATATGCGGTTTCTTAGGATTATCAAATGAAGCTTCTCAGCTTAGGAAAAGAAAATACCAAACTTAAGGTTGAAAATTCTACCAACATTGAATTACTTCGCAAGGCTCGATAAACAAATGATGAAATTATTGGTATGTAATCTTTGATTTTTTCATTCTCCTTGTTTTACGTGATAATTAGCATTCCTCATTTCTTTATATTCGCAGATATTTATAACCTTTCCGATGAGGCATCTAACTTTGTCGATGAGGAAACCCTTTTAGAACATCTTAATTCTTCTTTAAACAATTATCCAACCAAAGGATTTGAGAATCTCAGCCTGGAAGAATTAAGGTTGGAGTATACTGCTCTTAGAATGGATCATAGACCCTTACTAACTACACTTAATAACTTCAAATGCCGTCTTCATGAAAATAAGGAGACAATTCAACTTTTGGAAGAAAAGAAGAATAAACTCATTACTGAAAAAGATGAGGTCGCTCTCAAGGGTGCGAAAGCATTAGAAAAATTCCAAGAATCTATCCTTAAAGTTCAAAATGAACGTGATTTAGCTTTGAGCGAAAAGTTCGCACTCATTGAGGAAAGAAACTTAATCCGTTCTCGACTTCTCACAGAGAGTGAAGCTGAATTTAGTTGGGCTGCTAGAGTTCTGAATGATGCTAGGGACAATTTAGCCGTAAGTGTGAGCCTTCAATCTGAACATTTTGCGCTGGTTAAAGACACTATTTCCAATCACGAAGGTCACTTGTTTTTTCTTTCATATTTGTCCTTTCTTGAAGATGGCATCTCTTTTAAGTCTAACCATTTTGTTTATATTTCGCAGATAAAGAAAAGCATTATCTTGAGAAGATTGAAGAGTTAAAGGCACAACTTGCTTCTAAAGAAAAGATACGTCTTGAAGAAACCGAGAAGTTATCAATGGAGTTATCTGCTCATAATTCCAAGTATCAGCAGTTGAAGAAGAATTATATCCTCACTGTTTTAAATAATGGTAAGGATGCCATTCGCGCTCGTGATGTAGCAGTTAAGAAAGTATGTGTTGATAATGGTATTCCTCTCTCTAAATA
Organism: Papaver somniferum; assembly: GCF_003573695.1. Taxonomy (NCBI): domain Eukaryota; kingdom Viridiplantae; phylum Streptophyta; class Magnoliopsida; order Ranunculales; family Papaveraceae; genus Papaver; species Papaver somniferum. Next base: position 95,060,498 of record NC_039367.1, read on the forward strand.
TAAATTCGCAGATGTTCCTCCCAACGAAGTTGTTCCTGATATTATTGATAGCGAAGAGGAATATGAAGAATATGAAGAAGAAATAACTCTGAGACCGAACATAATGATGAAGATAATTAGTTACTTTTCATTTGTTGTAAATTATTTTTCTGCCTCTTGTATATCTTCACTTTTTCTAGAATTTCTTCTTTAATATATACCTCTAAAATGTTAACTTTCGTCCCTTAATTATATTCGCATTCACAAATATCAAAGTTCTCTTTTTCGCACATGCATAAGACTGTCAAATGGGGAAAATAACACTCTTTTATGTTTGCATTCCCATTCTTGCCTCTGGTAGTTGTCACAGATCGATAGGCTGATGAACATAGTTCCGCTTTCTACTTCAATCACATTTTGTGTCATGCGAAACTGCTCGCAGGCAACTTATTTCTATCGAGTCTTACAAAACAAAGTTAGCTTACATCGTATTTTTCTCGTGAGGTCTCATTTTTCCTTCCTAATTAAAGGTCTTATGTTGCCTAAAATTTTCTTTGTTCTTGTGAGGCGAAATCGCAGGAAATCTTTATACTGTAGTATATCAACCCATTGATCTCGCCTTATCTTTTTCTTGTATTATTGCCTTTTCAGGTTTATCTTGTGCATAAATATGACAAGTCTTAATACTCCCATGAGTGAAAATCCTCATGATATTTACGTCTTTTGACACAATTCAGCTCCCTAATTGTAGTTGCAGGAAATCCTACACTACACCCCTCATATGATTTCATTGTTGATCAGCTCATTTTTAGGTTTACACTCTTAATTTTATTGATTAATTTCTGAATATTCTTACAAGGAAAATAAAGAAGTCAAGAATAATCTCTTCTCTGAAATTTCTCTCTCCTATTTACTTGTTTCTTACTCAAAAAAGATCCCCCTTTCCTTTACAACTCGAATGACTATTTATAAGGAAATACATAGTGGATGACAGCTTGTCCTTTATTTTCGGATATGGTTTGCGACATTCTCGCAACCTTACAAATGTTAATTTCGCAAGCTCTCTAATTTTCGCAATACTGTCACATATTTCTCGTGACTTTAGATGACGTCATTTATTCTATCATTTCTGAAACTGTTCTGCGACGTTATTGTGCTGTACCATTGATAATTTTGCTGAGACATAATTGTTGCGAGATTTTGATCCTACATCTTGCCTCTTCTCATATCTTCTCTGCAAAGTAGAGAATGATGTGAGAAATGCCGCAACTGCTTATCTTTTCATATTCCACATTTATCACACGTACTCTCTCTTCCATTTATTTCTTGACACGTCTTCTGTAACCGCTACTTTTCAACCGCTCACGTCTCTTCGTCTTAATGGTGTTTATTTCTTCGAGTAAAAAATTTTCTTTATATACTCTTCTCTCCCCCTTTTTCCACTTTTCTTTTTACTTTCTCTTATATTTTTATTCTCTCATCTTTGCAAGTCTATTATTCTTCTGCAAATTCTGCTGCTGTAATTTTTTCTTCCTTCAATCCTTTTACTTTCCATACATTCCCATACTCTATATTCAAACATGGCTCCAAGTGGTCATAGATATGAGAAGAATTTACAAGATGTCCAAAAAGATCTTGCTGATAAAGGTTTTACACTCTCCACCATTCCTGGTGAGAATGCCAAATCAATTCTTTCTGTCAAGCTTTTCTCTAATCAAAATTGTGATGATCAATCAATCATAATTTCACTAGGTCAGATTCTCGCAGGTCTCCCTATTCCTCTTTATAACCCAGATCTTCCTTTATTTTATGAAATTCTCGCTCATCCGGGATTTTCGTGAGCCATCTTCCAATTAAGTGGGGACTGCATCCGTCTGATGCTAGAGTTCGCTAATCGTGGTGCTGGTAGAGGATCTCTTTACTACAAAGAACTTAGGGATCCAAAATTCTCAAACCTAGAGATAGTTGCTGAGAAGTATACAGTGGCGAATTTCTTTGAAAACTACGAACTTATCTCCATGAAGAAAGAGAATACTCGCTGGGGTATTCGATTAAGAAGGAAAGATAACATTGATGAAGCCAAAATTATTGTGCAAGATATTGACTGGCATTCTGGTAAAAACACAACTCCTCGCCAATCCAAAGACGATAAATGGTGTGTTTTTCCTTTAATGCTAAAGGGACCCTACATTGCTGGATCAAACGTTCTTCCTGCGAATCTCGCTGCATATCAACCTTGGGTTTTCTCTTGGCCCGAGAAGGAGAAATAGGTATGTTTTTCCCCTTTAACTCATTTTATATTTCTTTATTGATTTTTACTATTCTGTTCGCTAACTCTTGCGACATTCCGCAGATCCAAAAACTAAAGGATAGTTATAACAAGACTGGGAAATCTAGTACTCTGTTAGCTCTTCGCTCATACACAGATGAGATAAGAAATTTTCTCTTATGACTTTAAATAGTATTGTTACTTCCATTCTTCCATTTCTTATTTCTATCTGTGTGTGAAGATTATTGCTGAAGTAGAAGAATCTGCTGATGCTGCAAAGATTGGTGATAAAGGTAAAGGTGCTCTTCGCAGGGAAAAATCAACTGGTCCTCCTCAAAGAAAAGAAAAGTTCGTTCTTCTTCTCCTTCAAATGTTCTTCCTAACGAAAATTCCGAAAGTGACAAGGATGATGAGGATAACGATGATCTTGCTGCAACTGAAGATTCTCCACCTGAATCTTCTATGGCTAAGCTTTCTGGCCTCTTTTCTGTTTCTCTACAAGGAATGGGAGACAGCCAATTCGCAAATACCTGCAAAGCTCTCGCTACCCTTTATGATGTCCCTTTACTAGGTGGTGATAGCTCTCTTCGTGGAGTTTCTAGATCAGTGACTCCCGATTTCTTGCATTCTCTCAATAGTCTGGTATACTTTTATCTTTTTACTTCTTCATTGTTATAACTCAAAATATCTTTCTATATTAATATTTTTTATTTCTTTTCGCAGGCTGGAAAAACTTCTTTTGCGGTTGCCTCAGATCTAGAGAGAAGACGCGAAAATCTTGAAAAGAAGAATCTTCAATTTCGCAAAAAGAATGAAGAATTGGAAGCTGAAGTTAAAGGTCTTCGCGAGAAGAATAGACAATTAGAAATTGATTCTTCCTCTTATAAGAACAAAATTTCTAGTCTTCAACAAGCTAATAATCAGCTTTACGGTATGTTACTTTTCTCTTTTCTCATTCATCTTGTTGTTTTATCTTATTTAAATGATCCTTTTTGCAGACATTTGTGGTCTTTCTGATGAAGATACCCCTCTTCGTTCATTTCCTAATGCCTTGGATAATGATACCCTTCTTGAACGTCTTAACAATTCCTTAAATAGCTTTTCAAATGATAAAATTTCATCTCTTTCTCTAAATGAACTTTGATCGAAATTTCGCCTCTTAGAAATTGATCATAGATCCAGTTTAGGCTTAGCCAACAGATTTAAGCGTCTCCTTATTGATTCCAAAGAGAAAACCAATGAGTTAAGAACCAAGATTAGCGGTCTCATAAATGATAAGGATCGTATCTCTGATCAAGGTGCAAAGGCTTTGGAGAAATTCCAAGAGGCTCTCCTTGAAGTTCAACTTGAGCGAGATGAAGCTAACCGCAAGAATATTGAACTCTGCTAAAGGGAAAATCAAATTCGTTCTCGTCTTCTCATAAGTAGTGAAGATGAATTTGTCTGGGATGCGAAAATTTTAGATGATGCTAGAATAGATTTAGGCGTAAATGCTAGTCTCCAAGTTGAACATACATCCTTGATTGGAGACATGATTTCTGACAGAGAAGGTTGCTAATTGCTCTTCTTTACTAATCTTTTGCTTCTTATGAATTTTCATCAAGTTAATAATTGGTTGTCTTTTGTTCGCAGACTCTGAAAATAAATATCGTGAAAAGATTGAAGAACTTGAAGCTGAAAAGGAGGAACTCGCAAAGAATCTTTCTTCTCGCAACAACAATTATTCTAGATTGAAGAATCAAATCAAGATCACCGTTGCGAATTTTAAGAATGACGCTATGCATTTTCGCAATCAAACCATCCAAATGGTTTGTGATGATCATAATATCCCACATTCTGATTATCCTTGTCTTTTAGAAGAAATCCCACAGAATACTCCCAGTTTGATTATCTCTGATAGCGAAGCTGACGATGAAGAATGTGATAGTGATGGAAGTTCTGATGGTGATGAAGATTCTGACACAGATGAAGAAGGAAACAAGTCTGATGAAGATAATGAAGGATTAACCAATAAATAGTCTTTACTTTTTTCTTTGATTCTTTGTAATACTTGTACATTTATTCCTTCTTTCTGTATATTTGTGTTTCTTCCATTTTAACCTGCGTAAATGAAAACAATTCTTCTTTGCAATACAGTTAATCAATATAATCATTAATTCTTGAATTTTTGAGTAAATCTCTCATATGGAGAAAATAACATTTTCTAATTTCATACATTCCCATACTTGCCTCTGTTATTTGAATCCAAATGAGAGATTTCATAAAAATTCTTATTGTATAATTTCGCAACCTTTTGCGAAGTGAATTTTGTTTCTTTTCAAAATCTCATTCCTGTGTGGTCTTATTTTTCCTTCCTAATTAAAGGTCTTATTATGCCACCTCTTGTCATTGCGACAAAATCGCAGGACGTCCTTGCACTTTCATGCAAAAACCCATTGATCTTGCCTTAACTTTTTCTTTTGTATTATGGCCTCTTCAGGAATGTTGCGACAATATGACAGGCCTAAATATTCTTGCGAAAATAAAGCCCCATGACATTGCCGTCTTGCGACGAAATCGCAGGACGTCTTCGCACTTTCATGCGAAAACCCATTGATCTCGTCTTATCTTTTTCTTTTGTATTATTGCCTCTTCAGGATTGTTGCACAAATATGACAAGCCTTAATATCCTTGCGAATAAAAGCCTCATGACATTTGCGTCTTAAGACACTTATCAGCTCCCTAATGGAGGGTGCCGCCCTTATCTCCCCCTGGTTGCCCCTTCAAGGAGGCGTACTTCTACATACAAGGTTAGCTCCTCCCATCCAGTCTTAACAACAACCAGTTGTTTTCGCAGCCTCTTATCCCTTTTACCTATAGGGCTTATGGTTACGAGACTGCACCCTAAGTGGGGTTTTCTTCAGGCCGAGTGCAGTATAAGCCAAGACTTGTCAAGAATGGCAAGGACGCTTCAAACGCCCCGGCACTCTTGACTCAACCGTGTACCTCGGCGCCTTGATCAGATCTGCACTCCTTGGGAGAGTCCTTATTACCTTAGTCGCCCAACCTAAGTCATATGCTTAAGTTGAGAATCCAAGGTGCCTCTCCCGGATGGGCTTTATTGACCCCAAATCTCCATGACTCAGGTTCCGGTGGCGGTGTAGCCTTTCCCTGAGTCATGCAATAGGTACCCCCTTATATGACGTACTTTAGGTCTTACATTTGCCTCTTGCGAAATTGTATTCGCGAACTAGGGTGTACGCCATAAAGGTTCGCCTCTTTCTCTTTTGTCATTCTTCTCTGATTATTTTCTGTAAAATTCATTATCTCTGCGAGAGTCTCGCAATCATTATTGTATCTGAATTTTCTCAATTTTGTTGTTCAATCAAATGTATTTTTGAGAATTTTACTTATTGCGAGATTATCGCAACAACTTAATCATTCATACATTTCTTGTTTTTATTACCTTTGCCATCCTCTGCTTCTTTATTATTTTCTGCTACTGCTTCCTTGGTAGTGGTATGTTCATCCTTTTTATTCTGAGCTAGCATTAATTTCGCAACATCTCTTCTCCTTTCTTTTCGATTGTATCCACCATCAACCTCTCACTTCTTTGTACATTTGATTTTGTGTCGCCAGTTTTCCTTCTTGTTTGCTCTTCCTTCTGCAAGATTCTATCTCAGTTTCGTAACATCTCTTTCCTTCAACCCAATCTCCCTTTATGATTCCTACACCATTGGGGTGAGGGAATTTGATGCATTGGTGGAAAGTTGAAGCTACACCTAGAATCCCATGTAGCCAAGGTCGACCAATTAATGCATTGTAGGGTGATTCTACATCAACGACACAGAATGAGATTTCAGAAGATATTCCCTTCAATGGAATTTGCATAGTAACCTCCCCTTTAGGCTTGTTAGCAGTACCATTAAAACCATATATCTTATATGTTGATGGTATAAGATCATCATCTCTTCCACCCATGGTTTTATAAGTATGATAAAATAAGATGTTCACAGAGCTTCCAGTATCGACTAGAATTCTATTGATTGCCCATGAATCTTCAGCTTCATCATCTCCTCATCTTCTTCTTTGGTTTTGGATTAATTTCTAATTTTATTACCAATGGATTGTCATGCACCTCTTCTCCTTCGGGAATTTCTTCTGCGGTAAAAGAAATGATCTGTTTCTGCCATTCCTCTAGTGCGAGATTTTCGCAATATTCATAATTTCTCTTCCATTATTATCTCTTGCGAACACTCTACTCAAAACATTATCATGAAAATCTTCAATTGTCTTATATGAATGTACGATAGAGTGACAGAATAGATTTTTTCTTTTGCACCCAACTTCTATGAAGAATGTTTCTTTCTTTTTCATCGTATTCACTTTGTGATGTTCTGGCGGTGGTGGTAATGGTTGAGATTGCGGATGCCCTACCAGAAAGTCGTTTAGTTTTCCTTGATCTATCATTCTCAAAATAATTCTCTTTACATTTCTGCAATCGTTTGTGGTATGTCCATGAAAATGATGATAAGAACAAAATTCATGACTTCTGTGGTTTGGAGGTGGTTCCGTTCCCATGTTCCATGGTGTTGGTATATTCTCCATCAAATTATAGCTTCCCATATCTTCTCCACACTTGCATTTAGAGGTGGCATCTTGATTTCTTCCCATATTACCTTGTGACCTCCTTGTCCTCTATTAAAGTTTGGTCTTTGACCTCCATAAGTTTCTTGCGGTTGATCGAGTCTTTGAATCTTGTTATTTCCTCCACGATTGTAGAAATTTCTTTCTCTTTCATACTCTTCTTGATCTCGGCTCCCCATAGCTACCAATTCTGCTGATTGTTACTTGTCACCTTTTCTTGTTGTACTTGCGAAGTATTCGCCACTGTGTTTATTAGCTTGGGTAATAAGCTTGCATTCGCTGTTGTGAGCTGGTGTTCGCAACTGGATATGATTCCATTTCATTTTGTTTTTCCTCTAAAGCAATGTATTCTTCTTGAAGTTCTCGCAATTCAGTCATTGTAATCGTATTCTTGACTCTGAAAATTTGGACATACAACAGGTTTGTTGCAAACATAGCATTGATAAATGATAATATGAGATATCTCTCATCTACACGGCCAGCCATTTCGCTACACATAGTTCTCCATCTTTTAGTCAAGTGTTTCAAACTTTCGCCAATCCTTTGTTTTAATCCAAACACATCTTCTATACCAGGTCGTGAGGAATTATTACTTATATATGCTCCCAAGAATGTGGTCTGCAAATGATTGAAGGAGGTTATTGTATTCTTTGGTAAACCTTCAAACCATTTTAACCGCTTCTCCTGTTAAGCTGGATGCGAAATATTTGCACAATACCGCATCATGATTTTCCCATTGTAACATGCACCTCACATAAGCTTTAATGTGTTGAATTGCACAAGTTGTTCCATCAAAATGCTGGTTAATGCGGGCAAATTGCATTTCGGTGGTATTCCTCCTAATTGTACTTCCCTTGTAAATGGAGTTTTCGCAGCTTCTTCTATTGCTTCATCCAATTGTCTTCTACCTACTTCTCCTCTGTTATTTAGCATTCCTCTCATTTCTTCTAATTCTTTCAAGATTTGTTTATTTACACCTGAATCTTGACCATTGGTCTCTTTAATTTTGCTTCTCTTCTTCTGCGTTCACGTCTATCTTCTCTTGCGAAATTTTGTATCTCTTCTTCTTCATTATCCTCATCTCGTCTTCTTCTGCGATTCTCTTCCTCATCCCTATCTTGAATTCGCAAATGATGATGTCGTTCATTTTCCCCTCCATAATTTTGTTCATTTCTTATCAATTCAATTCGCTGTCTTTCAGCCATTCTCTTTACTCTATCATACTCCTCATTGAGATTATCGTTATTCCGGTTTTGTATACGCCTTCTTTCTCGATTGTCATGATTGTTCTGGCGAATTGTCTCCTGAAGCTCTTGTTCTTCCATTTCCGCTCTCAATCTTTCACGTTCGCAGATTAAACGTGCTTGTTCAGCATTATGTCTTTCAATTTCTTCTTCAATTGTCTGTTGATTTCTTTGAGTTTCTCTCACATGTAAAATTCTTCTTCCTTCCTCTTGATTTCCTTCGCCATCTTGGTTATTTTGTCCTGATTTTGCCCGTTCTCTTGATTTCCTCCAATTTTCCCATCATCAAAAGTTTCATTTTGTGGAATGTAACGATCATCAGTTCTTTCTCTATTTTCGCGATATTCTTCATTAGGATTTGATATTTTTCTTGAATATTGTTTCCAGCATTGATTGTGGGTGAATTTCGCCTCATTTCTCTTCTAGTCGATCTTGAATATGATTTTGTAATACTTCTCGATCTTCTATTCTGCAATCTTATTTCTCCATCCTTAATTCGTGATTTTGCCTTGTTAAATTCACACGTTCTTCTGCCTCAGCTCTTCTTTCTTCATGTATTCTTCGTCTCAATGTTTCTAACGCTCCAATTTCCTCACCTCCATGAATTATTCCTTCATCTGCTTCTTGATTTCTCTCTTCCTGTCTATAATTTCTATTTTGTTGCTCTTCTATTTCTTCTTGAATTTGATCGCCAAGTTGTACGCTCACTCTGTCATAATCTGTATTCCTCTTGAACTAGTGTTTGTTGAATTGGGATTGAATTTGATTTTCTCTATTATTTCTCATTCTAGTAGATTCTCCCATTTCACTTCTTTCTCTTCCAGCAATTCTTTGCTTCTTCTAATAGTAGTCGGTTGTTCGGATGTATTTCTTCTTCTAGCCATTTCTTCAATGCTAACAGTATTGCAAGAAATTATGAAAAATTCTTAATCAATCACTTTAAATTTTCACAAATCTCAATATCAATCTTTAGTTTTCTAGAATAATCTTCAACTCTCCCTGTTTCTAGCGCCATTATGTAGTTGCAGGAAATCCTACACTACACCCTCATATGATTTCATTGTTGATCAACTCATTTTTAGGTTACACTCTTAATTTTATTGATTAATTTTGAATGTTCTTACAAGAAAATAAAGAATCAAGAATGATCTCTGCTCTGAACTTTCTCTCTCCTATTTACTTGTTTCTTACTCAAAAAAAGATCCCCCTTTCCTTTACAACTCGAATGACTATTTATAAGGAAATACATAGTGGATGACAACTAATCTGTCCTTTATTTTCGGATATGGTTTGCGACGTTCTCGCAACCTTACAAATGTTAATTTCGCAAGCTCTCTAATTTTCGCAAGACTGTCACATCTTTCTCGTGACTTTAGATGACGTCATTTATTTTATCATTTCTGAAACTGTTCTGCGACGCTATTGTGATGTACTATTGATAATTTCGCTGAGACATAATTGTTGCGAGATTCTAATCCTACACTAATGGAGGGTGTCGTCCTTATATTCCCCCTGGTTGCCCCTTCAAGGAAGCTTACCTCTACCGGGTTAAGGTTTGCTCCTCCCATCCGGTAATGCAACAACCAGTTGATTTCGCAGTCTCTTATCCCTCTACCAATAAGGTTTATGGTTATGAGACCGCACCCTAAGTGGGGTTTCTTCGGACCGAGTGCATCATAGTTAGGACTTGTCAAGAATTCTAAGGTAGGCTCCACCGCCCCCCGCACTCTTGACTCAACTGTGTACCTCAGCGTCCTGATCGAGTTTCTGCACTCCTTAGGAGAGACTTTCTCACCTTGTTCTTCCAATCTAAGGTGATGAACTTAGACTGAAAATTTAAGGCACCTCTCCTGGATGGGATTTTTCGTTTTTTCTCACCCCAAATCTCCATGAATCAAGTTCCAGGGTCGATGTAGCTTTCCCTTGAATCATGCTTATCAGGTTTTCCCAAAATGTGAGGTGCGATAGGTCTTACTTTTTGCCTCTTGCATGTATGCGAACTAGGGTGCACGCCACAGTTGGATGCCTCTCTTCTGTGGTTATATAATTTGTTGCCTTACACTAAGGTCTTACTTTAAGGTCTTACATTTGCCTTATGAAAATGATATCATCTTATGAAAATAGAAACTTTCCATTCCATTCTTATGTGTGAGTTATATAACTCTAGTACATAGAATTTTTACTGATTTCTCATACATGAAGAAAGATATTCATATTACTCTTCTGCTCCTTTCATCTTTTGTATTTCTTTAAGTTCATTGATGCTTCTTAGAACATTATTTCGCATGATATCTTCAATTTCCCCTGTGCGAATATCATCGCATATGGTACTTTTCTTCTGAGAACACAACTTATGCCTCTGAACTCGCTCTCCTTCTTTAGAAGTAATCTCCCTGACTCGCTTGATGTTATTATTCGCAGAAGATTCTGCTTCAAAATCCTTCTTGTCCATCTTCCTAGATTTAGACACTACATCCACCATTAATCTTTCACCTCTTTGACTTTCCTTAGCATGCTGCTTCCAATTTCTTCGTTTGTATTCACGCTCTTCACACTTATCAATATCAATTTCCTGACAATTTCTACCTTCATTTGTATCTCCTCTTATTATGCCTAGACCTTGAGGTAAAGGAAATTTTATGCATTTATGAAATGTCGAAGCCACACCCAAGATACTATGTAACCATGGTCTTCCAATCAGAGCATTATATGGTGATTTAACATCAACAACACAAAATACGATTTCTGTTGGCAGGCTTCGCAGTGGAATTCTCATTTTGACTTCTCTTTTTGGTTTGTTCGCAGCTCCACTGAATCCATAAATCTTGCAAGTTGATGGAATTAACTCGCCATCCCTTCCTCCCATGGTCTTGTATGTATGATAAAAGAGAATATCAACAGAACTCCCAGGATCTATGAGTATTCTATTTATAGCCCAAGTATTCGTTTCATCTTCTTCTTCATCATCATCATCTATTTTTGCTTTTGGATTTATTCCCAACTTCACCACTAATGGACATTCATGTAATTCTCCTCCTCCTGGTGTTTCTTCCGCACTGAATGAACTGGCCTGCTTTTGCCAATCCTTTAATGGTGATATTTTCGCAAGGTTGAGAATTTCTCTTCCATCATTATCTCTCGAATATACACGACTTAAGATGTTGTCATGAAAATCTTCTATATTTTTGAAAGAGTGTATAATCGAATTACAATAAAGGTTCCTTGCCTTCGCACCTACTTCAATTACAAATGTATTCTTTCCTCTTTCCTCACCATATGTATCTCCTTCTGGTGGTGGTGGTGGTAGATTCTGCGGCTGCTGTACTAAGAAGTGGCTCAATTTTCCTTGATCAATCATAATTTCAATACGATCTTCCTCACATTTCTGCAATTACTTGTTGTGTGTCCATGAAAGCGATGATATACACAGAATTCTTTGCTCCTTCTACCCGGTGGTGGTTCATCTCCTACGTTGTGTGGTTCAGGAATTTCTTCCATTAGTATAACAGCTTCCCAGACTTTGTCTACTGTAGTATTCAACTTTGGCAAGCTTATTTGTTCCCAAATCACCTTTCCAGTTCCCTGTCTTTTATTATGACATGGTTGTTGACCTCCATAATCTTCCATGGGATTATCCATTCTTTGAATCTTGTTATTTCTTCCTCTAGCTTGGGATTGTGCTTCTTTATATTATCTTTCGAGTTCCTCCTGATCTGCACTACCCATTGCTACCAGTTTTTGTTCTATTTTTGTACTTTTCCTTCCTTGATTTCCCTGCAATGTACTTGCAACAACATTTGTCATCCTTGGGAGTAAACTTGCATTCCAGTGTTCGCATTAGGCATTGCAACTGGATAAGACTCCATTTCTCTCTGCTTCTCCTCAAGTGCAATATACTCTTCTTGAAATTCACGCAACTCCGACATTGTGATGGTGTCTTTTATCCTGAAAATCTATATATATAATAAATCTGTAGGAAAAAGAGCATTGACAAAGTCTAGTATAAGAAATCGTTCATCCACTCGTCTTGTCATTTCACTACACATGGTTCTCCATCGTGTTGTTAGATGATGCAAACTTTCATTGACCCTTCTGCGAATTCCAAAGGCCGTCTCAATTCCTGGTCTTGACATATTATTGCTGATATATTGTCCTAAGAAGACGTTCTATAGGTGACGAAATGATCTAATAGTTCCTACTGGTAATCCTTCAAACCACTGCAAGGATTCTCCTGTCAAGCTCGCAGGAAAATATTTACACAACACCGCATCATTTTCTTCCCACTACAATAAAGATCGGCTATAGGCTTTTATGTGCTGTACTGCACATGTAATACCATCAAATATACTAGTGAATACAGGTAAGTTGCATTTTGGTGGTATTATTGCAATTTGAATTTTCCTTGCAAAAGGTGTCTTCCCAGCTTCCTCTAACTTCCTTCTTCCACCATTTTTTCGCATAGTCATCATTTCTCTCAATTCAGCCATTTCTCCGAGAATTTCTTCGTTCATAGTTTGGTCTAAATCTTGTTGCATAGGTCTTTTTAATCTGGCTTGTCTTAATCTATTCTCATGATTATTCTGACGTATAGCCTCCTCAATCTCTCTTTCTTCAATTTCTTCTCTTCTTCTTCTTCTTCTTCTACGTCTTTCTCGTTCAAATCTCACACGTTCGCGCACAACGTTGTGTCTCTCTTCCTTTTGTTCGCGTGCATATTAATCCCTCAATATTTTTCTACCATGTAATAGAATTCTCCCTTGTTCCGGATCATGTTCTCCGTTATTATCTGATGCGTAATGAGTACGATTACGTGCGGTTGCATCTTGAAGTCTATTGTTCCTTTGATCTTCTTTTCTGCGACGACGCTCATGTTGCTGTTCATATTGGTCATTTATTGTGCGTCTCTCGTCGTGTTAATCTTGTAGATTATCATCTTCTTGAAAATTCTCATCGATATTATCTAATGTCTGTTCTCGCCTGGCATTTCTTCGATTTGATCTACTTTGTCTTGATAAACTTCTGTTGGTTCTTGATCTTGATCGGGTAACGCTTCTTGACCTTTGTTCGTGCAATCTGAGATTCTCTTCTATTAAATCATCATTCTGTCGTATCAAATTCGCACGCTCTTCATCTTCTCTTTGTCGTTCAGCAATCAATCTTTGTCTAAGTTCTTCAAGTGTCATATTTTCTTCATTTCCTTAAATCCTTCCTTCATCTCAAGTTCTCTGTGATTCATCTTCGGTAGAGTTTGTATGTGCAGTATGAATACTCACTCTATCAAAATCAATTTCATTATTCTGCTCTTATGTACATTGTAGTCCATTCGGAACATCATTTCTTTGATTTGTTCTTTCTCCTTCTTCTAATTGCTCATGAATTTCTCCTCTTCTTCGTTCGGCGATTCTTTTACTTCTTCTGGCTGCTGCCGCTTGCTTAACAGTAGATCTAATTCTTACCATTTCCACTTTCTTGTATTAACGAATGAAAATCTCAAATGTTGAAGGAGAAATTCTAGGTTTTTTAATTCAGAAAACTTGATTTTTTAAACAGATTCACCAACAGGATATATCACACCAAGCTGTTTCTAGCGCCAAAATGTAGTTGCAGGAAATCCTACAACCACACCCTTATGAATTTAGACAAGATTCTAAGTAAACATAATGGAATTCTTTTATTATTACCAAGTTCTTTAATTGGTTACAAGATGATACAATGACTTTACTTGCTCTCCAAATAAACTTTCTCTCTCTTAATTTCTTGTCTAACACTCACCTTAGAGATCCCCTCCTTTACACAAATTTCTTCCCCTTATATAGGATACTACATAGTGGATGACAACTAATAGATCCCCTATTTTCGGAATCACTGTATGTTACAATCGCTCATGTAAATTCACTCAATCTCGCATACATTACATATTCGCACAGTGCATCATACTTTACTCGTGACTATGCTGACATCATTAAATACGTCATCCTAATTTTAATATGTGCGATTATCTTCGCCTACCTAAGATGACCTTTACCTCGCACACATAATGAATGTGCGATATTTCACTCCTACAGTTCAAAATGCATATGATCGACAAATACTTGGCACTTAAACGGCACAAGTGGGTTTACAGTAGGTAGGACCGGAAGGAAGGTTTCCACGGACTTTCGTATCCATTTCCATTTTCATCATCTCATTCTCTGGAAATGGTAGGCAGATAGGTTCAGTACACTGCCTAGTCATCTTCAAAGTAATATAAAGATCGTAGTCATCTTTAATACGAGTAGTTTATGATGACATCACTTTAAATGGCAAATATGCAAATGATTGAAATCGCGTTCATCCAAGTTCATTGGGAGAGGAAGTGTGGAGTTCAAGGAAACTTAACTTTATTATTAATCAGAAATTTAGAATTTCCCCTTAAGCATGCAATCTTAGCATGCATTTGTTTTCTTGTTAAAAAAAAGAGATGGGGCAATCAGCAGGAAATTACCTAATTCCCACAAGGAACACAACAGCGTATAGGTGAACCGTGAAAAGTGAACACACACTTCAGTCCACAGCAAGCTTAGTATAAATACTAAGCTCTCCCTTGCTTGTTTTCATAACCTAGCTAATTCAGATTATCATTCTTCTCTGTGTTGAATACTACTCCTTGTTATATCTCTATCTATCTCTAGAAGATAGTGAGAATAAGCACATTTTCGTACAACAACCACATAATTGAGCCAAGATGGAGAATGGAGGAATAATCAGCCATGGGGAGTCAGTAGAGAACAGGAGCGTGATCAGATGTCCACCCAGAAGAGGTAATCGAATCAAACTTGAGATTTGCAAGGTTGTGGCAAAATCAGTCAAGTCTCTAGCTGCAGACACTGCACTGGGTAGCAGAAAGAGAGAAAAGGTAGCTCCAGAAGAACCAGCAGAAGATCAGTAATACTCTGACTGAGATGACATGAACAGCATCCATCACTCTTATCATAATAATCATGTCATGCATATATATGTATCACATGCATCATCATATCCGTAGTACAATTTGGTTTCATGTTGTTGTTTGCATCCACCATCACATTGTGTTGTGTTTCAGCTTATATGGAAATAAACTTTATGAAGAGGAGTACCTAATTAAGTATGTCATATCCGATTTAACAGATGAAATATAGCGGCCGAGTTACATGCATTATGTTTCAGTTATGTGATTTAACAGATGAATTCCCATTTAGATTCTTAATTCTCTTTGTATCTAGGACACTACTAGACTTAACTGGAGCAAGACACCAAATTCTTCCCTCTCTTGATGTCAGATGTCCAGAACCCATATATCTTTAGATCAGCTGAAGCATAAATTTGTGAGTGGTATTTTTACAAGTACATAAGAGAACCCATAGTTTTCTAATATCCGGGATCATACCCAACACCGCGTGGACCCGCATTTCTAAATATGGTGGGATTTGGGACTTCGAGAGCTAAACATGAATAGATAACATAGTTATGTCTCTTTCATTTCGAGAGAGTTAAAACTGTAAAACAAGAAGAAATAGCCAAAATGGAAGTGATGTGGATCAACAAATTGGCATTTCCAATTTGTGGCCCATTTTGATATTAGTAGCCAGTAGGTAGGTTCCTCTGTAATCTGTAATTTTATCTTCTTCGTCCTTCCGGAATATGGACATCAAATAGCTTCTTCTTCGGGCTTCACGCTCCTAAAAAGTCTATGCCGCTCTGCGAGATACTACCTCCGTTTTTGGAAAAGAGGGATTTTCACTTTTTCAGAAACCGAGGGTATAAAATAGTAAGAAGGGTTTTACTACTTTTTAGGCTCCTTTGCATGAAATATCTATTTCCGAAAAACTTGGGGCTTAAATAAATGCCAAGGATTTTTGTTAGGTAACCTGATGTGGGCCCGATGATGACACTAATCCTTTTCTGAATTTAAAGATTGTTTAGAACTAAGAGCAGTTCCTATAGGAATGAACAAACCCATGTGCTTGTTGAGCCAGGTGGATGGCCAAACTGGTTTTTCCATTATGGTAAAGCACTTGGCGTTAGACAATCAAGCACGCGGGCGTAAGACAAATGCTAGCGATCGTAGGTGAAGCGCCGGCGTCGGAAGGAGAAACGCTGGCGCTCAAGGATTCAACGCGGCGTTCGATCATAAAACGCTGGCGTTTGTAGCAAAAACGCCAACGGGTAGTTTTTTTAAAATTCGAAATTCACTTTTTACCTCTATAAATTACCATCAATTTCAAACAATTCACTCACACCAAAATTCACTTCTCTTGAATTTTCTCTTCTAAAATCTATATCTCAATGGATGAAAAGGCGATCACACTTTTTTGCGATGCAAAACTTGAAGCTGTTATTTCTAAGATATGTGGGAGTTTTAAAAAGATTGAAAATTGTAAGAGGGAACTGCAAGTTTTTGAAGTTGTTCCGAGAAAATGTTCCGCTAAAAGGCAAAGAAGAGCTCCAGTTTGAAAGTTAACAACCAAAAATTCAAAAACAAAAGCGAAACTGTCAAAGAGCGCGTTGAATGGAAGATACATCAAACGAAGATAAACAAGAGGCCAAAAATTGTACTCGATTTTTATTGAAGTTGTAGTAAAACCGCGCGACTTTACTAAAACCGCCTGTTTGAATTACCAACGCCTATTTTCTATTATAAATACGCCACTAGGTTTTATTCTAAACCAAACCATCCGATTTCTTTCTCAACATCCACCATGTTTTCTAAAGGCAAAGCGAAGAAAATATTATGTGTCGAAGCAAAAGAGGTTTGTCTATTATGTTTCATGGATAACCACAGTTTTATGCAATGTCCTTGGATGTATTCAAAGTGTCCGCGGGAAGGTGGTTCACGCATAAGAATGGTGATTGAATCACAACAGGAAAAGCTCAGGTATTTGCAATGTTAAGATCCCAGTTGTCCAGAGGAACCACATATGCTAGATGATGCTATGAAGATTAAAAAAGAAGAAGAAGAAAAGATTGCAACACTCTGCAAATATTCAAACTTAAAGCTAAATTGAAGAAGGAGCTATTACACTGCAAGCATTGTGGATATGGAGATCATGAATACAAACATTGTCCACAAAGAATCAGTGCATGCTCAAAGCCCGGTTGCAAAACTTCTATGCATTTGCGGACTTCTTCCGAAGAAGACACATATGGAAGGCATTTCTGGGAATGTCCTAGGTGTTTTTTGGTGGAGTGGGCTGATTGAAGTTCAAGGACAATTCGATTCACTATGGTATTATGTTATTTAGTTTTTTGTTTATTTTGTGTTATTACGATTATCATACGTAATTTAAATTTTTCTTAGATTAAAAATTGCACCATCAATATTAACATCATAAATAAAAACGTAATGCATTGAACAACCGCCACATTATACAAGGAGTAATTTAATACCCTACTTGTGAGATGGGAAAATAAGAAAATTATAAGAGATATAAAACTCTTGTTAGAGTCGTTTCAGTTTAATTTCAAAGATTAGTCATGTTAGTAGAAATCTCAATCAGTTAGCTAATTCCATTTCCAAAACGGTTATGAAAGACAGACTAGTGATTGAGGAATTTAGTCATGAAAAATGCTTATAACATCTTTGTTATCCGGGTATTTTGAGTCTGACAAAACATAATAAATAAAATTCTCCAGTTATCCAAAAAAATAGTGACAAATGTTTTTCCATCAAAGAGTTTTTTTTTTTTTGTCAGCAAACATATTCACATGTGACGGATCCAAAATTGTTAGTATGAAAATAAAAACTATTTCGTGTTTAGAATTATCACCGAAATTATGGATGACAACAAAATCTTGTCGCAAATTCCTCTGTCGCCAATGATTTGTTCAGCGAGAATTTTTCCAGTCACGAGTTTTACTTATACGATGATAGATACCCGTCACAAAAGACATAATTTGTAACCACTATCTTTTTTGTCTCGTTAAATATATATCCTGGACAAATTGGGGTATACCCAGATTAATTGGGGTATACCCATGTTGTTCCCAACCATAATAACGGGTTAAGGGGTGTCTAATATGTATAAAGTTACCTAATTACCCTTATCATAAAAATAACCAAAACTACTCTCTTTTTTGTTTTAGATTCAAACCCTATTCTTTTCCTTCTCCTTCACCATCAATCTAATGATCAATTTATTGTTTTTAAATGCAAAAAAATCGTCAAATAGATTTTTTTTTATTGTTGATTAATTCTTTCAAACTCTATCTAATAATTTGTTTTGTTTGATTAATTCTTTCAAACTTTATCTAATACTTTGTTTTGTTTTTTAAATGACATATTAGGTCAGAAAATTAGAATTTCTGAATTTACAATTATGTAGTCAACATGGTGTTTGTTCGACGACCTTATCGGCTTTTCATATTTGAAAAGACGAGGGTACCCAAATATACCTCAATATAAAACTTTTCCACCTAAAAGTCCTTTTCCGAAAGTGATTGTCTACGGACTGACTCGAGACAATACAATTAATCGGTTCACAGTTCCTGTGATCGTCTATGGATATGAGATCGAGACAATACAACAACGAAGTATGTTTACTTGATAATAGGTTCGGACTTAACCAAATACTAGGGATTGTCTATCAAGTAAAATAGGAATTAACATTTGTGTATTTTACTTCTAATTATAATAAAACAATTATAATTGCGAAAATCGAAGAGTAAAAGACACAGTAAGATTTTGTTAACGATGAAACCGTAAATGCAGAAAAACCCCGGGACCTAGTCCAAAATTGAATAGTCTCAGAATTAAGCCGCTATACAAAATCAAACCAACTTCGTATAGTTGAGACCAAACAACTAAACCTATAGTTCACCTAGTTACCTCAGTATGCTTGAGCCTCCAGCTTGTAAATAAGTCACGCACTTGGAACCATTCCTTTGCTTCGTATTCCAAACAGTAAAGGAAAAACTAATCTGTTCGGTAACAAATCTTTTCAAGCAACGTTATATGAGTCTGACAAAGGCTCTTCCGTTTAACTAATAAACTCCTTTGTCGGGTCCTTAGATCAATCTCTCAACAACTACCGAAGTAATCGTTAGATTATGCAATCACTACTATTAATCACAAAGAAGTGTATTGATGCCGATATACTCAACTAATCAATCCAATATATCAAAAAGATAAACCGATTATAGTTGGATCCCTTTCCAGCCGAAACAAATATTGTGTACACCAAATATTATGAACCCAAAAAGTCTTATTGTCTTCAAATCTTCTTTAATCTTTAATCATCACCTGTACACAATCAACTTGAATCTCTTGTGATCAATCACACACAGAACTGAGTCTGTTAACGTTGGATTATCACAAGACGTCTTTAGATCTACAAACAGTTCTAAAGATCCCCATCGAAACTTCGATCTAGTTTGAGTGAATCTTATCTCAGAAAAGAAGATTCTCAAGCATAAACAAATTAGGTGCAATCAAAGTTCAACAACCGTTAGTCAATCAAGTCAATCGAAAACTAATAATAAACTGCAATTATCTAGTTTCCCACCAACGGTACTAGTAGAGCTTCTCAATCCCAAAGAAGTCTTTAAACTGCGCGGCCGTAAGAGATTTCGCCTAATTAGGTTACTTTCCTCTCCGAATAGGCGGCTCCACCAGTAAGAACACAACTAGGTAGTTTACTGGCTCTGAGGATTAGTTTGCTAGAAATGCAAACTTCAATATTTATAGACAAGGAAGTTTGGACACCAAGGAATTTCCAAAACCGTATATTCTCAAAAATATGCAATAAACACAAAATCGGTTTTCATAATTCCTGAAAATGCACTGTCCAAATATTGACCGAAATCCCAATAGAAAAATCTATAATCAGTAAATGCACATTACTAGTTATTATTTTCTAAAGATATGCATTTAATTGTTGGAGATTAAATAGCATATAAAAATTAAGAAACTTTAAATAAAAGATTCTCAATTTATTTCGATCCTGGGATTCTCCTTTAGCTATTAAGGAATATCTTTGAACAATTAATGATAAGAGTTGCTGCACATGTTCAAACTATGTCGAAATCTTTACTTTGCAAGTCCTTTTTCATACTTACAATCTTGGAAACGATTTTCCACACTTCTAAACAAGTTTAGAATTGGTTCGTTTGAATTCCAAGAACTATGTGATTGATTATCCTATCAAATCACCAATCATGGGTTTCACGGTTCTACCAAAACAAGTTCGGTTCTACCTCCATGTGAGTATTGTGCATAGTCACGCTAGTTACCAAAATTCGGTTGACTAGGTACTAGTATCGGTTCCCCGCAACTTATGGTAACTACCTGTATTCGGATGCACATGTCCATAGGATCGGTTCCCCCAAAACTACAAACTTGTTGCACATGCTCATAGGATCGGTTCCCCCATCTACTAAAAATGTGTTGCACCTCTTACAAGAATCGATTCCCTCTTGTAAATTTGTTACACCTCTTACTAGGATCGGTTCCCCAATGACTAGATAAAAGTTTCTATTTACAAGGCATCGATCATACCATCTTGAGTGATTACTTAAGATCGGTTTCACTAATAAAAGTCATACCAATACATAAGTCAGGCCTTGTGAATAGTTTTACCAAGATACATAAACATGTTTATGACCGGTTATACTAAACACACATATTAGTAATTCAAAATAGATTTGCAATGAATAATAATACCAATAAGCCTAGTAATTTCTCTTTCGATCCACAAAACAAGTTTATGAACTTACTTCCTTTAAACGAATATAAAACATTGTTTCCTAGGATGAAATATTCACTCATACCCATACATAATCACAATAGCATTCATATGATCATGTAGATGTCTTATATACAAAGTTTAATGGTTAAGCAATAAGCCTCGTATTGTATCCCTTAATACTATGTCTAACTAGAGTATCATACACATCTTCGCAGTTATGTTTTTAATATGCACGACTTGAAAGATACGTTAGGGAATGAAACAGTTCAAGTCAAATATTACTAACCTCAAGAGGAAGGATGATGTTGTCGTTGTAGCTCCATACTTCTTCACATTCTTCAAGTCTTCATGTAATACTTGTAAGTCTCATATCCTACCACTTTCAAGCTAACCTATAAGAAGTTGACTCTAGTATATAATCAAGAGACTCTTTAAATGATTTTTGATTCATTAAAATATGACAACCAAACTTGACATACCAATGCTTGGTGGGTTCAACCGAGCTTTGCTCTAACAATCTCCCCCTTTGTCAATTTTAGTGACAAAACTCTTACATCATATGGATAAACAAATTACAAAAATTCATTATACACATACGCTTGATTCCAAGTTCAACAACACAAAACCTGCATTAAATTCAATCCTTAAATGCCGCTGCTGACATTATAATAACAAAGCTAATACTCCCCCTAAAGGTAAGATAAGAGATTTTCAATCCGCACGTCTTTGTTATTTCCATGTAGTTCCTCATAACTACATATCATATGGTATGTGACTCCCCCTTAGTCTATGCTTTCACTCTTTTCGTTAGAATAAACGTTTTAGCACAATTGTCCTTTCCCTTAGTGATACAACTCACAACAAGTCAATATATATCACTTGTTTACTTCATATATTTCTCCCCCTTTTTGTCACAAAATGACAAAGAAACGAAAAAATAAAGGACAAACTGAAAGGATCTTACAAATCTCACAAAGAGAATTTGCAAACCTATAAGAGTTGAGCACGAGGGTTTTACACACCATTTTAGATAACCAATATCAAAACCGAAACTACAAGAATTTGGTTTTAACATGTTATCTAGGAAACAATTGCCCGAAGCAATTTTCCCTAATAGTTTAGCACTTCAAAAATCGACTAAGCACCTTAGTTCTTTGGCTAAACCGATTGTACAAATACAATCGCTTGTTCGATAAGACCAAAATAAAGATCAGAATTAACTTTATTTTTCTCATCAGGCTCTAATTATTCTCAAAAATAACTTAGACCTTTCACTTTTAAACAAGACAAATACTAGGTTAGTTAACTAGTAATTCTTGTTAAGGCATTCGGTTAGACTTGAATAACCGAATCCATCACATTTGATAAGTCTAACTAAGATCCGAAAAACTTAGTTTCTCTTATCCGGAAATCACTTGGACTAAACAAATGATCCCGAAACACTTTTGTTAAGCCATAAACAATCCATACAAACCAAATAAATCAACTTTCATAATCATTTATCTTAACCGGAAGCAATTGAAACAAACATAGATATTATAGTACCGCAATTGCACCGAAATTTTGTAAGCCTAAACAATTGATACCAAACAATAACGAAAGAT
Source organism: Papaver somniferum (assembly GCF_003573695.1). Taxonomy (NCBI): domain Eukaryota; kingdom Viridiplantae; phylum Streptophyta; class Magnoliopsida; order Ranunculales; family Papaveraceae; genus Papaver; species Papaver somniferum. Next base: position 95,082,921 of record NC_039367.1, read on the forward strand.
AGCAATAGTTATTCTTAACCGGAAACAATTGAACCACAATCAAACATCCATACACAAATAATTGAATAAACATCAATTGTATTGAAATTTTGTTAAGCAAAAGCAATAAGGATATGAAATAAAATCATGCTCTTCTTAAACAGGAAAACGATTAACTAACAATATTGTTACCTCAAATTCCGCATCCTCTTCATCCCAGAAATATATGTCATTAAGCATAAGTTCAATTAGAACTCTCCCTCGTTGAAGTTGTCATCCTCCCGCCAAAACAAAAAAACAACACAAATAACAACCTTTACCATAGAAAGGTTGAAAACCAGTTTTATCTATGCAATGCAAAAGTTGAAACCTCGAAACACATATGCTTTTATGCTAAACCAAAAGATTCAACATATTGTGACTTTTTCACATATTGTTTCTACAAGAACCCCTCATGATCCTTTGATAAAGCCTACCAACATGGGCTAGAACTTAATCCGGCTAAATCAAAAAGTCACCGAAACCATAAGGGTTCGCACATTATGAGATCGAATATCAAGGTAATAAAACCGAAATCAAACATCCCATAAACATACATAGCAATAAAATAAAGCAGTCAAGCACAGGCTATGTAACCGAAAACTATTACAAGAAAAATTATAAATCAATAATTTTATTCATAACTAGATAGTTTTATTGATAATATACTTTTACAATTATTGAAAAGAATCAAAAACTGAAGTCTATTTTTCTGAAAAAGAGTTTAAACTTATTCGTCGTTTAATACAAGTGTATTCTCAGGTTACTTAATTCCTTTTAAGGAGTAATCTCATCAAGTAGAGACTGAAACTTCCGCAAAACATTCTCAAGATGATTAAGAGTGTTGTTAAGGTGCACAACTTCATCTGACGATTTTTCATGGGCTGTTTTTAGTAACTCTTTGTAGTAGAGTACTCGTTTCCATTTAGTATCAACTCTTTCATCAAGTAGGCCTCTTCTTCCAATCAGGTCTAGTACACCATCTAGTAACTGGATGCATGCACTTTTCATGTTTGCCTGCTCTGATACCAATTGAAAATACGAGGGTACCCAAATATACCTCAATCTAAAACTTTTCCACCTATAAGTCCTTTTCCGAAAGTGATTGTCTATGGAATGAGTCGAGACAATACAACTAATCGGTTCACACTTCGTGTTATCGTCTATGGATACGAGATCGAGACAATACAACAATAAAGTATGTTTACTTGATAATAAGTTCGGACTTAACCAAACACTAGGGATTTTCTATCAAGTAAAATAGGAATTGACGTTTGTGTATTTTACTTCTAATTATAATAAAACAATTATAATTTCGGAAATAGAAAAGTAAAAGACACATCAAGATTTTGTTAACGAGGAAACCGCAAATGCAGAAGAACCCCGGGACATAGTCCAGAATTGAATACCCTCAGAATTAAGACGCTATATAAAATCAAAACAACTTCGTAATGTTGAGACCAAGAAACTAAACCTATAGTTCACCTAGTTCCCTCAGTATCCCCGCGCCTCCAACTTGTAAATAAGTCACGCATTTGGAACAATTCCTTTGTTCGTATTCCAAACAGTAAAGGAACAACAAATTTGTTCGGTAACAACTCTTTTCAAACAATGTGATATGAGTCTGACAAAGGATTTTCCGTTTAACCAATAAACTCCTTTTTCGGGGTCCTTAGATCAGTCTCTCAACAACTACCGAAGTAATTGTTAGACTATGCAATCAATACTATTAATCACAAAGAAGTGTATTAATGCCGATCTACTCAACTAATCAATCCAATCTATCACAAAGATAAACCGATTATAGTTGGATCCCTTTCCAGCCGAAACAAGTATTGTGTACACCAAAAATTATGAACCCAAAAAATCTTCTTGTCTTCAAAATCTTCTTTAATGATCTTCAATCAGCACCTGCACACAATCAACTTGAATCTCCTGTGATCAACCACACACCGAACGGAGTCTGTTAACGTTGGATTATCACAAGACGTCTTTAGATCTACAAACAGTTCTAAAGATCCCCATCGAAACTTCGATCTAGTTTGAGTGAATCTTATCTCAGAAGAGAAGATTCTCAAGCATAAACAAATTAGGTGCAATCAAAGTTCAACAACCGTTAGTCAATCAAGTCAATCGAAAACTAATAATAAACTGCAATTATCTAGTTTCCCACCAACGGTACTAGTAGAGCTTCTCAATCCCAAAGAAGTCTTTAAACTGAGCGGCCGTAAGAGATTTCGCCTAATTAGGTTACTTTCCTCTCCGAATAGGCGGCTCCACCAGTAAGAACACAACTAGGTAGTTTTACTGGCTCTGAGGATTAGTTTGCTAGAAATGCAAACTTCAATATTTATAGACAAGGAAGTTTGGACACCAAGGAATTTCCAAAACCGAATATTCTCAAAGATACGCAATAAACACAAAATCGGTTTTAATAATTCCTGGAAATGCACTGTCCAAATATTGACCGAAATCGCAATAGAAAAATCTATAATCAGTAAATGCACATTACTAATTATTATTTTCTAAAGATATGCATTTAATTGCTGGAGATTAAATAGCGTATAAAAACTAAGAAACCTTAAATAAAAGATTCTCAATTTATTTCGATCCTGGGATTCTCCTTTAGCTATTAAGGAATATCTTTGAACAATTGATGATAAGAGTTACTGCACATGTGTAAAGTATGTCGACATCTTTACTTTGCAAGTCCCTTTTCATACTTACAACCTTGGAAACGATTTTCCACACTTCCAAACAAGTTTAGAATTGGTTCGTCTGAATTCTAAGAACTATGTGATCACTACACCATATGACCCAATTTGAGACATATCGATTTTTGGTTTCGAGACACATATATGTGTCTTTAGTGCTTCCACTCATATAAGAGTCTCAAATGAAAGATATGAGTTGTTTTAATTCTGATTTTTCAACTACTCTTATAAGTGTCTCATAAGTGTCTTAAAATATCATATACTTATAAATCTAAAACTTTATAAATTTCTTTTTTAACTAATTTGGAAAAAAAATTATTTCTATTTTATTTCCCTCTGAAATCTCAAACTTTCCCTCCATATTACCTCTCTTTCCAATTTTCTAAACCTTTCTCACGCTAATTTCCCTCTGAAATTCCCCACCATTCTATATCTCATACCAAATAATTTGAAACCGAATTTCATTAATTCCCTTCATTTATTTTAGGTTCCCCTTTTTTTTTTTTTTTTTTTGGGTGCGTAAACATTTTCCCATTTAACCAAAATAATTTATTTTTCATTTTTTTCTTTTCTTTCCCTTTCCTTCTCTATCCTTCTCACCCCGATAGTTTTTCTCTCTCGTCTCACAAAGTTGAGTTCCCTAGAACCCGATTGCTCAGAGATGAACCCCAACTTTCCTCAAATCTATTTATTTCCTCGAATCTTTCCACAAATCAATACTAGATTAAAGCAGAGACTTTAAGTAACTTAAATCAGATCTATTTTGCGTAAAAAACCCCTAAATCGAGCACAAATTAAACGTAATCTTATTACAAGAAAAATCAACACCCATTTCACAGATTTTGAGTAACCTAATCTCAGGTATAAAACTCATTTCAGATTCTTTGGTTGTTTTGATTTTGTAAACCCTAGAAATGGATTTTAACTCTTTATTGTCAATTTGCAGAAGAAGATTCAGTAGAAGATTCAAGTACACCGTGAGAAGTATAAACCCTAACTCTATTTCACATTCAAGTACTTCTGTTGCTATGTGCTTCCTGTTATACAAATGATGAGTTTTTTGGTTTCAAGGCTAATTATGTGTGATTTTAGGGGTTATTATGTTTAATCTGTTGATTTAATTTTTTATTTTTATGTTCACTACCATGTGTTTGATTATTCTTGTCTAACTTTCTCGATCTTCTTCACAGCTAGAAGAACCAGATCTCTAATTCATTAATTTCTCTCTTTTGGTTTCACAAGAACTTGATTTCAAGGCTTAATTGTTGTTTTTTAGGTATATTTTCTCGCATCTAGGGTTTTGATTTTGCACAATTTTGGATTTTAAGTTTAATTTTCTGAGCCAATTATATATATATATATATATATATATATATATATATATTTAGCTGTGTGGAACGAATGATGGCAGGGAAATCATCAGGAGCTGATATAGTTCACAGTATTAGTCCACCATTATAGTCCACCAAGGAGAGGCTGTGGTGGAGGTGGAAGGAAAGAGTCGAACATGAATTGCAGGTACATTTTTTTTAATGTGTTGGTTAATTGTGGATTCTTGATGATTTTGTGTGTTTACTAATGGTTTTTAAATGTTTGCAGGCCTGAAGACCTTCATATTCCATTTGAAAGATCTGGACAAGTGAGGGATGTATATTTGCCTAAAGATTTTTACTCAGGGTGAGCTTTTCTTGGGTGAGTTTTCAGGTGTCAAATAGTATTTGATCGCGCTCTGATTGCGCCGGTGTTTGCTTTTGATCAACTTGTTAATTGTCAAGGTATGCGATATTGATATAGATGGTTATGTATCCTTGTGCGAGATTGATTTGTATATGTGCCTGACACTGATGTTCTAGTGTCTTCTCTCAGTGGGTAGACTTTGTCTAGGAAAATTTGTCCCTCGACCATATTAAGATTTAATCATTGTCGGTTATTAGGTTCTCTACATGTATCTGTTCTTGCTAGTTATGTCGTTGAACTTGCGGTATATCATTTAGCTATGTCAATAGAGTTGAAATAAATAGTCGAAGACATTCTGCTTTTGCTGTACAAGGTCAACTGAATTTGGGAATTCTGGAGTTTACGGTTAATAATTACGGTAATGTGCATGAAGATTAATATAGAAATGTGTAAAGGATAATTATTAACTGACGCACTACTCACAGAATAAACAACAAGTACAAAGAAATATATATACTAAGTAAAGACAACATTAACAACTTTGGTTTCTTAAATTTCAGTTGCAGTGTTCCCTTAAGTTTGGATAACCAGTTGAATGCATTGTATTAATTGTCTGAGCTGAATCTAAAATATAATTGTTTTTGTTGTGAAGGAAGTGTAGTGGTATTCTTTGTTATTGGCTTTGATTTTTAACTTTGGTCTGTGTTCTCTGTTTATTGTGTTATGCAAATGACTGGAGATGGTGGAGGTGGTAATTTGAAGTAGTAAGGAACAAGTATTGGAGATGGTGGTGATGGTGACTTGTAGTTAAGTGAAGTGGGGGTACTGGAGATGGTAATGGTGGTGTTTTGTAATAATATGGATCAGGTTGTGGTGATGAATTGTAGCTGAGTAGTATGGGGTGATTAATGGAGATGGTGGTGGCAGTGAATTTTAGTACCATGGTGCTGGTGCTTTTTTTTTTTTTTTCCATTTTGTTAACAGTCTCCTGACTTTGTTCCCTGATACACAAACATTGTTTTCAGTTCTCGCAATTTTTCGTAGTTGTTAGTAACCTTCACGGTTTGAGTATCCAATGCTGGTTCTTAGAATTTTAAAGTTAAAACGATGTCACATGTTATTGTATAGGATGGGTATTGGAGATGGTGGTGGTGGTGGTGGCTTGAGGGTTACAAGGTATTCCTTATGTTATCAAAACATGTTGCAACTCTTTGCTGGGTGTTATATATATTTTGTTCACTTTGAACTCTAACATACTAAATGGTTGCAGATGAAGGGTAGTGCAAGATCCCATGTATGCTTCTTCTGTGGTTCAACTTCCCGATCGAGAGATGTTTCAAGTTAACCCCAAGGAGTTTCATCTGCAGACACACATCTACCAAGGAAGAAATCGTTGTTGTTGGAGGGTAAGATGTATTCAACCATGTAAATTCGTTGATTGGAAGATATAATTAGTCATACAAAAATTTGCTTGGTCCTTTTATAGATTTTTACAGTGACTTCAATGTTTTTTCTGTCTTCAGTTAAGAGGTATATAGCCCTGTAGTTTGGATATGAAAATCCCAATGACTTCTCCAGCTGGTGATTCAAAGTTGCACGCAGAGGGATCAGTTAGATCACATCCTAGTAATGAAGCGCTTGTAGATGGAAAGTTCTTAGTGAAATTACAAGAGCAAGATATCAAAGAGACCATAAAGGCAGCAAAGATTCATGATTTCTGCTATGGAATTCCTTTCGGTAAGTGTATTCATGTTTAATCGTATTTAAATTTAATGAAAGTGGTATTCGACTGTACTTTCGGATATGTTTCTGCTCATTTTGACCGTCAAATCCTTATGCTTCTCAATTTTAATGATGAACTGCATCTAGTTGTAGGTGCCTAGTAATGAAGAGTTTGAATGTGGAAAGTTATGAATTGATATGGAGTTACAAGGTAGTGTGTGCCTTCCCTGACTAATTTATGCAGATCATAGGTTTCCACTATTAATAATATAATCAGTAGAAAATCTAGTGGTTCCTCTGTTCATTAAAATTGTATGTCTTCCCTGACTAATGTATGCAGATCATAGGTTTCCACTATTAATAATATAATCAGTAGAAAATCATGTCTCTTAAAATCTTGTCAAACTTGCAGTAGCAGGCACCCTTCATTTCTTTTCAGTTGATTCTTGAGAGTTGCCATTTGGCCATGGATCATAAATGTCAATGTTTCTTATGGAACCCCATTGTTTTTTTCAGGTATGGAAGCTCATTGCTTGTACTATTTGTGAGATAACAAGGAGATCAATCTATGATCATTCTGGATTTCCCATTCTGCCAATGTTCCAAACTAGACGATTATCAAGTCTTTGTCATTTAAGTTTTCTGTTACTGATTATGTTCAACATATTTTATTCCTGATGAGTTTCAACATCTTTTATTCCTGATGAGTCACTTGAGTCATTTCTCTAGTATTTTAGCCTTTTTTTTTAATTTTTTCCTTGAAGACATTAAATGTAAGACTTCATTTTTGTTGTTAGTGCTAATATTTGATTGAGAATGGAAATGCGGCTTGTATTGGGGTGAAGAAAATTAAAATATGGAGGTGCAGGAAATAATATTGATTTTGGGTATTCCGAACTGAAAAATTAAATTTTTTTTAAAAAGCTAATTTAATGTTGAGACAGACATAAATGTCGCTTAAATTAATTATAAGTGTCGCCTAAAATTAATTAAGAGACACTTATAAGTGTCGCTTAGGTTAAATAAGAGACATTTATAAGTGTCGCTTTAGTCGTCTCAAACGATTCCGAACGCACGATTTGAGACACTTATATGTGTCTCTTAAGTTCACAATAACGACTGTCACGGTTCTACCAAAACAAGTTCGGTTATACCTCCATGTGAGTATTGTGCATAGTCATGCTAGTTACCAAAATTCGGTTGACTAGGTACTAGGATCGGTTCCCCACAACTTATGGTAACTACTTGTATTCGGCTACACATGTCCATATGATCGGTTCCCCCAAAACTACAAACTTGTTGCACATGCTCATAGGATCGGTTCCCCCATCTACTAAAAATGTGTTGCACCTCTTACAAGGATCGATTCCCTCTTGTAAATTTGTTACACCTCTTACTAGGATCGGTTCCCCAATGACTAGATAAAAGTTTCTATTTACAAGGCATCGATCATACCATCTTGAGTGATTACTTAAGATCGGTTTCACTAATAAAAGTCATACCAATACATAAGTCAGGCCTTGTGAATAGTTTTACCAAGATACATAAACATGTTTATGACCGGTTATACTAAACACACATATTAGTAATTCAAAATAGATTTGCAATGAATAATAATACCAATAAGCCTAGCGATTTCTCTTTCGATCCACAAAACAAGTTTATGAACTTACTTCCTTTAAACGAATCAAAAACATTGTTTCCTAGGATGAAATATTCACTCATACCCATACATAATCACAATAGCATTCATATGATCATGTCGATGTCTTATATACAAAATTTAATGGTTAAGCAATAAACCTCGTATTGTATTCCTTAATACTATGTCTAACTAGAATATCATACACAACTTCGTAGTTATGTTTTCAATATGCACGACTTGAAAGATACGTTAGGGAATGAAATAGTTCAAGTCAAATATTACTAACCTCAAGAGGAAGGATGATGTTGTCGTTGTAGCTCCATACTTCTTCACATTCTTCAAGTCTTCATGTAATACTTGTAAGTCTAATATCCTAACACTTTCAAGCTAACCTATAAGAAGTTGACTCTAGTATATAATCAAGCAACTCTTTAAATGAGTTTTGATTCACTAAAATATGACAACCAAACTTGACATACCAACGCTTGGTGGGTTCAACCGAGCTATGCTCTAACAATATTTAGGATTAGTCTTTGTCTTCTTAGGTTGAATATCATGCCGAATTTTCATATCTAGAAGTGCCATTTACATGGTCATCACAATATTCAACCTTAAAACCTTGCTGACTAAATGTAGTTTTATTAGTCGTTGGTTCTTGAAATTTCTACCTGCTGACTAATATTGTGAAAATTCTTGTGTTTTCTGAATCCCATATAGTTATAAGCTGTTGTATTATTTAAATACAACCCTGCCAACTAAGCATTAGTCGACACTATATGGATTATCGACCCTGCCGACTGAGTATTAGTCGGCACTCTATAAATTATCGACCCTGCTGACTAAATATTACAAGTATGCCGGCTACCAATAGTCGTTATCTTCTAAATTTGTCGACCCTGCCGACTTTTCATGCTTTCATAACTGAAACTGTTGATTCTTTCTTTAATTTTGAGCATGAAATTACTCAGCAACTTTGCAATCCGTTTTTAGAAGTGTTTGGTTAGTGTGGTTTTATTTGCGCTGCAAAGAAAAATATCAAAAGAAAACAAATCCTCAAAAATCATAACACATAATCCCTGAGTTCAATCCAAATAATACCTAATTTGAAAATTTTAATTCAACTAATTAACTAAGTTAATTAACCTAACCAAATTTTTTAGCGTTAATTAAGCAAGGGTAGATTAGTCATTCTTGTAAATATGTGGCTAAGGGGTTTTGTGTTTTACTTCAAAATGACCTTATTTTCTCATTTGGTATACTCCAATTTGGCCAGGATATATATAGGGTGACAATACGTATCGGTCGTTAATAAATTTTAACTGCGACGGGACAAGACTTGGTCGTCATAGTATTCTGGCGTCTAAAATACTTCATCACGATCTATATTTTAGGCGAGAAATAAAATGGTAATGTTATCGTGATTTTTTTTTGCAGCAAACATAAATAATCCCTGGAAATAATATTTATAGTGGCCAAATTTTAGACACCACAAAATTTTCCAGTGACTAAATAATTTTTTGTTATGATTGCTTATATATTGGAGACAAAAAATAGTAGTCAGTGAAATATGGATTTACAACAACAGAATTTTAGACATTAAAACCAGATACAGGTGACATACAAAATATTGATATTATGAATATAGTTGTCATTTCTCCTTCAAAGATTATAAATATTAATATTAAAGAACATATCCAGAATGATTTATAAACATATCACCTTTAAAAATTCTTTTTGTTTTTTGATCTGAATATTTCTCAAATTTCAATAATTATAAAAAGGTATGCTAGTTAATGCGAGATGTCATCACTTGATAAGAGATTCTTGACTCTTGCTATTATAAAATTAATAGAATGATCGTATAACTTCTCCGCCTAATCAACAATACTACTCTTACTAGCAGAATTTGCTGAACCCAGCGACACATTCAAGGATTTTATTTTCTTCAGATATTGAAATGCACAAGTATCCACCGTTGTCTCTACTACCTCCACTTTAGACTGGGGAGTAGTCTCTGACGAGAGAATATATAATATTATAAATGTGAGCTTGTCGATCTTCGTTCCTTAACCTCGTAGAACGCTAAGTAGTTCATTCCGATTAATACCTTCTTTAGTTAACAAACCATTATCTTTCTTCACATATTAATCCAAAGATATATCTTTGATCTCGCTCAACAAAACATTTGCAATGTTGGTGTGCTTATCTATCACTTATTTCCTTTCGAGTCATATTTTCCTGGCACAATCTCCTTAGACTCTACCACATCATTGTTACAGTTAAACAATGTTTCGTCTTCCTCCTCCACCTCCTCCTCATTCTCAGCTAGAACAAGCTCTGCATCTAACATTTCGAGTTTAACATCACCATCTCCACAAAGTATAGTTGCCTCATTATCATCTTCTTGAACACTGGATAAAAGCAACGGACCCTATTTGTTCTAGTGATATGCCTCGCCAATATCTTTTTCAGTGTCTGGTTGTACTTCGTTAATATCCATATTCAAGAGCATCCCATATATGTCAATAATGCATTTTTTGAGCCACTTTCCAATTTTCTCCATGCTTATAGTTATCAAGGTAGAAAATTTTTTGCGCTTGTGATACAAGAATGAAAGGTTCACTCTTGTACCACGTTGTACTAGTATTTATACATGTCAAATCATAATCCTTTTGAATTCTTGTCCTTCCTGGGTTACGTCAAACCAATCACATTCAAATAACATAACTCGATAGACATACAAAATGTCTAACTCAATAACATCCTGCAAGCTACCAAAAAAATTAATTGGCTTACCGTTGTGTTCGCCAACTGCTACTAATATGCTAGTATGGGTCTTTCGACGTAGTTCACGTTGTTTGGTATGGAATCTAACTCCATTATAGATACAAGCAGGATATGATTCTGCATGAGATTCAACTCCCTGTGCTAACGAATGCAATTCATCAGTAGCCTCAGGAAACTTTTCATAATGCAATTTTGCGATCTGTACATTTTCAGAAAAAAAACCCAATAGCAAAAATGAGAATGTTTGCAAATCATAATGATATAGGATTATTAAAACACTAACGAAAAAAAAGATTATTTGTATTACAATAATGATATAGGATTGTAAATAGTAAAAATTAATTACTTACCTGCTTTCGAAATCGTTCGGGAAATAATTTTCGATGCCTCCGTAACAAGTTGTGATTTGATTCCGCTATCAGCGCATTCAAATGTTCATTATATTGTCAAAGATAAATAAGACAACTTTTTGATGCTAAGGAAAATGTTTAGTGTACAACAATAACAACAATAATTATCAGATGATATGAGGCACTTACTCCATATATGGTTGCACCTCGTCACAGTTATCTAGTATAGACCAATGTATATGTTTTCTTTCTTCTAGGGTCGGTGATTTTATAACTTTTTCACCAAAGGGACGGACCTCCTGAGTAAAAAGAGACAGTTGTCCCTTGGGTCGTTGACCATCATCTGATGTATCATCATTTTGGTCTGGGTGATTAAATTTAGTTTCAACCTCACGTATATACAATGAGCAAAATTCCAAAGCTTCATTAATAATGTAAACTTCCGCTATTGAACCTTCTGGTCGTATTTTGTTCTTCACGTAACGCTTAAGTGTCCTGAGGAACCTAGATAAAAAAACAACTCTTCAAACATATTTTGTTATTTTATAAACTACAAAAAATACTTGCATTAGGAGAGAAACTAAAAACATTAAAAACTCATTTGAAGTATACAGAGTAAAAGTTAAGCATACCTTTCGATAGTAAACATCCAACTATAACCAACTGGGCCAACAAGTTTAGCTTTTCGGGGTAAGTGAACAGCCAAATGAACTGCATGACATCAAAAAATGCAGGTGGAAATATTCTTTCCAACTTACAAAGAATTAAAACGATACCTTTTTCCATTTCTTCCAAGTGACTCATATTCAATATCTTCTCACAAAGATCATGAAAGAAATTACTGAACTCAATTAAGGCAGTGCATACATCTGTGGGAAGAAATGGACGAATTCCAATGGGAAGAATTTTTTAAAACAAAACATGACAAGCTTGGCTTTTCAAGACGAATATATTTCCATCATCGACGTTTGCACTCCTCGCTATGTTAGTTGCGTATCCATCTGGAAACTTCAATGATTTCAGAAACCGACAAAACTCTCTTCTCTCCTCTAGTATTAGAGTATAAGACGCCAGAGGTTTTATAAATTTTTCTCCTACACGTTTTAGGTGCAATTCTAGTCTTATATTCATGTCTTCCAAATTCAAACGACCTTTAAATGTATCTTTGTTCTTTGGTTCTTGATTTAATAATGTTCCGAAGATGTTACCGCATATATTTTTCTCAACATGCATAACATCAATTATGCCTAATTTTTAGATGTTCCTAGTATGGAAGCTCGTAGAAAATGCTCTTTTTTTGTCCAACTTATCTCTTTCTTGGCACGACTTCTTTTCTTACTTCCCTTATCTGGATGCTTACAAAAATAAATTTTAACTCCCAGTTTTTATATTTGCTGTAAAAGTTGAATGCTTGTCAAATATTTCGGCGGACTGTGAATCTCATTGTTTCCATCATGAAGTTTATTTTTCGCCACGAATTTTTGAGAGGCAAAAACATACGATGATACAAATATCCTATCTTACTCCTCAATGCACAGGATGGTGGATCATCATTACATCCTGGACAGGATAAATAACCTTTTGTACTCCATCTTGATAAACATATGCTGAGAAGTCATTTATAGTCCACAGGTGTGTGCATACGAAAAGTTTTTTCTGTTGAGGCATCATAATCTACCACTCCGAATTCCCACAACTCTTTTAGCTCATATATTATGGGTTGTAGATACACATTGATATCGTTACCCGGTGATTTCTTGCCAGGAATAAGTAATGTCATCATGAAAAAAAAGGTTGTTTCATACACTTCCAAGGGGGTAGGTTATAGGGCATTACTATAACTTGCCACATGTTGTACGCATTATTCATATTTCCAAAGGGATTAAACCCATCAGTAGCAAGACCTAACCTTACATTGCGAGGATTTTCTACCAAATGTGGATGTGTTAATAAACTGATATGAGTACTAGGTCTTTTTATTATTGTCGAAGTACTGTCTTTCTAATAGTTTAACACCTATGAGTACAATTCGTGTCTAAGTTATTAATTTAACATTATATTTAAATGATTTTTCTATCTAATGTTATTTTAATATTTTATTTGATTTTTCTATCTAATGTTATTCTAACATTTTATTTAATAAATGTAAAAAGGAATTGGTAGATGATGTTTTTACTGGATATTTTGGAGACAAACAGGATTTTTTTAAAACGATACTAGTCTCAAAAAAAAAATAGAGAAATTTCTTTCATCACTTAAGAAAAGGTACTTGGAGATAAAAAAAAAGTTTGTTTACCTTAAACTATTTTTAAAGGAAAATATATAGGTACTTACTAAAATTATTTGCAAATGAAAACTATTGTCAATAAAAGCTTTTTTTATTGACGAACATAATAGTTTTTAAGACATCTTTATCCGAGACAAATCTTTTTTGTTTTTTTTTTTTCGAAAAAAGAAGGTTCATCTAAAATAAAAATATTTACAAGAAAAGGAAGAGTTCAACACCTTATTAAGAGTGAAGAACTGTCTGCCAATTGAAAAGAATGGAATTTACATGAATATTCCTAAAAGTATCTTTCTCATGTAACCAAAGTTTGCTTAATTAGCAAAACCAATTCATCCACAGTCTTGTGTCTTGCACCATGCTTCCTTCCATTCCTTTCATTCCAAATATGCCATGTGATAGCATAATGGATTTTCTCCCACACATCCTTTGTTAACAATAATAAATTTTCCAAATCTTTTTTGTTAACAATAATAAATTTTCAAAGTCAAATATACTTGTCTCAAAAATAAATAAATTATAGACGATTTCTTTTATCTCTAAAAAAAGTTAGTAGGAGTTAAAAAGAATTGCCTAAAAAAATGTTTCCAACGACAAATGTAATTGTCACTAGAAAAGTTAATTGAAGACAATGTACTTTATCACTAAAATAATTTATTTTAAGACCAAACTCATTGTTTACAAAAGGATTTTTCGTAAATATATGATTTGAAAAATATATTTGGAGATAATTTCTTTTTTGTTTACAAAACCTGCTTTTAATGGCTGAATATATTTGTTTTAAAAACTGTTTTTGAAGACAACGACGACGATCAATGAAAGTCTCTTAGGGGACGAGAATATTTGATGATAAAGAATATTTTAAAAACAAAAAATATGGTCACCAGAATATATGATTGAGACAAATATGAATTGTCATTCAAATATATAATGAGAAAAACAAATCTCGTCAAATGTAGTTTTAGGGAGAAAACTTTTCAACATTAATTTTTAACATTGTAGACAGTTTATAATAATCACTGAAAGAAATATAGAACGGCCTAAATTTTTATGTCACCAAATTCCTACGACCATAAGAAGTTTCCACGAAGACACTTAGGTGATAATTTTTTTTTTTTGGTACCAATTATAATATAGCGACTAAATAAGGTGGTTTCGTGACCAAAATATTTTTCCATAAAAGTGATTCTTTTTGTGGTGTAACTTGAAACTATTGGCATATGATATACGCTAAGGACAGAGATGCTCTGCTGACCGGCGCTAAAACCCGAGTTGACTCGGTGCATAATTTAATCATAAATCTTCCCTTTCAACTCAAGTGCTTTATTTCAAGCTCTTCTCGAATTTTTAGTCTAGGTTTAGGTTAAATTTCTTTTTTCGTTATTCATTTGTTTTTCATTATTTATGGTGTTTTTGTTTTCGATTGTTCTTTCAAATTTGGATTTTTAAGCTTTCTTTCCAAACAGAAGAGAAATCAATCTGAATGTTGAGTCAATATGCTCTTATGGGAAGGAGAAATAGTATTGTCATCAATGACTTTGTTGAAATAAGCAAAGAAGTTGGGGCTAATGAGTGGATAGTAGTCGAAGAAGGAGGAGGTAATAGAATTCCAGCAGAAATGCCTGAAAGGATACTTTGTAATGAGTGGATAGTAGTTGAAGAAAAAGAAGGTAATAAAATTCCTATAGAAATGCCATAATGCCATAAAGGATACTTTTTAATAAAACTAAAAATACTCATAAAGGGCTTGGTTAGACTTTAGTAGAGACGTTTGCGGTAACTGAAATGAGCAACGATGGAATTGATGACTTTGCTTGTGCTGAGGATGAAATCTTCTCTGTTGGGATATTATTGAACCAAAAAGCAACAACAAAGTAACTCCTAAAATGGCTAATGGTGGAATTAGAGCTGATGATTCTTTCCCTATGGAACAAAGTAAGACAAAAATCGAGAAAATTTGCAACTCTAGATTTTACAAAATTCCCGTTTTATATAGTGACCAACTTGACAACATCAACTATTCTTACTATATCATCATATACTTGTTATCAACTATATTTATATCTTTGAATGTTATCCACTTTACTTGCAATATACTTGTCTCCAAACTAGATCATATTCAACATACCCTGATTTTTGCCACGACTTATATTTTCATTTCATGAATTTTCTTATGAATAGTCTTTTTCCTTTCTACAATAAGTTTCTATTTTTTTCATATGGTTATGGAGGATAGAGCATTTGGTTATGACTTTAAGGTTTTATCCTGAAATCTTTAGGATGCTATAGCTGTTTAAACAAGCCTATTTAAATCATTTCGGTAAAACCCATAAACCAGACATGATTTTCTTATCAGAAACCAAAGTTAAAATGTCTTTAGTAGAAAAAGTGTTAAACAAACTGCCGTTTAAGGATTCGTTCATAATTCCCTCTATTGGCAGATCAGGGGGATTTGGAATTGCTTGGTATCAGCGAGTAACAGTTAAACTCATTTCTTTTATGGATAATGTTTTCAATCTTTGTATTATTAAAGATAATATATGAGTATGATGTTTATTTTGATTATGATGCATTAGATAAAAAATATGAGCATTAGGCAGTGTCGGTTTATATCAAATTTTAGCAGTTTAAACAGTCCATAAGCCTTAATAGGAGACATGAATTTTATTTTAGATAGAGATGAAAAAGAAGGAGGAAATGATACTAGCTCAAGTAGTTTAGCTTTCGCCTATAATTGTATACAAAACTTAGGACTGGTAGATTCAAATTTTACAGTTCTTCCATTTACACGGACTAATAAGAGACTAGGTGACGAAAAATATCCAAGAAATGACAGATAGAGTTTTAATGAACCATAAATGGGTAGAGCTACTAACTAAATCTTACGAGATGTTGGAAAGAACATAAAGCTTACAGTAACATAATTAAGAGTTCTTTAGAAAATAGCAAGGAAAACAGTTTTGGCATAAATAGTATTAACATCTTAATAATGTTTTTCATTTAATCCCATGTCTATTTATACTTGGCTAGTAAAATAAAATCAGTTTTTATTTATTTATATAATAAGAATTTTTAAAGAGTTGTTGAAACCTTTTTTTTTTTAGTGGGAGAGTTTTCTTTTATGACTCTTGAGTTTTAAAGAAAATGAATTTTGGGGAGAAAGAAAAAGACAAGTGTGTGATCATCCTTCATTTTTTTTAAAGCGTTTCCAAGCAAGAATGAAGTATAGAAGTTTCACATCCTTTCACCGGGAAGAGTGGTTTTGTAAGAGATTGAACTCGATTGTTTCATCCTGAGAACGACGCGACATTGAAGAATTGTTTGCACAATATCAGACAGAGCCGCGAAACATCTTAAAAGAGTGACCTAGTCCGCGACTCAACTATAACATTATTTTGTTTGTATTTTGTAATTGTTTTACAACATAATTCAACAATTGTTCCAACACCTTGTTTCCTAGTTGATTCTCTGAAGAATTGCAGTTTCCCATGGAGAGTTTGGTGTAGTACTCCTGTAGGCCTAAAGGTTGTTTGAGTTTGCTAGTGAAATGTCCACCTCTTTATAAACACTTCGATTAAGACATTTCACATTACTTGATATGTTTCAAATCTAAAAGTGTACTATTTACCACATCTCCATACACACAAATGGGGAATATAAAAATTGATCTCAACATTTTTATTTCACACTCATCTAAAAAAATACACATAGAATTATTCCGTTTGTATATAGGAAAAGTTATAGCTAACTACACACCAATTTTTCACTCAAGGACGATTAGAGTGGTTACGGAATGGCACGCAGATCTTTCATGGCTGAAACCATCATTATTGTGAACCAATTTTAAAAGAAAGCTCAATTGGGGAATAAAAAAAGTAATTGGGGGATATTGATTACTTCCCCCAACCCATGGTGTGTGCTAAGGGGTGATTTTGGGTATGAAAATATTAAAATACCCTTTGATTAATTAAAACATTATGAAAAGACCATTATATCCTTTCTACTAAAACTTAAAATCAAAAACCAAATTCATATATCCCCATTCTCTAAAAACAGTACCGACACTGTTAGATTTTGAATTTTTTTTCTTCTACATCGTTCTTCATCCGTTTTCGTCGATTAATCGTCGATTCAAAAATTTCTTCGTCGATTAACCTACCCAAATCATAAACAATGCCTCCACGAAAGAAAACAAATGTCCAATCGTCAAAATCAATAGATCAACAAAAACACGAATTGCTAAGATTGCTCAAGAGCTAGAAGAAGAAGAAGAAGCAGCGGATTCGGACAATCAACTTCTCGCAACCATGGCCTCTGTGAGAAGGTAAGTGATTTTAAACTACTTTATGAGTGTTTAAATCGATTTATAGCAATGGGTTTAGGTTAGAATCGCGAACCCTAACTGAAACAGTTGAGTTTCAGTGAGTACCGGCACTGAAATATGTATGAATTCAGTGCCGGTTTTGTGTTCCGACATTCAATCTTGGATGAATGCAACGTCGTTTCCAATCCCAGATTCACTTGAAACTGAATTTTCCCTACCGTCATATAATTTGGGTCGAAGTCTATGCCGGTTTTGAGTACCGGCAGTCTTTAATAATAATTCGTGTATGCCGGTAGTAGACTTAAAACATACGGGAGAGTTTATCAATTTGGCACCAGTACCGGCATAGATTTTGGGTTGCATTGTATGCCGGTTTTGGGTACTGGCATTCTTTTGTTATAATTCGAGCATGCCGGTAGTGGACTTAAAACATACAGGAAAACTTAAGAATTTTTCACCTATACCGGCATAACTTTTAGGTTGATTTGTTTGCCGGTACAAAGTTACGGCATGGAATTGATTTATTTCGAGAGTGCCGGTAGTAGTCTTTTGATATCCAGGAGAATTGCATATGACTACCGGCATTCTCGTCAGTGAATGTTCACTGCCGGAACATTTAACCGGCGTGGTTAGTTTAAGTAAGTCAATGCCGGTACAAAAACTGAAAGTGAGTTGTCTCACATTCATTTCTTGTGCTTATGATATAGGTCAAAAGCCAAGGAAGCTACCAAAAGAAAAACTAAAGATGCGGTCACTAAGAGAAGAAGGAAGGACGGTCTTGATACTCCTCAATCTCTCCCTCCTCGAGGTAAAGATGAAGGTCGCAAAAAGAGTTCGGAGGCTGAGACAAGAGGGATAATTTGGGAGAGTGGTGGTGACCGTAGTCGAGTTGTAATCCGTGAGCACGATGATCAAGATGAGCAAGATGAAGAGAAAGTGAGGATGAATATAATGTGGTTCCTCCAAGTCAATTAGCAAGCCAAATCAAAGTTGGTGGGCCAAGTCAACAACCAGCGCAAGGCAATGGCAAGAAAGGAAAAGGCAAAGTGAAAGTTAAAGGTTCCCACCTTCCTCATATTAATGACATGATACCTTACCTTGAACGTGGTAGAATCTGGGGTGAAGCTCCGGAACCGAAAACACTATTTGGATACAAGCACTCGTGGGCTCGTACTATCTATCAAACCTCTGTAAGCATTTTTTTATCTTATGCATATGTATTGTTGTGTATTTATTTAAAATATCTTAATTGTATTGTCTCCTAATTGTAGGATCATAAGAAGGCTATGCGTGTTTGCCGAAACCAAGCCGCGGATTGTTGGAAATTGTCCGAGGTATGCGAAAAGGTCCAACAAATAGTAATGGATTCTGGTCTATATGCTTTGGTTGAAAATTATGTGAACAACCTACAATACTTGGATCCGTTGGAAAAGGTTCATGAGTATTCATGGGGCACTGCTTTCTTGGCACATTTTTTGGCAGAAATGCGTCGAGCTTCTAAGGCGAACGCCCGTCAATTTAATGGGAATTTCACTGTAATTCAGGTATACTAAACTACTTGTTTTGTAATCGTTTTCATTAAATTTGTTAGTTTCCAATTATTTATTTTCTTATACATTTCATTGGCATAGGTGTGGGCTTATGAACACTTCCCAAAATTGTTCATACGGTATAAAGGATTGAGTGCTTTCACTGAATATCAACAGAATAGGCCTCTAGGTCAGAAATACTTCTTCAACAATACCCTGAGGCCCAATAACAAGAAACGGTTATGTGCAATGAGATTGGCTTTGGACTCGGTGGCTGTCCAAGATGTTGTGTTTGACCCATATAGGAATTCCAGAAGAGTTTACTTGCAAATGCGTGACAATGTTTCATTTTACAACGGACCGTTATTTCATCCAAAAGGATTTGTAATGCACAACCCTCGCTGTGTAATGCGCCAACTTGGGTACAAGCAGAAAGATCTCACGGATACATCTTATCATAAATTCTCTCATGACTTTCCTCAATGCCAATCAAATGAGAACGATACTCCCATAGTTTACGACCCTAAACCTATTCTTGCACATTGGAGTGAAAGGGAAGAACAAGGACTTGTGTTGGATAGGGCTGATTGGGAAATGGCTGAGAATGGCTATGAGAGTGAACCAACCTTCCTAAGAGGCCATCAGAAGTTCTCGCATCCTTATGTTGTACGCCCGGATATCTTAGATGTTCCTCCACCACCAGCACGTCCCTCCACAACTCCGGAAACTGTACCCGCACTTCTACAGCTCGTTACGTTGTTGGTACGTACGTCTTGTTCATTACTATTCTTTTAATCTATATCTATGAACTTATACAATTGTACATACTAAGTACATGTTTAAAATTTCCTTAACAGCGTCGGCGGATTGGAAATTTTTCAAAGTTCTTTAAGAAAAAGAACAAGAAAGGAGAGGTGCTGACCCAGAAAGAAATGGAGAACGTCGAGCAAAAGATAGACAAAATTGAAGATCCAGAGGCAAAAGACTTGTGGGGCAAAAGGAAGAAGAGGGTACACAAGAAGCCAAGAACCGAGTGATCGTGTGTTTCTTCTATAGTATTAGTTTGGTTTGAACAATCTAGTGTTGGTTTATGTTTGTTTGTGATTCTTGAACAATGTGTTTGTTTGTGTGTTTTGGTAAATTCTTTGCTTGACTTGGTTTATGTTTGATTTGTTTTCGGTTTGGAACCACATAACTTTGGAGTTTGTTCTTGTATACAATCTAGTATTGTTATTATATTTATTATGTTGATAAACTTGTGTCAAATTACCTCTTTTACAGAGTTTGAATGTGGCAAGATCACATAAATTTATAAGTTTTCTCCAGTACCGGCATGTTCGAAAAGAGTAAAATCAATACTGGTTTCCTAAATGAAAGAGTTCTGGCATTAAAATGTGTTTGGATACTATGCCGGTGGTCTGCAATCTCCTTGGCAAATATGTTTTTCACAGAAAACCGGCACTGTTATGATGTTAACTTCTATGCCGGAGAATTTACTGATTTCTCTGGATGTTTTTTATGTATTTCCGGCATGATTTCAAAACAATAATCTACGCCGGCACCATGGTTCCGGCGTCATAATTATAAAACACAACTATGCCAGTATTTACAATTCAAACTTCCAAAAAAACAAAAGGTTGCGTATTAGTGAACCACATATATCGAAATTACTCATCATCGCTTCCACACGTATTAACTTGAATCTTCTCCTCTTGAAGAGGTTTCTTTGATAAGGCTAACGCATCCCAACATTGGTGATTCACCTCATACAATGCCATCCATCCCTTCTAGATATTGGGATCTAGATCCTTGTTTTTTACCATCCCACAAACAGGTGGCAATGGACAATTGTCCTTGAGTTTTGGAATAAAGAAATGATTACCGTTCACGAACGCCAAAACAACTCTTCTCTTCTTAAGGGATCCTTCACATTTTTGCCACTTTGGGGTAAATGTTACTTCTACGGTGGGGGTAAAATAATGAAAAACACATCTAAATGTATCCGTCACTAGATGTCCACAAAGCGGCATTCTCATCCAATATTGAGAAGGAAGAAAGTTCATCTCTTGCTCGAGCCCTAATACTTGAGCATGCATATCATCAAACCCCTCGCCTACACCAAGCAATTGCTCATAAAAGCTCCTCTTGTTCACAAGTTGTTCGGCTATCCTCGTTCTAGTATATTGGCATGGTGTCATACCTCTACTAACTGCCATGTCAAAGATTCCTAATTGTTCTGTCACAACATGATAGCCACAATTTCCATCTCCATCGACATCATCCGTAAATACAATATACTCGCGAATAACCTCAGGAAGTTGGTCTATGTAAGACTGTATCTTGGTATGATGACTTATGATTGTCCTACCTGTTCTGGGATCCTTATACATCTTCATATTACCCTTTTCTAACTTTATTATATCTAAATCATACTCTGCAAGCTCTACACTTGCACTGTCTTCGATATGTGATGGGAGTCTGTACTTCCTTGGCCTACCCCTTCGCCTTGGAACTAAAACTACATCAACTTTGCTATCACTTGGGTTTGTCACCACCTTTGCCTTGTCACCTTATTTTTCTATGTCACTTGATGTTGATACCTTTGTAGGCTTACCACTTTTTATGATTTTCCGCATGTTCTTTGTCCACTCGCTCCTTTATCTTGCCTCTCTCATCTTCTTCTTCTTCGGGGGATAGTTTTTTCTTTCGAACATCTTCCTCTAGTTGAAAAATTATTCTCTTCTTAATATCCGCCTTAGTGGGTTCAAACAAGGAATGACAAGTTTTTTTGACATTTTCATGTATATGATACGTACATAGGAAATTTTGTGCGTCCGGGAAGACGTCGGATATTGCTTTCATTAATGCGTCATCTTGATCGGTTACGATGACCCTTGGAAGTTGATTTTCCCGGAAGAATAATTTCAATTGTCGTAATGCCCAATGAAAATTATAGTCCCTCTCGTTTTCCATTAAACACCAAGCCAATGTGAATGTTACCTTGTCCGAGGTTTGCCCCACGATGTTGAACAACGGCATATTGTATTTGTTTGTCTTGTAGGTACAATCCATCAAAAGAACACCACAACATGTATTTGCCAATTGTGAAAGCAAAGGATGAAAAATGAATATTTGAAGAGGCTTCTCGTCCGACCCTCTTTTAATGATACGCGTGTAGTTGTAATCCCAAGGTATCTTCTCAAATTCTTGCATAACGGACCTCCCTTCCCATTCCACCCTTCTAATAATTTCTTGTGCGCTATAAATTGTACGTAGAGAAGACACGTTAGACTCATCCTTTTCCTTGAATCCTCTGAGAATTTGTCTCGGTTTTATAAGTGCTTTGGTCAATCTCTTTACATCCTCGAACTCATGAGGTTTTAGCTTCACAACTAGGGAGTGACCAACAAAATATTTCGGATCCGGGTGGTTATGACAGCCACACAAAACCTCACAATCCCAATTGTTCATGTCATGTAAACGGAATACAAGCTTAAACGGCAATTATTCTTCCTCGTATGAGTCTTGTATACCCTATTAGTCTTCTTTAGATATACATAATCCTTTCTCTTGTGGCTATTCTTCTCCTTGTATTTCCCACTTCTCTCGCAAGCCATCTCAAAACGTCTCTTTGAACGTTCGGTATTCCTCACCAACACACACATGTTCTTAAGAGCCGTCTCTTTAGCCCAAGAGATTGCTTCATTTCGATCTATTATTCCCTACATAAGATCAATTTCACGTTCATTAGAAGGTTCATTACTAGCAATCCATTAGTAAAGTTCAAGATACTAGGTGAAAAGTATTCTTTGGTCACATACCAGAGGTATTTTATAGTATTCCGACGTATCCGATGAAGCGGCTTTGCATTTGTTGGATCAATATATGTCACCACCTAAAGATCGAATGAAAATTAGTTCCAAACGAAATTAAAACACTATGCCGGAAACCCATACCGGCATGCTCGACCAATGCTCCGGCATAGTCGAACTTAACCAAAACTGAAGACCAAATTTGAAACATATTCCGGCATAAAAGATTCATTAGACAGCAACGCCGGAAGCAAAGGTGCCGGCATTCTCGTAATTTATTGTCCCAAGTCGGTACACGCTTCCGGCATTAAAAATAATTCATATACTAATGCCGGTATTTAGCTTTGGAAAACATTTATTCCTGTATGTTTTTTGGTAGATACCGGCATTGTAAATTTGAAACTTAACAACGTCGGTTGCGCTGCCGGCATTCTCGGTATTGATGGTACCACGCCGGTACGGAATTCCGGCGTTGATGTTTTTTAATTTCCCATGCCGGTATTTGGTTTTAGATGGAAATGTTTCCTGTATGTTTTTCATGCAGTTCCGGCATGGTAACCTATCAATGAAACCATACCGGTTTATTATTTCGTAGTATATTCCTTGATAGGTAAAAAAGTTAACTGCGTACCGACATAGTTTTTTGGTAGAATACTATGCCGGATCAATATTCGAAATGGGGGATATCGCTCAACCGGCATGGTCGTAGTATGAATACCATGCCGGTAATGAGTCTGCCGGCATGGTATTCATACCATTTCCATGCCGGCACCGAGGTTTTACAGTTGAAAAAATGGCGGGTTTAAAGAAAAAATCGATTTTTCAACCTCCTAGCAGCTTTATCTGTGTATTGGGGATGCTTGCATGTTGTGCAAGTTTACTTTCTTGTGTAGCTTCTTCGAAAAACTCTCCATACTCGTCAAAATCATCATTCAAGGTTGTTGGCTCAACAAAGAGTTGCAATTGAGAGTTGTTGTCGTTAGCTGAAGATTCAAGATATGCTCCTTGTTGTAGTTGAGCTAAAGATTCAGCAGCTGCAATTCTCTCCAATCATCTTCCATTTTCACAAAAAAATTTCCACTCAAAAATATTTTTCCCTCCTACTCTCACCTCACTCACCCAAATTCAAATAAAAGACACAGTAATCATTTATCAAAAATCTTATGATTTTACTAATTATTATTAATCACTAATCCTGATTAGTGAGGGGTAGATTAGGTAATACGTAAAATACTTACATAAGGGATGACCCCGAAATAATATCTGGATCCAGTTTTTGTTATTTTCTTATATCCCCAATAGTTTTTTCGGAAAATGGGTCATTTGTCCATATATTTTTAAATCACGATTCAAATGGACGAGTAAAAAATAGTTTGGGTGAAATGGCCAAAAAAAATAGGAAGGATGAAACTGGATACATCCTGTGTAAATTTAAAATAACAAAAAAAAAAATTTGAAAATGGGCACGATGAAACTGGTTACATCCTGCCTATTTTTACATTTTTATCCATTTAAACAATATCAAAATCTAACTGTCCATTTCACCCAGAAATTGTTGATTTTGGTCTTTTTAACCAATTTTGTGTTGTTTTTTTATCGCCAATTTCGCATTCTTTTAAAACTTGGTAAAAATACTAGTATTATCCAAGTATATTACAACCTACATTATTGGATAAATTTTTTTGCATCAATCAATCATAGTGAAAACCAGATATGCACGCAACTTTCAAGACAGTTATAATCACACGAGTGTCACATTATACCATTGTTATCATTTATCTTCTATTTGTACTTTTTTTTCTTTTTGATTTAACCACCAAATAACAACATTTACCCAAAATATATACTAAAATTACCGTGTCGTGTACTTTATAAACCCGCAGTAAAAACAACCAACAAATCGACTACATTCGGATCGGTTCTTTCACCTTTACTTTTTCCACAGCCAAAACCCAAATCCATCTCTTCACAAAAACCCTAGAATTCCTCTTTAATCGAAATCATCCTCTGTAACATCCTTATTTCTTCAACTACAAGTGTTTCACCATTCTTTAATGGAGTGTTTCAACAGACTACCCGAAGGGATCACGTTAGACATTTTGACTCGTTTGCCAAGTGAATCGGTATTGGAGTGTAAGTTAGTATGCACCAATTGGAGAAATCTTGTTTCTCACCATCCATCATTCTCCAAGATGCATTTACTCAATCTAAATCATGCTGAGGATTCTGGTAAGTTAAATTTTATTGCTTGGACTGATGATACTGAAACTCATTTTCAAAGTTTTCAGTATTTTGATTACAATGAAAATCATGAGTCAACAACTCCAATTGAGAAAATTAGAAGGATTATTGGAGACCCTTTATTTAGGGGATCTGTCTTTGTTGGTTCATATAATGGGTTGGTATGTCTTTCTCAGTCAACGGGTTATTTTGAAGTAAAAACTTATATCTGTAACCC
The DNA here is from genome assembly GCF_003573695.1 of Papaver somniferum. Lineage (NCBI taxonomy): Eukaryota > Viridiplantae > Streptophyta > Magnoliopsida > Ranunculales > Papaveraceae > Papaver > Papaver somniferum. The sequence continues at coordinate 95,108,241 of NC_039367.1, forward strand.
CATCACAAAAGAGTATGTTATGCTTCCAGAAATCAAGAAAAATTGTAATTGGTTTCAAATTTGGACGAGTGGATTTGGTTACGTTTCTTCAACGAATGAGTACAAAGTTGTAAGAGTATATCTGTTGAAGAACAGGTCTTATGAAGCCTACATATACACACTAGGCAGTGGCGATGGATGGAGAAACATTGTAAATGTCGATTTTGGGCGCCTATATCTTTTTGAACAAGGTAGCTTTGCCAATGAAGCTCTTTATTGGATGGATGCTGATTAGATATGATCATTACTTTCGATTTGGCAGAGGAAAAGTTTTGTGAACGTATTTCATTTCCTCTTCACCACCAGCCGGTTGTTATAGAATAGGAGTTTTGGATGGGTTTTTGTTTCTTCCTGTTCATGCAGCTATCGAAAAAGCCTTATATTATGACATATGGCTATTAAAAAAGAAGAATGAATATCATGACTTGAAAGCGCGAGAGGAAGTTCAGTCGTTAGTTTGGAGTAAAGAGTTTAGGGTTGACTCTGGGCAATTAGTAGCTGTTACAAAGAGTGGTGGTGTTTTAACTTATATTAGAAACTATCTCAACATTTACGACCCAAAAGCTTTTACCTCGAAACGGCTTGTGGAATTGAAGGCACGGTTTCGTCAAGTCGCCCCTCACATGAACACCTTAGTTTCATTGAAGAAATTAGGGGAAGAAGAAACGAAGATAATGGAGTCAGTTGAAATTGAGGAGACGGAAAGCCATCATTAGCTATTCAGCCAGCTGTAGGAGGAAGAAACCTGGATACTTTATAAACTGGTCAGGTAATCTTTTGTCGGTTTTCATTTTGAATTGAGTAACAAGTAACATTTGTGTGAACCTTCATGCTTTTTGACATTGCTTTATTGAGTAATATATTGAGACTACATTATTCTGTCTTTATATCATCTATCCAACTTCATGAAAGTGTTTTGTTAACTCTGCATTTTGTTGGTCACTGACCTTATCCCAATGAGAGAATGAGATGTATGCTTTAGTTATTTCTTTGATGCATGGAATTCAAATGATTAAATGTAGGCAGAATTGCAGAAAGTGTAAGCTTTCCCACTAGTACGAGGGAATATATATTCATCTTACCTGGTAACATTATTTAATAGACAATTTTAGGGATCCAAATTTGTGGTTTTATTATATTTTGTCTAGAGCTCAAAACTTCAAATAATGCAATAACGCATGTTATGTTACTGTCGTACTTTCACAGCAAAATGGCAAGTAGAATAGTAAATTGCACTAAAGTTTGTCTTCATTCAGCAGTAAATATTTACAAGTACAATTAGACTACTGCCAGGATTGTGTACAATGATTTCGTTTGAAGACTATTATGCATTTCATGTGCATGCCTACTTTCACAGTTTTTCAATTTCCAATTCAGTTAAGATCGTTGTTTGCAACCACCAGCTCAGTTGCATGATTATCTAGGACCCCATTCAAATTTTGTTTTTTGCATGATATCCTTTGTCTATTTACCTAACCTAATAGGCTGACAATTAGTTGCGAATTTTGGAGGTAGCATTTGCTCAAGAAACCTCTTATAGTGAAGAGACTTGAAATGTTGATCTAGAGAATCTAAATTTCTTCTTAGAATCCGCCTCCTGTAAATGCTTTGGATTCATATAAATTGCTCATTTAATATAACACATGACCAGATGTAGCAGCTAATGTATTGATTGATGAAATGTAGTCATTACCTGGCCTAGCTGTAGGAGTATCTACTGCGTTGATGGATTACCATTTACTCTTCGCTTCTATTAAACATGACTAGGGACACAAGTCACGCAACCTTTTTAGGGCGCTTTACACAATCAGTTGCAATGAGGTCTTTACAAGTTGCACAGTTTTTCCTATAACATTCTGCTTTTAACTCTTGCTGACACTGATAACAGTTTTTATACTCCAGGACAATGCCTAAATAATCATAGAGCCCTGTTACTTCAAGTATATTAGAGGCTTATTTTTCTTTCTCCTCTATTTCTGCCTACAATACTGTTTCTGTCCAAGTGTAGTTGGTAAAACAAATCTCGAGTGGAAAAGCTCTTATGTTCTTCCCATTTCTCAACTTCATTGTTAAACAGTATAAGAGCATCCACAATGGGAGTATGTTAAACCACGCTGTATCATTTTATGCTGACAGTGGAATCCCAGTCAAATTTTCATTGTTCAACTCTATAAGAGCATTTTATGCAGGCAGTGGTTTATGCAGTATATGTGAGTATCAAATGTCATATATCTGTTCGACTTTCAAAAGCTGCACGAGATTTTATTCTTCCTGTGAGTTTAGGTAGTTGAATCATTGAGGGGTTTCGAACGCCTGTAATACGAACACTTCTGCTAGTGTGGCCTTCGGGGATTTGCATTACCATCTCCCCAACGGTCTATCAGCATCCTTTCTGATTGCAAAATCACCGTCTTCTTGTTGAAACCCTTGGTGGTTTATATAGAGAAATTCAATAGAGTGGTCTCTGAAATCCTGTTTTATTTACACATTTATAACAGTCCACTACAAAAAAGAAGGCTTCTAGGGATGACCACTTCTAAAAAAACCGTCCCTAAAGGTTAGTTGTTGGGACACTAGGCTGTAGCCGTCCCTAGAACTGTCTATTTGGGACGTCCCTGTCTGGCCGTCACTATTGGTCAACTAATGGGGACGTTTTATTTTCAGCCGTCCCAATAGATAGGATTTCAACGGTTGTGATTGGGTCATCAGTAATTTTTTTATCTTATGCCTAAAAGCACAATATAACTTTCCTTCTCTTTTTTTCTTGGTTATATCGGCCTTCTTTCGATCAGTTTCTCTTCACATTCTTCCTCCCCTGCTGAAAAATCTCGTTCGTGATTTTCCCCTGTGAGATCTCAAATTCGTTCGGAGTGAAGCGATTCTTACGTTGATTTGATTTTAGGTTTGATTTTAGGGTTTGCATTCTTCGTCCTTCTCTTTCAGTCTTACGTTGATTTGATTTTAGGTTTTTCGAATTCTTTTTTAAAACCTCACGTTGTTGTTTTTTGATTTTAGGGTTTGCAAATTACAAGAGCACACTTTCCGCATCTCCATCGATTTTGGGAATTCAGGTAGTTTTATATCAAATTTCAGTTACTGATTTCTTCAACAAATTAGTGATGTGCGTTATTTTATTTTGCTTGATATGTGACATATGTCTGCTCATAGTTTTATGCTTTGTCATATCATGTAATTGATTCGAAATTAGGGATTTCAATACTGGCAGAGTTAGGTTTAAGGGCTCCAATTTCACTTGGATTGTGATTCCAATTAGCTGGAATGTTGCTTCATGCCCCTTTCTCATTTTTATTACGGAATCTAGGATTTTCTTTAATAACGAGAATGAATCAGGGATTGAATCCCACTTGAAATTGAGTTAGTTGAGTGCTTGGTAGTTGTACCAAAAGGTGTACTGTGGGGGTTCCAACTAATTGAGAAACGCCAATCTCAACTGATTTAGGTTATCTGGCATCCCCCAAGCTCTTCTTTTAGGGGTCATGTTTTCTATAACTATTATCCCTCATGACTTACAGGAAGGGACGGCTAATCATACCTGATCCAACAGCTGCCTCCAAACTCATAAAAGTCGGCGAGGTCTTGGATGCAGTGGTTTGGAATTTAAATAAAGTGTGAGTATAAGGTTACTTGTTACTGGATGCAATTATTCAGTAGAAACTGTCGGTGGAAATTGGATACAAAACCAGTATAATCTCAGTATGTCATTAATTTGTGTGTTTGTCATGTTATCCACAAATGTAATTGTGATTATTCCATGCCAATAGAATAGATTGTTTAATCGAGCATGTGTGTCTGAAAGGTCCAATTCAATGATCTTGGTCTTACTTTGATTGATTGATTATATTAACTGGTGCAATATATACAAACTCCTCTCTATAAAAGAGGTGGTAATTGATAGGGAAATTGACATTTGTTCCAATATACTAGAAGACAACGTAGACTTAAAGGTTGGTGGTCATGATCATTTCATCTATGTACAGTACTCATTGACTTAAGGTGTGTTGCGCCAGGTGCATATTGCTGGTGTTGGCGATTGGGTTCATTTCATCGCAGGATCATTCTATGGCTTGCATGCTCATAATCATCCCTCGCTATTAACTTATAAAGGTAATGGAATTGTTAAATTTGTAAAGTTTAGTGTAACTATCACCAAGTAATTCTTACTAATTCATGTCTGTCCTGCGTTCTTTTCCTCTTTCTGTTGGGTTTGTGGCATATGTGTGCGTGTGTGACTAGTGGTTTCCGTTAATCATAAGTTTGTTCCTTAGTCAGTTTGTGTAAAACCATGGATAAGAGCTGGGTTCACAAAGCTCGGTGGGGTAAAGAGTGTGAAGATGGCGTGAGGCTATTCTTGGACCATGCATTCGAGAAAGGGGTTGTTACTGAAGATAGTAAAATGAAATGTCCTTGCAGAAAGTGCAATAATGTTAATTACAAAGTTAGAAGTGAAATTTTCAGTGACTTGATATTGCACGGTATGATGAGAAATTATACTACATGGTTTCATCATGGTGAGAGTTTAAGCTCAACGGTCTCATCAAGTATCGCACCACAAGATACATGTTTTGAGGTCAGAAATAACAACGATGAACGACCAGGGGATGACCTTTTTGGCATGTAGCGAGCTGTGTGTGGAATACCAATGCGTGATGATGAAGGTATGGATGATAGGGGTGACGGTGAAGGTATGGATGATATGGATGACGATGAAGATATGGATAGTGGGGATGGAGGAGTGAGTGGTTTACCAAGTAATTGTACAGCTTCTAGGTTTTATAAATTTCTCGAGGAGTCAAAGATACCATTGTATCCTGGCTACGACAAAATGTCAGTGATGTCTTTTCTTGTCAGATTTTGGAACTATAAATGTGTTGGAGGGATGTCTGAGAAGTCAGCCAAGGATATGCTTCAACTTATGAGGGATTCATTTCCTGATAATTGTAATTTGCCAGAAAATTTCACACAGTGCAAGAAAATACTTTCAGAGTTAGGATTGACTTACAATAAGATTAATGCGTGTCCGAATGACTGCATTCTTTATTATAAGGAGTACGCCGATAGGGAAACATGCCCTGTTTGTAAAGCATCTCGTTACAAAGATGGAACCAAAACACCAGCTAATATACTTCGACACTTTCCTTTGAGACCTCGGCTACAGCGGCTGTACATGGAATCTAAGACTGCAGGATATATGAGATGGCATGCTGAAGGGCGTCCGAGGGATGGTAAAATGAGACATCCAGCTGATTCTGAAGCTTGGAAGCATTTCGATGAGATGAATCCGACGTTTGCTGCTGAACCGAGGAATATCAGACTAGGTTTAGCAACAGATGGTTTTAGTCCATACCATTCAACCAGAAATCCGCATAGCACATGGCCTGTGGTCCTTTTACCATACAATCTGCCCCCATGGTTGTGCATGAAGCAACCTAACATGATCTTGTCTTTGCTTATATCAGGCCCCTATAGTCCAGGTTTGCCATTTTCTCTATCTCTGACTTGTCATTTTTTTAAAATATGTATATGATATTCCTTATATTGCTGTTGAAAGTATATAAAAAAGTCAGGTCAATAGCCAACTTATAATTATTTTAAATCATTATTCCCCAGGTAACAATATTGATGTATACCTGAGGCCCTTAATCGACGAGCTTAAGGAGTTGTGGGAAGAAGGGGCAAATACATATGATTCTTCACGAAATGAAATGTTTAATATGCGTGTGGGGTTATTATGGACTATAAGTGATTATCCTGGACTAGCGATGCTATCAGGATGGAGTACCAAAGGCAAGTTGGCATGTCCAACGTGTCAGGAAGATACACGGCATCAGAGGTTGAAGCATGGAAGAAAAACCTGCTACATGGGACACCGACGCTTCTTGCCAATGCGTCACAGGTTTCGCTCTCTAATGAAGGAATTCAATGGTAATGTGGAATACGGTTCACCACCAAACCCATTGTTAGGGCCAGATATCTTGCAGAAGCTAAAACACATTCCACATGTATTTGGCAAACAGTTTGAGGATAGTCTGATGGGTGATCGTCCACGCAATAGAAAAGAACGAGCATCAAATACAGCTACGAGTAACATGCCGGGCAATTGGAAGAAATTGAGTATTTTTTATGAACTGCCGTACTGGGCAGATAATGTACTCAAACACAATTTAGATGTCATGCACACTGAGAAGAATGTGTGCGATAGCGTTATTGGTACTCTGCTGGATATGGATAAGAAAGCCAAGGATGGTCTAAAGGAAAGGTTAGATCTTCAGCTTCTAAATCTCAGACCTGAGCTTCACCCAATTATGACTGCAAATGGGAAGAAATTCTTCTTACCAAATGCATGTTACTTTATGGATAATGCTAAAAAGGAGATGTTCCTTAGTGTCTTGAAGAACTTGAAGACCCCAGATGGTTACTCTTCACTCATTGCAAGATGTGTGAATATGAAACAACGTAATATTTTTGGATTAAAGAGTCATGATTCACATGTGATAATGCAGCAGCTATTGCCTTTGGCAATTCGAAAGACGTTGCCAGATAGAGTTAGTTCTGTGTTAATTGAGTTAAGTTCATTCTTCCAAGAACTATGCTCCAAGAATTCACGGCCTAAAGACTTCAAAGAATTGGAAAAGCGCATCGCACTCATTTTCTGTAACTTGGAGCAGATATTTCCTCCTGCCTTCTTTGACATTATGGTACACTTGCTTATCCATTTGCCAACAGAGGCGCGTATTGGTGGACCTGTTCAGTATCGATGGATGTACCCGATTGAAAGGTATATGGTCTCCTTATTCTCTTTCTCTTTTGGCATTCAAATTTGGTTCTTTGTTACCTTTTAGATTGAATGTTGTACATCTTCATTTTTTCTCTTTTTGCATAAGTTCTTAGTCATCATTCATCGGTGAATTTCGTTTCCTGCATCAATGAATTCATCATAGAATTGGAATAAGGATTATTCGATTTGCATTCTTCAACAGGTATTTGTACACTCTCAAGAAATATGTCAGGAATAAAGCTCATCCGGAGGGATCCATTGCTGAAGGATATTTGGCTGATGAATGTGTGACATTTTTGTCGAGGTACCTCAAAGATGTAGAGTCACGAATAAACAGACCAGTTAGATACGTGGATGATACACACATTGGGAAGGCTGCGCGGATTGTTCTAAGTGGCAATCAAAAAAAGTTGTTGCATGACTATATCCTTTTCAATGATGCTAACGTGGATACATACGCAGAGTAAGATTTCTGTTTTCTGTAATTGGATCTCTAATGATATAACTAATTAGGTATTTGCTGGTCTAATTAAATGTATTATGGACAAGTTATCTCTAATTAATTTCTTGTTTCTTTGATGTAGGCAACACAAGGCCACTCTGGCCATGTTACACCCTAAAATGAATCGACGTCAGCACCAACGGAAACACAAAATTGAGTTTGCTGATTGGTTCAGGGACCATATCATGTTACTTGGTCAAGCTAAATTACCATTTGCAGAAGGATTGGACGTGCTAGCTGAAGGTCCATTCACAACTGCGAGACGATTCACCGGTTATACTACTCGTGGTTATAGCTTCAGAACAGTCAGTAAGGATTCTAGAGCAAAGACACAGAACAGTGGTATTGTAGTAGAGTCAACAACACCTTTCTATAGAAATGCAGCGGATCAGAACCCGAACAATGATACTGAGCTCACATATTATGGACAAGTTAAAGACATAATTGAGCTGACTTATAGACAAGGCCGTAAATTTGTATTATTCGAGTGTGACTGGTTTGATGTTGTTAGTGGATCAGGCAGAGGTAAGAAGGTAGATAACTTAGGGTTCACTCTCGTAAATTTCAGTCATCGCATACCAACACAGAAAGAAGAACCTTTCGTTTTGGCCTCTCAAGTGCGGCAAGTTTTTTATTCTCAAGATCCTATAGATTTGGATTGGCACGTGGTGGTAAGGAATAAACCCAGGGATGTTTTTGACATGGGTGAGGGTAATGTTGATGAACTAGTTGACACTGATCCATTTGGAAGGGATTCTGAGAAAGTCGGTATTGAAGATGATGATATCAGCGTTGTTAGAGATGAAGGGAGTGGGGTGTTTGTTAATGCTCCAGCAAGGAATGTTAATAGTCAACAAGGTGTAGAAAACGGAAGTGTTAATGAAAACATTGAAGAAGAAGAAGAAGAAGAAGAAGATGACGAAGAAGAAGAATACGTCGGGGACAAGGAAGAATCAGAAGATGAAGAGTACGTAGATGGGGTTACAGATAATGATGATGGCGGTGATGGTGATAGTGAAGATGATGGTGATAGTGAAGATGATGGTGATAGTGTTGACCTGAACAACTGAATCGATGATGATTAAGTTCATCATTTGTAACTTAATTAGGATTTTCTATTTGCGAACTAGTTCTGTATAAGTTTTGAACCATTATTTGTGCTTATAATACTACATTATTATTTGTCCTTATTATACTACGTTATGATTTGTGCTTATTATTTCCTTAGCAAGAACTGCAGGGGACCTGATGTTGTTTTCTGTACTAACATCATTGGTTCCCTTTACGTCATTTGTTTCCATGTGTTGTAAGATGACTGATCAAGAAGGGACAAAAGGAAAGGGCGTTCGAGGGAAAGGAAAGTTGTTATTCCTAGAAGATGTCGAAGAGGGACAGAAGCTACCAGTGGAAAACTTCACGAGTCATCCTTCTGGGGAGCACCGATCAGATCTCATTATATCGGCCGTCTAGCTAGAGATGGTTACATGCTGCCATTGTCCGTATCCAATTGGAAGTATATGGCGCCTAATCGGATTCAGAAAGATTTGGATGATACAAAGGTGAAGTTCGTTGCCCTTCAAATTATTTGGTAATAATTCAGTATAGTAGTTTAAGTTGACATCTAATTGGTTTCATTTTGTTCAAGTTTGCATCAAATTTATTGACGGAGCCATTCATTTCCTAATAATTGTGTTGTTTTTGTATTTAATGACAGAATGTATTTGACTGCCCCCAAGAACTTGATGCTTCCATCAGGAGTAGGCTTAATCATTACTGGAGGGATCACAAACATACAATCAAATCAGCAGGGTATGATCCGAACAGAAGTGAGGCGCAAAATCTTGCACACCGACCTGCAGATGTTGTGGAAAGTCAGTGGGCGCCGTTAGTTAAAATGTGGAATACCCATAAAAATAAAGTACGTATTTGTTGTTATCCATGCTCCTATTAGCCCTTCTATCATTTTCCCACTAGCGCAAGGCTCACAGCAAGCGTCGTTTGTTATTATGATTTTGTTTTGAAACAGGAGTTGGCGGCTAAGAATAAACAAAATAGGTCCAAACAAACAATTCAACACACTGGTGGCTCCAAGCCACATATGGAATATGCAAAAGAGGTAAAGCTTCTGTTCAGTTTGATCTTGATGAGGATGTTTCGTATGTTATATGCAACCAACATCACAAAATTTCATTTTACAGATGCTAGCCAAAACAGGAAGGTTCCCTGAACGACACGAGATATTTCGTAGGACCAGGACAAAGAAAAGGAAAACATCAGATCCAAATGAAGAAGTGATGGATCCTGTTGCTGCTGAACAATACGTATACCTTTATACTTTTAAGTTTTCTTTCGGGTCATCTGTTTTTTGCATTTGTAATTCGAATTGGCCTAACTTTCGAGATTGATTTACTTGTAGGATCGAATGGTGGAAATACACAACCAGGCTAACCAACCTGGATCTGGAGTCGTTTTAGGTGGACGAAATGATGCATTTGCGGCTGTAGTGGGACCAGATAGGCATGGTCGGGTCCGTTGCTTTGGCAGCACTGTGAAGCCGAAACAGTTTTGGGGCGAGTCATCATCATCAAGTAAAGTCGTTCAATTGACAGAGGAAAATGCAATGCTCAAACGAAGGGTTGCAGAATTGGAGGCTCAAATTGCAGTATTACCACCAAATCAGAACAACGAAGGACTCGAGGTATCGTACATCATTCACTTTTTTTTTCTTGTACATGCAATTTCAGTCAATAGTGGAAATATTTTGGCAGAATGCAACTATTGATTGTTGCCATTTTGAATTGATATGATTAACCTTAGACTCAGTGGTTATTTAGGTATGTATGAGCTTCCGTGTTATCTAAGTCACTATCTCTTAGGCCACCTGACACAAAATTAGGTTCTCAACTATGCCTTAAGCGTCATTATTTAGGCTTCATGATGGTCTCTAAGAACTGGGGAGTAAGTATTGAATATCTTGAGTGGCTTAGAAACATGTGCGCTGTGACTTAAAGTCAACCTATGACCCTATGTCTTAAATTTACCTTAATGCTCTATGTTGTGTTAATTGACGAAAAGAACAGTCTCCATTAGAATCTCAGAACTGATTGTTGCCATTATGAATTTGTTGCAGGAAATGTGACATGGAAAGGTGTAGGAAAGGTTAGTTGCCAGATTTTGATAGATGATAGACAGATGATAAAATAGCACTCAAACGCCGCAGGCCGCTAATTGTAGTTAACAGATGAGACACCATTTACTGTAGATATTATATGAACATCTAAACTTTTGCTTGTTTTTTGAGAATGGTTGGGTCTCTTTTGTAAACAAATAACTTGGTTTTTGAGTATCCATACAAAAAAAAGTCTTTTATGAGTTTGTCTCTGTTCTGTGGATGTATGGCATTCTAGTTGTCTCTGTTCTGTGGATGTATGGCATCAAATCCTATGAGGGGATGGCATTCTGCCAATTAAAGCAGGGGAACAGAGCTTCAATATTCAGATATTAGGGAGGGTTTTTAAACCGTCCCCATTGTTCCAGTTTAATCTTGTTTTTCTGGCGGTTTTAAAACTGTCCCTAGAAGATGGAGCCATCCCTAAAAGTATTAGTGGCGGCCCAAAAGAAACGTCCCTACAAGATGAAGCCGTCCCTAATAGTACTACTTACGGCCACTCAGAACCGTCCCTAGAAGGAAAATCCGTCCTTAGAAGTATTAGTGACGGTGGATCTGGGGACGCAGCAACAAACGCCCCTAATAGCTTTTTGGGACGGCTTTCAGATTCTTGGGATGTTTTTATGACCGTCCCTAGAGACCTTCCGTTTTGTAGTGGTCCTTTTAAAACTTCGAACTTTGTCTTCTAGAAAGGGATCTCTGAATTTGGTTCGTAAGTACTTGAGAAAGCGCTAAATGTGGTTCTGAAGTACTTGAGAAAGCCCTAAATTCTGAAGGTCGTATTTCAGATTATCAAAAGGAAATTTGGATTATGTCGATTATCTGGTGTTGTATATGTCCTGGCATAGCCAAAATTTTCTGCTCCATGCACTTGAACTCTAAGGCCTCGGCCTGGTAGACAGGATATTTGAGTTGGCTTCGGCATTGGCTGAGTAGGGCTGTTCATGGTCGGTTTTGGTTCGGTTTTTAGCCAAACCAAAACCGAAACCAATACTATCGGTTTCTTAAAATATGAACCAAACCAATCCATTAACCATTGGTTCGGTTTCTTAATGGTTCTAGCCGGTTTCGGTTTATTCCAGCGGTTATCGGTTAACCGGCTGCTATGTCAGTTTCAGGAAACTGACAGTTCAAATATAAGAAAAAAAAACATGGTTTAAAGATTTTCAAACCTACCTACAGGCTACATACATTCCCATTCCATACACAATCCAAATTCATAACATTCTTAAACACAATTCAAAAGATAAAGATTAGTAATTCAAAAGATCCACAGTCTCCATAACATCTAAACAACATCGACACTTTCCAGCTATGCATCCACAAAATCAACTGATAGCTTCAGACTTTCCAGGGTTGCTGACTGCATGTATATGAAAATGGCAAGCAACTGGTAGTTAGAATCTAATTCACGTATATTTCCACTAATCATGATGGCAAGCAATACATGAAAATGCTAACAGTGAAAAGACGTGACATGTAAACACACCATCAGGAGGACAATGTATCTTTCTTTGCTAACTGAACAGGTAATAACTTAACAGGTTTAAGAGGCACTAAATTAGCACATTAAGACTTTAAATTAAATCCAAAGAAAACATGCTTCCAATTGGTGAGATGAATTACCTTGGTACTCCTTAGTCCTCAACATCATCCTGTTATGTTTACGAACATGGATTTAGAGAGAGAGTCCAAAAATTCTGCAATGAACAAATGCACGATCAGTAGTATACAGTGAGTTGAAAGAGAAAAAATTGAAGATTGTTTAGGATTTTCTGAAATTCAATTAGGGAAGAAATTAATGATGATGCTGAGATGATTGTTAAATTTAATCAAAGTAAAAGAGAAACTAAATTCAATTGTTTGGCTAGAACTAATTCAGAAGTAGAAGATTTATCTCTCAATAGCATACAACAGAGTTACAGTTCTTGCAACTTAAATCCCCCATCCCAATTTTGACTGTTTAGATCCAGCCTCTAAATCTCAGGAGCATGATAGACATTTCAAATGGTGAAATCCAGTCCACTTGCAAAATCCAGAGAGTTACAGCAAGCACTGGAATTGTTGCTTTACCTCCAAAAGATAAGTATCACAAACTCTAAACTAATGATTTGAAATGATAAAGCTTGATCTTTGACCTTACAACTCACAAAATAAAGCGAATGATCTATAATTCCTATATGTGACTTATGAGCTAATTATATGAAGTTTTATGAGTCACCCATAAGCTGACATACATGAACTAGATAATCTGAACATTTTTGGTGTATGTCATCAATAAGCTAAACTGCTATACTACAAACAAATTAACAAATGAAATAATACCTGAACTAACTTCCTCTTCTGGTCCCAAGGAAGAAGTATCAATCAATTGGCGTCTTCAACAATTTTGAGCACAAATCAATGCCTCAACTGTTGTGGGAAGTAAATAACTTCGATATGGATCTAGAATACGCCTCCCAGTGCTAAAGGCAGATTCAGATGCCACTGAAGAGATGGGTATAGCCAATATATCTCTTGCGATTAGTGCCAAAGTAGGATACCTAGTCGAGTTCGTCTTCCACCAACCTAAGATATCAAAAGAAACTTTCTCTTTCCGCGGTTCTCGTTTCTCTCTCAAATAAGTCTCCAGCTCATTTTTTCCTTCATCATCAAAACTTTCCTCTTCTTCTCTTGCTCTCTCTGCCATAAGGGCGGCTGCAGCACAATCTCCTTCATCATCTGGTTCAGCGCCAACAGTATTACCACCACTACTATCTGTTACAACTGTTGAGTTTCCAGCACTCATTTGGACATCCCAGTATTCTTCAAAAAGTGCCTTAAAGTCCCTCATTACAAGATCCATTAGTTCTGTTCTCAAATAACCACCACCAATTCCTAACTGGCCAAGAAGAAACTTCAATCCTAATTTTTTATCTTGTGGATTCAATAATACAACAATAAACATAAGATTGTTCATCTTTTCATAACGTCCCCAATACTCGTTATATTTACTTTGCATTTTAAGACCCATGCTAGAAAGAAATGTATCTTTGTGATTTGCCCATGTGTTTAAAGTTCGATGAATAACACTCACATGAAACAAGAATTCGTGTGCAGTAACATGAGTAGAAGCAGAGAACTTGACAGTAAAATCAAAAAATACCTTCAAAAACTTCGCGAAGGCTCTAGCATACGACCAATCTGATGGGTATGGCGCGTGCAAAGGAGGTGCTGATGGGGCCTTATCAGAACTTGTTCTCTTGCGTTTCTTTCCTCTCTTTGCAGTAGCAATAATTTCTTCATCAAAACTTAAGTCTGCATCTTGGTTTTCATCCACATCCCAGTCAGGTTGGTTATCAACGGTGGAAGTACTAGAAGTAGAAGAAACTAAAGGAATTTGACTTTCAACAAAACAGAACTTCTTCTTGAATGCCTTGTCCTCATACTCTAACCTCTCAAAAGCTGGCTGATACTTCTCAGCTGAGTCTAACATAGTAAATGTCGAATTCCAACGGGTGTCTACATCTAGGACCAAACCCTTCTTGCATTCAATCTTCTCGTAAGTGACACAGTCCATAAATTTTTTCAATCTTGCAGGAGAACTCATACAATACTTCACTACTTCCCTTATTCTCTTAATTGAGATGTCATACTCCTTCATTCCATGCATTACAACAAGGGCAAGGACGTGAGCAGCGCATCTCACTTGTAAGAAACCCTTCACTAAATCTGAATTCTTTCTGAGTACTTGGTTTTGCAGATATGTTATAGCTACATCGTTGGCAAAAACGTTATCTAAAGTTATAGTAAACACATTTTCGATCTCCCAATCTAACAAGCATGTTCCTATCATCCTACCAATAGTCTCACCGCTATGACCTACAATTTGGATGAAACTAATGATCTTCTTGTGCAACTTCCAGCTAGCATCTATCCAATGTGCTGTAATAACCATATATCCCAACTTCTGAAGTGAGCTCCATGTGTCAGTGGTGAGGCAAACTCTGACTTTATTAACCTTGAAATAATTCTTCAATCTCACTTTCTCGTACTCAAACAGTTCCATAACATCTCTCCGTACAGTGATACGAGATGGTATCTTGAATCTACTCTCAAGTACCTTGCAAAATTCTCGGAAACCTTCCCCCTAAACTATTCTAAAAGGCTGCTCATCTACTATGATGAATATAATCAATGCTTTTCTACACGAATCCTGACAAAAAGTTACAGCAACTAACTTTTCATCTTCTCCCAGCCTAGCAGGTTCAAAAGAAAGAGTCGACTGACCAGAATCCTTAGGAATAAGATTCAGACACTTTCTTAAATGGTTATTCAAGGAGCCGGTCCCATGTGTAGAAGAGTCAGCTTTCATTCTCTGTTTACATTTCTTGCAAGTTACCATTATCGAAGGAGGAGGGTCCAGATCAACGTGATCCCAAACCCATGAAGTTTTCTTCCGCTTCTTAGAAGCTGGTGCAGTGACAGTGATGGTACCAGCATCGAAAACATTGGCAGCTGGTGCAGATGGAGCTTCACCAGCAGTTGGTACTTTTGCAACTGAACTAACTTCAGTAGAGGCGTTAGAAGATCTTGGAGGAGGATGTAGTGGTGGCAACAATGCATTTGAGTTAACGGAAGCCTGAATATAAACAAGGCAGAAATTCAAATCAGATAACATGTAAAAAAAGCATATCAAAGTGCATTCAAAGAAGATGATACACTTTATATGCAAAAAAACATATACAGATACTAATTATTTTCGAGTTGGATGGATGATAGATGATACACTTTATATGCACAAAGAAGTATTCTGTAATTAAGGAGTAGATAAATTCACTGGATGTCCTCTCAGCTAGAGCTAAAAGAACGAATTGACACAGTGGTACCAATCACTTGAACGAATTAGTAAAAGAAGACTGCAAATTTTAGAATCCTATTTTTCTAATTCTTGAGGAAAAATATCTTACTGGTGTTGATCCTGATTCCTCCATAGTTGAATCAAAGAAATCAACTTAATCCTGCAAAAAAACAAAACAAGCAAAATCAAATCATTTTAGTAAACCCTAGATTAAATATAAATCATGTAAATCAAGTAACCCAAGTTACATAAATATGATACCTCTTAAAAGAAATTAGATGTTCACTTGTTTATTTCGTCTGAAGAATGAAGATGATACCTTCTACTAGTAAACCCTAGCTAACACTGACAGGTTACAATTACAAACTCATATGAACAGATTTCGCCTGAAAAGAAGGAGGAGGAGAAGGAGAAGAAGAAGAAGAATGAGGGGATGATTAGATTCTACTAGAGTTTAGAGATCACGATTCATGATTTGATTTTTGATTTCTCCTAACTTTAGTTTCTGTTCTATGAACTGAAGAGTGAAGAAGGAGGCGAAGATGTGAAGTGAAAATTAGGTCGACGAAATCAATGTATACTTGGGTTATAACTTAAGAAATATGAAGGGTGTGGATTGAATCTATCTGATATTAATCAACGGTCTATATTTATCGGTTTTCCAATGGTTTTTGGTTCGGTTTTCAGGCCAAACCAAAACCAAACCAATACTGTCGGTTTTTCAAAATTTTTTACCAAACCAATCCAAATCTAAATGGTTTGGTTCGGTTTCTTGCTTATTGGTCTGGTTCGGTCGGTTTCCAACGGTTAACCGACACCATGTTCAGCCCTATGGCTGAGTGTTAGCAATTTATTATTAATGTAACCAAACATTTTCATGAACCATTACTAATGTTTCACTCCTTATCCATTTAACCCGATTTTATTTGCTGTTTTTCAATTGCGAAATAGATCCGAGGGAAAATTCCTGGTGTTTTTATCAGCTGACAAGTGAAAAAGGTTCTGAAACTCTTTAGGAGATTAAAGATATACAAAAGCAATGTGTCCACTGCACTAACAATGGTGGATGCACCCACGGTGTACCACTGTCATTCATCGTGTATTCGTATTTATTCATATTTCCAACCCATTAAGTTTTATGGGGTAACATTTCATGGTTTCGGGTCTGAATCGGTGGATCTGGACGTGAGGGCTTGGTCCAAACAGTCAACATAAATGGTAGGATTTTCTTACAAAATCTCAAATGACAAAAATTGATGTCAACATTTTCATGTCACACTATTGTAATGAATTCGTATTTACGTCTGGGCACGCACTACCACGGCACTGTATTATCTAAACAAGTGTAGCTGCAGTACCACGGCACTGTGTGTGCCTTGCTTACATTTTTCTTACCCCAGAAATCGTAAAATTCACCCATCCAACACAGACAAAACAAACCCCTTTCCAGAAGCGATTCAACTTACCCCCCGAATCTCTAATTGCATAGATAAATCCTAGATTTATTTCTCTCAATCTCTGTAAATCCTTAATTTTTCAACTACAAGGGTTGGTTTCATCGTTGATTCATGGAGTATTTCAGTTTGCTTTCCGAAGAGAATACATTGGATATATTGAGTAGAGAACCAGCTGAATCAATTTTGGAATCCAAATTAGTATGCAAAACTTGGAATCATCTGGTTTCTCATCATCCATCGTTCTATAAAATGTACTTGCATCATCTTTCTACTACTGGAGATTCTGGTAAGTTGAGTTTTATTGCTTTAACTAAGTTAGCTGATGAGAATGAGAAATTTCAATATTTTAAATATGATCAGAATCATGAATCAACAACACCTATTCGGAGAATCACAAGGATTAATTTCACTCCTCCTGTTTGGAGATTCAACTTTGTTGGTTCGTGTAACGGGCTGATATGTCTTCTTTGGTATTCATCTGTTTGTATTTGTAACCCCATTACAAAAGAATATGTTATGCTTCCAGAAATGGAGAAGAGTCAATGTGATACTAAGTATTATAGTCAGGTGAGCGGATTTGGTTACGTTTCCTCAACCACTGAGTACAAATTTGTAAGAATACGTAAGTTGGATACCGGGTTTGTCGAAGGCCACATATATACTTTAGGTAGTGGCAATGGCTGGAGAAACCTTGGAAAGTTCCCTATGAATTCACCCCATCTTATGCGGAACCAGGTAGCTTTGCCAGTGGAGTTCTTTATTGGATCAGCCATGATTTAGAAATGATCGTTAACTTTGATTTGGTTGAGGAGAAGTTTCGTGAAAATTTGTCATCACCTATGCCACCAGGGAGTTCTATTGGTCTTAATAGAATAGGGATTTTGGGTGGGGTTTTGTTTTTTGCTGTTGGTCTAATTGTCAAAGGAGCTAAATGGTTTGACGTATGGCTATTAAGAAAGAAAAATGACAATCTGGACATGCAAGAGTCAGAGGAACATCAGTCATTTGGTTGGACTAAGGAGTTTAGGCTTGACAAAAGCGAAGTATTAGCTGTTACGAAGAGTGGTGGTGTTTTAACTTATATTGATAACTATCTCAATGTTTACGACACAAAAGGTTCTATCTCGACAAGGCTTGTGGATTTTAAAGAACGGATTCGTCTGAATGTTTCCTCACAAGAACACCTTAGTTTCGTTGAAAGAATTAGGGGAAGAAAATACGAAGATAATAGAGTCAGTGGAAATTGAGGAGACAAAAAGTCATGATCAACCTTTGAACCTGCTGTAGGAGGATGAGAATCTGGATACCTACTCGTAAACTGGTAATCTTTGTCGGGTTTAATTTTTAAATTGGATAACAAGTAACATTTGTGTGAACCTAAATGCTTTTTGACATTTTTCTATTGAGTAATGTATCGAGGCTACTGTCATTCTATCTTTATATCATTTATCCAACTTTTTGAGAGTGTTTAACGCATTCTTATGTTGGGTTAAGCTAAATTGGTTTGTTAACTCTGCATTTGTTAGTGACTCGATCTTATCTGAATGCGAAATATGACATATTCTTTAGTGACTTATCTTGAATTTTGTGCTATCAAACATGACTCTGGTGAGCCCCTTTTCCACTTTTGTTTTCCTCATGACACCCTCTGTCTATGTGCCTAAGCTATTAGGCTGACAATTGGATGGGAAGTTTGGAGGTAGCATTCGCTCAAGAAATCCCTAGTAGTTATAAAGAGATTTAATATGCGATTTCTTCTTAGCATCCGCCTCCTGTAAATTCATCTTGTATGGTTTACCAAGATGTGATTTCATAAAATTCGGTCATTTAATGAAACAGGTGACCAGATGTAGCAGCTAATCTATTCTTGATTGATAAAAAGTAGTCATTACTTGGCCTAGTTGTAGGAGTATCTACTGCATTGATTAATTATAATACCCTGCTCTTGTAGTTCCATTTTGACAAATATTCATGAACAACCCGATCAGATGCATAGCAACCCGTCGTTTCTTTGTATATCTGTAGTCGGTCGAGCGTTGAGCAACCCGTCGCCTTTTTGTATATCTGTAGCAGATTGGATACACAAAGCAACTCTTCGCTTTTTTGTATATCTGTATAGCAGATCGAATGCGCAGAGAAACCCGTCGTTTTTTTGTATATTTGTAGCCTATCGGATACGCGGAAAAACCCGTCGCTTTTTTGTATATCTGTAACCGATCGGATGCACAGAGGAATCCGTCGCTTTTGTATATATGTAGCCGATCGTATGCGCAGAACAACCCATCACTTTTTTTGTATATATATATAGTGGATCGGTTGCGTAGAGTAACCCATCGCTTTTTTGTATATTTGTAGTCTATCGGATGCATAGAGCAACCCGTCGTTTTTTGTATTTGTATGTCTTCCGATCTGATAAGCAGAACAACCCGTAGATGACGGGATACACGGAGCAACCCGTAGCCAAGTATTTGTATGTTAGCCGACCGGATGCGTGAAGTAACTCGTAATCTTTTATATATTTGTAGCCGATCGGATGCACGGAGCAACGCGTGGCCTTTTGTATTTCGCTAGCCTGGTGCCCATAACACGTTACCATAAATCCTTGTAGCATAGTTGATCATGAATTTCAAGATAAGATGATATTGATGCTTTGTAAATTTGATAAGGTGACAACCTAGTCATGTGACTAGATGACATGCATATTTTGTGAAGTGCAAATATTCATACTGAAGTAAGCTTTAATTTAGTTAGACGCCTCGTGCTTTGGATCGTATATGCAAGCGGACATGTGTCTGTAGTTGAAATTCTCCATATAAGATTAAGATGGTGTTCATAATTTTTTTCCTCAAAAATCTTCCAACAAAATCCATAAGTCAATTTATCCGAACAATATTTCATAACTTCTAATTTAACAAATTAATGTAACCAAATTAATTATACTAAACAAATTAGTTAATGCTAATTAAATAAAAGCAATCCCACCATCAAAAATACGACTATATGACTAAGGGGCTTTGGGTTTTACTTTTTAGTGACTTTATTTTATTTTATTCGAGCTAGGAGAAGATGTTTTGGTGGAATGTTCCACACTTGATATTGTGGATTCTCATTCAATATAAAGAGCCGTAAACGGCTATTATTACAGAAGATATTGCAAGATTGTATACCAAAAATACAAGATTGACAGACATTAGAATGTCGACATAATATGACAGCTATAGCTTAGAAGGATACAGCTGTAGTTACGGCTTTGAATGAGTGCGGATAGATGTATCCTTAACATCCTCCCTCAAGTTGAGTTGTTGAATGTTCAACTTGTTCCTGAGATAAAGAAACCTTGGTACTGACAAACCCTTAGTGAAGATGTCAGCTACTTGGTCTTTAGTCGAGATGAAAAGTACCAGAAGCTGCTTGTTTGCTACTCTTTCACGCACAAAGTGATAATCAATTTCTATGTGCTTCATACGAGCATGAAAAACTGGATTGACAGTGAGATATGTAACCCCTAAATTGTCACACGAGATTGACGGAGCTCTTACTTCAACACCAAGTTCTTTTAGCAAAGATTGAAGTCAGATTAGTTCAGAAGTTGCTATGGCTATGCCTCTATATTCTGCTCCAGTGCTCGACTTGGAAACAATTTTCTGTTTCCTTGCGCTCCAACATACAAGATTGTTGCCAAAATAGATGCAGTATCCAGTAGTGGATCGGCGATCATCGAGACTTCCAGCCCAATCAGAGTCAGAGTAGGCATGAATACTGATATCTGAAGATTTTCGCAAAACCAAACCATGTTGAACTGTGTGTTTGAGATACCTGAGTATGCGTTTGATTAGATCCCAATGCTCGATGTAAGGGTCTTGCATGAACTGGCACACTTTTTTTACTGCGACAACAATATCAGGCCGAGTGAGATGTAGATACTTCAATGCTCCACAGACATTTCTATAAAGCGTTGGATCCTCAAATCTTTGTGTACCCAATCTGCTGATTTTAGTGTTCACAGCCAAGGGAGTGGCAACTGGTTTTGCAGCATCCATCTTGGTCCGTTTAAGCAGATCAGTGATGTATTTTTGTTGACTCAACAAAACTGAATCTTTTTGCTTAATAACTTCTATCCCCAAGAAGTAGCTGAGGTCACCTAAATCTTTGATTGCAAAAACAGAATTCAGAGCAGATATTAGGTTTGTAATAAGAGAAGAATTGGAACCTGTGATGATAATGTCATCAACATATATTAAGACATAAATTACTCCATCTGAATTCTTCTTGATAAATAGTGAATTGTTTGCAACAGATCCTTTGAAACCCAGCTCAACTAGGTACGTGCTAAGCCTTGAAAACCAAGTGCGTGCTTGCTTGAGTCGTAGATTGACTTGTTCAACTTGCAAATGTGAGTTGGAAAGTCAGTATGCTGCTTCATATAAACATCTTCTGTCAGAACACCATGCAGGAAAACATTCTGAACATCTAATTGTCACAAGGACCAACCATTTTCCACAACAATGGACAAGACAAGTCTGATAGTGTTTGGTTTAATCACAGGACTGAAGGTTTCATCATAATCAAAAACTTCTATTTGATTGAAGCCTTTAGCTACTAGTCGAACTTTGGGTCTGTCAATTGTACCATCTGCTTTCTGTTTAACCTTAAAAACCCATTTCGATCCAATCAAATTCATCCATGGTTCATGTGGTACGTAGCTCCACGTACCATTACGAATGTGAGAATTAATCTCATCATCCATGGGAGGTATCCATGTTGGATTTTTCGATGCTTCTGTATAAGACGATGGAGTGGTGAGTGATTTCTCTGCAAGTGGATACTTTGTTGCTATAAGACAAAGCTTTTTGACTGGTTTTTTGATACCATGTCTAGATCTAGTGATCATATGATGCTGTGTAGGTGGTGCAGGTGGAGCTAATGGAGCCGGCTGCAACGTAGATAGTTGTGGTGATGCTGAATGGTTGTCTCTGCAGAAGGGATTGATGTAGTAGATTCTGGTGCTGCTGTGTTTAAAGTTGGATGCACATTATCCATATTTGGAGATAGAGGTGGTGACTGCAAAATATCCGTACCAGGCGACATTGGTGGAGTATGTAGCAGAGGAGAGGATGGTTGAGAAACAATATTCTCATGAGATTAAATAGAAAAAGTGGGTGATGCAAATATTTTTGTGGATATGGATGGCCTGGAAATGGGTTTAGTGATACATACCTGTTGCTTGGCAGCAAATGGGAAGCTTGTTTCTACGAACTTGACGTGTCGAGAGATATACAACCTTCCTGTAGGTTTATGTAAACATATATATCCTTTGTGCGTGCCACTGTAACCAATGAATACACACGGTAATGATCTTGGTTCAATCTTGTTAGATACATATGGGCGAAGGCATGGGTAACATAGACAGCCAAAAACCTTTAGAAGGGAGCAGTCAGGTTTTTTGTTGTATAGGAGTTGGAGTGGAGATTTAGCTTCATGTTGGGATGCAGGAAGTCTGTTAACAAGATAACATGCAGTTGAGAAAGCTTCTACCCAGTATGATTTTGGCATTGAGGCATGAAACAAGAGATCTAATCCTGACTCAGTGATATGTCTAATGCGTATTTCAGCAACGCCATTTGAGCAGATGTGTGAGGACATGAAAATCTATGTACAACACCAGAATTACTAAGGAAAGAAGTAAACTTCCTAAACTCTCCACCATTGTCAGATTGAAAAACCTTGAGTTTATGATCTGTTTGATTTTCTATCAACTTTTTGAATTGAATAAAGATGGGAAAAGCATCTGATTTTCTAACGAGTGGATAAATCCAAGTATAGTGTGAGTAAACATCTAGAAGAATCAGATAATATCTAAAACCATCTTTTGAAACATGTGGTGAAACCCATAAATCAGCAACAATTAAACTCAACGGTTCATCAATAATTGTACTACTAGTAGGAAATGGAAGTTTATGTCTCTTGCTCATATGACAAGAGTGACAATAATCAAACTTATTATTTGAAACAAGAAGCGGAAGATTTTTAATCATCCTAAAAACAGTGCGAAGCATTGGGTGACCCAATCTTTGATGCCATAAAGGGACTGTATTGGATAGTAGAGCAGCTGGTATTATATGTTGAATCTCTCGAAAAACATCAAAGACATAGAGACCATTCTTAAGTCTTCCTTGCAACAGGGTTGTCCCCGACTGGATTTCCTTCATAATAAAAGAAGTTGCATAGAATTCAAAGAAAACGTTATTATCTTTGCAGAATTTAGAGACTGAAAGTAAGTTGATATTTATTTGAGGGACATGGAGAATATTGTTTAACTGAAAGGATCTGTTATTATGAGTAAAGGAGACATTACCAATATTTTTGATATGGAGAGCCTCACCATTTCCTATGCGCACTTGTTCAGTGCCATCGTACTCATGCCGAATGTTGAGATTGTTGAGATTTGCAGTCAGGTGATGAGTTGCACCTGTATCAGTCACCTAGTTGTTATCAGCAGGACCACCAGGGAGAGCCAAGTATGCAGCTGGCTGTTTGTTGTTGTTGTCCACTTTGTTACGAAACCAGCAGAATCGAGCATCATGATTCTTGCGTTTGCAGATCTCACAAGGACCTTCACCTTGATACATGTTTCTAGGCTGACGGTTGGATTAATTTTGTGGACGATTATTTGGATATCTCCTTTGATCTTGCTTCTGAAATGGTCTGGAGTTTGATGAGGCAGCAACATTGGCTAGCAGTTGTTGCAAAACGGCTAACTGTTGTTCAAGACGGAGATTAAATGAAAGCAGATGAGCTTGAAAAGTATCCATGTCGATCTTGTCGACAGTGCTTAAGGCTGTGACAATGGAGTCATAAGCCTGATCTAGTCCACCTAAAACTGATTCCTTCATATCTTCTTCAGAGAGAGGTTTTCCAGATGCTGCAAGTGCATCAAAAAGTTTCTTAGTTTTCGACAAATAATCTTGCATTGAGCTGTTACCTTTGCGAAAACTGTGTATTTGTCTTTTCAGGTTCATTTCATGAGCTTTGGTTTTTGGTGCATATCTCCTTTGAAGGGCTTCCCATACAACTTGTGATGTTGAGAGACCTGCAACTCGACCTAATACACCTTCAGATAAAGAGGAAAGAATCCACCCTAAGAGTATTTGGTCTTGTTCCTCATATTTTGCATAAGCAAGATTAGAAATTGGTTGTGCACCTTCTTCAGTAGCAGGTATGGTTTTTGCTGGTTCAAGCTAGGACAAGATGTTTTGGTGAAATGTTCCACACTTGTTATTGTGGATTCTCATTCAATATAAAGAGCCGTAAACAGCTATTATTACAGAAGATATTGCAAGATTGTATACCAAAAATACAAGATTGACAGACATTAGAATGTCGACATAATATGACAACTATAGCTTAGAAGGATACAACTGTAGTTACGGCTTTGAATGAGTGAGGATAGCTGTATCCTTAACAATTCGGTATAAGCCAATTAATCTCGGTACACCTTGATCTCCCGAGTTTTTTTGGTCGCATATTTTTTTCCTTATTTGATTTAATTTGAATCTAAAAAGAAATGCGGTAGAGACTAAGATTCCATCTTGGACAAAAAGATAACTTCTTGCAGTTTGGGCTAAGCTATATCTACCAAATAGTTCGAAAAGATGAACACCATACACCGATCACTCTTCTCCGCATTCCAGAAATATAACCCGATTGTGGCCACTATGGTGCTCTTGCTCTGATAAAGCTAGAGAAGCCGAGAAGGTCCCACACCATTATACCTTTCAAAATAAGGTCAAAAAATCAGGCTGCCCCATAGACTTTATCCAGGAAACACACTTTCGGGAAGAGAGTTCAAATTTAGGGCACCAAGCCACCAACCTCTGGCTCCGAGTCAGGGACAGAGCTACTAGTAGAGTGGGTGATTCCCTGGACCCACCTAAATTTCCAAGAGAAAAAACAACTCAATTGCTACTTAAACGATTTCAGTTTCAGTCCATCCAAAGTCGTGAAAAAAACAAAAATTTCCCACCTGTTTTTACTTTACTCGCTGCTGCCTACTTCTTTCGTGTGGTTCTATCCAATTTTTGTTTTCG
Organism: Papaver somniferum; assembly: GCF_003573695.1. Lineage (NCBI taxonomy): Eukaryota > Viridiplantae > Streptophyta > Magnoliopsida > Ranunculales > Papaveraceae > Papaver > Papaver somniferum. The sequence goes on from NC_039367.1 coordinate 95,133,131, forward strand.
TTAACGTCTTATAGTATTTTGGTTTGGTGAATAGCGTTCCTTTCAAGTTCTCATAATGAACATTTTGTTTAATCGTGTTACACTCATAATCAGATGATACATGGTACTTCTAATTGCTTAAACTTATGATCAGATGATACATGGTACTTCCCTTAAAGACTATTCTAAATTACTGGTGGTTGTTGTAGTTTTTCTGTGGTAGTAAAAGTTCGTTGCTCGGACTTGTAAAGATAATGGATTTTTAGATTTATAAAATTTATATACGAAAATATTGACAAATTGGTAGAGAGTTACTGGGACTAAAGATTCGGCCATTTTTCATTTTCAAGTGGTTCAGAATTTAATTCTAGGCGATTATAGTTCAAAACAAAACAAATATTAACTCTAGTTTATTGCCAAGATAGATTTTATAAAATATTACTTGTATTTCTTAAGCATGGAATATCAAAAATCCCTAGGACTAAGCATACTCCATCAAATGAAATCACAAGTAATTAATTTAAAATCTTATTTCAATTAAAATTGGTGCAAAAAGTAAATAAAGAATTAATTTAAATTACCACATGGATGAAACATGGCCTCCTCCGTCGTCCCAGTGTTGGGTTTAGCTCATCATGGTGAAAAACCTCTCAAAATATTTCATTGATGCTCAAAAGTGTTTTACAATGAAGAGAAAGATAAGTAAATGTTCTAAAACAGGATTCTGCGACCCACAGAAGGCGTCCAAGCTAAACGACAGAGCTGAAGTGCTGTTGTCGCTGAAAAGCTACGACCCACGCCTGTGAGTCTCTTTCACTGTTGATAAACGACTGCTGCTGCTAGTCCGTTCTTCGCGTTCTTGGTGCTCTTCATCAGCAGCAGCAGCAGAAACAGAGTTTGATCAACTCTTGATTTCTGCGTCTGTGGCTCTCCTCTCTTCTCCCAACTCTCGACAGCCTCTCTGTAGCACATTAGGAACATATTTATACGTAATTGAACCATTGAATCTCCTCCATTAATCCAAAAAATCTTCCCATTACTCGGCAGTGAATGAAAATATTCCCGATATTTTTTCTTTAATTCTCTGATTTGTTACGGATTGTTCCATGTTTTATCTCTTCTCACGCGTCATCCTTGAGCTGTAGGGATTGTTTCCAGCCAATAAAATCAACCCATGCACGTCTCTTCCATCCAAGAATTCCAAGAATAGAATATTTTTCTTATTTTAGAATATCTTCCCTGATTTGATTACCACCGGTTATCTAACCAATTTTGACCGAATCCAACACCCATACCAGCTCTATCTAGGCCCTAGGAACAAACCCATTTAATTTGGGCCATTGAATCTCCTTTAATCCCGTCCAAACTTCCAACCCTAAATCTGCCAGTTGATAACAATTTTTTCCCGCCAATTTTGTTTTTTTGAATTTGGGAAGAAGATGTCCTCCCCCTAACCAGAACTTGGGTGCGAATAGCAGCTGCCTTGGGGTGACCTGGGGGTGCCCCTTAGTAATTAGGTTACCCCTTATCCAAAAGCGAGAGTCCGAACAACACTTGTCCTCCGGGTGACAAAATCAACTTTTCGAGCAGAATTTTCCAAAAATGTTTATTTCCAAAAAATACCTACAAATACATAAAATAACAAAATTAGTACAAAATCGAATGCCAACAATATATAGTATTGAGATCAAATTAGACACAAAAATGTGTCTATCAAATACCCCCAAACTTATTATTTGCTAGTCCTCGAGCAAAATTTATTCTTGAAAAGTGACCGAGTTAATCTCGGGTGGGTTTATCAGAGGTGTACCCACAAAAACCAATACTCCAGACCCTAGCTATCTACGCAGAACCTTGGAAAGCACTAAAGAACCTCCTTGGTTGGCATACAATTATTGACTCTAAGAGGAAGAACCCTGATGCGAAATTCCAATTGCTGTACACGAGTTTGCACTCAAGCATACTAAAATTCATATAAGTGACAGAGCTCTACTAAGATAGTTTCACGATGGACATCATACTCGGAGTCAGACTAATCACATGAAAAGATTAAGAAGATGGAAAAAGAAAAATGTAGATGGTTGAAAAGTGAACGGTGTTTCCCATATCTGTCTGAAGGCCTCTGCCAAGATGAACCTAATCTAAATGACTGAGATACCGGTCTGACTAATATTAACACACTGGCATATACAAGGGAACCAGTGGTCAATAACTTAACTCTAGGTCAACACAACTGGCATATACAAGGGAACCAGCAGTTGACTACACATAACAATAACCATTTTTTTTTTTTAACTTAACGGCATGAATAGATCTTTTTGATCCAAGCGCTTGCTTCTTGTCAGCAGATTACACGATAGTTCCCACGGGTCCTGCATTCCACGCTTGCTTAGGCGACGGAAACAGGGAGAACACACGCATATTGCTATCCAAGTGTTAATACTTATTCCGATTGGTCTAACTGGTCCGATCTTTTTTTTTTTTTTTTTTTTTTTTTTTTTTTTTTTTTTTTTTTTTTTTTTTGGGTAACTCAGTCACTCTATTTCACCCTAGCAAAGGTAACAACTTGAATCGTGTGCCCCACCAAATCACTTGAAACAAAAGAAAACTAAAAATAGAAAGTGAAAAGGACTCGACAAGATATGGCGAAACTATCATGTTATTTCTAACACCTGAACTCTGTGCTTTTATGAATAGACTTTATAGATGTTTCCATCTAGTCAGATTGGTTCCTCAACTCCTAAAACAAAAATGTTTCCATCCACTTAGATTGGTTAGTGTTATCCTTAATAGGCGTAAATTTCTAGGCTATGGAGTTTATTTATTATGCAACTAAAAAGTTTCTCCCATACCCCCAAACTTAAATCTAACATTTTCCTCAATGTTCTAAAGATGAAACTAAAAGCATGAACAAGGAGAAACTGTTACCACTTGAAGCAAAAGAGATAAGGAAGGATATTACCGTGTCGCAAGAATATTGGGTTACCTCCCAAGAAGTGCTAAGTTTAAAGTCTTCAGCCAGACGTAGGAAAGGTTTAGTCAACTCGAACCATATAACAATAGCCGGAATAACTGTGGGTCTTTAAAACCAAAAAGAGCTGACAAAAGGAAACTGCAATGAACCAAAAAAAAAACAAGCTAGAATGCCCTTACCTAGTTTCTGGATAATATCGCTAATTGCGGTTCAGGTTCAGGTTCTATGAAGGGGTCTAAATAGATAATTTTCCTCGGATGCATTTCCTCATAGGTAGGATCCAAATTATTAGGTCCTAGAGTCTGGAAAAACTCAGATAAGAACCTGGAGTCACAAAATAACCTAAATAATTTAGGATCCTCTAAGTCAATTAGGTATGACTTACAAAGTTGACCACAGTCAGAGTAGTGGTCATTCTGAAGCAAATGTGTCGATTCTAATTTCCTAAAGTACTTAGGCTTAGTCTCAGAACTTAATAAGTGACACATTTGAAATCTATACGTTCCCACAATTGGAAGAAAACTATTTGGTGGGAAAACAAAGTCAATCTGGGTATCATAGCCTGGGCAAACCACATCAACCAGAGGATGGGTTTCTAACGACTGAACCTTTTTCAGGACATCATTAGGTTCGGGAAAACGAGTATGAAGGTAATCTTGTAAAATTGTCGAGGCAGAGATATTAAGTCCTAAGTGAAGGGACTTTCTGAGAGTTAAAGGTAAGGCACTATGAAGGTGATAATCACCCCCAAACTTAGAGTTTTTAGTGTCTCTAGATAGACTAGTTACAATCTCCCTAATTCTGGATCATTAGATTCTTGAAAAATGGTCAATTGATTCTTCTAATTTATTATCAGGTAGTGCATCTTTACTCATCTCTACGAGTCTATGTTCTTCATTCAATATTATTGTTTCTAAGTCGGTAGACTCTAAAACAGCATTTTCAGAATAAACCCGTTCCTCTAAACCACTATCGGCTTCGTAATCAAAAGGAAATACTACATCGTCTAAAACGGTGGTATTCCTAATCAAATCCTCGTCCTCTTGAATAGGTGAATAATCATAAAAATTATTTGGATTTGAAGTAGAAATAATATAATCACTATAAAGCTCAATTGGATTACTAGATTCCTGATCACTATGCCTACATATTTCAGATTCTTCATCACTACTATCCTCATCATCATAATAGTACGAAGATGATTGAACCTTATCTAAAGTAGTGTCTTTTATTCTAACCTCGTCCTCTAGATTGGGAAAATATTCACTATTGATATCAAGGGTAGAATTGGAAACACTATATTGGAAATTAAGACTATCTTGAGCAGTTCTGTTCTGGGCCTCGAATAAAAGCTTTTGAATCGACTCACATGACTTCCTTATGGTATCGTGTATAGAAGGTTCACTCATGGGTGCATTTTGCTTATTCATTTCTAACACAAACCTATTTGTATTCTCAGTTAATTGTTTGAGAGACTCTTCTAGAGGAAGAACATGTTCAGAAGGATCATAATAGGGACTAGTTTTCAATAGTTTGATTGTATCCTCTAGAGACGAAGAACTACTACTATAATCTTCTTGCTCGTAAGACTGATGCATGTGTGGATAGTAATTGGGCTCACCATGGTATGACCCATATCCTTCCAAAGGATGGCGTTCCCAACCACTATTCCCAACATGGTCATAAAAAGGATGATGTCCATATTCAAATTCAGGTCGATACTCATTGTATTGGCTTCTATCATACCAGTTCGACATTCTTAATTGCAAGGGAATTCTACACAACCACAAACAAGGCCGACTCGACTCCACCAAAACAAACCTAAAGATTTCTAGCAAACAAAAAGCATGATGGCTCCACTTAGATTGTTTCTAGACCAGCTTCTATCTTTCGAAAGGGAATTCGTTGCAATTTGAGTACAACCCTCTGGAATCAATCCGAGCTAATGTAAGTTGAATCGAGGCGAGGGAAGCTCAGTGGAGCTTTGATACCCAAGGCCTCACCGCTATCACAAGGCGGCGCAGTCATGCATTCAACTCACAGAAACCATCATGAACTTTGAAGTGTGCTTAAAGAGAAACCAATATTTTTCGAACGAGTTTCCTATTAAGCTCGTTACCCTATCGGTCTCGTTCTATTCCAAATTTTAAAGCTTAGGTTCGCGTTCGGTTTTGTTTTCCTAAGGCGGGCAAGAAGGAAACGGTGATGAAATCCGAGTCCTTATCTTGATTTGGCCAGGCCTTGCCCTTTACTAGGAATTTAAAAACAGTCCGGTTCGTCCTCAAACAATTATCACCTTAAGGCAGACAGTAACTCGCTTACAGGAGATTCGCGAGTGTCTCGATGGACTTACCTCCCGTACCAGACGGGGGATGAACCGTTGTCGTCGACTCGGGCCACGACTCCTATGCCGTGTGCGAACCCGAGGGGCCGAGATGATATAGTAATCGTCGTCCTTCCCTGCACACAGTTTATATAATTTTTTTTTTTTTTTTAATAATAATACCCTTCCGTAGGGTTAAAAAAAAATAATAATAAAGTCCAAGAGTCCAGTCCAAAGTACAAATAAATAAATAAAGAAAAAAAAATTACAGTTTTCCTCACACACTCTAAAAAAAAAAAATTAAAAATTAAATCCTAAAATTGTCCTTTTTTTCTTCTCTTTTCGCTTTTCGCTTTAAGATTTTTCCTCTCCAAGTCCTTAGTTTTCACTTTGAACCTGCAAAATAAAGACAAAAAGAAACGTAAAAAGGAACAAACAATTCTAAAAAAAATAATAATAATAAACCTAAAAAAAAATAAATCAATCTATATACAAGTCCGCGTCGGCGGCGCCATTTTGTTGTAGTTTTTCTGTGGTAGTAAAAGTTCGTTGCTCGGACTTGTAAAGATAATGGATTTTTAGATTTATAAAATTTATATACAAAAATATTGACAAATTGGTAGAGAGTTACTGGGACTAAAGATTCGGCCATTTTTCATTTTCAAGTGGTTCAGAATTTAATTCTAGGCGATTATAGTTCAAAACAAAACAAATATTAACTCTAGTTTATTGCCAAGATAGATTTTATAAAATATTACTTGTATTTCTTAAGCATGGAATATCAAAAATCCCTAGGACTAAGCATACTCCATCAAATGAAATCACAAGTAATTAATTTAAAATCTTATTTCAATTAAAATTGGTGCAAAAAGTAAATAAAGAATTAATTTAAATTACCACATGGATGAAACACGGCCTCCTCCGTCGTCCCAGTGTTGGGTTTAGCTCATCATGGTGAAAAACCTCTCAAAATATTTCATTTATGCTCAAAAGTGTTTTACAATGAAGAGAAAGATAAATAAATGTTCTAAAACAGGATTCTGCGACCCACAGAAGGCGTCCAAGCTAAACGACAGAGCTGAAGTGCTGTTGTCGCTGAAAAGCTACGACCCACGCCTGTGAGTCTCTTTCACTGTTGATAAACGACTGCTGCTGCTAGTCCGTTCTTCGCGTTCTTGGTGCTCTTCATCAGCAGCAGCAGCAGAAACAGAGTTTGATCAACTCTTGATTTCTGCGTCTGTGGCTCTCCTCTCTTCTCCCAACTCTCGACAGCCTCTCTATAGCACATTTGGAACATATTTATACGTAATTGAACCATTGAATCTCCTCCATTAATCCAAAAAATCTTCCCATTACTCGGCAGTGAATGAAAATATTCCCGATATTTTTTCTTTAATTCTCTGATTTGTTACGGATTGTTCCATGTTTTATCTCTTCTCACGCGTCATCCTTGAGCTGTAGGGATTGTTTCCAGCCAATAAAATCAACCCATGCACGTCTCTTCCATCTAAGAATTCCAAGAATAGAATATTTTTCTTATTTTAGAATATCTTCCCTGATTTGATTACCACCGGTTATCTAACCAATTTTGACCGAATCCAACACCCATACCAGCTCTATCTAGGCCCTAGGAACAAACCCATTTAATTTGGGCCATTGAATCTCCTTTAATCCCGTCCAAACTTCCAACCCTAAATCTGCCAGTTGATAACAATTTTTTCCCGCCAATTTTGTTTTTTTGAATTTGGGAAGAAGATGTCCTCCCCCTAACCAGAACTTGGGTGCGAATAGCAGCTGTCTTGGGGTGACCTGGGGGTGCCCCTTAGTAATTAGGTTACCCCTTATCCAAAAGCGAGAGTCCGAACAACACTTGTCCTCCGGGTGACAAAATCAACTTTTCGAGCAGAATTTTCCAAAAATGTTTATTTCCAAAAAATACCTACAAATACATAAAATAACAAAATTAGTACAAAATCGAATGCCAACAATATATAGTATTGGGACAACTTTAAATCAAGAACATGCAACACTATAACATAGTATTATGTAGGCTAAATAGCCTTTCTTGTCTCCGTCATGTTGACGCTACATCGTCGAACTATGCAGCTCCATCAGCCAGTTCACTAATGACAGTATCGCGCCTCACTTTAGAGATCGCTAATGTGAAAACTACAGGGAGACCCATTCTCCCTGATGTTTCTACTGTGAAACCCACGCTCCGAAAACTACAGGCGCGCACCCAAATTCTGGAAGAAAATTATTCTCAAACCCAAAATATATAAAATTTTGTTTCTGTTTCTGTCTTTTTTTTTTCTTCTTCTTCTTCGTCTTTTTCTTCTTCTTCTGCTTCTCCACTATACCTAGATCTCAGAAAAAGGGAGAGATTCGATTGATTTCGAGAACAAATTCATGCCTAAATTCGATTGATCTCAACAACAACACCAAATCGTCGTCTTCTTCGAATTAACGACAAACCCTCTTACTACCGATTCTCTTCATTACAATTTCATTTCACTACTGTTATTAATGGTAGCAGCAAAAATCCCTAAATGGGTTTGTAGAACACGGTCTGGTCATTATAGATTTATGATGAAAACTTGTTTTCAATGAAGATTTTGAAATGAATTTCAGATTTTTATGAAACTCTCAGCCGTGAATTGAGTTGGAGTAAGCAATATTGGATGAGTTGTGAAGAAGGTTTAATTGCAGATGATGGTGTAAATACATGAAAGAAGATGATGGTGTAAATACATGATTTTGACCAAGAGCCCCCGAATAACTGAAAGATAATGGTTTGCGTGGGAGTTAATGAAACATGAAAGAAGATGATGATGTGGTTATGACTGCATAACATGTCATTCAGTCGACAAACTGTCTGCATAACATGTTATGCATTCGTGAAAATGGATGCATAACCTGTTATGCATCTACAAAATTTGTTGCATAACTTGTTATGCAGTCCAGAAAACCTGCATAACCTGTTATGCATCCGAAAATATGGCTACATAATGCATTATGCATTGAGAAAATAGATGCATAACCTGATATGCATCCGTAAATATGGATGCATACTGCATTATGCATCAATTTTTTATATGTACGGCTAAAACCAACCAAAAAAATGGTAATATAACTTGTTATAGATGCATAATTTTGTTATCCAAATGCATAATTTGTTATGCAGTGGAGAAAATGGTTGCATAATTCGTTATGCGTCTGCAGAATGTGTTGTGCATCGTTTTTGGTGACTGCATAATGGTTAAGTATTAAGTTTTCAAAAGAATTCCCTAAAATGAGGATCACCTCCAATTTTTTCGTTAAAAACAAAAATTTGATATTCTTGTTTGTACCCGTTGCGTAGCTCTTTTAAAAAGATTTTCAACGATATAAAATTTGTAAAATTCTAAGGCGCGAATTTTTAGATATGTTATGTCCAAGTTGCGCTGCCAATTATATTCCTGAAAAATTAGGCTGCGTAACGAGTTATGCCTGAAAAGATAGTATGCATAACCAGTTATGTATTGATTCATATAATAATTTCATATAATTATGAGTGTCACGGTATGCAAAATTAATTGTGGATCTGAAAATGAGAATATTATTTTTTTTGGGTCTCCTCCAAATTTCCCCTAATAATACCTTACAAAAAAACAAAAAATAAAATAAAATACAAGGGCAAATTGTCGGGCCTAACCCATGTGCTTTATCCAGGAAACTTTCGGGAAGGGAGTCTTTAAAGGAAGGCTGGCCGCTGGAGTCTTTAAATTTTCTTAAATTTAATCGAGGGCACCAACCTCTAAGCGAATGCTAGTAGCAGTGTTACAAGCCAGAGGGCGACCGGAGTATCTTCAACATCCGCCTGATTCCGACCAAACCATTCTTCATTCTTGAATTTGTTCTCTCTTATAATTCATTTTCCAGTTTTCTCTTTCTCATCAAAATAATGGTTCTCGATGCGGATGATTTGGTAAGGCAATGGAAGGAAGATTCTCGTGGTATCGATCTAGACGCAATTATGCAAAGTAAGAATGATAAATACTTAATTCTCTGTTTGTCTTATCCATTACCTAACTCTGGATTTTCTTGAATTTTGACCTAATCAAAACTTACTGCTGCTAATTTTGACAACAATCAAACACAAATTTATCGATTAATTTTGTTTATGGATGCAGGTTATTGTGATGGTTATAAGGATTATGAGGGTGAAATTTTTTATAGTGATGACGACGACGAGATGTCGATGATGTCCGTGGAGACTGTTATGAAAGATGCCAAAATCTTAGCTGATGAGAAGAAAAAATCAGACATGTTAGGAACAAGAATGGATGCACAATCATATTCTCATCATCACTGGGGGTAACAATTTGAGCTTTTCTCTTGTTCATATGATTTTGTAGTTTGTGAGGTACTCAGCAAACTCGAGTGAAGTCGCCTGTGAGGTTTATGTGCCTACTCAAAAGTTGGCAATCTTTGATTGAAATACTACTTCATTCATCAAAAACATATACTGTTCATTTTTATCAATTTGGTTATTTAAAAAAATTACTCATTCCCTTACTTTTTAACAGGCCAGTTTCTATAAATAAATATTTCAAAAAAATAGGCCAGAAAGTCAAATGTTACTTTAATTTTCTGGGACCACTTTTATTTAACTTATTTTGATGACAAAGTGTTATGAACCATTTCACTTATTTCTTTGGCTGACAAGTGTTATGGGGTCATTTCACTTCACTTCTTTTATTGACAAGTGTTTAGAGGACCACTTTCAATAATTAGTTCTCTTAATTTCCTTAATTTTCTCAAAAAAAGAAACTGGACTATTAAAAAGTAACAGAGGGAGTATCTAATACTACCATCTGTAAAACCAAGGAGGAACAATAGATGCAGTCACAAGTCTAGTTAGTGAGTTGTTAGAGTCCATTTGCTTTGTTAGTTCCTTTAATTGCCATCCACTTGGGTAAACCCGTTGAATAACTTTTATGAAATAATATTGGTTAGTCGATGCCCTCTTTTAATGGTCTGGTTCGTCCCTCATTTATTTGTAATGAGTTTGCAGATGAAGAAAACATTAAGATGGATATTGAAGATGGACCTTCAGAACCGAGTATGGCAACTGTAGGGAAGAAAAAGGAGAAGCGCAAGTTACAGGAGGATGGGGTCGAATCAGAGAAGAACGATGGTATTGCAAGAAGATTCCATGTGCAAAGGAGATGTTTAAGTAAGTTTATCGTAAAAATTCTTTTTTCCCGCTGTTGGTAAGTTAGCTGTAGAGAGGTGTTTTTGGCTAGTATTGCCTTTGTCTGTGGTTTAGTGGTATCATTTCGGTCATGAAACATAATTGAAACAGTGATCTCAATGTCCAGTGTGAACAACTTATCAAGTATCTAGAATTTGTTTCTATTTTGAAGAGCTTTTCTTGGCAGCGTTTTCAAAAGCTTAATTGGATGCAAAGAAACCTCTTTATATTTTACACTTGAATTTACAGTGAGGATAGTCATTTCGCTCAATTTAGTGATGCTGAATAAACAGATTAAAGACACGCGCAAATGGCACCATTGCATTTGACTGTGTGCTGTCTTAATTTATAGGCTCATATCAACTATATTTTGCACTGGTTTTCACCATCGTTCTCCAGCCTAAAGGTTTATCTTATGAGAAATGATGAATGGTGATAGTATGGGGATAGCTGGTTCTATAGTACTAGTGGAAGAAAAACTTTTGCATCACCCTGAAACATGAGAAAAGCGTGCAACATTTTTCTAGTGGGATATGTTGCAAATGTATGTGGGATCTTCCCTTCCATTTGCTTTTGCTATCGGTAGTAGTGGGCAATACTAGTAACATCTGAATATACTACTACTTGACTTGACTTCTAGTTCTAAAATGTTTAATAAATGCTCGCATTGTTCTGTTTGTGCTCCGCTTGCAGACTTCTTAGTTTCAGCTACTGTTGCTGAGTTTAAAGGTCGAGATATTTTTGGTGTGGCATGGGTGGCCCAAGTGAGCATGGAATTAGCAAGAATTGAAGCAAACTTCAGTGGATTGTCACCTGGAAAACATGGATGGACTGTTACTAAGTCTGGGGATTTGACTAGAGAAGCAGCAAATACTGGGGAAGTCTTTAATCCAACAAAAACTACTGGACAGGTTTGCCTCTGAATTTTGTAATAGTAATGTACTAATATCTTGGCAAGATGAAATGCTTTCTAATCTTTTAGATGCCTGAGAGTATCCATAGCACGAAATGCAAAAAAAACTAAAAATGCTAAAATTCAAAGAAGCTAAATTTAGGTTCACTTTTTAACACTCAGGTGTAAACTGCTTACCAGGCTCTCTTTTTAACCAAGCCTGACGCAACTAGGCACAGTTCAATAGTGAGCCTTGGTCATTTTAATGTTTACCAGGCTCTCTTTATAGCAGGCCATATAGCCTTGGTCATTTTAATAGTGAGCCTAGTAAGCGTGGTTTCAAACCACTACGCTGGCTGAATTTGACTATCGCCAGAATGGATTGGCGAATTTTGCATAATTATTTGACTCTTAGCTATATTTTGCACTGTTCACTGCGGGTAAAGTTCAGATTTTTTTTTTTTTGGTTCTGTAATTCTACATTGTGAAATGACCATATATAATGTCTACAACTAGGGTTCTGTTGATAACTTCATTGAAGATTCTGCATGAAGACCAAACTATTCTATAACAATAACGTTGTTATTCAGCTGAATAATTCTTACAGGAAATTCTAGTAATTTTAATTTTGTTTGTTTTTATTCATCTTCACTTGGACAGAGCTCAGTACAGCGAGGCTAATTAAACACAGGCAAGATGTACAGAATGAATTTCATGAGGAGATACAGCATCCAGAAATTCTGCACCTCAAGCATCACACTCTGTATCCCTGTTAGACCACGGTATGATGTCACTTTCCCATCAAATTTATTAGCTAATCCACAACGTGCAGCCACTGCTACTCCCAGCCCAAAATCACAACCATAAATGTCAAATCTAGGTGAATTTCCCATCAGTACACTAGCATCATCTAACAAAGTCCCCATCTTAAGTATATATGGTTTCCTCATCCATTCATCTCTCGATCCCCGGATTTTCTCATTGGTGTGTTCCTTTACAGCCTTGTGCAAAAGCAAGGCCGCCCATCCAATACCATGCTCTAATAGCTCCCCAGCAGTTGTAGTCCCACAAACTGATTGGACGCAATTACCAAAGTAGTTCTCAGAAACAGGTGGGTTCAATCTCAATCTATTGTCAATTGCCAACCTGCAGCCTGTTTTTTTATTGGAAGTAAAATGGCGTGCTCTTGTTATTGACCTCCATACAAGAGCACTTGAGGCTTGAAAAGAAGAGATTTGAGTATGTTTTGTGTTGCATTCTTCATTGGCTTTAGCTTTAAGTTTCGCCAATGATTCTTCAGTGAAATGAAACATTCTCTCTCTGAGAAGTGGTCTTTCATATCGTTCGATGAATTCTTTATGATGAGAGAATGGAAGGTTGCTGAGGGTTGGATCTTCCATAAACTAGCGTTTAGTTATCGGCAGACGAGAAATACTGCATTCGATATGTTGATCACCTGCTTCTTTGCTAGCTTTTCTTACTTTCCTAGTGATATCTGCGAGCGCATTGAAGAATTTCCAGAAAGAAGTCCCATCACCTATAACATGGTTAAAACTGCAACCCACAAAAATGCCGCCCAGTAACTCTGTCACCTGTACCACTAACAAAGGCTCTGTGCGTCTCCATCATGGCAATTGGCTCCCTCAAGAGCGAAGAATGCTTGAATAATTCTGGGTACGTCGACTGGGGTAAGAATATCCATCATATTTATGTCTGCAGCCGCATGAATGAACTCCACTCCTACAGAGTCATCGCTGCAGTCTACGTAAATCCCATAAAATGGTGGATTGTCTTGCTGTTTAGTCACCATACGACCTGATAGTGGGTAGAAATGTGTTAATGTGATAGACGGAGAATGTTTAAGTTGATCGATCAAGGTTCCGGTTGGGTATGGATCTTCTACTGAAGGTGCGGGTTTCTGAAAGAGAAGATCGTCTTGAATGTAATATGGAGTCAAATAGTGTGGTTGCTTTGATTCTTCTAAAACTTGGTGTGGTTTGATGATGCATTTTGAGATTTGCCGAACAGCTATTTCAGTAGTTTGTGGATTCATTTGGTCTTTTTTTTTTCTTTTTTTTGCCAAGTCCAATAGTTTATTAAAGCAAATGGATTCATTTGGTAACTAACAGAAACCGGCAGAATCAGTAAAGGTGGAGTGCGATCAAAGTTGTCTTGGTGACTGTCAGACTGATCATCTCTTTTATATGTTGAATGTTGACTAATGTAGTAGGCATAGGCCAGTACTTTCCTTGGCACGGATCGATAATAAAGAGACAAACTTGTTTATTCTCTGTGTTTAAGCTTGGCTGGTAGGATCTCTTTTGTTTATTCCAGTGTTGAAACTTGGAACCAATTTCCTCGCTTGAGCCGAAGGGACGTACGTATACTACTTTGTGTTTCAGTTTAGAGCTGGAAGAAAGTATCACCGGAGATGCAAGTTCATTTTGGAAGGCGATGATAACAAAAGAATTTAACAAAAAAAAAAAAATTGGACAACTTTTGTGGTATTCATTCAATTGGAAAATAAAGTCCGACATGACACGAATTTTATATTTTCTTTCTCCTTGGTCTGGTAAAAAAAATTGGTGGAGAATATTAAACACACAAATATCAAATTAGGTCCATTAATTGGCGCATAAGCAGAAGTGTTTTTTTAGATGACTTGGAGGAGTCTTTTGCTGCGAGACAGTTGCCTTCTTACACTGAAATACGCTCCACTGCGATGGTTTGGTTCTCATTTTGAACGAACCACCAACTGAAAATTTTGGTACCTTGTTGTCCCCACTTGGGTTACAAGCTCGCCCAACCTGAGATCTAAATATCAAGTTTAGTTTGCATTTAAATAACCTCTGAAGAACTGCCAACAAAACAACTGACTTAGTTTTGAATTTAGATACTATATAATTTTAAAAGATGCGGTACCTTTATGCTTCATGACTAAAGAGACGTTAATTTTGTGGTAATATAGCTTGACCCTAGCTAGGGTTTAGAAACCTTAACACCAGAAACTTTTCTTGACACACAATTCTCGGTACTTCCATATTAACCAGCTTAACTCGCAAGACCGGAACTCACTAAATAGACTGATTTTCGTGCAGTAGTCTGCAATGGCAAGGGCCTTCTCTGATCAATTTCTTTCTAGTTTTTTGAGATAGTTATAGCGATCATTCCAAAGCCGTTTGGCACCTGAGAGGGATGACACCGCATTTATGCGTATGTGACACGTAGCTCAAATAGTTTCACGGCTACAATAAAGCATATTAAGAACCGACCAAAAAAAAGCAACAATGAAAATATAATGAGAGATGGCGGATTCATGCTTAGATTCACACGAGACGATGAGAGGAAGAGATGTGAATAATTAAAGTGGCAACAAGGTCTAAGACCAGTTCATGAATATATATCATAATGAAGAAAATTTGTTTTCCAATAATCAAGTTATCAAAGTGAAGTGCCTGCTAGCATTACAAAAAGAGGACATGGGTTGAAAGTGAGAGTCCAACCAGAAACTGATTAATACTATTAACTACCTGGAGTTTGGAGTTTCCACAGACCACAACATATATGTTTTGGCAGAAATTTAATTCAAGATCAAGATCATATCATGAGATTTAAGTATGCTAAGACCAACGGAATCCGTTTGTCCCCGTTCCCCTGGCATATGCACGTTGATCCCAATTAGCTCAGCAGCAAAATAAACAAGATTTAATCTGAGACGGAGACGAGTAAATTTTGTCGTTATCAAACCTACAAAAAGAACTGACCAACTTTAAGAAATTTAGTTCAAGATCCAAAAAGTTGTGCCGGAAGAAAATTTCATTTTCTAGAAGCATGTAGAGGTGATTCAAAGACTAACTCATGTTTTACACCTTGCTTGAGAGCATAATTCGTGATGAATTATGCGTTATTAATCTGCATGACAACATTGTGGCTGTAGTTTAGTGGTAAGAATTCCACGTTGTGGCCGTGGAGACCTGGGCTCGAATCCCAGCAGCCACAAATTTATTTTGGGAATTCTTGGTTTTCTTTTTATACCTTGCTCCTTCGCATTAAAGCCAACAACCTCTACATACGGCTTTCATTTACTCCTATCCTCTGGCAATGTAGCTCAGTTTCAGACTAGGTCATAATTACTGTGGTACAGTAGTATAAATGTGTTAAGAATGTAGTATGTTTGACTTAAACAACAACCAAGATAGTTACCGAAACTACCCTCCAAAAAATACAAAACTGCTCTGCCACGATGTATCTATCTCGTGCTATATCTACTATTATTCTAGACGTTGACGGCCAGTCCGTATGCGTCACTCTCACTCCATAAACACACTTTTTGATTTGATGAGATTTGTTTCCAGGACAACTTCTTCCAGCTGCATACAGATACTCATGTGATTTTCACATATTTATGAAAGACGGTGCTACTCAATCCCCCACTATCATACACCATTATTTAAGCCTTTGGATTTTGCCAAAATATTTCAAGGAAGCTAGCACTTATGTGACACGCATTGGGGGATAGGAAGCATTTTTTATTTACGAACACTCCACTCTTTTTCGAGATATAATGCTCGTCAGTTGTTTGAGTGGGAACTTGACGTGCGAATTCGGCATGTCTTTCCCCGGGGTTATTTGTGACAGTTTTCTGGTTGCCCTCATTTATCACGGCCGGTTGGAGAATGTTTCCTACACTTGTTGTTATATATACTTGGGGGCTTACTGAAAAGGATAAGTCGTGTCGTGTACGATAACATTATCAATGGTGATCAAATTTACCCCGGTTCATTACAGAAGAAGATAAAAGTTCATTACAACCACATATTCTATTATTACAGGTATTTAAAGCAAATACAGATTGACTAATGAGTGCGCGGATGAACACGTGTGACTAGACACGTGAGACATAAAGTGCACAGCTTTATCCTTCACCACTATTAGGCTTATCCTTCACTGCAGCATACTTGTGTGTGCTATTAGTGTATAGTCTTTCAAGATATAATAAACAAAGTGGATTTGGTTGAGGAGATTAAGTGCAGTCGATTAACCTTTAATCCAGCAGATCTATACTGCCACGTAAAGATTATATCATATCTTTCTAGGGCATTATCATCATTACTGAATGAATCAGCACTGGCCAGACTAAGCTACTAATGGTAATGATGATCATAGGTATTCAAATGCATACGTCAAATCACAACAACAATATAATAAGTTCAATTACAATATAAATAATCCAGGTTACACTCTATGCCTAGGGCTATGGGCAAAGGTGCATCGTATAATTAGTAATCTCATAAACAACCCCATGTACAACGAACATTCACGTAAACATTGCACAATTACATCAGCCACCTTTTCTTTTTATTTTGTTTCGAACATTGCATTGACCGTGTATTTTTGCTAAGGCCATGTCCAAGTTACTCCAATGACGGCGATGTGTCAAGGATTTTCTAATACGTGGAAAGCATCATGGGAATTTATTACTAACAAATTAGTAAGATATTTTTATTACTACTAGTATAGTACGTATTAATATGTAGTATCACCGTATTGATATTACTATTATATAGTAACATTTACATGTGTTGATACTAATTAGACCTGAAAGGGTGTTTTAGATATTTAGAAAATACACTTTGTAATCTCTACGAAGTTTTTGGACTAAAGAGTAAATAATTTAGTCCGAAAACACTAAGTAGTAAATGTTTTTCACGAGTGGACTAGCCATTAATTGGGTCATGGAAAATTGGACTAAACAGTAATTCCTACATTTCAATAACTATATCCATTAGATATGACATCGAGTCAAAACCAAAGGAGGAAACATCAAATTACTTGCCTTTGCAGAATCGCTAGGGAAGT
The DNA here is from genome assembly GCF_003573695.1 of Papaver somniferum. Lineage (NCBI taxonomy): Eukaryota > Viridiplantae > Streptophyta > Magnoliopsida > Ranunculales > Papaveraceae > Papaver > Papaver somniferum. Next base: position 95,150,394 of record NC_039367.1, read on the forward strand.
GTTGTATTGTCACTTTTGGTTCTCCGAAGATATATTTAAATATTTAGGCTTCCACAGTAATATTCCATCACTTTGGACTTGAAAGAAACAGATAAAAGGGAAAAGTGAAAAATGGACAGAAGAGAATTGAAGTTCAAGAGAGAACGTTAGATGAATGCAAGTATTTAACTTAAGCACTGAGTTCGTAAGCACATAAACAGCAGGACTACTAACATGAATTCTACTGTATTAACAATATTAAAAACCCAAGTACATGCAGCGTTTGCAGACATACGGTTTGGTAATTGCAGGCATGAAGCGGGTGTATCAACTGCATCCGCTCAGACAAAGATAACTGTCCACGCTATTATTGAAGATATGAAGAAAAAAAAACTTAGAGAACTTACCAATGGATGCATGTCTACGCTCCATGAGGTACAAGGAACACAAGGACTAACTGGGATAGACATTGCATCACCCTCATAATTTGGAACGGTCATGCTATTGGGAGACACAACCACGAGTTTGCTATTTGGAATTCTTGTGTTGGCAGGCTAAAGAAAGATGAGATGCGATTACTTATTGAAATGACAAAGAGTAGGCTCCGACCGAGACAAGTGCTTACTACAATTAAACAAACAAGCGAAGGAAACATGTCAACTATGAGAACTATTTAATTTGATTCTAAAATATACACAAAATTTGCGGCATAGCTGTTACTATAGATCAACCTTTATACTACAACAACACAAATATCTCTCGTCATTAGACGACCACTCCCTACTCACATCCGACAACCACTGACATGACGCTATTGAAAATCCAACTTAGAAGGTCAAAAGAATTGCTGACAAGCATCAGTTATGTTTGATTTTGATCTGTTAAGTTGCTAGGTTTGCACAATTATCCAAAATTCAGTACCTATAGTAAACCATGTTTGGTCAATCATACTGAAGTTCAGCGCATACCAACTATCCTATTCAGAGAAAACGATAGATGGGTAATACAATCAGGGATTGGTAGGTTTTCAAATCAATCTTGAAACCCTATCAATTAACAATTAACCTAAAATCACACTGAAACTCATCATGCATGTGAAACAAACTAGATTCCTATGCGGAATTTCATCAAACAAACATGCATGACAATTTCTCAACAATGGCATTCAAATTTGCTCCTTTGATTTCGACCCAAGTATGAAATACTAAAATATCATTGAGTGTGTCTGTAAACCCTATTTATAAAACACTAGAAAGTCATCCAACCCGAGTTTTAGAACACGAACAACTAACTGATTTCTGAGGTAACAAAACCCATCACCAATTCAATCAATATTCAATAGATTTAAATTCAAATTTCAAGTTTTTGAGGTAACCATGACATATCTGACATTGAAGATCTTCTTTGGATAACTAGAGAAGAATTTCAGACAGGAAGAACATTTTTTTCCGATGAAAAATGGAACGAAAAAAAGATTTGTGCGTGTTTGTTTTCTCAAAACGAAAAAGACATATCATCCGGTTATCAAGTGTCTGGATAGGGTATCCGGACTTTAGGTGACCGGACGGAGAATCGTTTCACTTTTGCCACAGTGGGTTTTGACTCCACATATTTCTGAGGGTCAATATATGTATGAATAATCATTGACTTGTGGATGTTTTTATCTCCATACCGTAGGAGTTGTCTTATAACGGTCTCTTAATTAACTCCCGGAATTCTGAACTTCATCATTCACCATGGCAAAACTATCTCTGCACTTGGAGGGAACTTGTCCAGGTTGATGGTAAGCTTGTTCATATGCTTTACTTTCCATGCTCATGTATTTCATTTCCAATTGATGATTCACCTCTTGAACGCAGAACATCTTAACTTTGTTATATCCAATGGAGAAATTTTAGTCTAAAAGGGTTGCCTTAAAAATAGATGGCCAGAGCGGCTGGGGCTCCTCGGCAAGTTGTTGCATGTTTTTTCGCTTGAAGACCAGCTAATTTTAATTGATGAATTAGATTAGTGTCAGAAAAGTTAATAAACTTTTTATGAACTCAGTAAAGCCGTTGGTTGATTTATATTATCTGTAAATATCTTGATACATGTGTAACATCATCTGGTAACCGGCTACAATATTCTCTGTTCCTTTTTTTCTTGTTTTTATAAATGAACCTAATAGTATTTCCGAATGTAATTATGGTGCATTTACTTGAAATTGAAACTGCAAAAAAATCACTGTGGAGGGATTTGATATTTTGTGAGAAACAATAGTTTGATAAAATGTAGTAATCAATTTATGAGATTGAATTCTTAACCAAGTTACACTGATACGGAGAGATCGAGAGATCCTGATATGAATAGGTAGCAGAATCGCAAGAGAAAAAATGGAGAACTCAAGAAGTACTAGCCTTAATTAGGTCAACATAAATCATAATTTCATTTTTTTTAGTGGGTTTTGATTTCATATTTTTGTTTTTAGACCGTCAATTTAGGTAAGAATTAAGTAATTATCCAAAATCCCATAAAATCAATATGGGAGAGAAGCAAGGGCAAATGATGAAAACGGCTAGTAATTCAAGGAGAATTTTGCATAGGCAAGGTGTTTTTTCCAGATCGATCACAAGAATATAAGAGTCGTTTAGATCATCCACAATGGACAATGGTGGAATAAACATGAACAAATTGGCTTATGTGTGAACCGTGTACATTCAAGAAATTTTAGAAGACTAATGTTGTGATCAGGGACCGACCCAAAAAGTATAATTTTTTTTAAGATCCGGGCTAAAAGCCTTGGTCGAGCAAAATTTTTTTTTGTTTAGTCTTGTTGACTAATAAGACTACCCGGGCTTTAGCCCCCTTTAGCCCAGGGGTAGGTCCGTCCCTGGATCAATTTTGTAAACAAGTGGAAAGGTTATGTTCATTTCAGAGTTGGTAAGTTAGTTTTGTTCCTTCTTTTTTTCTTTTTTTTGTGCAAACACCATAAAGCATAGTGTAGAATACTACTTGTAATTAAGAACTAGACAAGCAAAGATATCATAACATTACACTGATAAATTTCCTACATGAGTCATAACTTTATATATAAACTTTAAATAAGACTAAAATTTTTCTGGAAAGGACATCATTCCTTCATTATTTCTTGACGAATTGCTTAAGAACCATGCCTTAATCTTATTTATGTCTGATGATATGAGAAGGAAGGACTATCTGGTGCACCAATATGTTATAAAATCGCCATAGCATACTAAATATTAGGGTTGGCCAGCAGATACACAAGAGTAGAATCTAATCCCTGATTCATTAACATAGAATAAGAGTAAGACGGAGTAAACTAGCTAGCATTTAAATGAAGTCCAAAATAAACAAAATAGTTACCTTATACTCCAGCAACAGAGTTCATTAGCAAGAATATCCCTTGCAAGAACCACACTCGGATTTGGTTCATCGCCCCTAGGGACAAGAACATCATTGCGCATTTGCCTGAAGAACTCTTCTACACTATCATGTTGTTCAACACAAATGTTGTGCAAAATGCAACTTGCACGCAGGTTTTCTGGTATAGATTCGGGCTCACTGTCTATTTCGTTATACAAATAAGACCATCTTCTTATGAGATGTCCAAAAGCTTCCCCGCCAATGTCATGAATACCTGAAATTGTATTATTAAAGAATCGTTCGTGTCGATACTGTGTCTCTTTGATAAGGTACCAAAAGCCACTCTTTGAGCGGAACTGAATGTCCGCCGATCAATCTCTTTCCTTGGACCAATACGGAAGAGGATTCTTGTAAAGATCAGACTCCACCAAAACTTCCTGATTTGTCATTCCTCCAGAAATTTTAGCGTCACAGAATATGTCGAGAAAGATCCCTCTGGAGTCCACAACTCCTTGAACTGGCATGGAATATACTTCTTTTTTTAACTCCTCTCGTTGTGTCATTCGATAATTGAAAAATCTTCCCTTTTCACTAACGAGCTTTTTCTGAATCTTCGGATGTGTGATGTAGATGGTCCCGAGGATATTAGAAATTTGTGATTGATCTTTAAATCCCTCCTTAATTGTATTCCTTGTGTTGGTTTCTGTACCGGGAAATGCAAGGTATTGGGACTTCAGGTGCTTGAGTATTATAGAACATCCTACATTGAATGATTTAGCCATCTTAGTGACCGCGTCTATACCAAATTTTCTTGCAACTTCGGGGCCAGATTTCCCATGTGCAAGCTTCCATATAATAATCGCAAGACGTTCTTCAACAGAATAATACAGCAAGTCTTGAATCCAGTAATTTCTCATTTGATCACAAATAAAATGGAACGTAGACTTGTTAATCTTAAATTCCCTCCTAAATTCATCTGGACTTAAGCCTTGAAAGGTTTTGGACCACTCTCTGTCTTCCGATTTTCTCTTTCCACTGCTACAACCAGCATCTATTCTCAAATTGTTTTCAAAATTTCCACTCAATTCTTGTAATTTGAATGCGATCTCACCACCAAATTTCCCTTAAGATTCACATATACTTTCTCCAATTTCACAAGTTGATGGGATAAAAAAACTGAACAAGGAAGTTTGATGGGGTTAAGGTTTGCACTCGTGAAAGGTAGAGTTGAGAAACCTAGAGATGCTGGAAGGAGTAGAGAGGAGAAATGTGAGAATGGTCTGAATACTAATGCATTTTCTCAAAAGAGCAGGGGGGGGGGGGATGTGATGAAATAAGAATTGCTTCTATCAACACACAATGAATATATTCGGCCGTGTTTGGTTCAGAATATGTGATTTGTTGTCAAGTAAGTATTGGTTTGGAAGAGACTACTGAGATTGTATCTAGTGACAAATATTATTGGGAACTCTCTTTTTCTGGTAAGTACGTTTAATTCCTTTTTGATTGACACAAGAATAATGTAGCCCCTCCATTATTTAGAAATGAGGGAATAATGCTTCAAAAAAAAAGAAGAGGGAATAAGGTTTACACTTTACACCACATGATTTACCTGTCACATGTGAGATTGCATCAAGTGGTTATTAAATAACCTCTATCATGGATACAGCTTCCCATCTTCTGCCAAGTGATGTCCCACTTGTTAGCTTTATTTTGTTTTATTTTTCTTTTTGAAAGAGTACTTGTTAGCTAATCAAGGCTAGGCTAGGGCCATATATTGGGAAAAGATGAACTTTTTTTTAATAGGAAAAGCGTAGGCCTGGAGAGGCATTAAGGTCAGTATAGTAGAGTTGTATTGGCATTGGTTGTGCATGCACCACTGCCAGCATTATTCTTATAAAAAAGAGCTAAGTTAAAAGTATCCATGTTTCGACTATGATGGATGGTGCTAAGATTTAGTAAAACAAAAGATATCGGGTTTATGACCATATTTCTACTATTTTCTTCTTGACTGTGTCTTCTTTCATAGTAATTAAGATGAAATCTTCCTTGAGCAGTTTCATGGTAGAGCAACTTAAAGCGAACTAGAATGTCCATTGATTCAATAGATATTGGGATATTTGTGTGTTGCATCTCTTTGGCCTACTGGAAAGCTAGGTCTGCCCCTCCTGTGGCTCCCCCTTCTCCAGAGTGTCTTGGATGTCCTCTAGTGCCAATGATGTTTTCTGCAAAATCTGTCATAGTTAGAGCAGTGTAATATAATGAGTTCTCAGTGTCTTGTAGTGTACATATATTGATATGATTCCCAAACCCTTCTTCTGCATTCCAAGTATAAGGAGTAATATTTTGTTGCAAAGTAGTGTCAGTTTCCTCAGGTAAGAATGGGAAACTGTTCATGATATGATCATGCATAACATGTATCCTATTATGACTGCACAGATGCTGCTTAATCCGGAGAGTAGTAACTCCCACATTGGGCTGAGTTTGTTTGAATATAAAATCACACCTAGCTTTCCAGATATACCAACAAGTAGCGGCATAAATGTTGCAGTCAGTACTAGTGTTTTCAGTGTGCAACCAGGAATTTAACCAGTCAATAAAACTGGTATTGTTATCAAAGAGAGTATGAGAGTAGCCAAGAATTTCCTGCCACACCAAAGTAGCAGTAGGACAATTTAGGAACAAATGAGACATGGTTTCTTCTTCACCACTATTGCAAACAGTGCATATAGGATTGATGTAATGAAGCATGCTAGTTGTTTTGGCATTAGTGGGAAGAATTCGTGTGGACATTTCCAGATAAAGATTTTGATGACTGGAGCCACTTCCATGTTCAAATGGCTTCCCAGTTGCCAGTTAGAGTATCATTTCTGTAAAAGTGACCAATTTTTGCCTTGTACAGCTCCTTGACAGAGAACACTCATGTATCATTAAGGTTCCATATTATTCTGTCTTCTTCATTTGGGCGTGTCTGCAGTGTAACAATCACAACAGCCTTATCAATGCTGAAATATGTATAAACTTGAGCTTCATCCCAAGTTCCATCTGGAAGAAGCAGAGATTCTAGCTTTTCAATGTACTGTGGGCAGTTCTGGGGTTTTGACATTCTTGAGGTGGTGTTTGGAATCCATATATCTTGTCATATTTTGATCTTTCTACCATTATCAATCCTCCAAGAGTAGTGTTGTTGTATGTTGCTTATGCCTTCAAGAATTCCTTTCCATATCCATGAGTCCCCATCCTTTGATTTTGTATCCATGCTAAGAACATTTCTGCCTAAGAGATATTTGGCATCCATGAGCTTGTACCATAGGGAGTCTTTATCCTGCTCAAGTCTCCATCCAATTTTTGTTATCATAGAACTGTTGAATAGTTCCATATTCATGAATCCTAGACCCCCCCATTTCTTTTGGCTTGCACACTGCTGTCCAGGCTTTATGGTAATAACCAGAAGGATTTTCTATATTTTTTCCCCAAAAAAAATCTCTTTGAAGATTGTTGATGTCTTTGCAGGTTTTCTTAGGCACCTTGAAACAGTTCATTTGGTAAATACAAGCTGAGGATGTTACATATTTGATGATGACCTCTCTTTCAGCAGGATTTAGAGGTGTATTTTTCCAGCCAGTAAGTCTCAGCTTCAATTTTTCTACTCCAGGTTTGAAAGAATTGATTTAGAGGTGTATTTTTCCATCCAGTAAGTCTCAGCTTCAATTTTTCTACTCCAGGTTTGAAAGAATTGATTTTGCTTCTATGTGTGAATAGGGGTGAGCCTAGGTATTTATCATCCAACTGAAGCACTTGAACTCCCATAGAATTGCTGATATGAGGAATGAGGTTTGGATTAGTGTTTTTGCTGAAGAAAACTCCAGATTTGTGAAAATTAATTAGTTTCCCAGATGTGCCGGAAAATATCTGCAGTAGCTGCATTATATTTTGAGCTTTAGTAGTGTTTCCTTTTCAGAATATCATGCAATCATCAGCAAAGAGAAGGTGGATGATAGAAGGTGCAGGTTTGCAGATCTTGATACCATTGATAATACCCATCTCCTCAGCATGCAGAAGGGTCCTTGAAAGAGATTCCATGCAGAATAAAAAGAGATAAGGTGATAGTGGATCACCTTGCCTTAGACCTCTAGAAGGTTTGAAGAATTTGTCAAGGGAGCCATTAATGAGGACAGCTGAAGTGGAGGTTGAAATAAATTGATAAATTTTGTTGCACCATTGATCATCAAACCCAACTTTCTTCATAATAGTCATTAAGAAGCCCCAGTCCACTCTGTCAAAAGCTTTTGCCATATCAATTTTTATTCCCATTGTACCAGAATTTCATTTTTTTCCTCTTTTAGATCTCATAGTGTGTATAATTTCATGAGCAATAACAATGTTGTCAGATATTTTCCTTTCAGGGATGAAGGCAGATTGGTAAGAGAATATGATTTTGTTTAGAAAGGGTTTTATTCTCTGAGATAGGAGTTTAGATATGATTTTGTAGGTGGTGTTGCAAAGGCTGATTGGTCTGAAATGACTAGGAGAAGTTGGGTTGTCAATTTTGGGGATGAGATCTATGAAGGTGGCAGTCATATCCTTAAGAAGGTGACCATAGAGGAAAACGTGTTGAACCATTGAGACAATATCATTGCCAGTGATATCCCAGTTGAGTTTGAAGAAGTTTGGTGGGAATCCATCTGGCCCTGGAGCTTTATCATTTGCCATACTAAATAAGATAGCTTTAATTTCTTCAGGTTCAGGTTTTCTGTTGAGGGTTGTGTTGTCTTCAAAGGTTATGGCTAGAGGTATAAGTTTGATGATTTCCGAGGAGAGGTTTGTTGTTTCAGCAGTTGCCATCTGATAGAAGTGATTGGTAAAGCAGTCTTTAACCTCTTGGTACTCAGTAATCCAGTTTCCTTCCTCATTTTGGATAAATTCTATTTTATTCCTTCTTGTTATACTTTTAGTGGCTCTGTGGAAGTAACTTGTGTTCTGATCTCCCAGCTTCATGAGTTGATCCCTGCTCTTAGTTTTCCAGAATTTTTCTTCTATGTCTTGCCAATTTTTGAGCTGTTTTATAGCATCAGCTAGGGCATGTCCTCTTTATGCTCTGAAGTAGTGAATATGTATCCAATTTAAGTGTTGCTTGCATTCTTCAATGTTGGTTTTGATGTTTCCATAAACTTCCTTATTCCAGACTCTGATTTGTAGCTTAATGTCTTTAAGTTTTCTGGCAATAGAGAAAGCACTTGAACCAGGAGTAATCTTTTTCCAACATTCAGCAATGATTTTTTTGCAATCAGCATGATTTAACCATGGACCAAAGAATTTGAATGGAATCTTACCATTCTTCCAATGAGGGTTAGAGTTTAATAATATGGGGTGATGATCAGGACCAATGGTTAGCATGTTTGTGATAGTGGTGTTTGGATAGATGGCAAGCCAATCATCATTATCTAGGCCTCTATCCAATCTTTGTTCAGTAAGAGCATGGTCTTTTCTTTTGTTTGACCAAGTAAAAGGGCAGCCAGAAAAACTAAGGTCAATGAGATCCAAATTAAGGATCTTTTCATTGAATATGGTAGCTTCATTAGCATCTATGGGGTGAGTACTAAACTTTTCTGTATCATGGAGAATAAAATTGAAATCCCCAATGACAAGCCATGGAAATTTATTGGAAATAACAGATTTCTCAAGAATTTTCCAAGAGTTTAACTTGGATTGAGTATCATAAGGATTGTCATAGTAGCCTGAAAATAACCAAGGGGGGCTATTGACAATTCTAATTATAGCATTAATATGGTTTATAGAGAAATATAAAATTTCTAGAGATATATTGCTTTTCCATAACAAAACTAATCCACCAGCAGTGCCACTTGCCCCTCCTGGATTAACATACCAGAAATTATTGACTCCTAAATCATGCATAGTTTTCTTGAGTTAATCATGCTTTTGTCTAGTTTCAGACAAGAAGATGATGTCAGGATTTAGTTTATTCAACATGTCATTGAGGTATATTTTAGCATCTCTAGTGCCCAGTCCTTGGCAGTTCCATGCTAAGGAAGTGAAGAATTGCCAAAAATAGGACACTGCTGGGTACTTTGTGATGAGCCTTTTAGTAATATTGTCATAATGCTTATAGAGTAGAGCATGCACAAAAGAGAGAACATGATAAATGTTGAAGGAGTGGTAGTAGTCAAGGTTGAGATTATATACCCTTGTTCCAGCAGAAGAGCAATCCAAAGTGCCATTAGCCAAGGGAGTAGGGGGTTGACCATCTGCTCCTGAGTGAAATCATTATGATCTTTGTATCTTTTGGCACTTGTCATTTCCATGTTGTTTAGAGCGGCATTTTCTTCATTTGTGATAGCCTTCTTTCTCTTGGTATCTATGATAGGGGTAGATGAAGTATTAAGAGAAATATCATCAAGATTCTCAAAAGTATGGTCCTATTTCTTTGCCTTCCATGCAGCTTTTTTCTTCTTATTTGCTTCAGCTTCCATATTGGATTTGATCTGAGCCAAAGTAGGTAGGGAATTAAAAGGGAAGTGTTTTGGGGTATTGATGACTGGGAAAATTTGTTCAGCAGCAGCTAGGTCAGCAGCAGTAGTTTCCTCATCATTCTTACTCAAAGTGTTGTTGTTGTTGTTGAAAGTAGTTCTTGCAGCAGCTTTCCACTTTGGAAGTTTTTTCTTGTAAGATCCAGCTATCTTTTTTGCTAAGTCTAATCTTTTGTTTCTGATTTGACAGGCTAAGACATCTGGGTGTGGAGAGTCATTAGATTCAGCAGTAGAGGGCTGGGCTCCTAAGATGATGTGGTTGTTTGATGTAGATGCAATGTTTGCTATTGACTTTTCAAGCTCCAACCTTTTAGCAATCTTCATTTTTGCTTCAAACACAGCAGCTGCACCTGCATCAGAGTAGTGTCTGTGGATGATATCATTTCCAGCTTGAACCATTTTTTGTCTAGGAGTTATAGGTGCAGGTGCTGGTTGGGGAGTTGGTAAGTGGTGATGATCAGAATTGTTTTGATTTGGAGGTGAAGGGCATAGAGGGCTTGGATGATCAAGAATTCTACGAACTTTGCAAAATTTGATGCCATTTAGAGTATAGGTACATTCTAACCAGTGAGATAAGGTAGGGGTTTCAAAAGCTTCTATTCCAAATTTGAGAGACCTAGTTACATTGATTGTAACTTTTACTTCCACGTTTTTTTCAAATCTGTCTCTACCATAAGGTTTTTTTTTGAGCCCTTGTAAACACCAATTGGTTGAATGATGTTTGGTATGTCTGGCATTATGTGAGTTGGGATTCTCTTGACTAGAAGCCAGATCATAACTTTAGAGAAATATTCTTCATCAATGAGTTCAGGGCCCTTTTCAGGGACTCCCACAAGGACCATCGTGTTTCCTTATCATTTCCGTCGTAAAAAGTATATATATATTATTTTTTTTCTTTTTTCTTTTCTTCTGTGAAGAGGACTTCATTATTAGAAATTGTGACTCAAAACGAAATTACAACTCAAAACCAATGTGAATTGCAATTGTAACAGAGCCATCTAATATATATAGAGCCGTTCTTTTCTCCTAAGAAGAAAGACTGAAAAAGTGGGACATCACTTTTTCAACTGCTTAGTTCTCAAAACTTGCATTAGTCGATATTATGTATGCATCTCACACAACTGCTTAATTAGTTCTCAAAACTTATCTTAGATTACATCCAAGCTAGAATAGAATGTAAATATTATTCCAAGCTGGAGTTAATAATTGAAATAGAGCTGGCAAACGGGCGGGTCGGGGCTTGCCTGTTACGGGTTCGGGTTAATACGGGTTAAAACCCGCGGGTCAGTTTTCTTAACGGGTGGTCAATTCTTCAACCCGCTCCCGTAACGGGTTAAGCTTGCGGGTTCGCGGGTTACTTAGCCTGTTTATGGTTACTCAACTGAGTGACTGAGTCAACTCACCAGAAACCAATTTGATAGAGTTTCCTCTGATATCTGGTCTATTTCCGGCCATATTCAGGCCATCTAAAGCTCCTTCTCTGCAACCTAACAATAATCTCTAATTCATTTGATATTTAGATTCAATTCAATCAACTTATCAACACTTCAACATAATTGTCGCACCAAAATTTAAGATCAAGAAAATTGAAATACTTAAGTAACTTAACCACATTAGTTTTGTAGTTCTGCACCTTAAAAGGAACACAGTACAGTAGTACACTAATCATTAGTTCATGATATCTTCAACAAAGAAAAACACCCTTCAAGACCGTAGTAATACCATTGTTTGTACTTTGTGACTTTCCAACAATAAATATATTAATAACCACTTCCTGCACAAAATATATATTGTGGATAATAAAAAAAAGTGATAATTGTCCAAAAAAAAACATCTCCAATCTCTTTTCTATACAAATTGGAGAGACTGTGATAACGTTTTGTCCAAAAAAAACATTCTCAATTTCTCATTTTCCATGTCTATCTTTGAGTTGCTCCAACTATTCAATATGAATCTGTCACTTCAAGCAAAAATAAATCAAACAAAAGAAAAGATTCAAGTCAAAAACATGAAATTTGCATATTTACCCTGCTTTTATATTGAAGAAGTACGCATACTAATTAGATGCATAAGAACTTACTTCGCCATCCTCCACAACTCCATCCTCCACAACTCCATCCTCCACTGCACCAAGTTCAAATCCTAATACATCTTCTCCAATAATCCCATTGTCCTCATCCCAATCTTCTTTTCCTACATGGATTAAAAACAATCAAAGTTATATCTGAAATCTAGACATTCAACTAAATGAAATATTACTGACTAACGCGGCGCCACTTAGGCACACTTACCAACTGCATGGTCCCAATCACGAGTTGTTATCACCGCCTCAGCATTTTCAGGTAATAAAGAACTACGAAATCGATCAATTACCCTACCACCAATGTTAAATGCAGATTCTGAAGCGATGATTGAAATAGGAATTGACAAGATATCCCCTGCCATTCTTCAAAGTACTGGAAATCGTTGTTCGTGACCTTTCCAGTACATTAGGATGTCGAATGGGACATTTCGTTGACATCCATGTTTCTCACTAAGATATAGATCTAACTATGACAAGTCAGATTGCAGATCACCACCATTTTCCTGTGCAGCAGCATATTCCTGCATGAAACAAGCAAGAAGTTAGAAATGAGTACAAGGAAGAACATCACAGATTCAAATAAGAACCAAAACCAGAATCAGCTTGATTCTGAACAAACATACAATAACCCAAGTTGTATCTCATGATTCTCAATTTCTGATCAAAATCAGATAACCCCAATTATCTCAAAAGATTCAAAAGAACACAGTTCTACAAATACACAACATTAACTACCAAACTAAGTAAAACCCACTTATGAAAACACTAGATAACAAACATTTAAACATCAAACAGTCAAACCCCAAAAACATGAATGATACACGATTAAAATGAACAAAAAAACAACAAAGTGACATACAAACATCAAAATCAACTAATTTACTTACTTGCTGATAGTCTCTAACCATTGTTGTTGTTGTTAATTTTAATTCTCGAACAAGAAGAAGAAGATGAAAAAGATGAGACGAGAACTGAACTACAACTGCCGCTGCGGAGAAAGAAAAGATTAGATTTAGTTAGGGTTTTTTCTTTTTATACCTAGGAGACACATATAGATGGGAAGGGCCACGCGTCATTAGCATAGGAATTCCGGATTTACGGGTTTTACCCGCGGATACACGGGACGGATCGGGTTTACCAGTTTTTTCACGGGCAGGCATTTTCCTAACCCAAACCCGACTTGTTTAGAAACCAGCTGATCCGGGTTCGGGTTTTAACGGATCGGTCCGGATAAACCCGCGGGTTTTGGGCTTGTTTGCCTGCTCTAAATTGAAACACTGTTTGTACAATAAGAAGCATTTATGCCTATGGATCCTAATTGGTTCACTGAGTAATGTGCGATACACTTGTACTTTTACTATATATGCCTGGAAAATAAATCCGAGGTTAAGGGGTGCTACTAAAATTTGTTCGTTGGATGAAATTATGATTTCCTAATTGTATTTCATGCGCTTTCAGTATATTAGGAGACTAGGATTATAGAGTAGTCTGTTCTAAAATTGATTTAGCAATAAGAAAAGGAACTAAAGTTGCACATGGGTTGGTCGGTTCAAGTTTCATCTAACAACCATCAACCGACCCGCTAGTTCATCGGTTTTACAATTTAAAACCAATCATGCTCTATCTATTTTCGGGTCGGTTTTAACCCGCCCAATACGGGTGGGTTGGTTTTGGATTTCAGTGCGGATTAATCCGGTATAGATTCTAGCAAAAAATGTATTTAAAAATGTATCTTCCATATGTTTCGGGCAAGACTATTTAAGCATTTCCTGCCGGTTTTTCACTTGTAATGTATATATTGGTACCTGTCATATATTCAATGATCTTTAACACACCCATACACATGTTTTAGTTTTTAGGGTATGAAAAATTGGAGAGTTATGATTAATTTTCATCAACATCACTACCAATTTATGGAAAATGGGTCATTTTTTCAAATATTTTTTAAATCACGGTTCAAATGGACGAGTAAAAAATAATTTGGGTGAAATGGCCAAAAAAAAATAGTAAGGATGAAACTGGTTTCATCCTAGCTTAAATTTAAAAAATAGCAAGGATGAAACTGGATACATCCTGTGTAAATTAAAAATAAGAAAAAATATTTGAAATGGGCACGATGAAACTGGTTACATCCTGCCTATTTTTACATTTTTGTCCATTTAAACAATATCAAAATCTAACTGTCTATTTCACCCAGAAATTGTTGATTTTGGTCTTTTTAACCAATTTTGTGACCAATTTACTACTGCGGCTTCGATCAATTTTAACATCAAACCATAAACCGAACAGTCTATATCAAGTTTTTAGATTACAGTATATCAAACCTCTGCGGGCAGATTCAGTTTAAAAACCCACGATTTCATCGGATGCGGAGGGTACGATTTAATAGGTCGGTTTTCACCATATGGCTAGAATATGCAAAACTAAAGTTGAATAAAGTGTTTTATGTGGGGATAAACGGGGTCGTGTAAATGAGTATAAGGGAAAGGACTTTTGGACTTTATATATCCTTCGAGACTTCTCATGGTATTGGAGAAGGATCTTGAGCATAGAGAAATTGCTAGGAATCTAGTTTTTCATACTGGTGATGGTGCTAGCTTAAGTATGGTTCATGATAAAATGGCATCCAAGAGGAAGACTTGTTGTTTGGGTTGACCAAAGATTTCTGTCTTAAGTTTTACCCGGGGAGCAACAATATGGTCTCTGATCTTTTAGATGGTAAAAAATGGCAGTTTCCTTCTAGTGATGATGGTATAGATCTTGGGATTAAGCTTGTTATTTAACATTGGTGTTTCAGAATTCAGGTTAATTTGCTCTGATTCCAGGACAATCATGTAAAAATCGTTATGTAACGATGATTCTTTATACATGTTTATTAATTGAAGGATTGGATTCATAGGAGTGTAAGTGTTGGTTGTGATTCTTTGTACGAAACGTCTTCATATCACCAACGTCATTTACAAATAATTTTGTGCTTTGATTTCTTTCTTTGTTTCTAGGTATGCTATAGGATTTTGTTATTTATGAATGATTTGTAAATTATTTTTCTTTTTGATACATGATTTAACCAAAAAAAAAAAACTCTTTATCATGGATTTTCTCTATAATTGGTTTTTTATGCACAATCCTTCAATAGCCGGAGAATAACTTAGTTTTCATTTAATTATGTGGATTTAATTTAAATTTTCCATTGTTAATTTTGAGAAATTATTTGGTTATTCATTTATTATTTATTTGTAGATGGAGAATGCAATGAAAAAATAGAATAATGACATAATTAAAGCCAAAAGTCTTAATCATTTTTGTTTAATTGAATTTAATTTTTATTTATGACAAAACTCAATTAATGTATATTCATAATGATTATAGGTTACAACTCTTGCATCTGTCAGATGTCTTTCGCTAAGATAAGACTGGGATGGTCGGATGCAACGTTTGTCTCTCAAAATGCTACCCGACCGTCTAAAACTCAAAAACCCTTCTGTTTTGTATTATAGACTAGCCCTTAACCCGTGTCGTAACGGCACGGGCCATGATGTTGGTTCATTTTTAATACATTGTATAATTTGTGTCCCGAATACTTATCAACTCCTTATGATTTAACATGAGTTTGTCATAAAAATAGTTGGGATTTTCCTCTCTTTTTTTCTTGTTTTTTTCCTTTAATATTTTACCGCCGGAGATTTGCTCAAACGAAAGAAATATAATCTTAACTTCCAGAAACTTTTTTATTTAGGTTCATTGCTTATAATGAGATAATGCTCTACATGAACATGGAAGTTTAAATATTTTTTGGAAATATGTCGTCAGCAGCGCTCATCTTAGTGAAATCAATAAATTAATATCGTCCATAAAAGTCTCCCCATGCTCCTATTTCGCTCCAGCTGACTCATCTATCATGGTCATGTTGTCGATCCTCCAAATAGGCAAAGAATAGTATTTTTTTGCACCGAACGGATGATACAAACTCTCCAACGTGACATGATTTTCCTGTAATTTTTCAACATCCATTAGATGACAATGTTTAAAATGTGTACCCATTACCTTTTCGAAGGGATTGTATATATGCGAACCTCTGCCATTAAATCTTCAACAAAGTATTATTCCAAACAGTTCTTCTTAACGAAAGCTTTGGTAACTTCAAAAGTCTTGGACATTTTTTCACTTCTATGTGTTCCTACCTTCACTTGGAATACAATCTGGCGACTCATTACCTCATAAAGAACCCTGAACACATATTGTACTCCCTGATCCTATTTCAAATTAATAGGTTGTCAATAGATCCTTTACCAAAAGTTGACATCTTCTACGTTGAATATTTATAAAAAAAAATTATGGTATTGTGGATCGTTGCTTTCTAAGATTGTAGTTTTCAAAATTGTCCTCTTCAAGTCCCACGACTTTTTAAGTTTATATATCCTGTTTGTTTTTAACATTTTAGTTAGCCATATTATGTTTGTTACTAACTTTAAACTTGATGTCATCTTCTACTGTGAACTTGATGTGATTTCAGAATCGAAATAGTTATACTTCTTTCATTCGTATCAAGTAATTTGTTGTATATCCCAACAATTCTTCTACATCAATTCCTTTATTTTGTCGTTTCCGGACCATCAGTAGCCATTATTGTCAAAGGCAATATGTCCAATTTTTGTTGATGTTATGTATTTGCAATGTTCATTTTTCTTAAATAAATAGATTTTGGAAAAACTAAAAAAAAAAAGAGCATAAGTCTTACATCGCATGTCTGTGGAAACAGAGATATGTTCACCTCTCATAATAAGGTAGGGGAAGGAGAGAAACTCTATATGGGTAACTCATCTGCAGCTTTAGGTAGGGAAAAGCAAAGTTTGGCTCAAGCTCACTTCTGGAAAGACTCTCACTTTGAATGAAGCTCTTCATGTTCCGGACATCTGCAAAAATCTTGTTTCTTGTGGCGTTTTAGATGATAAGGGTTTTAAAATTGTAATAGAATATGGGAAATGTGTTGTAACTAAGGAAACTATATTTATTTCCTTAATTAATTTGACAGTACATGCAACACCAATCATTTGCGAAGTGAGCTATTTGCGCAAATGTGGTCAATGTATCCCTTAACTGTAATAATAATAACAACACGTCAGTTTTTTTCAAGGCGTCCAGTTGTAAATGGTATGAATCTAATAGATTTGAATTGTACCTCAATCTTAGATATCACCTTCTTCTCACATAACATAGCAATTGAGGACAGACAAATCTTGACCACTCTATACATAGGAAGAGTTAGCCAAACTATGTTTTGCAATTGTCTTACGTGGAAATTATTATTAATCCATATTTTAATCGGCTCCTATCGAAGCCGATCTAATTAGTCCTTCAGTTAAAATTTTGACCTTATTTCTTGACCAAATTATTGAGCTATTCTCAGTCATGTTCTGCTTTGTGTGATTTACCCATATGTATCTACTATACCTTCTAACCCAGTGAATGAAACCTATACATATTGATCTGTAATTTGATATTATTGATTTGTAATCAAGAGGTCGCATGATTTGAAAATGTAAAATATAAAAAATATTCTATAAACATTGGAGGCAAAATTTAGATTTATGATTTAGAGTTTTTTATGATGAATTTTCTGAACAAACATAATTTTCAAACAAATAGTTTAGAATGTAAATACATTTTCCCGATGAATAAGGTTTTATATCGGGAATTGAGTGAAAGTACGTTGTTGTCTTTGTAGGTAGTTGTCGCGAAACAACTTGACATTATGGTCTTTCAGGAAAAAGAATGTAATAGTACTTGAGAGAGCGATAATGTTCGCTTCGTGGGTACGCCAATTTCCTTTATATAATACGGATACCGTTTCGGTGATCCAGCAAACATGATCATATTGTCTTATACGTTACGGTATCATCCTCGAAATATTTGGTTTTTGTCCTTATTAATCGTGCTAAAAAAAAACCAATCACATCTTTCACAATACAATGTTGCATGTTTTGTTAAGATTTTTTTTTACTCGGTCAATAAAACTCACTAAAAAGCAAAAACTATTATTATCCACTACTATTACCAACACCCACCACCATAAAAACCATCCTCCGCCACTATTTATTCCACCAATAGTAATGTTACCGCCTCCACCATTCACAAACACCCGCCACCGTTAGAATTAATATAATTTTTAGTAAAATTATTTATTAATAAAATTATGTATTTATATTAGATTATTAAAGGGACATTTATAATAGAAATTTAATTAATCATTATGAATAATCAATGAGACACTAATTAATAAAATATTTAAAAATGATTAAGTTGGACAAGCCCCAGCGGTAAATTTATCTTTGCCAAGGAAATATCCTGACCACTCTTTACATAGACAAATCGATAATAAATAATTTCATATGTTCTGATCTTGATTCGTGTCGTTCGTTTAGTTATTACATAACATGGAAATTGATTGTACCAATTTTTTAAAATGGACATGTGTTTTATCGAGTTTATTTTAACATTAAAATGATCACCACGTGTTATATTTTATAATATAACGTTACATATTGGCGTTACGAAATTAGCATAATATGTTTTTGTTCACCAATAACCGCCACCACCATAAAACCATATGAATCCATTTTTTTTATCCACCACCACCTAGTGGCAGAGCTAAGGGATGACTAACCTGGCTCTAACCCCATAAATTTTTAATAACTACATAAACTTTTTAGTTTATTTTATAAATAGTACTTTATCCATATATATTTATGGTTTAGTCCACCAAAGTTTACATGTTTATTTTTTTAAAAAAAAAGTAGGCCTCCTCAATGTCAATTTTTGACTCCACCACTGCCACCATCACTGCCCACCCCATGTAGGTTGTTGGACGCAATTCTAATTTTCAATCACAAATGCCATGTATGAGGTTTAGATTGAACAAAATGTCGTCAATTGATTAGTTTCATTATTTTTTTTTTCCGTGTATATATTCTTATTTGTATTGAAATCAATTTTATTTTAACATTAAAAATCATGATTTATACGATATAGTACCAAAGATAACAGAGGTACCATTTGGGTGATCCAACTACAATCATTAAAATATTGTCTTGTATGATATCATCCCTGAAATATATGGTACCCTCATTTATCAAAAGTGTTAAAAACAATCAACCACATCTTCCACACTACGATGTTATCGATGTTGTAACGACAACATAAAATTAATATTGTCCATCACTACTCACCAGCACTCATCGTCACTACTTCTTCCAACACAAATTAGGGGCGGAGCCAGGATTTTGAGGAAAGAGGGAGAAAAAATTCTTGGCAAGTTGGATACATGTGAAAAATGGACTTTTTATCCCATTTTACGATAAAAGAACAAAAATAAATATAATTGTGCTTGGCTCCGCCCTTAACCACCACTAATCTTTCGGCCTCCACCTCTTCTACTACTCATTGTCGCCAAAAATGTCTATTGATGTTATTTATCAAAATTACTTATTAATAGAAATAAATATTATAATTAATTAAGAAAACACATAATTAAAAAATGATTAGTCATTTATTATGAGCAATTAGTGAAACACTAATTAAAGAACACTTTATAATGAATAGATTATTTATTATGTGCAATCAGTGAAACACTAATTAATAAAGCAATTATGATATTTAAGTTGAACAAACCACCACCACTGATTTATCTTTTCTATTAATTCCAACCAAGCTGGAACACTGGTTAGAGGCCACTATTATGACACAATAGGTCATGAGTTCGAACCTCTCCGTTATAATTTTTGAAAATCCATATCTTAACTTAACTATTCATTTTTCATTCATAATATTGGAATTAATGCCACACATGCGAGTTGTAGGGGGTGGTCAGGAGAACCACAACCCTTGATTTATCTTTGTCTGGACAAATCCTGACCACCACTAACACATGCAAACTTAGCCTAGCTTTGTTTTGTATAATGATTATTCTCATTATGCGATACACTTGTACTTACTATATATGCATGGAAAAAAAATCTGAGGTTAGGCGTTGCTACTAAAATTTGTTGGAAGAAGTTATGATTTTCTAATTGTATTTTATGCGCTTTCAGTATATTAGGATATTGGGTCTATAGTGTAGTCTGTTCTAAAATTGATTAAGCAACAAGAAAAGGAATTAGACTTACACATGGGTTGGTCAGTTCGGGTTTCATCTACAACCATCGACTGACCCGGTAGTTCATCGGTTTTACAATTTAAAACCAATCTCGCTCGATAGGGCTGACAATGGGCTACCGAAATCCGATAGTCGTTATCGATAATCCGAGTTCATATAGGTAGACATAACGGTAATCGGAAATTGGTAACTGAATTTTATCGGTAATTATTGTCTTAACGAAACGGTATCGGCTGAGGCACACACTGGTTGGTTAACTACCGATAACGATATTTACCAGTTACGATAATTATTGTCCTAGGATGCAATAGTTTTTGAATTCCTTTGTTGTTGTTTTTTGCAAGAACATGTAACTAAGAAAATTTGAAACATTTGTATGTGTTTACTTTGTGTTTGGCATAGATTTTGAACTGAATTTGGATCCCAAAAACAGGTTATGTAGAACTCCGTCAGATAATGGTATTTATCGGTAATTTTACCGGTATCCGATAACCTTAACGAAACGATATCTGCTAGGATTTTGAGAATTATGTTGGAAATTATCGGTATCGGAATTCCGGAAGAAATTATCGGTAACGGTACCGACTAAGCCAGTTACCGTTGACAAACCCTATCGCTCGATATATTTTCGGGTCGGTTTTAACCCCCAATACGGATATGTCGGTTTTGGATTTCAATGCAGGTTAACCTGGTTTAGATTCTAGCAAAAAAAATAATTAAAAATGCATCTTCCATATGTTTCTAGCAAGACTATTTTAGCATTTCCTGTCACTTTTTCACTTGTAATGTCTATATTGGTACCTGTCATATATTCAATGATCTTTAATACACCGATACACATGTTTTAGTTTTTAGGATATGAAAAATTGGAGGGTTAGGATTAATTTTCATCAACAACACTGTCAGTTTACTACGTGCAGGTTCTATCGGTTTTAACATCATGTTAGAGCATAGATCGGTTGAACCCACTAAGCGTTGGTATGTCAAGTTTGGTTGTCATATTTTAGTGAACCAAAATTCATTTAAAGAGTCGCTTGATTATATGCTAGATTCAACTTCATATAGGTTAGATTGAAAGTATTAGGATATGAGACATTACAAGTATTACATGAACACTTGAAGAAGCGAAGAAGTAAGGAGCTACAACGACGACATCATTCTTCCTCTTGAGGTTAGTAATATTTGACTTGAACTGTTTCATTCCCTAACACATCTTTCAAGTCGTGCATATTGAAAATATAACTGCGAAGCATGAATGACTATACTCTAGTTAGACATAGTATTAAGGAATACAATACGAAGTATAACACTTATCTTTTGAACTTCGTATATAAGACATCGACATAATTGTATGAATGCTATTGTGATTATGTGTATGGGAAATGTGAAGATTTCATCCTAGGAAACAATGCTTTACATTCTTTTAAAGGAAGTAAGTTCATAAACTTGGTTTGTGAATCGAAAGGGAAATCGCTAGGCTTATTGGTATTTGTTATTCATCGCAAATCTTTGGATTACCAATATGTGTGATTAGTATAACCGCTCATGACCTGTTTATGTTCTTGGTAAAATTATTCACAAGGCCTGACTTTTGTATTGGTATGACTTTTATTAGTGAAACCGATATTAAGTAATCACATGAGATGGTATGATCGATTTGTTGTTATTGGTATGACCAAATCTAGACATTGGGGAACCGACCTATGAAGAGGGGAAACCGATCACAAAAGGGGAATCGATCCTTGTAAGAGGTGTATCAAGTTTCTAGTTATTGGGAACCGATCATATGAACATATGCAAAAAGTTTCTAGTTATTGGGAACAGATCCTATGAACATGTGCAACACGTTTTTAATTATTGGGAACCGATCATATTTACATGTGCACCAATTACAAGTTAGATACCATATATATGTGGGAACTGATCCTAGTACCTAGTCAACCGAATTTTGGAAAGCTAATGTGACTAATTCCAGTACCCACATGGAGGTAGAACCGAAACTTGTTTTGCTAGAACCGTGAAACTCATGATTAGTGATTGAGTGTTCTTGATCAATCACATAGTTCTTGGAAGTCATATGAACCAATTCTAAACTTGTTTGGAAGTGTGGCAAATCGGTTCCAAGATTGTAAATATGAAAGAGGATTTACAAAGTAAAGATGTCGACATACTTTGAACATGTGCAGTAACTCTTATCTTTTATTGTTCAAAGATATTCCTTAATAGCTAAAGGAGAATCCCGGATCGAAATAAATTGAGAATCTTTTAATTAAGGTTTTTAGTTTTATATGCTTTTAATTTCCAGCAATTAAATGCATATCTTTATAAAGTTATGTGCATTTACCAATTGAATATTTTATATTGAGATTTCGGTCAATTTATGAACAACGCATTTCCAGGAATTATGGAAACCGAATCTGGGCGTTAATGCATATCTTGAGAATATTTTCAGTTTTGGAAATTCCTTGGTGTCCAAACTTCCTTGGTCTATATATATTGAAGTTTATATATCGAGGAAACTAATCCTCAGAGCCAGCAAAACTACCTAGTTGTGTAGTTACTGGTGGATCCGCCTATTCGGAGAGGAAAGTAACCTAATTAGGCGAAATCTCTTACGACCGCTCGGTTTAATGATTTCTTTGGGATTGAGAAGCTCTATTAGTACCGTTGGTGGGAAACTAGATAATTGCAGTTTATTATTAGTTTTCGATTGATTTGATTGACTAACAGTTGTTCAAATTTGATTGCACTAGTTTGTTTATGCTTGAGAATCTTCTCTTCTGATATAAGATTCACTCAAACTAGATTGAAGTTTCAACAGGGATCTATAGACTGTTTGTAGATCTAAAGACATCTTGTGATAATCGATTGATCACAAGAGATTCAAGTTGATTGTAGGCAGGTGTTTATTGAAGATTTAAGAAGATTTGAAGACAAAGAATATATTGAAGAGAGTTCATAATCTTTGGTGTGCACAATACTTGTTTCGGCTGGAAAAGGATCCAACTATAATCGGTTTATCCTTGTGATATATTTGATTGATTAGTTGAGTAGATCGGCATCTATACATTTCTTTGAATTAAGAGTATTGATTGAAAAATCTTGACAATTACTTTGGTGATTTTTATTGGATAGATCTAAGGACCTGACAAAGGAGTTTTATCACTACATTCACATACCACTTTAGATAACCACTGGAAATAGGATTTGGCCCACTGGTAACTAACCTGCATCCCTTAATGGCCACCAATGGCAGAAGAATGAACAGCGGTAAGAATGTTCTGTCGAGCAGTACCAGCTGTAAGAATAGTTTAACAAATGGACTAAGAAACCTAGTTCCCTTGTTAAACCTATTGTAAACATACAATCTCTTATTTCGATAAGACCAAAATAAAGATCAGCATTAACTTTATTTCTCTCATCGGGTTCTAATTATTCAGGAAATAACTTAGACCTTTCTCTTTAGACAAGACAAACACTAGGTTAGTTAACTAGTTTTTTCTTGTCAAGGCATTCGATTAGACTTGAATAACTGAGTCCTTCAATTTGATAAGTCTAACTAAGATCAGACTTAACTTAGTTTCTCTTATCCGGAATCGAATTGGACTAAACAAATAATCATGTATTTCCTTAAGCCATAAACAATACATACAAACCAAAACAAATCGACTTGCACAATTATTCTCTTAGCCGGAAGCAATTGAAACAAACATAAACATTATAGCACCGCAATTGCACCGAAATTTCGTTAAGCAAAACACTTGATACCCAACAATAAAGAAGATACCAAACAATAAGCCAAATAAATTGACACAGTTTTTGTAACTAGAAACAATTGTATCACACACACACATATCCATACACATCATAATGGAATATATCAATTGTACCAAAATTTTGTTAAGGAAAAGCAAAATATATGCAATATAAAAAGGCTTTTCTTAAACAAGAAAACGATTAACTAATAAATTGGTTACCTCATATTCCGCATCCTCTTCTCCCCAGAGAGATATATCATTAAGCGCAAGTTCAAATAAGAACTCTCCCTAAGTATGTTTTCATCCTCTCGCAAGGCAAAAAAACAACAACAAAGGCAAACTTTACCAGACAATGGTTGAATCGGTTTTAACTACTGCGTGCCAATAGCAAAAGTTGAAAACCCGAAACACAACTCATGCAAACACAAATTGATTCAACATATTGTGACTTTTCACATATGAGTTTCAATCGGAACACCTTATGATCCTTTGATAAAGCCTACCAACATGGTCTAGAACTTAATCCTTCTAAATCGAAAACCACGCAAACCATAAGGGTTCACATCGTATGAGATCGAATATTAAGGTTAATGAAAATCGAAATTAGACATCCCATAAACCGAAAACACATAGCAAAAATATAAACATTCAAGCACAGGCTATGTAATCAGAAACTATCACAACAAAAATTAATAATAATTTTATTCATAAATAATGATAGTTTTATTCAAAATATACCTTATACAATAATTGAAATAAATCAAAAACTGATGTCTATTTTTCTTGGATTAAGTATTACAACATATAACTTAATCCCTAGTGGTGCTCTTATTGTTCGCTGAAGTTTCTTCAGTGTTCAAACTCTTGAAGCATGTCTCGAGAGACTTGTCTGCAACCACTTCCTGTTTTTCATGCTTTTGAACTTGAACCTTCATGTATGCAAGATCAGCCTTTGTTTCCTCAATCCTATCCATGAGTCGATCTTGATTTCGAACCGTCATTATGAGATCGGTTCTCAGTTCTTCAAAACCATGGATATAGTCAATCATACTATCAGAAGGTATCCACTTGGTTTTAGTTGGATCTTGAAGGTTGTAAGCCAACATACATGACTCATCTTGGGATCCAGCATAACTATCAGAATCATAATCATACATGATTTTTGATATGATCTTCTTCTTCCTTTATGTATTGATTCCTTGACAATCCTTAACCTTTTGAGATTCCTCCTTATTTGCCTTTGTAATACTGCGAGTTATTGGGTGCATGCTCGGGGATTTAAATAAGAATTAATCAGGATTTCTCAATACCAGCAAGAGAAAGTTTCTCTTAAGAAGAGACAACTTTCAGACCGAAAAATACAAAAGAATTTCCGAAAATATATAAAGAATATATTTGTTTCCTAGGTCCGAACTTCTCATGCTGGAAGGTTTATTAAAATCAAAATTTCAAATGAAACCTATTTTTGGAAGATCATGATAAACATGAACAAATTGTTTTAGTCAAAAATGGATTCAGAGTTATCCAGAAAGCGTCACAGATTTTTTGAGTAAGAGATTTACCAAGAGCTTCTAATTTGACAGTGAGATCCATATTCTCTTTGGCTAGAATATTTAGTTGAATGTCTTTTTCTCTGATCTCTTGCTTAAGAAAATTTGACTCTGTCTTTAATATTAACATCCTTGTACAGAGAGATCTTATAGGCTTTAGGAGTTTTACCAACTCTTTATCATCATCTTTTTTTTCTATCAGAGATAGACTCAGATGTACTCTTAATTTTTGTAACTCCTGGATCATGAGTTAACGAAGGAGTAACATCTTCATCTTTTGAGTATTTGTAATCTTGCATAACGTTAACCGAATCAGACATATATTAAATTCTTATAGGTTGGATCGCACTAACCACAGATTGTTAGATCTTTTTGTGTTAGCCTTCTCTGATACCAATTGAAAAGACGAGGATACCCAAATACACCACAATATTTTATTCATCCGCCTATAAGTCCTCTTATCGAAGTTGATTGTCTATGGACAAAGTCGATACAATACAACAAATCGGTATTCACACTTTGTATGATTGTCTATGGATACGAGATCGAGTTAATACGACTACCAAAGTGTGATTAATTGATAATAGGTTCGGACTTAACTAAACTCTATAGGATCACTATCAAGTAAAGCGGAGTTAATGTTTGTGTAATTTACTTCAAATTATATAAACAAATATAATTTCGTAAATCGAAAAGTAAATCACACAGGAAGATTTTGTTAACGAGGAAACTGCAAATGCAGAAAAACCCCGGGACCAAGTCTAGAATTGAATAAGCTTAGAATTAAGCCACTATACAAAATCTAAACCAACTTTGTATGGTTGAGACCAAGCAACTTCCCCTAGTTCACTTAGTTTCCTCAGTATCTCTGCGCTTCCGACTTCGATGAGTCCACGCACTAGAACAATTCCTTTGGATCGTATTCCAAACAGTAAAAGAACAACAAATCTATTTGGTAACAATTCTATTGATTCTT
The DNA here is from genome assembly GCF_003573695.1 of Papaver somniferum. Taxonomy (NCBI): domain Eukaryota; kingdom Viridiplantae; phylum Streptophyta; class Magnoliopsida; order Ranunculales; family Papaveraceae; genus Papaver; species Papaver somniferum. Next base: position 95,176,803 of record NC_039367.1, read on the forward strand.
TCCAGATAAAGATATCTCAAGTCATATGCAAAGGCTCTTTCTTTTAAGCTAATAAACTCCTTTGCCTGGTTAGATCAATTTATCAAATAACTACCGAAGTAGCCAAGTTTAGATTCACACTCAATCCAAATAAATCTCAAAGAGATACGTTGAGAATGCCGATCTCACGCAACTAATCAATCGAATAAATATGATTCTAGTTGGATCCCAACCGATCAAGGTTTGTGCAACATAAAGATATGAGAAACCAATAAGAAATCTTCTTCGTCTTCAATTCTTCTTTAATCTTTAATTAAAACCTGCACAACACCACTTGAATCTCTTGTGATCAATCACCCACAGAACGGAGTCTGTTAATAATGGATTATCACAAGATGTCTTTAGATCTACAAACAGTTCTAAAGATCCCGTTGATACTTCGATCTAGTTTGAGTGAATATTATATCAGAAGAAAATATTCTCTAGAATAAACAACTAGGTGCAATCAAAGTTTCAACAAGCGTTCGTCAATCAAATCAATCGAAAACTAATAACACTGCAATTATCTAGTTCCCACCAACGGTACTCGTAGAGCTTTTTAATCCCACATAAGTCTTTAAACGAGCAGTCGTAAGAGATTTCACCTAATTAGGATACTTTACTCTCCGAATAGACGGCTCCACCAGAAACTAATATATAGACTTCGATTATACACATTTGATATTCCGAGCTGAGTTTAACTCGCTTACATATTTCTCGAAATATGTGTTGGTAAGCTTTCGTTTTAACCAAGTTCATCTTATATTCTTGACGAAAGTCAAAAGATGATGACGTGAAAATCTCCTGGTAACATCTTATATGATTTGTGTGAGACAATCATTTTGTGTAGACTCGGAATGTTTCGTATTGATCATTTGATCACTTGAAAATTGCTTCGAAGCAAATAGTTTGTATGAGACAGTTATTCCCGTCTTCTGAGAATGTTTCAATGATTGAAATGGGAGTTTAGAATAATTAACCATTAATTGGATATAACACAGTATGCGTACTTGTATGTTAACTGTTGCAAGTTATTCAAAGTCCGGGAACCATAGTATACATACCCGTATGCGTACTGGTTAGTTAGTTGAAGTCCGGGAACTTAATATGCATACCCGTATGCGTACCGGCGTAAGTTTAAGTTCGGGAATTAAACTAAGTTTGGTGGTGTATGACAGTATGCCTACGCATTCGCATACTGTTGAACCCAGACCAAGTCCGGCGACTTAGGAATGCGTACCCGTTTGCATACTTGAGTGGGTTATGTTCTAAAATCGGTTTTTTAATTAACTAATACATCTATAAAATAAGGAATGCAATCTTTTGCGAACCGTGGCTATAATGTTCATAAATTGATTCGAGTGAATCAAAATCGATTTTGCTTCAATTGTGTCTTGTATACTTCTATGAGAATATAAAAAATTGAAAAACCCTATAACTAGGTTCATTTGAGTCATTTAAACTAGTTGTGTTATGATGAACAAGGTTGATATGAAAGTGTTCATATGGCTAACTTCGGTTAACTATTGTTGAGCCAACAAGGTGTACGGGTACTGTTACTCATATCTAAATGAAGTCACTTTTCATTTGTGTGTAACAAGCTAAGTTCGATCTAACAGTTGAAAGATATTAGCTTGAGTCTAATCAGGTTTTCATCTAATGGAGAATATTGAATGCTTTATTACCAAGGTAACATTGATTGCAAACCCTGATTTGAAGACTATATAAAGGAGAACTCTAGCAATTGGAAACCTAATCCCCACACCTCCTGTGTGATACCAGTTGCGACTAGATTCAATTCTCCTTTAACCTACGTTTTTCCTAAAACCATTATAGGTTAACGACTTAAAGACTTCATTGGGATTGTGAATCCAGACCCAACTATTTTCTCTCTAGTTACGTGTGCTGATCTTTCTTTGTTCTATCATATTGAGTACCATCTTCTCTAATATTTGCTCGAGATTTAATCTCCGATAGGAAAGATAAAAAGTAGTCACAAACATCTTCGTCTCATCGTTTGCGATTCCACAATATCTTGTTTCGCTACCATACGATTAAGATTATTGTGAGGTGATTGATATTACTAGGATGATTCAGTTAACATTATTCAAGAGTATGAATACTCAAAATTGAAGATGTTACTACTTCGTTGACTCATGATCCAGGAGTTACGAAAACATCTGAGTTTATCTCTGATGAAAAAGAAGATACTGATAAATAGTTGGTAAAACTCCTAAGGTCAATAAGATCCCTGTCTACACGGATGTTAATATTAAAGACATAACCTAATCTTCTTAAGCATGAGATCAGAGAAAATGACATTCAACTAAATACTCTAGCGAAAAAGAATATGGATCTCACTGTCAAATTAGAAGCTCTTGGTAAATCTCTTATCAAGATCAAGAGACTCATCCTATGACTCTGACTAATGATGTTGTTATAATTTCTTCTATTGATTCCTTGCTCGACTTTTACAGATTGTGATAACAAAACGGGTTTAGTCGCATCTGAAACAGATCATGATGATTGTATTCTACCTAACTACATCAAGCTATAAGAGAATGAGAAACCATCTTCTACATCTACTGATGATCAAACAAAATAATGTCCAAAGGAAACTTTAAACCGATTCCATGAAACTGATCTTAAGGAATACAACTTTCAGTCACTTGACAGAAAACTTATACTTCTTCAAAATACAGTGGTAAAAGTATTGAAAGAAGTTTCTTGTCTTAAAAAACTGAAAGATCAATCTTCATTAGAAAGACAGAAAATACCCCAATCTGAACTCGAAAGAATCAAGAGTAAAAGTTGATAATCGCTTCTGGAAAAAGGTTCCTCCCCACTCATGTCGAAACAGTCCTTGCTCACATGAAGAACGATTCCAGAAGAAAGGGAAAGAGAGAATTTTTTCCAAAGAAAATAATCAGGAATTTCCGATAATTTTATCAGATAATCATGCTGATGTGCATCATAAGGAAATCCTTAGAATGAGAAAATCTTATGAAAATCCCATTGACAGAATTAAGAGATATTTATCTTTCTCTGAAAATTCTCACATCAGTACTGATTCTCCACATGATCATACCTTTAGATCAAGGAAGGATCATATTCTTGGGAGAAAATACTTTGGGCAGAAATTTCCAAAGAGAAACATAAACTATGTTTCTGATACTCGCTGTAAGTAAGAAAAGGCTTACTCCGATGCAACCTAGTTGTATGGAGATTGTGCACTCTCATCTTAGTTCGTGCTCATAACTTTTGGGATGATAAGCACATAAAACAAGAGCACAATTTTAGTTTGTGTTTTGTATCAGAAAAATCTGTGACAATCTCTGGATAACTGTGAATCCGTTTTTGTCTAAAAATTGTTCATGTTTACCATGAGCTTCCAAAAATAGGTTTTATCTGAAATTTACAACTTTTAATAAAACTTCCAGCATGAGAAGTTTAGACATAGGAAACAGAATATATTATGTATATATTTTCGGAATTTCCTGAGTATTTTCGGTCCGAAAGTTGTCTCGTCTTAAGAGAAACTATCTCTTGCTTGTATTGAAAAACCCTGATTAATTCTTATTTAAATCCCTGAGCATGCCTCCAATAACTCGCAGTTTTACAAAGGAAATTAAGGAGGAATCTCAAAAGGTTAAGGATTGTCAAGGAGTCAATACAGAAATGAAGAAGAAAACCATATCAAAAATCATGTCTGATTATGATTCCGATAGTTCTGTTGGATCTCAAGATTAGTCATGTCTATTGGCTTACAACCTTCAAGATCCAACAAAAACCAAGTGGATACCTTCTGATAGTATGATTGATTATATCCATGGTTTTGAATAACTAATAACCAATATCATAATGACGGTTCGACATCAAGACTGGCTCAAGGATAGAATTGAGGAAACAAAAGCTGATCTTGCAGACATGAAGGTTCAAGTTTAAAAGATTGAAAAACAGGAAGTGGTTGCAGAAAAGTCTCTCAAGACATGCTTCAAGAGTTTTAACACTGAAGAAGCCTCACTGAACAACAGGAGCACCACTAGGGATTAAGTTATATGTTGTAATACTTAATCCAAGAAAATACACATCAGTTTTTGATTTACTTCAACTATTGTATAAGGTCTATTTTTGAATTAAACTCTCAATTATATATTAATAAAATTATTATTTTTTAATTTTTCTTGTGATAGTTTCCGATTACACAGCCTGTGCTTGAATGTCTATATTATTGTCATGTGTTATGGGATGTCTGATTTCGGTTTTCATAATCTTAATATTCGATCTCATATGATGTGAACCCTTATGGTTTGTGTGGCTTTTTGATTTAACGAGATTAAGTTCTAGCCCATGTTGGTAGGCTTTGTCAAAGGATCATAAGGTGTTCAGATTGAAACTCATATGTAAAAGTCAAAATGTGTTGAATCAATTTGTGTTTACATGGGTTATGTTTAGCATAAACATATGTATTTCGGGTTTTCAACTTTTTCTATTGGCACGCATTAGTTAAAACCGATTCAACCTTTCTCTGGTAAAGGTTGCTTTTGTTGTTGTTCTTTTGTTCTTGCGAGAGGATGACAAGATAATGGAGGAGAGTTCTAAATTGAACTTGTTCTTAATGATATATCTTTCTGAGGAGAAGAGGATGCGTAATCTGAGGTAACTAATTTGTTAATTACTCATTTTCCTGCTTAAGAAAAGCCTGATTTTATTGCATATATTTTGCATTTTCTTAACAAAATTTCGGTACAATTGATATTTATTCCATTATGTGTGTATGTATGTATGTGTGTGTGTGATTCAATTGTTTCCGGTTAAGAAAAACTATATCAATTTATTTGGCTTATTGTTTGGTATCTTCTTTATTGTTTGATATCAAGTGTTTTTGATTAACTAAATTTCGGTGCAATTGCGGTGCTATAATGTCTATGTTTGTTTCAATTGCTTCCGGTTAAGAAAAATAATTGTGCAAGTCAAGTTACTTGGTTTATATGTATTGTGTATGGCTTAACAAAATAAGAGATCATTTGTTTAGTCCAATTCGATTCCGGATAAGAGAAACTAAGTTAATTTCGATCTTAGTTAGACTTATCAAATTGAGGGATTCGGTTATTCAAGTCTAATTGTATGCCTTGACAAGAAATACTAGTTAGCTAACCTAGTACTTGTGTTTTCTAAAATGAAAGGTCTAAGTTATTGTCTGAATAATTAGAACCTGATGAGAAAAATAAAGTTAATTCTGCTCTTTATTTCGGTCTTATCGAAATAAGCGATTGTACTTGTGCAATCGGTTTAGCAATGTAACTAAGTTTCTTAGTTGTTAAACTAGTAGGGAAAATTGCTTCGGGCAATTGTTTCCTTGATAACATACTAAAACCAAATTACTTGTAGTTTCGGTTTTGATATTGATTATCTAAAGTGGTATGTGAAACCTTCGTGCTTAACTCTTATAGATTGTACAAATCTTTTAGATTTGTAAGATCCTTTCGGTTTGACCTTTATTTGCTAGAACCTTTGTCATTTTGTGACAAAAAGGGGGACAAATATATGGAGTAAACAAGTGATTTGTAATCACTAAGGAAAGGACAATTGTAATTAAACGTTATATCTAAAGAAAGAGTAAAGCATTGACTAAGGGGGGCAACATATCATATTGCTATTGTAGTTATCTTGACTACAAAGGTGTAACCGATTCTAGTGACTTGTGTAACCGATCACAAGCAATATCATGAGTATATGGTAACCGGTCTTGGTAACTGACGTAACCGATCCTGGTAACTGACGTAACCCGTCGTGGTAACTTCTGTGTTCGATCACAAGCAAACCATATTGAGGTAGAACCGATCCTTGTGTTTGGTAGAACCGTGAAGCCATGATTAGTGATTGGATATTTGATCAATCACATAGTTTCCTTGGAATACAAATGAACCAATTCTAAACTTGTTTGGAAGTGTGGTATAATCGATTCCAAGATTATAAATGTGAAAGAGGATTTACAAAGAAAAGATGTCAACATACTTTGAACATGAACAATAACTTTTATCTTTTATTGTTCAAAGATATTCCTTAATTACTCAAGGAGATCCCGGTCCGAAACAAATTAAGAATCTTTTAATTAAGGTTGTTAGTTTTATATGCTTTAATTACCAGTAATTAAATACATATCTCTAGAAAATAAAAATTGGTAATATGCATTTACTAATTGGAGTTTTTCTATTGAGAGATTTCGGAAAATATTGGACAAATCATTTCCAGGAATTATGAAAACCGATTTGGGCATTTATTGCATATCTTGAGAATATTCGGTTTTGGAAATTCCTTGGTGACCAAACATCCTTGGTCTATAAATACCCAAGTTTGCATTTCTAGCAAACTATCCTAAGAGTCAGGAAAACTTCATCTTTTTGTATTTTCTGGTGGAGCCGTCTATCCGGAGTGGAAAGTACCTTAATTAGGCGAAATCTCTTACGACCGCTCGTTTAAAGACTTCTGTAGTATCAAGAAGCTCTACGAGTACCGTTGGTGGGAAACACATAATTGCAGTTTATTTTAGTTTTCGATTTATTTGATTGACTAACGGTTTTTGAACTTTGATTGCACCTAGTTTGTTTATTCTTGAAAATTTTCTCTTATGATATAAGAGTCACTCAAACTAGACCGAAGTGTCGACGGGATCTTTAGAACTGTTTGTAGATCTAAAGACATCTTGTGATAATCCATTGTTAACAGACTCCGTACTGTGCGTGATTGATCACAAGAGATTCAAGTGGTGTTGAGCAGGTGTTTATTGAAGATTAAAGAAAATTTGAAGACAAAGAGGACTTTTTATTTGGTTTCTATATCTTTGGGTGTGCACAAACCTAGATCGGCTAGGATCCAACTAGAATCGGATTTATTCGATTGATTAATCGCGTGAGATCGACATCACCCTATAGTTTCTTGTTGGAAACTATATTGATTGATTGCAAATCTAAAATCTATTACTTCGGTAGTTGTTGGATAGATTGATCTAACCAGACAAAGTAATTTATTAGTTTAAATGGAAGATCCTTTGCATATGACTTGAGATATCTTCATCTGAAAGAATCAAGAGAGTTGTTACCAAACAGATTTGTTGTTCCTTTATTGTTTGGAATACGATCCAAAAGAATTATTCCAGTACGTGCACTTATTGAATGTCGGAAGCGCATAGATACTGAAGAAACTAAGTGAACTAGGTTTAGTTTCTTGGTCTCAACTATATCAAGTTTTGGTTTAGATTTTGTATAGCGACTTAATTATGAGAGTATTCAATTCTAGACTAGGTCCCGGGGTTTTTCTGCATTTGCGGTTTCCTCGTTAACAAAATCTTGTTGTGTATTTTCCTTTCCGTAATTATAATTGTTGTTATAATTTAAAGTAAATTACACAAACGTTAACTCTGTATTACTTGATAGTGATCCTATAAAGTTTGGTTAAGTCCGAACCTATTATCAAGTAGTCACACTTTGATTGTTGTATTATCTCGATCTAGTATTCATAGACGATCACACAAAGTGTGAATACCGATTTGTAGTATTGTCTCGACTTTGTCCATAGACAATTACTTTCGGAAAGAGGAATTATAGGTGGATATTTTAAAGATTGTGGTGTATTTGGGTACCCTCGTGTTTTCAGTGTGAGACAGTCATTTGATGTTGACTCGGAATGTTTCGCATTGATCATTCGATCACTTGAAAATTGCTTCGAATATAATAGTTTGTGTGAGACAGCTATTGTCGTCTTCAAAGAATGTTTCAATGATTGAAATGGGAGTTTAGAACAAATAACCATGATTAGATATAGCACAATATGCTACTTGTATGCTAACTGTTGCAAGTTATTCCAAGTTCGGGAACCATAGTATGCATACCCGTATGCGTACTGGTTGGTTAATCAAAGTCCGGGAACTTAGTATGCATATCGGTATACGTACAGGCGTGAGTTTCAAGTTCCGGAAATTCAACTGAGTATTGGAAGGTATGCTTACCCATTCGCATACTGGCGAACCCAAACTTAGTCCGGCCACTTAGGTATGCATACCCGTATGCATACTTGAGTAGGTTATGTTCTAAAATCGGTTTGTTCATGAACTAATACATTTATATAATAAGGAATGCAATCTTTTGCAAACCGTGACTATAATGTTCATGAATTGATTCGAGTGAATCAAAATCGATCTTGCTTCAATTGTGTCTTGTACAATTATATGAGAATATAAACAATTGAACAACTCTAGAACTAGTTTCATTTGAACTAGTTATGGTTAAGATGAATATGGTTGATATGAAAGTGTTCGTATGGCTAACTTAGGTTAACTATTATTGAGATAATAAAGGTGTACACGTTTAGGTACGGTTACTCATATCTAAATGAAGTCACTTTTCATTTGTGTGTAACAAGCTAAGTTGGTTGAAAGATATTAGCTTGAGTCTAATCAGGTTTTCATCTAACACTGAATATTGAATGCTTTGTTACCAAGGTAACATTGATTGCAAACCCTGATTTGAAGACTATATAAAGGAGAACTCTAGCAACAGGGAAACTAACACCACACCTCATGTGTGATGCTAGTTGCGACTAGAGTCGATTCTCCTTTAACCTTAGGTTTTTCTAAAACCCAGTAGGTTAACGACTTCAAGACTTCATTGGGATTGTGAAGCCAGACCCAACTATTTTCTCTGTAGTTGCGTGTTCTGATCTTGCTTTTTTCTATCGTGTTGAGTACTATCTTCTCTAAGATTTTCTCGAGATTTAATCTCTGATAGGCAAGATAAAAAGTAGTCACAAACATCTTCATCTCATCGTTTGTGATTCCACAATATCTTGTTTCGCTACCATACGATTAAGATTATTGTGAGGTGATTGATATTTCTAGGTTTTTCTTCGGGAATATAAGTCCGGTATATCAATTGGTTCTTGTTCACCTTGATTTATCAAATGACGGAACAAAACTCATAGGTATATCTGTGGTAGACAAATTTATCTATTCAATAGAATTTTCTATGTGAGACAAATTGGTTTATCAAGTCTTCGACTTTGGGTCGTAGAGACTCTTAGTTGTGGGAGAGATCATCTAAGGGAATCAAGTGCGCAGAATCCGGCGTGGTTCTAGAGGCATAAGGAACGCAATCTCCATGTAGTTCATCTAATAACTCATCAATGACTGGAATAGGAAACTTATCCTTGACAGTATCCTGGTTTAAAGCTCTATAATCAACACACATACGCCAAGTGCCATCTTTTTTCTTAACTAACAAAACAGGAGAAGAGAAAGGACTCGTGCTTGGCCTAACTAATCCTGAGTCTACCAACTCTTTAACAATCTTTTCGATCTCGCCTTTCTGGTAATGTGCGTACCTGTAAGGTCGTACATTGATTGGAGCACTTCCAGGTTGTAACGTTATGCGGTGATCATGGCTTCTCACAGGTGGCAGCATTGTGGGTACCGAGAACACCTCACCAAACTCTTCAATTAATTCTTGTATCTCCCCTGGTGTTTCTTGACTAATTTGTGTTTCTGAACATTGGTTGATTTTGCAAAAGAACCCAGTTGATCCCTTATTTAAGAGTTTCTGGATGCTATTGATGTTGGCTAACTTTACTTTATTTTTATTATCTCCTTCTAGTCGAATATGTTCACCATACCTCTTAAAATCCATGGTTAAATGTTTGAAATCCCAAGTTATGGGACCCAACGTTTCTAACCATTGGACTGCCAGAACCACATCGCATCCCCCAAGTGGCAATACATAAAAAGTTCCTTTGAACCCATATTTATTTAACTTATAATACAGATCCAAGCATCTTCCTTCACAAGTCATTCTAGCACCATTATCTACCAACACCTCAAAAGTCTCATCTTTAATTATCTTAATTCCCATTCTTTTAGGTATCACAGAATCAACAAAATTATGGGTACTTCCAGAATCGATAAATATGGTAACTTTAGCCTTCTTAATTTCTCCTTGTACCCGCATGGTTTGTGGAGCTAATGATCCATCCAGTGCATGTATAGAAATCTCAACGATTTCTTTTTCAGATTCTTCTTCTATAGCAACTTCATCTTCATCCTAATTGTCATATCTATCAATTAAGAACAATGTCTGATTTTTACAGCGATGACCTCGGTGCCACTTTTCATCACAGTTATAACATAGTTGTTGCTTTCTTCTTTCTTCAGCTTCATCCTGAGTTAATCTTCTAACAACTGGAGTTTCAGTCATGGGTTTTGAAGATGATATATGTTCTCTAAAATTAAAAGGTCTACTAGTATTAACAACACTAGGTATCTTTGGTGATATTATATATGATTGTTTTCGCAATGTTACCTTCTCATCTTGTAACCTTCCAATTTCCATTGCATCATGTAAATTAATACGAGTGTGGGATTGAGTTGTAGTCTTACCTCGTCTTTTAATCCACTTAGAAAACAGCTCACTAAAAATTCTTCAGGTAAATTATCCACCAAATTTGATAATCGTTCAAATTCTTCACAATATTCTACATATGAACCTGACTGCTTAATTTTAGCGAGTTTTTCTCCTGCATCTTCATATGAAGTAATACCGAAACGGCTAATAATGGCTTTCCAAAATTCTCCCCAAGTAACTACAGGTTTAGTTCTCTTCAACCACCTATACCATTGTAAAGCTTTACCATCTAAATTAATGTTGCCAGCTTGATTTTCTGATTCACAGGTGTTTCGTAATACTCAAAATATTGTGTCGCCTTAAAGAGCCAACCTTCTACATCAGATCCATCAAACTTAGAAAAATATAATCGCTCACCTCCTCTTTTTGATTGGTTTTGTCCCTCATTATTCCCAACTGTTTTGCTTTCCACAAGCTGGCCGATCCTCTCAATTAACAAAGCTTGATTTGATGTCATCTCAGCTATCTTCTCCGTTAGCTCACCTAATTGCTTCTCCATAATTACTAGTTTTTTGTTTTCGAGTTTTGGTCATAAAAAGGATACGTCTGCTCTGATACCAATTGATAAGAACTTAATAGTTCTTATCCACGACCAGCAGAGTAGACTTTAAAAGAACACAGAAACTTAGAACAAACTTATAATTCTCATAGATAATCAAACTAATAACACTAGAGCTTCTTATATAAGCCACTGAACTATAAAATTAAGGAAAGGTAACCTAGAAAGGAAACTACTTCTATAACTAGGAATCTAAAATAAAATTCTTAAAACAGAACAATTTCCAAAAATAAACTAATGCCTAAAACAAAAAAATTTAGAAATTTCTAACCCCAACCCTAATTTTAATTAAGAATTGTAAGTAATTGGGGATTTCTTGCCAAAATCCTTAAGGTTTAACCATTGAAGATGTGTAGGAATATCCTAATTGATAGTTGTGGGCACTCTTGTGTTGGTTCGCAAGTCACAGTTAAAGAATGCTTCTAGGAACGACAAGTTGCTTATTTTCTTTTTGATCTTCCCGTCCTTTTCCTCTTCCTGACATTTTCTCTCTGCCAAAAAATCTCTCTAATATAATTTTTTGTTTCACGTGTAAGAGATAGCATGTGCTTACTCTCAGAGCCAATTGTTACGACTTGGATGGCTAAAAATTCTTGAATGTTCTCAGAGTTGGAATCGTATGAAAATAAGCCCATAAGGCTACTCATGCACCCGTCCATAATGTAGAGAACCCGAAAATATTTACACGTGGAGGGGAAACAATGGAGATAATAGTCCCACATTAATCACTCCTTAAGCATGTATCCATAATACTATCTCCGTCCCACTATTAAATGACCTAGTTCAAGTTTACACAATTTTTAAGGCAAAGAATGAAAGAGAGTATTTGTTAAGTATTTTTTTTTACAATTATACCCTTATGGATAATAATTTGTCAAATTTAGAGTTGATTTATCTCTCAAACTATACCATGGATTTTCGTAAGCTTTGTATCATTGAAAAGCATTTTAAACACCTACGTAACTAATATAAACATGAATATCAAATTATACATATTTCTTATACTACTGATAATCAATCAAAAGGATAATCTTAGAAATATCCCTTGTTTTATGAGATAAATCAACTAATAGTGGGATAAAATTTTAATCTAAGTAAGTTATCTAATAGTGGGACGGAGAGAGTATAAATTAAAGGGACACTTCAGGTATTGCCGATTGGTTTTGAACCGGACACATTCTTGTTGTTTTATTTTAGGGTCTATACCACTTTTTAGTTTTCTTGTTTGCATCCATGGTTGGTTTGCGTATTCATGATTGGACAATCTGTTGTGAGTGAATGTCCAATTTATTAATGTGCAGCACTTCAATTAATTAAAGCGAGCAAAAACCGTAAAAATGACGAGTCTTAAACATATTTACAACAGATAAATATTTACAAAAATCTTTAAGTTTGCTTGTTGACTGTAGCGAGCAAAAAGCGTATAAATGACAAGTCTTCAACATTTTTTCAACAAATAATTTATTCTCTTTAAGTTTGCTTGTTTTCTTTAGCGAGCAAGTAGCATAGAAATAATGAGTCACCTTACCTGTTGTCTGTTTAAGAATAAGAATTTTGTCATGTTTATCTCTATTTATTTTCATTTCTTCTAGTCACCACGGCACCACCACTGCACTTTTAACAGAAAAGAGGATTCATAAATTTTTATGAGTCAAAACGTAAATGGCGAAGGATGAATCAGCTAACACACTTATTGTCAAAACGTAAATGGGCCAAACCCATTATCGTAAACGGGCCAGAGTCGGCCACCACTAACACAGAAATGTTGTCATTTGTCATTGCTTGTTCATGTAATCGTCATCTTAAGTTTCGATTTTGGTAGAACCGTTGTATGTAATGCTTGATGTGCTATCTTTGGAAGAAGTTTTACTTGAACCATGCATTATGTATGTCTGTTTCAACTTGGTAGTCTATATTTCTAACCCATGTCAACTAAATTTGTTGTTCAGCCATCGACCACTGAATCCAACGACACGGTGCAAACTCTCTATTCCTATCCACTTGAAATCAATATATGTCGGATTGCCTAAAGTACAGGTTTGTAGTCATTACATTAACATCTCTTTATAGAACTAACATATAAATGGCTTTGTTTTTTGTTCTCCGTGTCCATTTAGGTTCTCATTGGACTGACATAAATTTACATAAGATTCAGACGTACAAGAAGCAACATATAGTGATTCAGAAGTAACCCTTTCCAGTTCCATACCACCAGGTGCTTTGGAGGTTGATAACAATAGTGTTGGTTCCTCAATACAAGTTATCTCAACTCTCCAACAAGATCTTATGAAATCAGTCCCTTATTACTGTCTACAACTTCTTAAGGTATATACTCAAACTATCTCCTGCGAAATAAAGATGTTCTTAGTAATCTGTAACCGCATATATATAACATAATTATTAACTATCATATGCTTTTCCTAGGAACAAATACCACCGGAAGGTGAAGGAACCCATAATGCTGTTGAAAATGTCCAATTTAACGAGAGCTTTTTAGCACTTATGTTCGAGTGATGCTATTCGAATTGGCTGCGGTAGTACCAGTATCACATGTCCAGTATTATGCTCTCATGTGTCACAGAGTGCTTCCAAGTCACGCCAAAGAAGTTTGTTTCATAAATGTAATTTGCAACAATTTTTCATTAGTATATTATATTCAAACTATAATACTTGAAACTCTAATGTTTGCTCGGATGCAAACTCACAGAATGTAACATTTAGTGCAAATGGAGGTTAACTGCCGGCATACACTTATCAAACAAAATGGTGATTCCACCCACATACAGTTCTTATATACTGGTTTCATAAGTTCAAGTGTTTCTCATGAAAAGAATTAAGAAAAACCTTAGTGACTGACATAACTTAGGGAAGACTAAGTTCACTAATTAAACTGTGCTCTTTTTTATTTTTTGCAAACAAAGTCTTATTGAGATTCATCAACTGTGTTATATTATTGATAATTGCTAATCTTTGTTTGGCAGTGTTTTAATTATCTAAAATAACCCTTTTGCAGTACCGTTGAAAGGTTGCAAGGATGGGGTAATATCGCATGGGAGATGTTTTCGCGCATGCTATACTAGTACTTTAGGAATGATTTTGCAGACATCATTCATTCAAAACTCCAGTCTTCTGTTTAACTTTTGAGATGGTTTAAAACTTACAATGTGACTTTCAAACCATTGCTCTTTTGTTCATCTGTTCTTTGAATTATAGTTGCTCAGTTTCTTACAGTGGATTCATGGTGCATTTTCATGTTTTTCTCATTCATATCTCTGAAGTCGTATACAAACTTCATAACATGCAGTTGTAACATGACAATTTTTGAGGACATGGGTATAAAAAGATCAAGTACTTAGATAGCACAGTACCATGAGAGATCAACAAATATAAAACTAATAAAACATTTAAGATACTGATTGATTTTATCCAACTTACCAAAATTAAACACCCTGAAATTCAATATAATAACATAAATAAACATTGGTCTAGGTAGTTGTAGTTAGTGAACTTCACCTAATTATTTTTGCTGCAATCAGTTGGCTTGAAAGAAACCTTCTTGTCTTTGAGATCATATTCAACGAGGAAATCCATCTGAGCTAAGTTTCCATAGAGGACATAACCATCACCTGCAGAATGGCAAGTTAAACAAACACCATCCGGGGTAGAAAGAAAAGAATTTCCATCCTGGAGTTTAATATCGGCACCCATAAAATGGAATGTAATGCTTGGAAACTTTGTATTTTTATCTGACTTGAAACATAACAATCCTGTTTCTGAACTAATAAAACCTTCACTATTTGTTGCTTTCTTAACTTCGGATACGATATCCGAATACATTTCTTCTGGAAGAAGCGTCAGTGTTGTTCCTGAATCAATGGCGATGTTACCTTCTTGTCCATCGGTTTCTTCCTTGCTTTTGAATGGAATCCTTTTGTCATTAACACTAACAGCCTGAAGTGTTAGATAATATAGACCTTCCTCTACTGTTATAAATGGAGTTGAAACAACATCTTTTCCTGTAATGTCAGCAGGACTACCAAAATTGAACTTACTTGAACCAATATCAGCATCTACTAAACAATAAGAGAATTTCGAATCAATCTTTGCACCTAACTGACTAATCAAAGAAAGTTTACCAGTACCAAGGCCAACCATACCGTTTGAATATACATCTTTAAAACCTTCATTGCTGTGACCACAACCTACTGCAAACTGTGGAATTTTAACCGGTCTGCCACTTGTTGAATCAAATGTAAGAGTTTCAAATGCTAGGTGACCTGTCGAGGAAGACTTATCTCCGTACCCAATATCATATTTACATAATTTATTTTCACAAGCCATAGATTTACCTAGTTTGAAACATACTGGTGTCATACAATGAATATTTTTGTAAGATGACGATTCTTTTGGATCAAAGAGTGGTTCATTTTGCTCATAACAATCTTGACATGGCTTACATTGCACCCATGTAATACTACTACCAGTATCAGTAGAAACAAGTAGCTGACGAGGAGGTGTTCCAATAGATATATTCATTAAGTAATCACCACCAATTGCATTTAGAGTGGTTGTTATATTACCATTTTGATTAGCATTAGAAGGGAATGATGCCACTGACGATGATGATTTTTTGACTGCGCCATTAGTGCGACTAATCGAACGACGAATAGCAGTCTGAACTCGATCATGATGTGTCTCCAGAGAATTGTAATATGGTGAATTAGGTGAGAAATCACGATGGATTAGATGAACACTAAAACCACCATTAGCATCCGCATGAACTAAAACCGAAAGAAGAATGAAAACAAGTGAGAAACGACTTGGTGTGGTCATATCGTATGAGATTTTTAACCATCAAAGGATGAAAGTTTAAGATGTATATACTTACGATCTGAACCCTAAATACTAAACCCTAAAGTCAGGGTGTAGTCAATTCCTTAGTTTGAGAGTAACACTCGTATTCAGTTAAGTCGTAACAAACCCTTAAAAGTATGCGTAGAATTTGTAGCTGAGAGACCGAGTATAATATTCTGCCAATATTTTCTAAATGATCTCATCCCGAAATTAAATGTTTCAAGATCCAGTTACCAGATTTCCCACACGGTCAATAATATCGAAGTTTTTCTTTTTTGACACATAATAATATCGAAGTTATCAGCATTTACTATCAACAATGTTATTTCGGTGGCTCATTTCGTTTGATCGTACTACCATTTTCGTACCTCTTATATCATAATGTGTATAGGCACGTACTCATTTTAAGCAGATGGACAATTAGGTGTGTGATAAATTTGGCTTATATCTTTGGTGACATTTCTAGCCTACCCCCAACTTTGTTTGGAGAAAAAGGCTACGGTTTGCGGTTGGATAATTAGGTGTGTGGAAGCACCTTTTACTAGTACGTTTGTTATTGGGAACACTAGCAGTTTTTTTTGAGCTCACAAAGAAAACACAATCTTTTTATTTACTGATACTCTTCTTATTTATCGATGAGAGAGGGAGTTTAGGGTTTATCAGTAGTTACATTTATGAAACTTAGATCCAATGTCTAAATTCATCAGAGCTATGCAAGGATTTATCAGTTATAAATCATTAGGAATCACAGTGTTCTTTTTATCGTGTGTGGTTGTTTCTGCAGATAGAAGTTTCAAACTTGAGTGCTTATCAAGTCACAACAATGGCACTACGACTAAACTTATGGATACTTCCTTTTCTCAACAAAAGTATGCGTCTGCAAAGTCGAAACAATCAGATTATCAGCGTTTATGGCCGGTGAGTCCGTATACTTTGATCCAGTTCCTGATTAATGATATTTATTTTTATGTTTATTTAGTCACATTTCTCCGAATTTTGGTTCTTATATTGTGAATCACATGCCAATTCGTTGCTCGGTTTATACGAAGTTACGAACAGTACTAATTCAATCATTTTTGTTATGTGTTATGAAAAAATTGCTTGAAACGTATTATTGATTTTTATGGTGTAGGAAATGAGATTTGGATGGCGAATAGTAGTTGGTTCAATTATTGCATTTATTGCATCAGCATTTGGGAGTGTAGGAGGAGTGGGTGGTGGTGGAATTTATGTTCCTATGCTTATTCTAGTTATTGGATTTGATGCGAAGTCCTCAGTCCCAATTTCAAAATGTAAGAGTGTGAGTACTCGACTGCTGCAATTTTGTTTTTAGGAAAGGAATTTTCTTGTGTGGAACGTAAAAGGACAGCGTTTTTACTATATGATTTTTTATGGTCAGGTATGATAATGGGTACTGCTGCTTCAACTGTTTACTGCAACCTTAAGAGAAGGCATCCAACACTTGAAATGCCAGTAATCGATTACAATTTGGCGGTGCTTATACAACCGATGCTCATGTTGGGAATTAGTGTCGGTGTAGCTCTAGGTGGGATCCTTGCGGATTGGATGGTCACAGTTCTTCTAATTGTTCTTTTTAGTGGTAAGAAGCGTATCGAATTGCGTTTTTCTTGCCTCCGAGTATGCCTTATTGATGATATTTATTAGTGATGGGGAATCTGCAGGCACATCAGTTATGATGCTCTTCAAGGGCATACAGTTGTGGAAAAAGGAAACAATAGGAAAGAAGGTAATTTGTCATAAACACATAAAGTACATTAGTGTTTTGAATTTAATCCATTGCGTAGTTGTTCCATTTCATCATGCAAATTCTCAATGTGAATGCGAATACGTGTCTGTCCTCCAGGTTCAGGAAGATGCTGCACGTATCGAATTAAATGGTACATAAATCCTTGATATGTCAAAGACGAGGGTGAGAGCATTGAGATGGCTTATTGATTTTCATTCCCTGTTTGATTACATATTTGTTCCCTGTTTCACTAGATGTTCGAAGTGAAGAAGTGGAACAGAATCGTCAACCAAGTGACAACAGCAATTCGGTTCAGAAAAAGACAAATAAGGTGATCATCTATCAGTACACTGGCCAACCTAATTTTCCATTTGTTTACATCAATGACTAACCTGTTTCACCTATGTGCAGGTACCTGTTCTTAAGAATGTCTACTGGAAGGAACTTGGTGTTCTTGTCTTCGTCTGGGTCGCATTCCTTGTGATGCAAATCCTGCAGGTTTGTGGTTACTCATGTGTTGAACTACCCCATCATTGGCTTCTCTATTGAATGATTTTTCTCACCAATGAACTATTGCATGCACATGCTCGGAAGATTCGTACAACTACCTGTTCAACAGTATACTGGCTGCTGAGATCAATGCAGGTTAGGTATCACTGGGGAATATATTTTACCGTTGCAATTAGCCGCAAGCTAAAACTCTTGCATTTAGTTAAATGTTGCCTTTTGTTTCTTCCAGATCCCTGTTTCAGTAGGAGTTACTTTGTACCAGGCAGTTTTCTTTCACAAGGGAAAGAAGGTGCTAGAGTCTATGGGAGAAGCAGGTACAGAACTGAAAGTGCATCAGCTAATCCTTTATTGTTGTCTTGGTGTACTCGCTGGTATGGTTGGTGGGCTTCTAGGTCTTGGTGGAGGTTTCATTTTGGGTCCCATGTTCTTGCAGATTGGTGTACCTCCTCAGGTGCATATGACCATTCCTTTTTTCATCCGCTAGATCAGTATTTTATTCTCATGCAAACAAAAGAAGGGACTTCTGGAGGTTCATAATCACATTATGTATAACACTTGCCACAATGATTGGGAATCTCTCTTAGCTTTATAGTTCTGTTGTTTCTTGAATGTAACCAGTTGCAGCTAGCATCTTTATGTAAACTTGGTGTATCCCAATCATGGTAACTAAATTCACTGCAGTGCTCAAGTCAATGAAATTTTTCGTGCAGGTTGCTAGTGCCACGGCCTCCTTTGCCATGATGTTCTCCTCGTCTATGTCTGTCATAGAATTTTACCTTCTAAAGCGTTTTCCGATACCTTATGGTGAGCGAAACCAAAATCACTAAACTCTTTTACATGTATATTTCTATTCTGGAATCCAGCTTGGTAAGATAATTTCCAATTGCCTTGCATTCTTATTGGTTTCTTTGGCAGCTGCGTACTTTCTGGCGGTTGCAATTGTCGCCGCTGCAGCAGGGCAATATGTAGTAAGAAAGTTAATCATTGCACTAGGAAGGGCATCTCTCATTGTCTTCCTTCTAGTCACATTATTCTTTGTGAGCGCATTTCTACTAGGTGCGTGTACGCGAGAATCATTTTGCTTATCTTCTCATTGTTGGTCTGTGATCATCTATTTACTGTATGAAGCAAATATCCTCGATACTTCATAATTTTGACATATTGTATTTGTTGTCTAACAGGTGGGGTAGGAATATCCAACATGGTCAGACAGATTCAGCATAAGGAGTATATGGGATTTGAGAACTTGTGTCATGGCTAGAAGTAGTATATGATTCAGATTCTCCTAACAACTGGTAACAAGTGACATATATCTACTGCAGAATGGCACCAGAAAGGCTCGCTAACTTACACATACTGTTTGAGATCAATCACAAAATAGACATGTAAATGAACATGACTGCAACTAGATAATTGGCTAGACATTTGAGGATTTCGATAACATTGTTCTTAACTCTCTGTAGTTTAGTTTTTTTTTTTTTTTTGACTCTTAAAAGGGTAAAATATTATTCAAAAGGAAAAAGAAGTACAAGATGAGAGGCGCCTAAGCGCAACAAGAGAAGGCTAAAAAACCAACTCAACTTACAAGGTGCGAGGACAACAAGAAGCATAATAACTGTTTACCAACATAAGTGCAAGTCTAACTGCACAGTACGCATTTCTACAATTTCTTCTTGGGTATGGGGGTTCTTTTCCCTATGCCCAAATCCTCATTGCTAGGACCTAAATCCTTAATTGGTTTCGAGGAATGGAAAGAATCTACAATGCCTCCAAGGATTTTCTTAACCCCGACTTCTTTACCTCCACGAGTAAGAGCAAGCGATGAACTAAATGTCATCAATTTCTCCATGTTTTATGTTTTGTTCCTTAGTCATTGGTTTCCTCCGAGAGACCTCCTCAATTGATTTTACCTTTGCGACATCCATGACATCATTGTCTGTCTCGTATTCAGACTCTTCATTAGAAACTTCACATGTATTTACTTCATGGCCTCCAATATCTTTACAAGTTTCGTGCCTGGTAACATCTTCTGAATTTGCAGACAGATTTTCACTAATTGTAGCATCTCCACCATCAATTTCTGACTCCAGGATGTTGAAAGGGCTCATGAGACAAATAGGATCATTTGGCCTTCCCACCTTTTGACCTGAGTTTTTTGATCTTCTCTTATACTGAATCTTAGCTAAACTGGGAAATACTATTTCTAGCACACCCTTACCACCCAATTCATTCTCGTTTGGCGGCACAATTGAAGCACTAGCTGACCCCGCGACCTCAGATTCAACCCTACTTGTTACTGGTAACGAGTTGCTAGCATCTGCGCCATCGCCTAAATGCACCCTGTCATGCTCTAGAATTTGTCCTTTTTCCACCTGTGCAGTCTTCCCATTAGCATCCTCAACTGCCCTTTTCACTTTAGGTACCCGAAACTTCTTAAACGCCCTACTTGCGGAAACATCAGGACATTTGCCACTCAAATGACCGAAGGTTGAGCATGATAAGCATCTTGGAGGTTTCCAAGAGTACCCCACAGGTACTTGAAACTCTCTCACATCGAAAGATACAGGGATAAAATCAGGGTAATCAAAGTCTATATCTATTTCAACACATACCCTTGCAAAGCTCATCCTTGTTCTCTCAATTGTGTGCTTATCAGCTAATAAAGGAATCCCCAGAACACTAGCAATCCTACTGATTCCTTTAACATTCCATAAGTGAGTTGGAATGTTGTACAAATTTATACATATAGGAATTGTTTTCATCTCTTGAACAGATTGTTCAATGAATAAATGCCAAGGACGAATAAGAAAAAGTCTACTAGAGATGAAAACAGAACCTATTTCCATGGCAAGAATTCTGTCTTCTTCCAAATCAAATTCAATAATAAAGATGAAGTCTCCATTCATGGTCAATCGAAACTCGCTTCCAGATTTTCTTCAATGTTTTTTCAACAATTTCGAAGGAAGAGCGTCGCCCCACAAAATACCCAACCAAGATATTTTCACAAGACCTAATTTCATCAGTGAAATCAGAGGCAGGAATTACAGAAATCCTCTTACAGAAATCAGAGGAAGGAATCACAGAAACTCTCTGTAGTTTAGTTGGCTAACTAGCATAATTGATTTGGAAGGCTTTTGCAAGGAGTTATTAGAATTTCACAACACGAGTATTGTATGTATTTTTTCATTATACTTGTAACTTAAGCGCCAACTTGATCCACCAAACCTCAAATATGAGAGTCGGGCTCTTGGTTAACTGCGCTAGCCCCTGGTGGTTTAAATGAAACTGTCATGCAATGTAATTAATATCGGATACCGGTTTGTCTCGGCCAAAGACCGGTACACTGGTACAACATTGTATCGGGGAGATCTCAGTTTCAAATATCGGTTCAATATCGGTTCTAAATTTATATCTATAATTTATATTGTTTCACACGAAATTAGACAAGATAAAAATTCATCAAAAACAAAACAAGTTCATTCAAAACATAAGAGTCGCCATTCATCATTGTCATCACGTTCATCCAAAAAAATAGGATCTTTAGCTTTCGGATCATCAAAGACAAAAGATAAATAGATAAACCAACGGTTTCATGCTTTGCTGCTTGTTGTGATAAGAAGACAGAGGTTTACAAGCATCTCATGTTCCTTGTTCAAACGAAAAAACAGAATAACTGTACCCTTATTTGAAAAAATTTACAGTTCAGTCAATAGCAAAGACAAGTAATACATGAAATCACCATTTCATTAAATTTTTTGAACTCACCATTTCCATCTCTAAATTCAATCTTAAATACAGGAGATTAAACCTCACAAACCCCATAATCATAAACAAATATTTTATCCTAAACCAAATCACATTCGAATCTTTTTCTCAAAACCCCAAAATATACCAAAATATGAACAAAGATTGACATAATCGATTTGAAATAGTTGAAATAGAATCATAATTTTACTGCATCTCATAAACATGCTTTCCAGATTTATCTTCAACTTCGTATATCAAAAGCATAAAACTGATATACCTTCAAAAGATTGTAGTATAAGAATCGAAACATCAAAATCAGCAAAAGAAGAGATTAATGATCAAAACCAACCTCTTGTTAAGATAGAATCAATTGAATCTCGCCATTAAGATCGAGAAGAAGAGTTTTTTCGGCTGCAAAGAAGTTTTTTCACCTGCAAATAAGAGTTCCTGGCTGCGTATCGATGGGATTTAGGGATTTTATCTCTTCCCTTCACCTAGAATTCCGAAACTACCCTGATAAATTACAGTAAATGGCAAATATCGCTGACAATATCAAATATCGCCGAAAAATCGGTGTATCGTTTTTCCCGTACCGGCCGATATTATCAGCAAAATATCGTATCGCGATATTGTGGTTTCTGTATCGCTCAACCACCGGTACCGGTAATATCGCCGATATATCGGCCGGTACGAGCGAAATTGACTACATTGCTGTCATGGACCTCCGATTCACAATGTAACTCGAGAACTTACAATTAGACCATAATCTTCACGGTCCACCACAAAATTAGCTCTAAATCAGACGGTCAGATATGCATCATGACCTGACCCTTGTAAGTAGGATGGTTTTCTTCTACTGCATTTCATTTGCGCCTCCATCCCTCCCTCGTCTGTGTAGATGATGAAACGCTGAAACCAACCGAACCCAAACCTTCTAAAGAAACACCGTTGCAACAACAAAATCATGGAAGACGGAGATTCAATAACAGCATCACCAGCAACAAATTACATCAACACAATCATTTTTCCTCTCGAAGCTGTAAAAATCTGTTATGGAAGGCTTTATTTCTACCCTCACCATCCTCTAGTCTAGGGTCTTCCTTTGCGGTAAGGCCTGAGTAGGACACAGATCAAGATCTAAAGATTGTGTGAAGGATGACGCAGGACAGAAGAAACTGATGCTGATAATCATTTTGTTGGGAAAGGAATACATGTGTATGTTCATCTTACAAGTTTTATATTTGAGTAATGTAAGAGGAAAAATTAATAGAAATTTTCACAACTAAATGATTTGTCCAAGTGTTAAGAAATTTCATCAGTTCACTACGTTGAAGGTTCTGTTTGCGAAGATCCTAAACCACCAGAACTGCCCCAATATTGAGGAAAACCTAACTAACAAAGTGTACCTAGTGCCTATTAACTACAATACCGCGGTTATATTGCAGATTCTGATATGTAATGCCTCTAAAAGGTAGGATTATAATAGAGGTCTAAACAATCCCTTAATCTTCCTAATCAAGTTTTCTTGCGAGTAATCCGAATCTTGAAAAAATTATTTATTTCTCTGTTTCTACACTCCCCCGAACGAACGCAAAGGGTGTTGGAAATATATGCGGTTTCGGTTTCTCGGAAATCAGATTCATGCTATAAACAAAATACTAACAAGAAGAGAGTTAGAAAAACTTATCGGATTGGTTTATCGAGGCGACGTACTCCTCTTTCCTTAAAGACAATTCATCCCCGCATATGGTGCTCACGGTTCTACGGATGTCGCCTTCCAAGATACAACGATCACGCCTTATAGTAAGTAGCATTATAATACTATTAGGCCAGTGAATGTTGACGATTACTATGCTCTTAAATGACTCTGACTCTTGACTTTGAAACTTGTTTTCTCCTTCTCAAAAACTAGTGAAAAACTCATATAAAACTGAACAAGAGATGAGTTTATATAGTGTCAATAGTGACTCTACAAGATGTCTTTTCACCCATAGGTGACTCACCATGGCCAATGGTGACTCTCCATAACACATATTCATGACTAGATGTCTTATGGTGAAAAACCATAACCCAAGCACATCTCCTGGAGTTTAAATCTTGAAAACTAATTTTCACTCACATAATAATTTTAACTAAAAATTCCAACAATCCCCCACATGAATGAAAATATTGACTCAACAAAACTTACAACTTTTAAGAGCACAAGCAGAAAATATAATGCATCGGTAAATGGTAGCTTGTGGCTTTGAACCAAACCTAGTGAAAATTTACCGGATTTACTAGCCAATCAGTGGACGCGATGTCGTTGAACTGTCAGCCGTTGATGTAAATTGATACAATAAATCTCACACATTATACTTCCTTATAATCGTCAAATTCTCGGTTGTGTTCATTTCGGCCCTGAACGTTCTTGGAAATTCATGAATGCTCTAGATTAACCTAGCCTTTATAGTTATCATAGAAGCGGCCCCACTTCTCACTCATATAGGTGATCTCGTATTTGAAAGTATCCTGCCATACTTTTCTTAGTTAGACTAAGCTATACGAATCATTAAGAGAAAATCTCAACCTCTTATACGTGACAGGCAACATTAACTCTTATCATAGGAATGTGAAAGAGAAAATCTCTTTCACTGTTATCTAGCGAGTCTGTCACAACTTAATTTGCCCTTTTCAACCTAGACCATGGGATCTCCAATCGCGGTTACCGCTGCAACTTACTCTTTAGTAAGGCTATAAGTCCATTCCCCTCGATGATGCAATTATAAACTCTCTCTAGAACTTGTATCCTATGTCGACTTGATAGAGCTCTCAAACACTATTTCTTTTAGATGCGCGCACATTTGAGAGCAATTGCTTTATGGTATTTCGTTGACCTTATATTTAAAGGAACATACCATAACACCATTTAAGGCACTGCACTTGGTTCTCATGGATATCCAGAAGCCATTTACTTGTTGATTTTTGCTAAAGGAAGAGCAAAAAGCGATCTGAGGAGAGCGAAAATCGTTGTTAGCTCGTCGAGTCGAACCTATTCAATGCATTTTTCTAATTCGGACCAAATTAGTCTTATTCGTACACTCCGTTTGGATGGAAGATTCTATTTGATTTAGTTTTCTTGTTTTCTTTAATTGTATTAAATTTAATTGATCTATTTGATTAAATTATTATGTATATATATATATATATATATCCCTTGATCATCTTCTGAAATTGAATGCTTAAAAAAAAAAAAGAAAAAAAAAATCTTCTGAAATTGAATTTGAAAAAGATGAACATTAGTATCCATCAAAACAAAATACGAGCTTTTGTCAAACCCCAACCTTAGCTATATATTGTTTGTTTACCTGGCAGATTTATCAAGTGATGATCATTTGATTCTAACGAATCCCATTTCAAGTTACGAAAATATGAAGCGGGACATGGAATCGATGACTTCTAATCAAGTGTGTGTTTCTTTTATCTTTTTAAATCACACATTTTCTGTACATAATTCGGGTTAACTAACAGATTTGATTAGCTTTATTTATTTGGACTAACAGATTTGATTAGCTTTATTTGTTTGGTGGAATGATAAGGGCTGAATTAGGAATGGTGGTAGAAGGATAGAGGAAGAATAGCAAATGGGTTTAATTAAAAAAGATGGGCAACTGAAGTTCAGATTTTCAATGAATTTATGCTCAGATAATCAGTAAATGAATGTCTCCATTTTGTCTACATGGGGTTAATAAAATACAGTATTTGTTTCGATGAGAACAGGATTACCATCTCTGACTCTGGCTGATATATGATGTTAGTAACAGTGAGTATTAAAGATAGGGTTGCGGTGGCGTGACGGAGAGGACGATCATGGCTAGAGGAAGATGAACAGTTAAGGGTAAATATGCAACATTGGGTGAGGGGTAGTTTGGACTTAGTTAGAGGAATATATTGACTAGGTCACATTTGACGAGTTGACAACAATTTTCGCTCTCCTCGAATCGTTTTTTTTGCTCTTTTCTAACAAAAATCTACTTCTTTTACGACTTTGGCGAAAGTACTACTCCCTCCGTTCTTTTTTAATAGGCCAGTTTTGTTTTTAGCGAAATTTAAGGAAATTAAGAGAACTAATCATTGAAAGTGGTCCTCATGACACTTGTCAATAAAAGAAGTGAAGTGAAATGGTCCCCATGACACTTGTTAACAAATGAAGTAAAATGAAGTGGTCCACATGACACTTGTCATCAAAAGAAGTTAAGAGAAAAGTGGTCCCAAAAAATTAAAATAACATTTAACTTTCCCAATTAGTAAACTGGCCTATTTTTTTGAAACTTTTATTTATAGAAACTGGCCTATTAAAAAAGAACGGAGGGAGTATTTTTGGAGTCCACACATAAGTGATACTCCACCATTAACTTTTGTTTCCTAATTAATTTCCATGACACCGTCGTCCTTAAACAGTAAACTCAACCCCCACATTTGGAGTGTGTTGCTTCCTGTCCTTAATTGTCATGAAACAATATTGACATAAAGTTTGCCAAAGTAGCCATATCAGTACACACCACCGATTTGCTATAATTTAAAGAGCTGTATCAAACTGAATCCTCCTTTTCAATTGTAAATCCTTTCGTTTGTGACTTGTGTAAGTGATCCATGTCCATCCCATATGTTATGGAGGGGATGACAACAAACTGCACAGCTAATATATGCAGCCCACGTCCGGCCATAATATGATCTCATATTTCTGGCACGATTTGCCGGACTTCAAACCAGAGAGGAGGGTTTGCGGGTTCACACACTTTCCCCCACATTTCA
Organism: Papaver somniferum; assembly: GCF_003573695.1. Lineage (NCBI taxonomy): Eukaryota > Viridiplantae > Streptophyta > Magnoliopsida > Ranunculales > Papaveraceae > Papaver > Papaver somniferum. The sequence continues at coordinate 95,203,483 of NC_039367.1, forward strand.
TGGCTATCTCTAGTAGTCATGAAACCACGTTTCAGAATCAGAATGTTTTAGATTTATGATCAGAGTAAGGATTAGATAAACACAAGACGCAAGAAATTAAAGTGGTTCGGTCACTCGACCTACATCCACTGATGAAACCCCGTAGGATGCATCTGAGATGATTTTACAGATGCATTGGCACTCTAATTTATAGAGTAAATTAAACCTAGAAGATAATATCGAATCCAAATATCTTTGACCAGGTAATGCATATCTAGAAAACTAATTGCATAATATTCTCTAGATTTAGTAGCTGATTTGGTCTTCATTTGGATGCAAGGATAGCACGGTTACTTGGTCTTCACTTTGATCTCTTGTACACACGGTCCACAATATTCCAACACCCCCCTCAAGTTGGACACAGAAATTTTTAAAGTGTCTAACTTGAAAAATCTTGAGTAAAAGTGCAGAATCTTGTCGCTTTAACTCCAAGTAAAATCTTGTAACATGGACTTCAGCACCAAGGTCACTTAACTTTCGATCACGAACAATAGTGAAATACAACAACAATCAGCAAAATGATCTTCACAAAACTGTTGAGATATACAGGTCTTGTAGTTGCAAATGGACTTGATTGGATATTAGGCTTTGAAAAAGGTTTGGAAGAGTAATATAGACTTGGTTTCTTGATTACTAACCAAGACAAGACATGATAGACAAACCAACAACTTTGAAAAGAAGATGGTTGTTTAAGAAAATTTCCATTTATGAAAACTAGTATTTGGAAATGAGATGAAAAACAAATCATCATTTTCAGAGATATAAAAATATATGATGTAAAATAGACTACCAAAATGGCAGGAGAATTTAGAATTTGCTACCAGCAAAATATGTATGATGATGGATATAACCGCATCAAAAACGATACAAAACCATACGTGAATGAACCTTGTTAAACAGATGAACAAGATCATGAATAGAGATATGAGTACATGGGCTTACTTGAGCATCCACGAATCATATATGAGAAAAGTGAATGTTATACAACCCCTTAACGAGTATCTGTGATGAACATGAAAACGATGCTGAGTAGATTGTATACAAATTGATATTATTGATTCAGGAAAGTAAACAAAGATCATGATACTCCCTGGATACAAGGTCCTAACCTCCAGATTATATTATAGAGATTTAGCTCTTGATATGATGATAAAGATCAAGAATAAACACAAAATTGGTTAAAAAGACTAAAATCAACAATTTCTAGGCGAAAAAGACTTATACATTTTGATATTGTTTAAATGGACAAAAATTAAAAAGATACTGTTCAAATGGACAAAAATATAAAAATAGCCAGGATGTAACCAGTTTCATCCTACCCATTTTCAAATATTTTTTCTTATTTTTAATTTATATCAGGATGCATCCAGTTTCATCCTTGCTATTTTTTAAATTTAAGCCGCGATGAATCCAGTTTCATACTTGCTATTTTTTTTTGTCCATTTCACCCATACTAATTTTTACTCGTCCATTTGAACCATGATTTAAATTTTTTTGGACAAATGACCCATTTTCCGAAGAATAAAAACATTAATGATCATGATGAGATGTAAAACTAACTAACGAACTTGATGTATAACGTTCGCTGTCACCTTCACAGGCTTTAGATAGTATTCTGTTTCATGAATTCTTCATCCAACTGAGAAGGGTTAAAACAGAAAAAGGAGTATGGTCAAATAAATGGCGACATCATATATTCATTTCATTAAACGAATGCTTAATATATGGAAAGAATATATGGAATGAAAAATAATTTTGGAAATAATATCTTTAACATTAACAAAGAAAATCATGCTAAAGTTATGGAACAATGATAGCATAAATTTTTCTTAGGCTATGAAAATCAACGAAATAAAAACATAGATGATTTAGATGTTGATTTTAAAGGAATAATTTTTTCCGTGAACAATGGCAAGAAAGAAAATCTGATACAATATCACTTGATTCACTTCACTGTATTCAACAAAAGAATACAAAAAGGATGTGAATATTTTGATTTTAGATAAGTTCAAAAAGTAGATATGCTTAGACCAGAAACAACGAGATTATGTTGCTCCAAAAATTGGTCATTAGCTTTTCTGTCTCCCCTTCCTCATGGAGAGAAGTATTTTTGAGTATGATCATAGCTCTGATCATCGTTAGGCCTAAAAGCCAAGACCTTGTATTCCATCTAACGAAACCATGTCGTGTATTGATCACGAACACAAATCATAGATATAAATAGAGAGTGAACTTGACAACATAGCGACCAATATGCCATCATTAAGAAAATATGCCTTCGAAGTTACACCTTTTAACTGATCAACAAAAACATTTAACTGATCAACAAAAGCATTTAGATAACGATAGCCAAAATATAAGGAGAAGTCGGAGTGGCTTGAGATAATATTTTGGTTTCAAAGATGGAAAAGCATTGACATGACTTAACCTGAGTTGAAGAAAGCCAAGTTATGTATTGCATTAAACATGACTTAGACTCTGTTCTTGTTTGACTGTTTCATGAATTCTGCAGCTAACATGAAGAACAAGAAAAAAACTACATAGATATTGCGAATGAAACGCGCATGGGTTGTCTGTCAAGCATATATATGAAGAGAGATATAGACTTTAACAAACCAATTGAGTGATTGACGACGATATTCAAATAAGAAACTAGTTGGATCAATTAGGTGTTCAAGATGAGAAACAAACGAGAATGTGTAGTATTGAAAATCTAAAAATTCATTTGTTGAATAAATACTGTGGTAATACTGTAACCACACAAAACTAAGCGGAAGCAATTTTGATCAGGAAAAAAAATCGATCTTTTCCTGCTCTGTACCATATTAGATTTATGATCAGAGTAAGGATTAGAAAAACACAAAATGCAAGAAATTAAAGTGGTTCGGTCACTCGACCTACATCTACTGATGAAACCCCGTAGGATGCATCTGAGATGATTTTACAGATGCATTGGCACTCTAATTTATAGAGTAAATTAAACCTAGAAGATAATATCGAATCCAAATATCTTTGACTAGGTAATGCATATCTAGAAAACTAATTGCATAATACTCTCTAGATTTAATAGCTGATTTGGTCTTCATTTGGCCGCAAGGATAGCACGGTTACTTGGTCTTCACTTTGATCTCTTGTACACACGGTCCACAATATTCCAACAGAATGTCACGGGTTCGCACTCTTTTTCCCCACATTTCATGATCCTCATGCGATGTCATGAAACTACTACCATTTTTCTGGGTTTTTGAAAGTCACTTTTCCGAATGCCGTTGATTTCTTAATCATCCCATCCAGTTGCTGTACGAATTTCGCTTGAACTCTTCTTAACAAGATCCATCGGCAAAGATAATTTCCCCTACCACGACTTGGTAATTTTCTTCCATAATCGAAGGAATTCCCCAAGTTCCAGTTATGATGATGGCTCCAGTTTACACATCTCCTCAATTTTTGTAACCACTACAAAAATTTCTAATCGAGGAAACTAATTCCAATCCTCCCTTTTCCCCTATATTTCATGGTCATTACAAAATGCCATGAAACGACGTCAACCTATTATCTCCAAGGATTATCAATTTCTTAATGTCCAATTAGCCACGACCAGACACAAATTTACAAACCCTGAGATTTGACAAATCAAATCCAGATATTTAGAAAAGAGGCACTGCATCCTTTCATACCACAGGAAACAAGTAGGGAAATTTCCAATGGAGATAAAGATAGGAAAAAGATCGGTTGGAGTTGCTTATCAAGCAATTCAAGTTCTTCAGAGAATTGCTAATCATGGTCACCAACTTGCAACAGTTGATCTACAGTTTTCTTGATCAATTCACCATTAAAGAATGGTGACGGTTCACATGAAAGGGTGTAACCCTTCCGGTAAAAGATGCCTTTTCAACATAGTCAAATGCATGACGGAAAAATTAATGCGTTCATATTACAAATGAACCGACACATAAAATAGGCACCTTTTCCTCAAGTGATGATTTGAACATCAAAAAATTGTAAATCTTGTATCCACTACATACCAAATTTATGTTTTAAAGTTATTCCAACTTACCGTTCATATGGCAGTTATCGTGATCAGCCATACAAAAGGACACAACGTTTAGCAATCCTTTAGCGATGTGAAAGGATACAACTTTACGTTTCTCAGTGTGATATTGAATTTGAGGGGAACTTTTTCTGTAGCCAAAATTCTCTTTTTCTTATATATGAAACCCACCATTAAAATTTCATATATGAAGAAATCATATTTATTTATTTGTAGGTATTAATTACACAAAGAACCTCTTGTTAAAGAATTGATTTTATTGTTGTGAATAGAAAAACTAATAAATAGTTATTATAATTCCTAAAAAAACCCTCGTTTAACTTAGATATCTCATAAATTACGTGGAGAAAGTTCCGGTCTAAGATATCCCTAAGAATTAAAACTCTCGTTTGACTTTCCTAAAATGATGTTCCCCAATGATGTTTATCCCGTTAATTTGTTCCTTAATTTACTCATTTTTTGTTGCAACAAACCAAACGACCCACTCATGGATTTTTGGAAAAATTCCAATTTTCACCAAGGCGCGATTGGTGAAAATTATGGTTTTCATGTGTTATTAGATTTCGGTGAAAATTTTAGCCATCACCCGCATAGAGTTTTAAGAAAATTTCAATTTTCAAAAAGGTGTGATTAGTGAAAGTTTCGGTTTTCACAAGTAATTAGGTGTGTGAAAACTCTAACTTTCAATGAAGTTTTTAACTCTAATCCATATTAATGTGGTGTGATCGGTGAAATTTACAATTTTTAATGAAAAGTTTGGCTTTCACCCATTGACAATTGTAATTATCACCTCTAACAAATGGTTTCGTACAGTAAAAACCTTTTCCGTCAATACCAAGTCGCTGTGAGAGAAATCACAACTATCACCATGTGTGCTTTCACCATAACAAAAATCAAAAGGCAATAATAAAAATAGAAATCAAAGGAACAAGATCAAAAGAAAAGAAATAATCAAATACATATATTTGTCCACACATGGTTTAATTTCCATTCCAATGCCCCAAAAACGTGTCAGTAAGTATTTACACCAACAGCAGGACGTACAAGAAGAAAGAAAAATAGTACTCCCCCGTTCCATTTTAGATGATGTTTTATGATTATTTTTTTTGTTCCACAATACTTGAGAGTTTTCATATTTTTCCACAAAACTATCAATAATATCCTAACTTTTTTTCTTGGAACTATAAATTTTCTTTTTAATGCACTCATAGTAATTAATGTTTGAATACTTTTCTTAAGGGTACAGATGAAAAATTTTCATATCTCTCTCCATTTATTTATGTGTGTGAAAACTCCAAAAATATCATCTAAATTGGAAAGAAGGGAGTATGAACTATTTTACGTAAGATATGTAAAACAAACTTCAGTCCAGGACCTTCCAGAACAATTAGTTGTTGTGAACTAGCAATTGTTGATGTTCATATGCATCTTTCAAATACACCAACCTGCTACTATATCTTGTTGTAGTCAAATATCTTCTTTCTCTCTATATCTATTGATTTTTGTTTTTAAATTGAAAGAAAAATCCAAATTGAAGTTTCACGAACCCTATTTGGAGGAAAAAAAAAGAAAAGAAAAAATATATGTTTAAGATGAAGAGAAGACAACGGCAGAAAGCATTCATGTTACCTAAATTGAGAGATCCTACGTTCAAATGAGATCCTAAATAATCGCCTCTTATATAACATTCTTACCATAAAATAGCGTGTTTATATCTTTATGAATGGAGTAAATTAGTTGACCACTGTGACACCCATATGAGAAACTGCCACCCATGAAAAATGCCCACAAAAAACGCTATGACTAATTGGTTAACCTAACCGAACATAAGTGAAATTAGTTGTACTATTAATTTTTTTAATAAATAATAATTTGTAAAGGTTAATTTAGTCACACAAAAACGATGGAAACCTAAATTCAATCTAAGATTGGTAATCTCAATCCCACATTTAGTGTTTCGGGCTATAGATATATACAAATTTAATGATGGGTTTTTAAAAAAGAAAGGAACCAAACATGAATTCCTCAAAAATTTCCACGTGATATAATCATGCTTCTAGAATCAATGTTTTTCGGAAAGCAAGTAGATATATCAATATGTACAGTGATTTGATCACGCACTTTTCACAAAAAGTCTAACCAATCATGCCTTCTAACGGTGTGCGCTACAAGACAAAATATGTTGTATACAGTGCGTAAGACAGGATAACAGTAGGTACCATGAAAACTATCCATCAAGCTGCATGTTGTGTTTTAAACCAATTAACATGCGAAACTCCATTATCAGATTTCACAAGAAGCCGAAAAATATAAAGGAATTGTCTTTATGATTGTTGGAAATATATGCGGTTTCGGTTTCTCGGAAATCAGATTCATGCTACAAACAAAATACTAACAAGAAGAGAGTTAGAAAAACTTATCGGATTGGTTGATCGAGGCGAGGTACTCCTCTTTTCTTAAAAACAATTCATCCCCGCATATAGTGTTTACGGTTCTACGGATGTCGCCTTCCAAGATACAACGATCACGTCTTATAGTAAATAGCACTATAATACTATTAGGCCAGCGAATGTTGACTATTACTGTGCTCTTAAATGACTTTGACTCTTGACTTTGAAACTTGTTTTCTCCTTCTCAAAAACTAGTGAAAAACTCATATAAAACTAAAACAAGAGATGGGTTTATATCAGGGACGGACCCAAGAAGCCTTATTTTTTTTTCCAGTCCGGGCTAATAGCCTTGGACGAGCAAACATTTCACTTTTTTAGGCTGTTAGATGTGACGGCTACCTGGGCTAAAGCCCAGGTTACCCCAGCTGTAGGTTCGTCAGTGGTTTACATAGAGTCAATGGTGACTCTACAAGATGCCTTTTCAGGTGACTCACCATGGCCAATGATGACTCTCCATAACACCTATTCATGACTAGGTGTCTTATGGTGAAAAGTCATAACCCAAACACATCTCTTGGAGTTTAAATCTTGAAAACTAATTTTCACTCACATAATAATTTTAACAAAAAATTTCAACAAAGGGTAGTTAGTCCCAATGAGTCATGTCATTCTCCGTGATCCCGTGAGCCTGTTGCCCGATTAACAAGTTTGTAGCACTTCCAAGGATAACCCAATCATTGTGAAATTCCTTCTTAAAGAACTTCCGAGCAACGTACATTTCAGGGCGGTGAATGAAGAAGGCAAATGAGGTGGTCATTTATCAGTGCACCGGACAACCTAATTCTCCATATCTCTACGTTCATGAATAAGTTGTGTCACTTATATGCAGGTGCCTGTTCTTAAGAATGTCTACTGGAAGGAACTTGGTGTTCTTCGTCTGGGTCGCATTCCTTGTGATGCAAATCCTGCAGGTATGTGGGGTTATTCATGTGCTTAACCCATCATTGGCTCCTCTATTGCATGATTTTCTCACCAATGGATTATTGCAAGCACGTGCTCGGAAGATTCGTACAACAACATATTCAACAGTATACTGGGTGCTGAGCTCATTGCAGGTTAGGTATGACTGGTTAATATATATTACCACTCATTGCAGGTAAGTGTTGCCTTTTGTTTCTTGCAGATCCCTGTTTCGGTAGGAGTTACTTTGTACCAGGCAGTTTGCATTCACAAGGGAAAGAAGGTGCTAGAGTCTATGGGAGAAGCAGGTACAGAATTGAAAGTTTATCAGCTAATCCACTACTATTTTCTTGGTGTACTCGAGGTATGGTTTTTGGGCTTCTAGGCATTGGTGGAGGTTTCATTTTGGGTCCTATGTTCTTGCAGATTGGGGTACCTCTTCAGGTGCATATGATAGTTCCTTTTTCCATCCGCTGGATCAGTATTTTATTTCTCATGCAAATAAAATAAGGCTTAGTGGCAGTTCATACTCATTATATATTCATATACCTCAGTAACACTTGCCACAATAATTGGGAGTCTCTGTTAGCTTTATAGTTTTTGATTGGTAACCAGCGCAGCATCTTCTAGTAAACTAGGTATGTCCCAATTAAAGTTCACTGCAGTGCTCAAGGAAATGAAAATTTTCATGCAGGTTGCTAGTGCCACGGCCTCCTTTGCCATGATGTTCTCCTCCTCTATGCCTGTTATAAAATTTTACCTTCTAAAGCGATTCCCAATACCTTATGGTGACAAAACCAAAACCACTTAAACTTTTTTACTTGTATATTTCTATTCAGGAGCCTCGCTTGGTAAGATAATTTCCTTAACATTTAATTGTATTCACTGTAACATTCAGTTATAATTGCTTTACATTCGCATTGATTTCATTGGCAGCTGCGTACTTTCTAGCCGTTGCCATTGTTGCCGCTGCAGCAGGGCAATATGTAGTAAGAAAGTTAATTATTACACTAGGAAGCGCATCTCTCATTGTCTTCCTTCTAGTCACATTATTCTTTGTGAGTGCATTTTTACTAGGTGCGTGTACGCGGAGAATCATTTTGATTATTTCTTCATTGTAGTCTATGATTATCTATTTATGGTTGTAGCAAATATCCTCAATGCTTCATAATATGGACATATTGTATTGTTGTCTAACAGGTGGGGTTGGAATATCCAACATGGTCAAACAGATTCAGCATAAGGAGTACATGGGATTTGAGAACTTGTGTCATGCCTAGTACCAGTATGCATGGTTCTCCTAACAAGTGACATATATCTAATGCGTGTCCAAGAACGACACCAGAAAGGCTCGCTAACTTACTCAAAGTGCTCGATTCAATCACAAAATAGACATGTGAATGAACATTATTGCAGCAAGATAATAGACTAGAAGATGAACGTTTAGACCACGTTATCTGAACTCTCTGCAGTTTAGTTAGCTAAATAGGCTCTAACTATTCGCTCTATATTTTTATACAAATTTCTGTGAATTTAGTTTTTCTTCTCCCATGTTTTGATTCTGCACTCTTGTTCTTTTGAGATTTGTATTAGCAAGGGACCGTTATACGAAGTGTAAGAAAAAAAAAAGTTATTCACAGTGTAACTCGACAAATTACAATCAAACCAGCTAACTAGTTCTACACGTGTCTGAAAGAAATAATCTTCATGGTTCACCGCAGATGATTGGTTAACCCTAAATCAGACGGCCATATATGCATCATAGTCCCTTATAAGTATGATAGTTTTCTTCTTCTGACTTTCATTTGCGCCTCCATCCCTCTCTCTGTGTAGAGGATGAACAGCAGAAACCAACCAAACCCTAACCTAGAAAACAATTACAGTTCATCGCTGCAACTACAAATTAATGAGCATCATCAGCAGATTGTGGTTCAATAGCATCATCAGCAGATTGTGGTTCAATAGCATCATCAGCAGATTGTTGTTCAATAGAATCATCACCAGCAACAAAATACATTTGCATAATGATTTCTCCTTTCAAAGCTGTCAAATCTATCAAGAAGGTTTTCTTTTAGCTTCAGAACATCTTCGGATCCTCTGTTTACAACACACTAGGGTTCTGATTGGGATTCGACAGATCAGGATCTAAATACTCTGAAGAATAAGAGCACAGAAGAAACTGATGCAGAACCATGAAGAGAGTTGACAATAATAAAAGTTTGCCTGTTGAAGTTTTACTACAGTATTACTAATAATTTTGTTTAATTTGTTGGGAGAGGAGTACATGTCTATGTTCATCTAAGTTACATGTTTAATTTGTTGGTACATGAGTAATGGAAGATGAAATTTTTTAGAATTTTCGCACCTAAATGATTCCGGTGTTGCTTGCTTAATATTCTTTCATAATTTACCTGGTATGGTTTGTTGTAATTTTAAAAAAACTTCATTAGTGAAAAAAAATCAAAGATCGATGGATGATCTAAAGTTAGTTTCTTATATTAGGATGAGAGCCACAATTTAACTACCACGTTGATACAACTTTTGGGTGTTTGTCCACTGCTTTTGCCGTTGATGTTTGTTTTTTCATCTCATCACTAGTCCTCTAGTCAAGTGTCATTAAGTGCCCATGCTTGAAATTATCTGCATGTATTGCATCATAATCTCCGAGATTAGCCTTTGTATTTACAAATGTTGTCTTATCAAGCAAAATCAAGAACTTTTACAGAGTGAAAACATCCAACGATTTGGAAATTATCATACAAAAAAGGAACTTCTCCATAGTAGTGGATTTAGCAACTTACTCGGAGTATTTGTCATTTTTTTTGTTGCACCACGGACACATTGAGCTAAGCTCAAGAATCCAACTACTTAACAGAATGCCTCCCCATGTCTAACCAGTAAATTGTATCACCTACCTATTATCTTTGAGGAGGTCTAAGACATGAGAGCATATATAGCCATATAAACATGCAGAGTTAGTGGATCCGTACTGTTAAGTGTTAATACTGTATCCTGCATAAGAAATGAAGTGTCTTTTAAAGTTTGATGCAGAAAGTAGATGAGCATCTACTACTAACCATAATACCATATGCAATAGTGCATAAAATTTAGGAGTGGTCTCCAGGATAGACAATTAGATGCTTGCACCAAAATTACTCATCAGGCAACAAGTTTAAACCCCTCAAACCTGATGTGCCTAGCTCAACTAAAATGATTTATACTTAGATGACACCTTAGAAAAATATCTACTCTGAGCGTATAATTACAACCGCCTGAAACACATATTAAGTCATTAAGTCGTTCTTCATGTCACTCCACATAAATTTAGAATTTTGATAAGATATATGGTTGTGAGAGTCAAAATATCTGCGCAGGTTGTGTCTAGGCAGGCTAGTCGGCGTAAAAACTTAGCCATACTTTTATGAGATAATATCTCTAGTCTTACCATGGACTTGCTCCAATACACAAGGCTTTCAGTTTTTCGTTTCGGTTGTGAGAGTCAAAGTATCACTTAGCATTCTTTGAAATCAGCGTGGAATGCAATCTTATCTTTGTATTTTGGTTGGTCACAAAAGAACAGAATAACTTGGTGTAACCCTGATTTTATTAATATGACCTTTAATATCAACTATCACTAAACACATGTTTTTAAGGGTAAAAATATAAATTAAATTAATTTTTACCTATATATATTCACACAAATGCCTTTGTTTTTTAAAGATATATCAATTTTTTTTAAAACTTGTTATCTTTTAAAATACAATCCAGAAATTTTATAAAATTAATATATTTGGAAAGCTCTTTGAATTTAAGCTAAAAATATCATTATTATCAAATTTGATGTCGTTAAAAGAGTAAAATGTAGTTATACTAGTGGAAATAAACAAAAGTGGGGACGAATGAGACTAGCGAATTAATTGCTCGTCGTATTGAGCTTAACTCGAACCAAAACAGTTTTGACTTCCCTTTTACTCTTACATAAGCTTCGTGATTTTCTCTCTTATTTTTTTGTTTTTGTTTTGATCAACACAACAAATTACTGTATTTTATAAATAATGAGGGCAGGAGAAAAGAATATAGAGAAAAAGAATAATAAAGAAAAGATAGACCAAGGATTTCCACGACCCAAATATTGTATATCAGTACCGTTTTTTTTATTATTATTAAAAGATGAGACAAATATTTCTCTAAATCAGTAGAATTTGATGATCCTAAATAAGCTCTTTAAATTCATAGTTACATTAATTCTTCTAAATTGATAAAATTTGATGATCCTAACTAAGCTTGCACAAGCTCTCTAAATTAATTGGTCTCAAGGCTATGAATTAAAAGAGTTTCTACCTTATAGCTTGTAAATTAGGCGCCATCTTGATCCACCGACCTAAAATATGAGAATTAGCCCTTGTTGGTCTAAATTAAACGTCTTAAGGTTCAATCATGCTCATGGACCAAAGATTCACACTTTAACTAGATAAAAAGTAAAAGAAATCAAACCCTTCTAAGCTCTCCATGTTTCTTAAACCATCATCAGATATGCCGCCTAGTCCACAAACAGGCACAGCCGAATACACAAATTGGTCTTTACATGAAAACAAAGATGATAAGTGAAACCCTGAATTGGATGGATAGATATGCATCATAACCCTTATAAATAGTATAGATTTCTTCTTATTTGTGCCTCCATCCCTCCCTTGTCTGAATGATAAGCAGAAACCAACCAAACCCTAGCAGCATCACCGACAACAAAATACATCTGCACTATGATTTTTCCTCTCCAAGCTGTCAAATCTATTATAATTTTTCCTCTCCAAGCTGTCTCTGGTCTAGGGTCTTCTAAATCCTAAGATCGCAATCCTTACAAAGATCAAGATCAAAATATTGTGAACAATGAGAAAAGGGACAGAGTCGACAATAGTAAAGTTTTACCTGTTCAACCTTTGTATGATATTACTAATCTCATTCTAATAATCCTTTTCTAGTTTCCTTATTCACGGTGTAGTAGTAGAGAAACACCTCTGTAAATATCTGAATATCTAAACGTGATGCAAACTTGAACTCTCTCTGCGAATTAGAGATAAGGGGAGACTGGAGAGAATTGTGATGCAAGGTTATGAGATGGATATCCTCAATGTTAGGCAGAAGTTAAAAGAAACAACGAGGGGGAAGATGAAGGGAAACGATTCTGCCACTGGGAATTCCCAAGAGAGGGAGAAGCATAAGTCTGGTTCATTTTTGGGTCCTTGTCTGCCTGCTATTGCGCAAAGAGTCATCCGAGAAAGCAAGTCGTTGCTGGAAAATTTACATTTGGCAGCTATAGTTTCTACCCCTAAACCTGTTGTAGGTGAGAAACCTCGCACAGTTGTTGGTATGCAAAAACAGAAAGCAAAGATTTTAAAGGACACGAGAGATTATTCATTTCTTTTCTCCGAAGACGCTGAACTTCCAGCTCCCACAAAAGTGTTTCCACCCCTTACTGGCTCTGTACCAAATTCTGATGCTAGATCAGCTAAGTTGACGTCCAAAAGTCAAAAGTCAGTGAGCAGTTCTAGTAGGCCAGTTCATAATTTATTTACCTTATGTAGCAAATCTGCAATACTTCATAATTTAGGCACTCAAATTTCTCATGCAAGGAACATGAACAATTTCGACATACTGTATTGTTGTCTAACTCAGGTGGGGTTGGAATATCCAACATGGTCAGACAGATTTGAAAACTTGTGTCATGCCTAGTACCAGTTTGGACCGTTTGGTTCTCCTAACAAGTGACGTATATCTAATGCGTGTCAAAAAGAGTGGCACCAGAAGGGCTCGCTAACTTACTCATATAGTGCTCGATTCAATCACAAAATAGACCACATGTGAATGAACATGATTGCAGCAAGATAATAGACTAGAAGTTGAATGTTTAGACCACGTTATTCTGAACTCTCTGCAGTTTAGCTAACTAGGCTATAAATTAATATTCCCTCGATGTTTTATACAAATTTCTGCGAATTTAATTTTTCTTCTCCTTGTCCTGCACTCTTGTTCTTTTGAGATTTGTATTAGCCAGCAGGGAACAATAACACTTAAGTATAAGAAAAAAAAGTTGGCACTCTTTTAACAAGTTAGCAGCCTGCATGAAATGGCTTACTGTCTAACTGGCTAGCCCCGGGCTAACTGTCTTAAGGTTGAATCTTGCTGCTCATGGACCTCAGATTCACAATGTAACTCGAGAAATTACAATCAGACCAACAAGTCAAACCCTTTAAAACTCCCCTCGTGTCTCACACAAATAATCTTTACGGTCCACAACAGATGATAAACGGAACCCTAAACAGTAAATCCCTCATCTGTATAACCCGTATAAGTTGGATAGTTTATCTTCTACTGACTTTCATTTGCGCCTCCTTGCTCTCGTCTGTGTAGAGGATGAAACGCATACACTAATCAAACCCTAAACTTGAAAACAATTACAGTACATCGTTAACAAAATCATGGCATATGGTGGTTCACTAGGAGCATCAGCATCAGCAAATTTCATTTGCACTATGATTTATCCTCTCAATGCTGTCAAATCTATCATGAAAGGTTTTCTTTTAGAGCCTCCCTGTCTTCTTATCTAAGGTCTTCATTGTCGGAAGACGGACAAAAAGATATTGGCAAGAATAAGAAGGGCAAAAGAAACTGATGCAGAACCATGGCAGAGTTGAGAATTATAAAGTTTGCATTTTCAACGTTGAATATTAGTACTAATCTTATCTTTTTGTTGGGAGAGGAATACCAGTGTATGTCATCTAAAACGTTCAATTTGTTGATACATGAGTAATCGAAGAGGAAAAATTAATAGAAATTTCCGCACCTTCGGTGTTGCTTAATATACTTTCATAATTTACCTATGGTATGGTTTGTTGTAATTTTAAAAGATCTCATTAGTGAAAAAATCAAAGATCAATGGATGATCTAAGGTTATTAGTTTGTTGTATTAGGATCAGAGCCACATAAGTTGTCTTGTCTGTATTGACATGGTCTTGTTTAGTTTTGGTGCAAATCCATTTCTTCTGCATCCACTCTTTGTTCATTCTCAGCATTTGACTTGGATATGATGAATACGGAAGTAGAAGTGATAATTGTCTTGTCTGTGTATTGACATTGCCTTGTTCACATATCTGTATGTTTAAACCATCTTTCAGTACCAAACATAGTCTTAGAAAGACAGGACTGTTTAGCTTCACTGTGGACGAAGATAACTTACATGCCGTTTCCTTCCAGTTATCCAACTTACATGTCCAAGAACCAATTTATCGTCTACTTGGAAAACTACGCAGCTCGTTTCAAGGCACACAACCGATTAGTTGAATTTCCAGCTTATAGGATTTACGTTATTGAAGCATTTTCCGATCAACTTATTGGATTGGTTACTCTTCTTTGCCCGTCTGGTAATCTTTGGAGACACAACCAAGTATGGAATTGCAAGACCCAAAGAAGGTGTCCTGCTGATTAACAAGAAGTACCAAACATTTCCGGTTGTGGATGTCGGCACCTTTAACAAAATCAAGTCCTGTTTTGTTGCAATTGCCGCTCCTACTCCGGCAAGGATACTTCCCGATTGAACTTCCTATATTTGGTAGACAGCTGTTGAGCCAGCCACATATACATGTCAATCGGAAGTATCCTTGCCGGAGGAGCAGCAATTGCAACAAAACGCGTCAATACACTCAGTTTGCAGCATAAAAAGCTTAAAAATTTAATCAAAAAATTCTATCAACGAAGAGGCGAATAATCAAACGAATCAAAAAGATAATTGAATTTGAATACATACAATTCCTCAAAAATAAATCCATCACTACATATATTCATAAACTTAAACAATGGAATGAAGCCTTAGAAACAAAATATATCAGTACTAGTAGTAGTAGTCATCAGAAAACATGTCGGCGGTGATTTCTTGATCAGTTGAAGTTGTAGTCCCAAATTCATACTCTTGAGAATCAAAATCAAAGACTAACTCATTTATCATCTCTTCATTCAGATAATCATCATCAACAATGTCATCATTACCAGCCGGTAATTTCATCAAAGCAAGGGACTTATCTTCATATGAAGAAGAAGATGAAGAAGCAGCTGTGGTACCGGTCATCTTTAAGACATGAGATCTCTTTGCGACGCACTTCTGGAGTTGTTCCATATCACTTTTCATCTGTTTTAATTCATCCAAACTCAATCCATCAACATATGTATCCCACCAAGATTTATCCTTACCAGGCCCCAAATCATAATTTATCAAAGACTCCAAGAAAACCCCTCTTTTCTTTTCAGCTTCTAATTCATTTTCAACTTCCATATACCTCCTCTGTTCTGGATCGTCATATTTCTGATGAATTTCATATGCTTCACCACTAACAAATCGATCGAGTAGGAGATCAGGATTCCCACAAACATATGGTCTTCCGGCAGGAGAAAAGGCAATCAGTGCAACTTGTGCACCAGTTAAAACAGATAACTCAGTCGCCTTCTTGAACAAACCCTTTCGTCTTTTGGAGAATGTCACTTGTAATCTTGATTTGTCTTTTATTTTTTCAATCTTAATCCTCTTACGACCATCACCTCCTTTTCTCTGTTTCTTCATCTCTATCATCATCACTTGATTCATCATCATCTATTTAGTTCAGCACAGAACAGAGTGTTGACCAGCAAATACAAGTAGGGAGTGGTTCATGGAACAGCTACCTTATATGGAAACTGATATGCCGAAAAAAGGAAACTCAAAAATAGCCGTTAATAGGAAAACACGGTAAACAAAAAAAAAAAGCAACAACAATAGAACTGAGATTAGAAGTTGATTTTCTTCTGTGCTATGGGCAGGCCCGGTACTGAGATTATGGTGCAAACCAAAAATTGTGGCCCCCATAAATAGCAAAAATATGTATCTATATTTTCCTAAATTTTGATCTTAATCTTTTCGTTTTGTGACTAAGCTATGAGTTTTACCGCTTTTAGGTAGATCATTAATCAATCAATATTTTAGGGTCGCATGTCGACTGAATGAAAATAATTTTTAAGGTTGATTTAATTTATTCTGGAGCAAACTAATATATCTAATGAAAATAAAATCGAAAGTGAACACTTAATACATGAAAAAATCTAGCTAAAAAATCTTATCACGAGCCAACTTTTTTTAGTTAAGACATGCTCTTATGCACTAGTCAAAAATCAAAGTCTGCCACTTCTGCATTCACTACGAATCTATGAGTATGGCAAAGTGACGAACATAATTGACAAAATGGAAAATATACTACTTGGACATATGTGATTGAGTCTCTATTAAGCGATAGAAACTTCATCGCTCGATGGCTATTACAACGCATGGAAACAGGTCTAATGCTAAACAATTTTACTTATGCAAAATGTGCAAACCAATTATATTATATGCAGAGACTAAAGTGTTAGAAATCCATGGGCCTAACTAACCTCGAAAACCGGCTTGCAAGGTTAAGATTGCCCAAGGCTTATTAAGCATGGGACCTAGGTTGCCCTAGGCGATGTGGTACTATTTTAAGCTCCCAACTTATAAAGGATTACAACATATAAAAAAGGAAGAAAATATACAAAGATATATGATCATAACTGACCGTAAAACACCTAGATAACAAGGATATATACTCTATAACTGCGTATATACATGCTAGACTGTCAAGATATTATGATATCTTAACACCCCCCCTCAGACTTAAGGTGGTATATAACGCATCTTGAGTATGGAAACCAAGAATTGTAGACGAGGTGCAGGATGTGACTTGGTGAAAAGATCAACAATTTGTAACTCAAACTTCACATAAGGAAGAGTAATTGTACCATGCTTGAAATGATGCCTTGTGAAGTGACAGTCAATCTCTATATGCTTAGTTCTTTCATGAAAAACATCATTGTGAGTAATTTGTATAGCAGCCTTGTTATCACAAAACAGTGGAGTAGGTTTACGAAGATAAATTCCCATGTCAGTAAGAAGCCACTGTAACCATATAATTTCAGATGTGGTATGAGCAAGAGCTCGATATTCTGCTTCAGCACTAGAACGAGAAACTATAGATTGTTTCTTACTCCTCCAAGATATGAGAGAATCTCCCAAAAACACACAATATCCTGTAATTGAGCGTCGATCAGTGACATCTCCTTCCCAGTCAGAATCTGAATAAGCTCTTAGCGTGAGATCAGACTTATATGAAAACTGAAGACCTTGATATAAAGTCCCTTTTAAGTAGCGTAGAATTCGTAAAACAGCAGCATAATGAGTAAAGCGAGGAGCAGAAATAAATTGACTTACTATATGTACTGCATGGCTAATATCAGGTCTAGTAATAGTCAAGTAGTTGAGAGTTCCTACCAGTTGTCGATACAATGTTGGATTGGATAATAGAGTTTCATCTGTTGTACTATGTCTCACATTGACTTCAAGAGGAGTATCTACAACCTTAGTGTATGTGATGCCTGCACGTTGAATGGTTTCGGATGCATACTTAACCTGAGATGCAAAGTATCCATTGTTGAATTTGCTCACTTCAATCCCCAGAAAGTAACTTAAGAAACCAAGATCTTTCATCTAAAAACAAGAACTGAGATATGTTTTAAGATTATTAATTTCTTCAAGATCACTGCCAGTGATAACCATGTCATCAACATATAGAAGAAGGATTACTATCCCTTTGGACGATGATCGAGTAAACATTGCAGAGGCATAAAAGGTTTGTGTAAAACCATATTCAAGAATTGCACTGCTAAACTTCTCAAACCATGCACGAGGTGTTTGTTTAAGTCCATAAAAAGCTTTACGAAGTCTACACACCTGATTTGGAGCATGAGGTAAACCAGGAGGAGGTTGCATATATACCTCTTCTTGTAGTTCTCCATGAAGAAAAGCATTTTTTACGTCCATCTGATGAAGATTCCACTGTTGAACAACATCAACAGCAATGAGTGTACGAACAGTGACCATGCGAGCAACAGGAGCAAAAGTCTCCTCATAGTCAATCTCATATTCCTGAGTATAGCCTTGAGCAACTACACGAGATTTACACCTTTCTATACTGCCATCTGACTTGGTTTTAACTTTGAAAACCCATCTACTTCCTACAACTGACTTTCCAGGTGGGAGATCTACCATGTCCCATGTACCAGCTTCTCTGTGTGATGTCAATTCTTCTTTCATTGAATCTTGTCAATCAGGTGTAGCTGCGGCTTCTGTGTAAGTTCTTGGTTCATAAAATGACATAATAGATGATAAGGAACAATGATAATCTGAGTACTTAGCTGGTGGTCTTCGGTTTCGAGGTGGCAAAACATCATCTTCGGGATCTCTTGTCAGGTCTGCATTATTGGGCCAAGTCACAGAGTGGTCTTGATCTTCAGTATTTGGTGGATCAACAACTAGAGGAGATGGGCTCTCAGGAGTAGAGATAGAGGAAGTGCTAGGATTGGATTCACTAGAAAATGGATCAGAGTAAGTGAAAGACTCAAAATATGAACATTTGCTGCTTGGAAGTGACCAGAAAGGAACTTTCTCCCAGAATGTAACATGACGAGAAACACGAATCTTTCTATTAACTGGATCATAACAACGATACCTTTTTTGTTCAATATCATAGCCAAGAAAGACACACAAGACATTATTTTGACCAATTTTATGACGTTCACGTTCTGGAAGGAGCACAAAACAAGTTGAACCAAAGACTCGAAGCTCAGAATAGTTTGGTTTTTCACCATAAAGATGCTCATAAGGAGATATACCTCCAATAACGGCTGTTGGGACTCTATTGATAGTGTAGACTGCGGTAAGAACTGATTCTCCCCAAAAATTGAAAGGTACAGAACCAGAGATCAACTGAGTTCTAGTTGTCTCTATAATATGACGGTGTTTATGTTCTGCAACTCCATTTTGTTCTGGAGTTTCAGTACAAGATAATTGAAGCATGGTACCTTGAGTTTTAAGAAACTCTTTGAATGGGTTAGAAATGTATTTCCCACCCTGATCAGCACGAAAGACTTTGATTACTTTACCAAACTGAGTTTTTATCATGGTTGAGAAATCAATATATAACTTTAGAAAATCAGCTCAAGAGCTGAATAAATATACCCATGTATAACGCGAATAATCATCAATAAAACTGACATAATATAAAGCACATCCCTTTGACATAATTGGAGATTTACCCCAGACATCAGAGTGTATAAGAGCAAATAGTTTAGTTGAGGTCGAAGTGCTAAGATTAAAGGAAGGAGCTGGTTGTTTTGCCAGTTTACAAGAGATGCAATTTGGTTCTTTATCTAACTGAGTATCTCCTAGTAAACCCTTTTTGATCATATATGAAAGACGAGAAAAGGAAACATGACCTAACCTAGAATGCCAAGACATGAACTGAGATGTAGTGGTGTGAGATGGAGTAGTGGTTGCAGCAACGACATGATTCTGCACTTTTGAGGGAATGATTAGAGATTGGAGTAGATATAATCGGCCAACTCTACGGCCTATCCCAACTAGCTTCCCTGTTTTGAGATCCTGGATAGCACAACCAATAGGAGAGAAAATGATGTTAAAACCTTGATCACACAATTGTCCAATGGAAATAATATTCATTGTGATCTTAGGAACAAGCAAAACATCTGGTATACATATATTATTCAAGACTTTTATCACACCAATATGGCTTGCTGTAACAACAGTCCCATCAGCAGTATGTATCTTAGGAGATACAATGGGATGAAAATTATCAAAGACTTTTGAGTCATAAGTCATGTGATTTGATGCTCCAGAGTCTAGATACCAACCAGTTGAGAAAATACCTGATGGAGCTGAGAAAACAAATGCAGCAGCAGAGTTGTTACTAATTGAGAGTGCCTGCTTGATCATTTCTTGTATCTCAGCAAGATTTGGCACTGAAGTTGATGAGTCATAGCTTGTAGATGTTGGTTGTGCAGTTTGAGTTGATACAGACGAGGCTGGTGCAGCAGTGTATCTGGTTTGCCCACCAAATCTTGTTTGTCCACCATATGAATTCTGCCTTCTCATGTTCCTGTATGATGGAGATGTACAATTCCTTCTGGAGTGTCGCATTTCCTTGCAGTAGTTGCATTGAGTTGTAGGTGTATCTGGTGGCACTGGTACTGGTGGAAGAGTACAATTTCTTTCCATGTGACCAAATTTCTTACAGTTATTACATTGAACCTAAGACAAGTCACGTTGTGTTGAATTATTTGTTGGATTACTTCTCTGGAAGTTGAAAGTTGGTCGCGAAGAAGGCATAGCAAACACTCCTGAAGGTTCTGGCTTGATACGTTTCCGTGTTTCCTCAGTAATAAGCTCTGACAAAGCAGACTCAACAGATGGAAGAGGTGAGCGATGAAGAATAGCACATCTAACTGACTCATAATTATCTTGTATTTCCATTAAAAGTTGCACCACTCTTGTTTCTTCTCTATACTTTTCCCACAATTCTAGATCAGTTGTCCATTTTGGCTCCATAAGAACCAATTTATTCCAGATTACAGACATTTCAGAATGAAAATCAGAGATAGACTGATCATTTGCTTGTTTCATGGAACGTATATCTTGTTCAAGTTTATATCTTTGAGCAAAGTTCATTCGTGTGTACCTTTTTGAAATAAAATCCCATGCATATTTTGCAACATCAAAACTGGTAAGTTGCATACTGATTGAGGTGATAACAGTGTTGCCGATCCAAGTTAAAATCTTGTGATTGTTGATTTCCCATATTTCATTGAGATCAGTTGTTGAATCCTTGTCTTTGCTGGTGAAGCTGCTTGTTTTAGGACACTTCTCTGTTCCATCAATATATTTCCACATACCTTTTCCTTTGAGAAAACTCCTCATAAGAAAAGACCAATGAGTATAGTTTGTTCCATCAAATTTCGTAGTGATAGGTTGAGAATCTTCTCGAGACATGTTAACAGATTTGAAGAAGTAACCTGATTTTCTGACTTTAGGGTTTTGGGTAAAGATTGAGAACCACAGGAATTGAAAAGGTATTTTTCTCTGAATAACTAAGACTAAAGTTGTTTCAAAAAAGTTATGCAGCGGAGGAATGGATCTCAGATTGTTGCTGGCTATGATGCCATGATAAACATGAGCATAGAGAAAGACAACAACTCTGAATGAGATAAACTCTCTCTGTGTATTGCAATGGGTAAAAGCTGTCAACTTATAAAGGATTACAACAGATAAAAAAGGAAGAAAATATACAAAGATATATGACCATAACTGATCGTACAACACCTAGATAACAAGAATATATACTGTATAACTGCGTATATACATAAAGTATTACTATTATCAAATATAACACCTAGATAACAAGATATTATGATATCTTCACATAAAGCAGTAAAATATCTGGTCATCAACCAAGATTTTGACAACTTAAAGTATTACTATTATCAAATATAACACATTCTTCTACTAGTGGCATTTCAATTTTTAATAGTACTATTTGTTGCAAGTTTTAGAGCGAACCAAACTTCTTCATTTATACGTATCTCAACCCATCTCATTTGAAATTTCACAAACGTTCATATTGTCTAACTACATAATGTGGTCCCCAAATATTTGTGGCCCAATACCTTGCATGGTCTGCTTGGTTCCAGGGTCGGCCCTGAAGCCTATGGAAAAGGATGCTTGGTTCTAGTGCCGGCCTTAGCTATGGGAATTCCTTTTCCACAAAATCAGATTCAGAATCTTCTGACTTGTATGAGTCATAAGAAAGTGCAACAGCAGCACTAGACTCAAGGTCGACGGCCGGCCACCAGCAACCTTTGTCGATAAAACCCTAAGGGTTGTATCTTTCCGTCTTCATCTTGTTCTCATCCTGCAGTATTTGGTATTTAACACTTCAAACCACTCTTTGACGGCAGTGGTTGATGTTGAGGGAATAAAGTTTGTTTGGTGGAACACATTACGGGTGAAGTCCTTCAATAAAAACCGCGAAGCGGGACTAAATAAAAACCATACTCTCATATTAACTCCCTTAAATGGGACCCCATGTTTTCCACTGACCTGTGGGGCCCACCACACATGTGTGTGCGCGGTTCCTAAGTATTTTAAAACCATGGTTCATTTAGAACCACTGGGGTCGAAGATATGCCAGATTAACAAACTCGATCTCGGTTAGCGTGACCACAATAATTTGAGCTTTTACCAGCCAGTTAAGAAAAATGTTGTCAGGACGAAGACTCCCGATGACCCATGAAATTCGTTCTTTTACCGTGGTAATCCCCTCCACATTGATGAGTTCGTAGGGTGAAAGTGCAAGAGAGGAAGCATTTCTTCATCTCCAAATTGGAAAATCACATGCTTTAAATTCTTATAAATTAGGTTTAGCCCCCTTTGGTTCCGCCACTGTTTCCGACCAAAATTCCCTGAAAATAAAATGGAGTACAGTTATATGCATCAAATCTGGGGAATCCCCCGAAATCTATATCGTATTCTAAACAATAAATAAAATATATAAACACAACAATATCGTAGATTAAACTAAAATCCTAAAGTTTTCGTGAGAGATATAGAGGTCAAACCCTATTTTAAAACAAAAATCCTACCAACAATTACTTTTCTTATCTCCGGTTACTAGGCTAAATATGACCGAAAAACTTATTTTGTTTCCACTCTAAGCCTGTTGCCCCACAACCTATTTAAACTCCTATTTTAAATTGTGAATTGAATCATAACTCGTTTTTTATTTTTAAGAATCGAATCGTATGTTGAATCGTGAATCGTAGATTCATGGTTAATTCTATAATTATTTATTATAACAACCTTTGGTATAAATTAATAACATTTGACGTCTAAATTTTAATAAATAAAAAATATAGTTGAATGTAATCATCGTTACAGGCAGTACGAGTTCGAACTCGCCGTCTTCATTTTAATATCAGATTTTCAACTTTATTCAAATAGGTCTGGTCAGAAAAATTGTCCTCATTTTGATGTAAGATTTTCAACTTTATTCAGACAGGTTTGACCGAAAAAATTCAACTAATTACAACAGTCTATAACATATATTAAGCCAGTAATCAGAGGCAGTAAGCCGGTTCTGAGTGATAAATCTAAGATGCCAGAGTCAAGAATCTAGTAGCATTCTTTGAAATCAGCATGGGATGCGATGGAAATAAAGAAAAGTGGAGACAAATGGAGATTCATAGAGACTAGTGAATAAATTTCTCGGTATATTGAGCTTAACTCGAACCGGAACAATTTTTGACTTCCTTTTACTCTTACATAAGCTTCATAACCTTTTCTCTCATATTTTTGATGAATACAACAACAAAAAAAATATATAAATAATGAGGGTATGTTACATGGAGAAAAGGAGAAAAGAGTAGAGAAAAAGAAAAAAGTAGAAGAAAAGATAGACCAGGCATTTCTACTCTAGTCGACAAGAGAGAAAATCATTAATTCGGGTCGAAGCTTCTGTTGGCCAAGATCCCAAACCACCAGAACTGCCCGAAATTGAGGAAGACCTCAACTAACAAAGTGTAGTTATTTTCTATTAATTAACTACAATACATACCCTAGTTATAGTATAGATTCTAAAACATAATGCCTCTAAGGGTTAGTCTAATGGAGGACGGAAAGGGTGAGTGGAACAGTTGTGCCACGTAGGTCAGAGGGAAGGCCTGAGTGTTATGGTGAGGAAGCGAAATAAAGATGAGTTCTCGCCCAAAAATATTTTATTTATATAAAATACTAAAGCTAAGTCCTAAATCTGGTTTTAATATTCCTTCCATTCCATTTTAGATGATGTTTTGGGAGTTTTCATGCAGATTAATAAATGGAGAAAGATGTGAAAAAGAATTTACGTATGCCTTGAGAAAAGTCTTCGAACATTAATTGCTATTAATATATTTATAAATACACTTATTGTTCCAAGACAAAATGCTAGGATATTGTTATTAGTTTTGTGGAAAAAAATATGAAAACGATAAAGTAATGTGGAACAAAACAGTAACCCTAGACACTCATGTAAAGTGGAACGGAGGGAGTATATTCGATTAGATTTTTTTTATAAAAAAAAATATTTTTCACCTTTTTTGGCTAGGATTTTTCCCTCGCTCCTATCTAAATTCCTTCCAACATTCTCTGCATGGCCAGTCACATATGTCACTGCAAGCCGAATTCTTTCTGGTGGATCCCTTTGTTGAGCACACGAAGTTCAGGGAGGTTTATCCACATTTTAGATAAACATGCATGGTTCAGACTTAGCTTACTAGTCATGAGCATGTTTAGGAGGCCGAGAAAGAGGCATGTGACGTAAATGAGGCTTATGGCTAGATCTTATGTTGTTACAAGACTTTTAAATAAGCTTGTAGTGCTCAGAAAGATCTTGTGAAGTCGTCTGGGGATTTGCTCATAGACTTTGAGTTTCTTTCAGTTTGGGAGACCGAGAATGAGGATGATGACATCCTTTGTCTATATAGGACTGTCTCAGTGATATTTTACCAATATATCTCGCGTTTGGTTGTATTAGATATCAATCCATGATTATCTTCATATTATGGGGGTAACTATGACTAGTGAATCTCAAAACGATGTTTTAGGAGTCTCTTGCATGGCACTGTCGCGCCAGATGATATAAAATGCCAAAATGTCGAAATCACCTCTTAATTAGATAATTTTAGCGACAAAGTGGCAGACCACCAATGTTGCATTTAATTGTGCCTTCCTGCGTACCTTTTTTTGTACCTCGAATGGATCAAGCACGAATGGTAGTTCATCAGCGCCAGGATAGCAACCAAATCCAACTCGTGTTGTAAGGCTAAAACCACTAAAACCTAGTACGTATATGCCAAAGGGTCTATTACAAGATATTCACCAGATTGTACATAACTGACACTTCCTCGGGTAAGCAATACGGCATAATGACGCCTTCCCTGTCATATATGCTTTACCAGCTAAGCTTTATAGCTTATTGGTGCATTTCCTCTTCAACCAACATCCCTTCCCTATATATATGTTTAATTGACATTTTAATATTTAGAAAAAGGGGAGAGGATAAACATGTACCAAGTCCACCTGATTTCACCACAATGAGTTTCAGAAATTTTACCATAGTGGTGCATAACCAGTTTGTCATGATGCCCAACTTGAGTACTGCACCATAACGGTGCAATATTGCTCTTGGCAAGCTTCCCACTTGGGTGATGCATCATTTTGGTGTAGTATCGCACTTAGCCAGCCTCTTACTAGCATGATGCACCATTGTGGTGCAATATCACACTTAGCCAGCCTCCCACTGGCATGATGCATCATTGTGGTGCAATATCGCACTTAGGCACCTCCCACTGACATGATTCATCATTATGGTGCAACTTCTGTTCTGGGATAACATGCCCTTAACGCGTAAAACAAGATTTGAGATGAAGCTTCATCTCATTGAATGACGCATCTTTGAGCATATGTCATGCGAAAAATGTGAGTGTACATAACTACTTCATGATGGAGGATGAGTTATTATCCTACTTATATACATAAAGGGACAACAATTAGTTCTTTTAAAAAAAAAGAAATTAGTTGTTAAGTTGAAGTATGCTACGGAGGTAAACAAAAAATAACTTATAAGCATGCTAGAATCGGCCGATATGTAAGGACATATATAGACCAATTGTGACTTTGTAGTTTTTGGCAAAGTGAATATCGTTTACAATCGTCATATATTCATGTCCATATCTGCTAATTGTAGCTTAAAAAACTGCTAGAAAACAACTGCCACGAAACCTAGGTCTTTAGATGATAATTCTAGCGATAACTAGGACACAACGTGTCGGAATTGAGATTCTAGTTTGCAGAAAATCCTCTATTTATAACGACGAACAAGACAAGGTGGATACAATAAAACCGAAGTCTGTGAACTAGATTCCATGTTGTGTACTATCATGATATTTTGTACAAATTTATGTGAATTTAGTTTTTGTTCTCCCTTGTTTTTTTTCTTCCCTTATTCATTTGAGATTTGTACTCGCAATCAACGATTCTAAGTATCAAATAAAAAATTGCCATCTTTAAGTCAAGTTAATAGCTGGGTGAAATGGCACTTGATTTGGTTTATTATGCAGTTTAATGTTTGGGCCGCACTCTTTCTAACTAGCCTAATTGATTAGGAAGGATGTTACAAGGAGTTATTAAAATTTCACGACCCAAATATTGTATATCAGTACACTTTATTTTTTTTAAACACGAGGCCAACTTTACTAAAAGAGGAGATACATATTTTTCTAAATTGATAAAATTTGATGATTCTAAATAAGCTCTTTAAATTAATAATTTCTCTAAATTGATAGAATTTGATAATCCTAAATAAGTTTGCACAAGTTGAAATTTAACGAGTTATATTATTATATCTCTAAATTAATTTAAAAAATTGGTCTCAAGACTATTAATTTAAAAAGTTTCTACAATGCAGGTAGTGTTCTTCGTTATGCTTGCAAATTACACACCAGCTTGATCCACCGACCTTAAGTATGAGAATTGGGCACCTGGCTAAGTGGTGGACTGGCCCTAGTTGGTCTAAATTAAACGGCTTAAGGTTGAATCATGCTCATGGACCACAAGTTTCTCAAACCCATATAATCATCAAGGTCCACGGTAGATATGCCCGCCCAGTCCACAAACATGGTCAGTCAAATACACAAATTGGATCTTTAAAAGAGACAAGATGATAAGTGAAACCCTAAATTGAATGGTTAGATATGCATCATAAACCTTATAAAGAGTATAGCTTTGTTCTGCTGCCTCTTATTTGTGCCTCCATCCTTCACTTGTCTGAATGAAAAGCAGAAACCAACCAAACCCTAACTTTCAAGACAAATACAGTAGATCGCAGCAACAACAACAAAATCATGTCAACCGACATTCAAATAGCAGCATCACTTACCATAAAATACATTTGCACTATGATTTTTCCTCTTCAAGCTTTCAAATCATTCATGAGTTGAAGGCAATCAACTACCTGAACACCGGTCTCTGGTCTTGGGTGATCTTGCTTCCAAGATCTTGATCCTTGCAAAGATCAAGATCTAAATATTGTGAACAATGAGAAAAGGGACAGAAAAACTGATGCAGAACCATGACAGAGTCGACAATAGTAAAGTTTCAACAATGCCTCCAGCTCCTCCAGTTCGTCCCGGTTCCCTGCTTCAAGGCGTTCTCCGGCACCGTCAAAACTCACTTGTCATCCATGCGGTCGTCCCAATCATGAAGCACCAGATTGTTGGAATAAATTTGATCGCAGTTTTCGTCTTACGCGTCAACCATCAGCTTCCGCACCGCGTGCCTATACTGCTCATACTGGGTTGCTTCCAATTCCTTCATGGACTTCTGATAGTGGTGCCACATATCATATAACGAATGATCTTTCCCGCCTTCAATTTTCAACCGAATATACTGGTCATGATCAAATCCAGATGGGTAATGGTTCTTCTATTCCGATTTCTAATATTGGATCTTCTGTTTTGAGAACTCCCAACCGTAAGTTGCAGCTTCGTAATGTCCTCTATGCACCCAAAATTTCTCATAATCTCTTGTTAGTTTCTCGTTTCACTGCTGATAACAATGTCTTATTTGAATTTCATCCGTATTTTTGTCTTGTGAAGGATCGATATACCGGGAAGGTTCTTATTCGCGGCCGTAGGAGGGGTGGTCTTTATCAACTCGATGGTTCATCTAAGTCTCCTCAAGTTTGCATAGGAGAACGTGCTTCCTTACAAGATTGGCACTCTAGATTGGGTCATCCAATGATGCGTACAGTTCGTAAAGTCGTTTCTCAGTTTTCACTTCCATTTTCTAGTCAGACTATTAACTTTTGTTCTTCTTTTCATGAACATAGGAGTCATAAGTTATCTTTCAATCCTAGTAAAACTACTTATTTGAATCCATTAGATTTAATTGTCTTCGATGTGTGGCGACCTTCTCATATTTTATCTAATGATGGATACAAATATTATATCATATTTATTGGTGCGTTTAGTCGTTTTACTTGGATGTTTCCTATGTATCAAAAGTCTGATGTCTTCTTTATATTCTTTTTGTTTCTAAAGCATGTTGAAAATCTCTTTAATCGAAAAATCAAAAATTTTCAATCTGATAATGCTCTTGAGTATCGTAAACTTACTCCGCATCTTCAACAACTTGGTATTTTTCATAGATTTTCATGTCCGCATACTTCTGAACAAAATGGTTTAGTGGAACGTCGTCATCGTCATATTCGTGAAACTGGTCTTACAATTCTAAACATGGCTTATGTACCTTCCTCGTATTGGTATGATTCTTTTTACACCGCTTGTTATTTAATGAACCGTGTTCCTTCCACTTCTATCAATAATTCTTCTCCCTATGAAGCTCTTTTTGGTCTTCCACTAGACTACACTTTGCTTCGTGTGTTTGGTTGTCTGTGTTATCCTTAACTACGACCATATAGGTCTCATAAGATGGAACCGCTTTCTTTTCCTTGTGTTTTTATTGGGTATAGTCCATCCCAAGAAGGCTACAAATGTCTTCACATTCCTACAGGACGAATTTATGTCAGTCGTCATGTTGTTTTTGATGAGACCATTTTCCCTTTTGCGTCCGCATCATCACCTTCTCCGGCATCGACATCTTCACAGGTACCTACTTCTACTTCCCTGAGCTTGTCTTCACCACCGACGTTACTAGAAAATTCAGTTGCTACTGATCAGCTTCTCCATGATTTGTCTGCACTGTCACCTGGAAGTACTCAAAATAGTGTCTAGCCATCAGCACCCTGCTCTAACATACTCTGCTCTCATCTGCAGTCGCCAGCACCTAATACTGCCAAAACTTCCTTCCATGTACAGCTGCCAGAAATCCAATCTACAGTCGTCAGCTCTGTCAGCAATGGTTTTTATATGCAACCGACAACGTCTGTACATGCTGACGTTGGTCAGACTTTACAGCCGCCAAACTCTTTACAGCTGTAGTTGCAGGAAATCCTACACAACACCCCTCATATGATTTCATTATTAATCAACTCATTTTTAGGTTTACACTCTTAATTTTATTGATTAATCTTTTAATGTTCTTACAAGAAAAGATAATGAAATCAAGAATGATCTCTGCTCTGAACTTTCTCTCTCCTATTTACTTGTTTCTTACTCAGAAAAGATCTCCCCCCTTCTTTACAACTCGAACGATTATTTATAAGGATATACATAGTGGATGACAGCTAATCTGTCTTTTATTTTCGGGTATGGTTTGCGACATTCTCGCAATCTTACACATGTTAATTTCGCAAACTCTCTAATTTTCGCAGAACTATCATATCTTTCTCGTAATCTTTGGTGACGTCATTTATTTTATCATTTCTGAAATTGTTCTGCAACGTTGTTGTTCTGTGTCATTGATAATTTCGCTGAAATATTGTCGTTGCGAGATTCTGATCCTACATCTTGCCTCTTCTCATATCTTCTCTGCAAAGTAGAGAATGATGTGAGAAATGCTGCAGATGTTCATCTTTTCATATTCTGCATTTATCACACGTATTCTTTCTTCCATTTGTTTCTTGACACGTCTTTTGTAACAACTACTTTTCAACCGCTCACGTCTCTTCGTATTAATTATGTTTATTTCTTCGAGTAAAAAAAATCTCCTTTACATACTCTTCTTTCCATTTTTTTTTACTTTCTCTTCTATTTTTATTCTCTCATCTCTACAACTTTGTTATTCTTTTGCAAATTCTGCAGCTTTAATTTTTTCCTCCTTCAATCCTCTTACTTTTCATACATTCTCATACTCTACATTCAAACATGGCTCCAAGTGGTCATAGATATGAAAAGAATTTACAGGATGTCCAAAAAGATCTTGCTGATAAAGGTTTCACACTCTCCACCATTCCTGGTGAAAATGCCAAATCAATTCTTTCTGTCAAACTTTTCTCTGATCAGTATTGTGATGATCAATCAATCATAATTTCGCTAGGTTAGATTCTCGCAGGTCTCCCTATTCCTCTTTATAACCCAGATCTTCCTTTATTTTATGAAATTCTCGCTCACTAGGGATTTTCGCGAGCTATTTTCCAACTGAGTGGGGACTGCATCCGTATGATGCTAGAGTTCGCTAATCGTGGTGCTAGTAGAGGATCTCTTTACTCCAAAGAACTTAGGGATCCTAAATTCTCAAACCTAGAGATAGTTGCTGAAAAATACACAGTAGAAAATTTCTTTGAGAACTATGAACTTATCTCCATGAAGAAAGAGAATACGCGCTGGGGTATTCGCTTAAAGAGAAAAGATAACATTGATGAAGCCAAAATTCTCATGCAAGATATTGATTGGCATTCTGGTAAAAACACAACTCCTCGCCAATCCAAAGATGATAAATGGTGTGTTTTTCCTTTAATGCTAAAAGGACCCTACATTGCTGGGTCAAATGTTCTTCCTGCGAATCTCGCTGCTTATCAACCTTGGGTCTTCTCTTGGCCCGAAAAGGAGAAAGAGGTATGTTTCTTCCCATTTAACTCACTTTATATTTCTTTATTTATTTTTCTTATTCTGTTCGCTAACTCTTGCGACATTCCGCAGATTCAAAAACTGAAAGATAGTTATAACAGGACTGGGAAGTCTAGTACTCTGTTAGCTCTTCGCTCATACACAGATGAGGTAAGAAATTTTCTCTTATGATTTTAAACATTATACTGTTACTTCCATACTTCAATTTCTTATTTCTATCTGTGTGTAAAGATTATTGCTGAAGTAGAAGAATCTGTCGATGTTGCGAAGATTGGTGATAAAGGTAAAGGTGCTCTTCGCAGGGAAAAATCAACTGGTCCTCCTCCAAAGAAAAGTAAAGTTCATTCTTCTTCTCCTTCAAATATTCTTCCTTAATAAAATTCGACAAGGGTGATGAGAACAGCGATGATCTTGCTGCAAGTGAAGATTCTCCACCTGAATCTTCTATGGCTAATCTCCCTGGCCTTTTTTCTGATTCTCTTCAAGGAATGGGAGATAGCCAATTCGAAAATACCTGCAAAGCTCTCGCTACCCTTTGTGATGTCCCTTTACTGGATGGTGATAGCTCTCTTCGTGGAGTTTCTAGATCAGTGACTCCCGACTTCTTGCATTCTCTCAATAGTCTGGTATACTTTTATCCTTTTATTTCTTCATTGTTATAACTCAAAATTTCTTTCTATATTAATATTTTTTATATTTTTTCGCAGGCTGGAAAAGCTTCTTTTGCTGTTGCCTCAGATCTAGAGAGAAGACGTGAAAATCTTGAAAAGAAGAATCTTCAATTTCGCAAAAAGAATGAAGAATTAGAAGTTGGAGTTAAAGGTCTTCGCGAGAAAAATAGACAACTAGAAATTGATTCTTCTTCGTATAAGAAAAAAATTTCTAGTCTTCAGCAAGCTAATAATCAGCTTTACGGTATGTTGCTTTTGTTTTTTCCCTTTATTCATTCATCATGTTGTTTTATCTTATTTGAATGATCCTTTTTGCAGACATTTATGGTCTTTCTGATGAAGCTACCCTTCTTCGTTCATTTCCTAATGCCTTGGATAATGATACCCTTCTTGAACGTCTTAACAATTCCTTAAACATATTTTCAAATGATAGAATTTCATCTCTTTCTCTAAATGATCTTAGATCTAAATTTCGCCTCTTAGAAATTGATCACAGATCTAGTTTAGGCTTAGCCAACCGATTTAAGCGTCTCCTTCTTGATTCTAAAGAGAAAGCCAATGAATTAAGAACCAAAATTAGCGGTCTCATAGATGATAAGGACCGCATCTCTGATCAAGGTGCCAAGGCTTTGGAAAAATTCCAAGAGGTTCTTCTTGAAGTTCAACTAGAACGAGATGAAGCTAACCGCAAGAATATTGAACTCTGCGAAAGGGAAAATCAAATTCGTTCTCGTCTTCTTATAAGTAGTGAGGATGAATTTGTTTGGGCTACGAAAATCTTAGATGATGCTAGAAAAGATTTAGGTGTAAATGTTAGTCTCCAAGTTGAGCATACAGCCTTGATTAGAGATATGATTTCTGACAGAGAAGGTTACTAACTGCTATTCTTTACTAATCTTTTGCTTCTTATGAATTCTCATCAAGTTAATAATTGATTATCTCTTGTTCGAAGATTCTGAAAATAGATATCGTGAAAAGATTGAAGAACTTGAAGCTGAAAAGGAGGAACTCGCAAAGAATCTTTCTTCTCGCAACGACAAGTATTCTAGATTAAAGAATCAAATCAAGATCACTGTTGCGAATTTTAAGAATGATGCTATGCATTTTCGCAATCAAACTATCCAAATGGTTTGTGACGATCATAATATCCCACATTCTGATTATCCTTGTCTCTTGGAAGAAATCCCACAGAATACTCTCAGTTTAATTATCTCTGATAGGGAAGCTGACGATGAAGAATCTGATAGTGATGGAAGTTCTGATGGTGATGAAGATTATTCTGACGCAGACGAAGAAGAAAACAAGTCTGATGAAGATAATGAAGGATTAACTAAGAAATAGTCTTTACTTCTTTTTTTGATTCTTTGAAATACTTGTACATTTATTTCTTCTTTCTGTATATTTGTGTTTCTTTCATTTTGACCTGCATTAAATAAAACAATTCTTCTTTGCAATAAAGTTAATCAATATAATCATTTATTCTTGAATCTTTGAGTAAATCTCTCATATGGAGACAAATAACATTTTCTAATTTCATACATTCCCATACTTGCCTCTGTTATTTGAATCCAAATGAGAGATTTCATAACAAAATTCTTATTGTATAACTTCGCAATCTTATGCGAAGTAAATTTTGTTTCTTTTCAAAATCTCATTCCTGTGTGGTCTTATTTTGCCTTCCTAATTAAAGGTCTTATTATTCCACCTCTTGTCATTGCGACAAAATCGCAGGACATCCTTGCACTCTCATGCAAAAGCCCATTGATCTTGCCTTAACTTTGTCTTTTGTATTATGGCCTCTTCAGGAATGTTGCGACGATATGACAGGCCTAAATATTCTTGTGAAAATGAAGCCCCATGACATTGTCGTCTTGCGACGAAATCGCAGGACGTCTTCGCATTTTCATGCGAAAACCCATTGATCTCGTCTTACCCTTTTCTTTTGTATTATTGCCTCTTCAGGATTGTTCCAAAAATATGACAAGCCTTAATATCCTTGCGAATAAAAAGCCTCATGACATTTGCGTCTTAAGACACTTATCAGCTCCCTAATGGAGGGTGCCGCCCTTATCTCCCCCCTGGTTACCCCTTCAAGGAGGCGTACTTTTACCATACAAGGTTAGATCCTCCCATCCAGTCTTAACAACAACCAGTTGTTTTCGCAGACTCTTATCCCTTTTACCTATAGGGCTTATGGTTACGAGACTGCACCCTAAGTGGGGTTTTCTTCAGTCCGAGTGCAGTATAAGCCAAGACTTGTCAAGAATAGCAAAGTACGCTTCAAACGTCCCTGGCACTCTTGACTCAACCGTGTACCTCGGCTCCTTGATCAGATCTGCACTCCTTGGGAGAGTCCTTATTACCTTAGTCGCCCAACTTAAGTCATATGCTTAAGCTGAGAATCCAAGGTGCCTCTCCCGGATAGGCTTTATTGACCCCAAATCTCCATGACTCAGGTTCCGGTGGCGGTGTAGCCTTTCCCTGAGCCATGCAACAGGTACCCCCTTATATGACGTACTTTAGGTCTTACATTTGCCTCTTGTGAAATTGCATTCGCGAACTAGGGTGTACGCCATAAAGGTTTGCCTTTTTTTTTTGTCATTTTTCTCTGATTGTCTTCTGTAAAATTCATTATCTCTGCGAGGGTCTCGCAAATCATCATATTGTATCAGAATTTCGCAATCTCAATTTTGCCATTCAATCAAATGTATTTTTGAGAATTTTGCTTATTGCGAGAGTATCGCAACAACTTAATCATTCATACATTTCTTGTTTTTATTACCTTTGTCATCCCCTGCTTCTTTATTATTTTCTTCTACTGCTTCCTTAGTAGTGGTATGTTCATTATCTTTATTTTGAGCTAGCATTAGTTTCGCAACATCTCTTCTCCTTTCCTTTCGATTGTATCCACCATCAACCTCTCACTTCTTTGTGTATCTTTGATTTTGTGTCGCCAATTTTCCTTCTTGTTTGCTCTTCCTTCGCAATATTCTATCTCAGTTTCGTAACACCTCTTTCCTTCAACCCAGTCTCCCTTTATGATTCCTACACCACTGGGTGAGGGAACTTGATGCACTGGTGAAAAGTTGAAGCTACACCTAGAATCTCATGTAGCCAAGGTCGGCCAATTAACGCATTGTAGGGTGATTCTACATCAGCGACACAGAATAAGATTTCAGAAGATATTCCCTTCAATGGAATTCGCATAGTAACCTCCCCTTTAGGCTTGTTAGCAGTACCATTAAAACCATATATCTTATATGTTGACGGTATAAGATCATCATCTCTTCCACCCATGGTTTTATAAGTATGATAAAATAAGATGTTCACAGAGCTTCCAGTTTCAATTAGAATTCTATTGATTGCCCATGAATCTTCAGCTTCATCATCCTCATCTTCTTTCGGTTTTTGATTAATTTCTAATTTTACTACCAATGGATTGTCATGCACCTCTTCTCCTTCGGGAATTTCTTCTGCGGTAAAAGAAATGATCTGTTTCTGCCATTCCTCTAGTGGCGAGATTTTCGCAATATTCATAATTTCTCTTCCATCATTATTTCTTGCGAACACTCTACTCAAAACATTATCATGAAAATCTTCAATTGTCTTATATGAATGTACGATAGAGTGACAGAATAGATTTTTTTGCTTTTGCACCAACTTCTATGAAGAATGTTTCTTTCTTTTTCATCGTATTCATTTTGTGATGTTCTGGTGGTGGTGGCAGTGGTTGAGATTATGGATGCCCTACCAGAAAGTCGTTTAGTTTTCCTTGATCTATCATTCTCAAAATAATTCTTTTTACATTTCTGCAATCATTTGTGGTATGTCCATGAAAATGATGATAAGAACAAAACTCATGACTTCTGTGGTTTGGAGGTGGTTCCGTTCCCATGTTCCATGGTGTTGGTATATTCTTCATCAATATTATAGCTTCCCATATCTTCTCCACACTTGCATTTAGAGGTGGCATCTTGATTTCTTCCCATACTACCTTGTTACCTCCTTGTCTTCTATTATAGTTTTGTCCTTGACCTCCATAAGTTTCTTGCGGTTGATCGAGTCTTTGAATTTTGTTATTTCCTCCACGATTGTAGAAATTTCTTTCTATTTCATACTCTTCTTGATCTCGTCTTCCCATAGCTACCAGTTTCTGTTGATTGTTACTTGTCACCTTCTCTTGTTGTACTTTCGAAGTATTCCCCACTGTGTTTATTAGTTTGGGTAATAAGCTTGCATTCGCTGTTTGTGAGATGGTGTTCGCAACTGGATATGTGAGATGGTGTTCGCAACTGGATATGATCAGTCATTGTGATTGTATTCTAGACTCTGAAAATTTGGACATACAATAGGTTTGTTGCGAACATAGCATTGATAAATGATAATAGAAGATATCTCTCATCTACACGGAAAGCCATTTCGCTACACATAGTTCTCCATCTTTTAGTCAGGTGTTTCAAACTTTCGCCAATCCTTTGTTTTAATCCGAACACATCTTCTATACCAGGTCGCGAGGAATTATTACTTATATACGCCCCCAAGAATGTAGTCTGCAAATGATTGAAGGAGGTTATTGTGTTCTTTGGTAGACCTTCAAACCATTTTAACGCCTCTCCTGTTAAGCTGGATTGGAAATATTTGCACAATACGGCATCATGATTTTCCCATTCTAACATGCACCTCACATAGGCTTTAATGTGTTGAATTGCACAAGTTGTTCCATCAAAAATGCTGGTTAATGCGGGCAAATTTCATTTCGGTGGTATTCCTCCTAATTGTCCTTTCCTTGTAAATGGAGTTTTCGCAGCTTCTTCTATTGCTTCATCCAATTGTCTTCTACCTACTTCTCCTCTCTTATTTAGCATTCCTCTCATTTCTTCTAATTCTTTCAAGATTTGTTTATTTAAACCTGAATCTTGATCCATTGGTCTCTTTAATTTCGCCTTTCTTCTTCTGCGTTCATTCTATCTTCTCTCGCGAAATTTTGCATTTCTTCTTCATTATCCTCATCTCGTCTTATTCTGTGATTCTCTTCCTCATCTCTATCTTGAATTCGCATATGATGATGCCTTTCATTTTCGCCTCCATGATTTTGTTCATTTCTTATCAATTCAACTCGCTGTCTTTCAGCCATTCTCTTTACTCTATCATACTCTTCATTGAGATTACCGTTATTCCGGTTTTGTGTACGTATTCTTTCTCGATTGTCATGATTGTTCTGGAGAATTGTCTCCTGAAGCTCTTGTTCTTCCATTTCCGCTCTCAGTCTTTCACATTTGCAAATTAAACGTGCTTGTTCAGCATAATGTCTTTCAATTTTTTCTTCAATTGTCTGTTGATTTCTTTGAGTTTCTCTCACATGTAAAATTCTTTTTCCTTCCTATCGATTTCCTTCGCCATCTTGGTCATTTCGTCCCTCATGTTGTTCGTTCTCTTGATTTCCACCATTTTGCCCATCATCAAAAGTTTCATTTTGTGGAACGTAACGATCATCGGCTCTTTCTCTATTTTCACGATATTCTTCATTAGGATTTGATATTTCTTCTTGAATATTGTTTCCAGCATTGATTGTGGGTGAGTTTCGCCTCATTTCTCTTCTAGTCGATCTTGAATATGATTTTGTAATACTTCTCGATCTTCTATTTTGTAGTCTTATATTCTCCATCCTTAATTCGTGATTTTTCCTTGTTAAATTTGCATGTTCTTCTGCCTCAGCTCTTCTTTCTTCATGTATTCTTCGTCTCAACGTTTCCAATGCTCCAACTTCCTCATCTCCATGAATTATTCCTTTATCTGCTTCTTGATTTCTCTATTCCTGTCTATAATTTCTGTTTTGTTGCTCTTCTTTTACTTCTTCTGTCGAATTTGATTGTCAAGTGTGTACGCTCACCCTATCATAATCTGTATTCCTCCCTTGAACTAGTGTTTGTTGAATTGGTGGTTGAATTTTATTTTCTCTATTACTTCTCATTCTAGTAGATTCTCCCATTTCACTTCTTTCTCTTCCATCAATTCTTTTGCTTCTTCTAACAATGGTCGGTTGTTCGGATGTATTTCTTCTTCTAGCCATTTCTTCAATGTTAACAGTATGGCAAGAAATTATAGAAAATTCTTAATCTATCACTCTAAATTTTCACAAATCTCAATATCAATCTTCAGATTTTTCTAAAATAATCTTCAACACGTCCCTGTTTCTAGCGCCATTATGTAGTTGCAGGAAATCCTACACTACACCCCTTATATGATTTCATTATTAATCAACTCATTTTTAGGTTTACACTCTTAATTTTATTGATTAATCTTTGAATGTTCTTACAAGAAAAGATAAAGAAATCAAGAATGATTTGTGCTCTGAACTTTCTCTCTCCTATTTACTTGTTTCTTACTCAAAAAAGATCTCCCCCTTCTTTACAACCCGAACGCTTATTTATAAGGATATACATAGTGGATGACAACTAATTTGTCCTTTATTTTCGGGTATGGTTTGCGACATTCTCGCAACCTTACAAATGTTAATTTCGCAAACTCTCTAATTTTCGCAGAACTATCATATCTTTCTCGTGACCTTTGCTGACGTCATTTATTTTATCATTTCTGAAATTTTTCTGCGACGCTGTTGTGTTGTGTCATTGATAATTTCGCTGAAATATTGTCGTTGCGAGATTCTGATCCTACAACAGCCGCCAGAATATGTACAGTCGCCAGCTCCTGCATCTTCCCAGCCGCCTTCTGCAATATCTGGTCCATCAAACAGAATCTGTACACCCACTCCAGCATCTACTTCAGCTACATCTGCCACGCATCCTATGGTGACTAGGGACAAGGATGGCATTTTTAAGCCTAATTCAAAATACGCACTGGTATGTGATTCACTTTTGGGCATACTTGTATTTCACAGGCTCATAAAGACCCAAACTGGCGCACATCTTCTGATGACGAGATTAATGCATTTATTCGAAATGGTACATGGTCACTAGTACGGTATGATCCTTCTATGAATATTATTGGATGTAAGTGGGTCTTTCTTATCAAACGCAATCCTGATGGTACAATTGCACGTCGTAAATCTCGCTTGGTTGCAAAAGGCTACAATCAACAACAGGGGATCGATTTCTATGAAACGTTTAGTCCGGTTGTTAAACCTTGTATTATACGTATTATTCTTACATTGTATTTATCTTCCAATTGTCCTATTCATCAACTTGATGTGCATAATGCTTTCTTACATGGTGAACTTCAAGAAGAGGTGTATATGAAACAGCCACCCGGGTATGTGGATTCTCGTTTTCCTACACATGTTTGCAAATTACACCGTTCTCTATATGGACTGAAACAAGCTCCGCGTGCATGGTACCACAAACTTAGTTCCTTTTTGTTGCAAATTGGTTTTGTCACTTCAAAGTGTGACTCGTCTTTGTTCATCTACAATGGTACTTACGGTTCTATTTATTTGTTGGTATACGTGGATGATATTATAGTTACTGGCTCTAGTACCACAGGTATTTCTTCTATTCTTACCCGTTTACAACAAGAGTTTGGAATTAAAGATCTTGGTTCCTTGTCTTATTTTCTTGGAATTGAGGCGATTTGTACTTCTTCGGGATTATTTCTTTATCAACAACGTTATGCTCATGATCTTCTTATTCGCGCAAAAATGGATGGTGTTAAACCAATTCATACTCCACTTAGTACTTCTGGAGATATTTATTCTGATCGTAGCACTTTATTGGTTGATGCTACTGAATACCGCAATATTGTTGGCGCTTTGTAATATTTAACATTCACTCGTCCAGATCTTGCATATGTTGTCAATAAAGTTTGTCAGTTTATGCATGCCCCTACCGAGTTTCACTGGAGTTTAGTTAAGCGCATACTTCGTTATCTCAAGAATACTGCTACCTTTGGAATATTTCTTCGGCCATCGCCTTCTCTACAGTTGTCCTTTAGTGCATATACTGACTCTGATTGGGATGGTTCTCTTGATGATCGTCGTTCTACTAGTGG
The DNA here is from genome assembly GCF_003573695.1 of Papaver somniferum. NCBI lineage: Eukaryota > Viridiplantae > Streptophyta > Magnoliopsida > Ranunculales > Papaveraceae > Papaver > Papaver somniferum. Next base: position 95,243,103 of record NC_039367.1, read on the forward strand.
GTATTTTGTCTATTTAGGTGGAAATATTATCACTTGGAGTGCTCGTAAACAGAAAACAGTCTATCGTTCCAGTACTGAAGCTGAATATCAGGGTCTTGCCATTTCCACTGCTGAAATTATGTGGATTCAATCACTTCTTTCGGAACTTCGTGTATCCACTCAATCTCCTCATGTTTTGTGGTGTGATAATCTTGGTGCTACTTATCTCAGTGTCAATCCTATATTTCATGTAAGAACGAAGCATATTGAGATTGACTATCATTTTGTTCGTGATCAAGTTGCTTCTAAGATTCTTGATGTCAGGTTTATCTCATCTAAGGATCAAATTGCGGATATATTTACAAAACAATTATCCAGGGATCGATTATCTATTTTAAGGTTCAAGATAACGGTTCAGGATAACCCGTTACGCTTGCGGGAGGGTGTTAACACATAGTCTAGTACGTGTGTATTATCACACACAATACCCTGTCAACCAAGATAGTTAGTCCGTTGTATATTAGGAAATCGGTACACTTAAGGAAATACGACACCTCAATGAAATCATGTATATATATATATATATATATATATATATATATATATATATTGTAATCTGTTCAATACGTTTCATCAAGTTTATCAATACATCTTTGTCTTCTGTTTCTCTCTTCTTCTAGTATGTTCTCTGTTCTCTTATTTGTGCCTCCATCCCTCTCTTGTTTGAATGAAAAGCAGAAACCAACCAAACCCTAACTTTCAAGACAAATACAGTAGATCGCAGCAACAACAACAAAATCATGTCAACCGAGATTCAAATAGCAGCATCACCTACCACAAAATACATTTGCACTATGATTTTTCCTCTCCAAGCTGTCAAATCACTCATGAGTTGAAGGCAATCAACTACCTGAACACCGGTCTCTGGTCTTGGGTGATCTTGCTTCCAAGATCAAGATATAAATATTGCATCAAAATCTCTAGGATTAGCCTTTGTATTTATAAATGTTGTCTTATGAAGCAAAATCTTCCAATTGGAAAATATCCTACAAAAAAAAAGAACTACTCGGTTGCTAATTGTCGTCGTTGCTTGTTTAACGATTGTTGCGAGGGAAAAAGTAAAACGGCAGAGAGGATCCACTCCTAAAACCGGGAACTAGTCTGATTACTGTTTTCTGTTTATTTTATCTTTTTTAGTTTTTAGATTGATGAAAATAGAAATCAAGATCCTTTTAGGAAAAAAATTTCTAGATTCCATATTCACGATGAGAAACACCTCTATAAATATCTGAATATCAAATGGTGATGCAAACTTGAACTAGCGCTTTGCGAAATACAGACAAGGGATGAGGGTAGATAATCGATAAAAGGAACGATTGTAATGTAAGGTTATGAGACATATTTCCTCAATGTTAGGAAGCAGTTAAAAGAAGAAATGCGGAGGAAGAAAGCTTGCTGGAAAGAGTTTTAAACCCCATCATAGTTTGCAGAGCCAGAAGAGTTTCCAAGCCGGAGTCAGGGGACAAAAAGCTTGCCCCACAAAACTGGAATTCAAATGAAACCCTCGACTTTGAATAAGACATCGGTGCTCAAAACACAGATAGAAATGTTTCTTCAGCTGTTGGGAGAAGGCCTCTATCAGATGTGCGAAAAACAATGTCACCTACTCTGGTCGTCAAAAACCATTACTTAAGACACAGCCATCTAGGTCTAGTATGCAGAGAGCGCCGTCAAAGTCGCATCCACATGAACAGGGAAAGGATGTTCAAAAAACCGACAGATCTAGATTGGTGCCCAAACATCCAGTACCTTGTTCGACAGCTCCTAAGGTTAAAACTCCCAAGCAACTTCCATCCCGTCCTCCTACACTAAAGGAAAAGGACCGAAGGAAGAGGTCTATGAATCCAGATCTGGTCGATTACCGACAAATGATCAGAAATATATTTGGTTACAACCCTGGCAAATACGGTGATGATAGAGATGACAGAAGCATGGAGGTGAGTTTTAAGGAAATTATGCGAGAACAAAGGCGCAGTTGAAGAATTGCACACGAGGAGGATGAGAAAGTGTTGGATTAACTTCAACATAGAAGTCATCTAGTTCTAAGAAAAGGAAAGACATGTAATAAGGTAATAGGACTAGGAAAAGGAATTCATAGTTCTATATATATATGATCACCAAAGTTGTGGTTGATCATATGAGCAAGATTAGAGCTTGTGTTTAGTTTTGAGAGATTTTCTAAACATCAATAAAGAGAGTTGTCTTTATATAAGCTAAGTTTCATCTTGCAGTTGCCATTAATTGGTATCAGAGATTGTTTCTGAGCCATGGAAAACGAAACCACCATTGTGGGTGTAAAACAGTTCACGCCACCATCAATACAAGTTCTAATCCTCAACGCAACAAAATACACAGTATGGGCCATGAGAATGAAGGTACTGATGAAAATCTATAAAGTTTGGGAAACAATTGATCCTGGTACATTGGACCCAGACAAAAACAATGTTGCCATTGGATTACTCTTTCAAGCAATACCAGAATGTCTTGTTCTACAAGTTGGTGAACAGGAAACTTCAAAGAAAATTTGGGATGCAATAAAGGCACGTAATCTCGGAGCTGATCGAGTTAAAGAAGCCCGTCTGCAAACCTTAATGTCTAAATTTGAAAGAGTGAAGATGAAAGACACTGATACTATTGTTAGCTTTGCAGGAAAGCTATCAGAGATAGCCTCAAAAGCTGCGTCACTTGGACAATCCATTTATGATGATAAACTGGTAAAGAAGTTTCTCAATAGTTTACCAAGATCCAAGTATATTCATATCATAGCCTCTCTCGAACAAGTCTTAGATTTAAAGAAGACTAGCTATGAAGATATAATTGGAAGATTGAAAGCATATGAAGAGAGAATCCTTGATGAAGAAAACAATGGAGAAACTCAAGGAAAACTCTTGTACACAAACTCTTACCAACAAAACTCTGCGACAAGAGGAAGAGGTCGTGGAAGAGGTGGTAGAGTAAACAGAGGCCGAGGAAGGGGAGGAAGGTTTAACTCACAAGATAGAACAACAAGTCAGAATGATCAAAACCAAGGGAAAGAAAAGAAGGATAGATCAAACATTATTTGTTACAGATGTGATAAACTAGGACACTTCTCCTCTGTATGCCCTGAAAGAATACAAAAGATGGAAGAAGCAAACAAGAATGAAACAAGGGAAGCAGATACAGCTCTTTTCATGCACGAAGTTGTATTCTTAAACGAAGGGAAACTAATACCAAATAACTACGAATCAAAGGATGGAGAAGAAGGAATCTGTTATTTAGATAAGGGAGCCAGCAATCACATGACTGGTAAGAGACACTACTTTTCTGAACTCAATGAGAAAATCAAAGGACAAGTGAAGTTTGGGGATGGATCTTCTGTAGAAATTGAAGGGAAAGGATCAATTCTATTTCAGAGCAAGACCGGAGAACAAAAGCTTTTCACAAACATCTACTTCATCCCAAACTTACAAAGCAACATTCTAAGTTTAGGACAAGCTACAGAAGTTGGATATGATGTTAGAATGCGACAAGATTATCTAACAGTTGATGACCCAAGTGGAAGACTTTTAGTTAGAGTCTCACGCTCACAGAATAGACTCTACAAGATAAGTCTCATGATTGGAAGGCCATTGTGTCTAAATATGAGACTGGAAGATCAGACATGGAACTGGCACGCAAGGTTAAGACACATAAGTTTTAGAACCTTAAAAACTATGTCTCAGAAAAGATGGTTCAAGGGCTACCACAGATAAACGATGAATCAAGGATCTGTCAATCATGTTTAGTTGGGAAACAAACGCGTCAAGTTTTTCCAAAAGCAACAACATTCAGAGCCTCAAAGCCATTAGAGATTCTTCATGCTGATTTATGTGGTCCTATTACACCATATACACCACAACAAAACGGAGTGGTGGAGAGGAGAAACATGACTCTAGGGGAGATGGCAATAAGTTCTTTAAAGGCTATGAAGGTACCTAATTATTTATGGGGAGAAGCTGTACGACACTCCACATACCTAATAAACATGATACCTACGAAAGCTCTGAAAGACATGACTCCATATGAAAGTTTGCGAAAGAGAAAACCAAACATAGATCATTTAAGAGTGTTTGGTTGCAAAGCATACGCAAAAGTTGATTCTGCAACTCTTAAGAAACTGGATGATCGATCTCAGACTCTTGTGCATCTAGGAATTGAGCCTGGATCCATGGTGGACCCGGAGAAGCGTGAAAAATTGAAGTGAAATGAAACGGGCCTACAGTAATACCGCAAGTGCACGGTCGTCGGTTGTAGCTCGTGCAAGTACGGGTCGATCCACAGAGACTGGGTGTGTTTTGTAGTTTCTAACTATTTTGGGTTTCTAAATTGCTAATGGGCTTTGAGCACCAAAGGGTCTTGAATATCAATGGGATTTGAATAACTTTGAAGCTTTTGCTTTCACAATAAGAGCAAGGTGGGCTTTGATTAACTGTGAAGCAGTTTGGGCTTTTGGTCTTTTGAATTGCAATGGGCCTTGGGCTAACAGTGACTGTGAATTGGGCTCAATGTCTTTTGATGTGAACTGGGCTTGGTAACAGTGGACTGGGCCTTAGCTTTTTGGAGTGAACTGAGCCTTGGGCTCAGTTGGTTGGGCCTTTAGATTAGCTAGGCTTTAGGTCTTAACCTGAACTGTGGTCTGGGCCTTGGAGAGGAAGCAGCAGCAGCAGTGGTGGCTTCAGCAGCAGCAGAAGCAGTGCACAGCAGCAGCACAACAACAGCAAGTAGTAGCAGCAGCAGAACAAGGCAGTGAATGCAGTAACAAGAACAGGAGAAACACAAGAGAAGAAAGAGCAAATAATGGCAGTGAAACTGTGATATTTACAAAGCAATGAAGATGGTAGTGAAATAATGAGGCAATGGATGATAAAACAATAAACACAAGGTAACAGTGAAGTAAATGTGACAGTACAATGAAACTACAAGCAGAGAACAATGGAACCAAGGCCTAAGCCAAGGGCAGTGGAGATGGTGAAGGTGAGATGGTGAAGGTGAGCCTAGGTATACTACTAGAGTGGGAAGAGAACCAGCTTGCTCACAGTCACTAGTGAGCACTAGTTTTTCCCCACTGCTCAATCAACACAATGCTCTAAGGCTTCTAGCCTAGCATTGACACACAACAGTAAACTAATCCTAACATTTGAGAAGCTAACAGTTGACAAAACAAGAGAGCCTAGGCATACAACTAGAGTGGGAAGAGAACCAGTTTGCTCACAGTCACTAGTGAGCACTAGTTTCTCCCCACTGCTCAATCAATCCAATGCTTCAAAGGCTTTAGCCTAACATTCACACAAAACAGTACAGAACATTACATCAAATGGAGAAACTGAACAATACACAGAACATGGAAAAACATGGATAGCAAAACATGGATAGCAAAACATGAATTGAAACAAGATAAACTAAAACTGAATTTGGAATTAAAATTGAAAATTAAAATTAAATCTACAAATACAAAACAGGGAAGAAAAATCTACCCAAGAGAAACTGGCTAGTCCAGCCCTCATGGGGATACACTGGCTAGTCCAGAGATATCTCATTACACACACCACAGTCTCCTTTTTATACCCAATTACATAATTAGGGTTTACACCCTTTTCACCCAAAAATTCCCAAAACAGTAGACATTAGGGTTCTACCTAATGTGACAGAAAATCACAATTAGGTTCAATTACCTACCCTATATCACCCACTTTATCTTCTCCATGCTCTATCTCAACCTAATTAGGATTTATGTAAAAAACCCCAAATTGACAGAACTAGGGTTTGGTAAATTCTTACCCAATTTGATGTGATTTGACGAGTTTTTCTTCGACCCATTCTTCTCCTTGGTCCTCTGTTCCATTCTCATGCTTCAATTACTACTCTAGACTCACCTATTTGATTGATTTCTCACCTAGGGTTTCAGAGAAAAGAATGGTGAGAAATCAGTGAAATAGAGGGCTAGAGAGAGGGGTATTAGGTGGTTTAGGTAATATAGGTGGTTGTGATGATGGTATGGTGGTTGCATGATGGTTGTAGCAGGTGAAGAAGGTGCTGGTGATGATGGTGGTGCGGCAGGTGAAGAAGGTGGTGAAGTTGCAGAGAGGGATGAGGTCGATGGAAAGAAGGGGAGGGGCTGTTTGTTTGGGTAGTATAGGGTTTGGTGTTAGAGTGTTGATCGGGGATATCAAGTTGGATGATCTTCGAAGCTAGGCCATGGGATGTGGAGTTGATAGAACAATCTGACGGCGAGATGGAGTGGAGCTTGTAGCTACCGTCGGATGCATAGATACAACGAAACCGACGGCGCAAGATGGAGTTAGGTACTGTGGTGTTAAGCGGAAGTATTGAGATTTGATTCATAGTCAAAGAAGCGACCGTAGGATTCAAATGCAATCTAATCTGAAGGCTTAGAATTTAGCCACTATGGTGTTTTGCATGGACTTCAGATTTTGATGCACTCTACTGAAGCGACCATTGGATTTCGATGTAATCCCATCTAACGGCGGAGAATGGAGGCGGGTATGGATATAGAAAATGGGTTTGGGTAAGGGTTTTGGGCCTTGGGTATGCCAAGCCCATATCTTCTTTAAGAACAATTCTTCCTTCTTGAGCCCATTCCTAGCTTTTTGGTCTTGTGCGCACCATTCTTTACGGCTTCCTTGCGTAATTTCTTCCGGTTTTTCACTACTCTTCAGCTCTTTTCCGCTCCGCAAGTCATCCAGACTTTATTTATTACCTAAAAATGCAAAATTAAGTAAGAAAAATATTTATTCTTGAAAACAATGAAAATACAGAATATGGGATAAAATGTAGAATTACTGCACAAAAGATGAGTTAAATGCCAACAAAAAGGGATAAATATATACAATATTTGGCACTCATCAATCCAAAGCTTACAGATTATTCAATCCAACAACGAAAAGAGTAATAGTGAGTCGAGATGTGGTATTCGATGAAAAAGAAAACTGGAACTGGAAAGAAACTAATGATGGACCAAGTAGGGATCCAAGAATGTTTCACATGAGATGGGGTCAAGTAATTGATGAAGGTGAAGGACCCATTATCATTAATACCAATGGAAACAATGATGTTAATCAAGAAGAAGAAGAGAATAATGAAAACACTGAGAATAACGAAGAAGTAGAAGAAGAAGAAGAAGAAGAAGAAGAACAAGAGGAGATCGATGAAATAACTCAACCCATTCCACTGCGAAAATCAACTAGACAGATACAAAAGCCACAGTATCTGGAGGATTATGTTCTTCAAGCTGCAGAAGAATGTGAGACTATGCTACTTTCTGTTAATGATGAACCAAGAAATTTTAGGAAGCAAAGGTCTCGACTAAATGGACACAAGCATGTAGAGAAGAAATTATTTCAATCAACAGAAACAAGACTTGGTTTCTAGTTGATAAGCCAGGTGGGGTAAAAGTGATTGATCTTAAATGGATCTTCAAAATAAAACGGAATGTTGATGGTACTGTCAATAAATACAAAGCAAGGCTTGTAGCTAAAGGATATGTGCAAGAATCAGGCATAGATTTTGATGAAGTTTTGCACCAGTTGCTAGAATTGAAACAAACGCTTATTAATTGCAGAGGAAGCATCAAACTCATGGGAAATTCACCACTTAGACGTTAAGACAACATTCTTACATGGTGAATTGCGAGAAGATGTGTATGTTGAATAACCAGAAGGTTTTGAAGTAAAAGGACAAGAGCATAAGGTTTATAAGTTATCAAAAGCTCTATATGGTCTAAGACAAGCTCCTCGAGCCTGAAATACAAAGTTAGATCAAATCTTAAGAGAAATCAGATTTGTTAAGTGCTCTAAAGAAACATCAGTATACAGAAGAGAAGAAAAGGGAACGCTTTTTGTGATTGCAGTCTATGTAGATGATCTATTTTTGACTGGCAACTCCCTTAAGGTGATCAATGAGTTCAACAGAGAAATGTCATCAAAGTTTGAGATGTCAGACCTCGGAAAACTCACTTATTACCTTGGCATAGAAGTCCATCAAGGAGTAGATGGGATTCAGATTAAACAAGAAGCTTATGCAAGGAGAATTCTGAAAGAAGCAGGACTTGAAAATTGTAATCCAACTAAGATACCAATGGAGTTTGGAATTAAAGTTTCAAAGGCACAAGAAGAAGCTGAGATTGATCCAACGAGTTATAGAAGAAATGTTGGATGCCTTAAATACTTGTTACACATAAGACTAGAATTGGCTTTCTCTGTGGGAGTAGCAAGTCGTTATATGCAGAGTCCACACAAGTCTCATGGTGATGTAATAAAGCAGATATTGAGATATCTAAGAGGAACAATCAGCTGTGTATTGAAGTATGGTCGAGGAGGATCAAAAGGAATTGTTGGGTATAGTGACAGCAGTCATAATATTGACCAAGATGATGGAAAAGGTACAACTGGTCATATATTTTATCTAGGAGAAGCACCTATTACATGGTGTTCACAGAAGAAAGACATTGTAGCCCTCTCATCTTGTGAAGCTGATTTTATGGCTGCAACAGAAACAACTAAATATTCAATATGGCTTCAAGAACTGTTGGGTGAAATCAAAGGAAGAGAACCTGAAAAAGTTCTCATCAAGATTGATAATAAGTCTGCAATTGCACTCACTAAAAATCCAGTGTTTCATGGGAAGACGAAACACATTCACAAAAGGTATCATTTCATACGAGAACGTATCGAGAAGGAGATCATCAACGTTGAACACATACCAGGAACTGAGCAGAAAGCAGATATATTGACAAAGGCATTAGCTCGGATCAAGTTTGAAGAAATGAGACAATTGATTGGAGTACAAGATATGTCACGGGTAAGGTTGAAGCTTAAGGGGGAGAATGTTGCATTAACTTCAACATAGAAGTCACTAACAAGCTGGTTAGGACAAGATTAGGAAATTGATGTAATCCTAAGGGAATTAGAAGTCATCTAGTTTTAAGAAAAGGAAAGACATGTAATAAGGTAATAGGACTAGGAAAAGGAATTCATAGTTCTATATATATATATATGATCACCAAAGTTGTGGTTGATCATATGAGCAAGATTAGAGCTTGTGTTTAGTTTTGAGAGATTTTCTAAACATCAATAAAGAGAGTTGTCTTTATATATGCTAAGTTTCATCTTGCATTTGCCATTAGAAAGAACGTATACTCATCGAAAGAGCCGAGAAAGAAGAAGCCAGGCCCGGTTTTGAGGGCCCGTCAAATTGTGCTGCTGCACAAGGTGAATTTTTTTTGTTTTAAGCTAAATCGGACTTCTGTTTTTGAGGCCCAATATTAATCGAAAATTTCAAAAAAAGCACGGACTAAATTAGTTCCTAAATTACAATTTGGTGTACCTAAATTTTCTGTTTCTTGTTTTTCTTTTTCTTTTGGTTTATTCGCATGTATTGTAGACAGTTTCATGTTTGACAATGTGGTTAAGACCAAGAAAAATTGGAGCAAAACACAGAGAAACAGTTTTTGCGGCCATGGTTTCGATTGAAATCGATAAGCCTGTCTATACCTTAATTGGTCTTGGAATTTCATGTCCATAATTAACATAGTCGTATTTATGGTGAGTTTTATTAATAAAATTACGTCAGAATTTATTTTTATTGCCCAAACCATCCCCCAATCATACAACGCATGATCATAGCTAGTAGGTGGGTTATAGTGTACCAAAATTAGTAGGTATACTAATTAAATCCTCCATATGATTATGAGCATCACTAATTGAAATTAGATAACATTGTTCATTTGGTGGCGCTAATAGTAATTAATAATAATAATAAGGTTATGCTTAATTAGCTGAACCTTCTTAGTGTTAGAAATAGTCCTACATCGCCCAGATCCTCCATAATGTAAAGCTTATAAAGCCTTAGGAAACCCTACCCTTGCAAGCCGGTTTTCGAGGGTAGTTAGGCCCATGGGTTTTTAAGATGGTATTAGAGCCAGACTCGGGTGGTGTGTGGACTCCATGTTGTTTTAGTGTTTCGGCATGGGAAGCAATCCGTAGTCCACAATCCGCGTGCAGACACATTTGGCGGGCCACAATACGTGTGCTACAATCCTCCTGCCATGCTTCAAGTCCAGGGTGTATTCAAACTCAACCCTCTCGAGTTTGAGGGGGGGTGTTAGAAATAGTCCCACATCGCCCAGATCCTCCATAATGTAAAGCTTATAAGCCTTTGGCAACCCTACCCTTGCAAGCCGGTTTTCGAGGGTAGTTAGGCCCATGGGTTTCTAAGATGGTTTCTAAGATGGTTAGGCCCATGCAGCTTCTCTGTATGTTTTTGGTTCATAAAATGACAAAATAGAATACAAGGAACAATGATGGTCTGCATACTTAGCTGGTGGTCTTCGATTGCGAGGTGGCAAAGAATTTTCTTCAGAATCAGGATCTCGTTCCTGAGTTTCACTGTCAGGTTGAGTCATAGAGTGGTCTTGGTCATTCGTATTTGGTGGATAAATAACTAGAGGATATGGACTTTCAAGAGTAGATATAGGAAAAGTGTTAGGATTGGATTCACTAGGAAATGGATCAGAATAAGTGAAAGACTCAAAAGATGATGATTTGCTGCTTGGAAGTGACCAGAATGGAACTTTCTCCCATAATGTGACATGACGAGAGACATGAAGCTTTCTATTAACTGGATCATAACAACGGTACCCTTTTTGTTCAATACCTTAACCAAGGAAGACACATAAGACATTCTTTTGACCAAGTTTATGACGTTCACGTTCTGGAAGGAGTACAAAACAAGTTGAACCAAAGACTCGAAGCTCAGAATAGTTTGGTTTCTTACCATAGAGACGCTCATAAGGTGACATTCCTCCTATGACAGTTGTTGGGACTCTATTGATGGTGTAGACTGCAGTAAGGACTGATTCTCCCCAAAAATTTGAAGGAACTGAGCCAGAAATTAAATGAGTTCTAGCTGTCTCTATAATATGACGGTGTTTACGTTCTGCAACTCCATTTTGTTCTGGAGTTTCAGTACATGACAGTTGAAGAATGGTGCCTTGGGTTTTAAGAAATTATTTAAATGGATTGGAAATATATTCCCCTCCTTGATCAACACGAAAAACTTTGATCACTTTACCAAACTGAGTTTTTATCATGGTTGAGAAATCAACATATAACTTAAGAAAATCTGCTCTAGAGCTGAATAGATATACCCATGTATAACGCGAATAATAATCAATAAAACTGACATAATACAAAGAACCTCCCTTTGACATAATTGGAGATTTACCGAGGCATCAGAATGTATAAGAGCAAAAGGTTCAGTTGAGACAGAAGTGCTAAGATTAAAAGAAATAGCTGTTTGTTTTTCCAGTTTACAAGAGATTCAATTTGGTTCTTTATCTAACCGAGTATCTCCTAGTAAACCCTTATTGATCATATATGAAATACGAGAAAAGAAAACATGACCTAACCTAGAATGCCAAGACATGAAGGGAGATATTGACACAGGTGCAGTGGGAGTAGCAGCTACGACATGACTTTTAGATTCTACTGAGAGAGCAAGAGATTGAAGGAGATACAACCGACCAACTCTACGGCTTATCCCAACTAGCTTCCCCGTTTTGAGATCCTGTATAGCACAACCAAAAGGAAAACAATATGTGTTATAACCTTGATCACACAGTTGACCAACTGAAATAAGATTCATTGTAATATTTGGAACAAAAAGCACATCTGGTACATAGAAGTTATTTGAATTGTTGACCAAGCCTATATGACTTGCAGTTACTGTTGATCCATCAGAAGTATGAATCTTAGGGGTGATGACAGGATAAAGACTTTCAAAAAACTTTTGATTAAAAGTCATATGGTTTGATGCTCCTGAGTCGAGAAACCATTCTGTTGAATAAATACCTGAGGAGATAGAGAAGGCAGATGCAGCTGTAGGGTTGTTACCAATTGAGAGTGCTTGTTTAATCATCTCTTGAATATCAACAAGGTTTGGTGTTGAACCACCACCAGGTACAACTAATGCAGATGAGGTTGTCGATGTTGCATATGGATCTGTTGCAGATGAAATTGGAGCTTCCGTAAATCTGGTAGGTGTATTGAATTTGTTTCCTCCATTAGCATTGATCCTTCTCATTTTTCTTGAGGTTGGTGAGGTACAGAATCTAGACGAGTGACCAAATTCCTTACAATACCCACACTGTTTTGTGGGTGTGTCAGGTATTGTGGCAGCAGGTGATGTATTGGCCGATGGGAGATTGCAGTTCCTTGCTAAGTGTCCAAAGTTCTTGCAATTATAACACTGTACTTGAGACATATCACGTTGCACTTGAGCATTTGAGTTTCTTGGAAAATTGTTAGGGCTGTATCGTGAGGGCACAACAAATACTCCTGATATCTCCGGTGTGATTCTTTTCCTTGTTTCTTCTGTAATAAGTTCAGACAAAGCAACTTCCACCATGGGAAGAGGTGAACGATGAAGGACTGATGCCCTAACAGACTCAAACTCATCACGCAAAGCCATTAGAAACTGAACTAAACGTGTTTCCTCTCTATACTTCTGCCACAATTCCAAATCTATGGTCCATATTGGTTCCATGAGTGCTAATTGATTCCAGATTAAAGACATCTCAGAATAAAAAACAGAAATAGACTGATCATGCGATTGTTTCATAGATCTAATATCTTGTTCGAGTTTATACCTCTGAGAAAATTTGATTTGGGTGTACCTTTTCGAAAGAAAATCCCATGCATCTTTGGCTACCTCAAAACCTGTGAGTTGCATGCTTATGGAAGGAATGACTGTGTTTCCAATCCAAGTGAGAATCCTGTGATTGTTAATCTATCATTCTTCTTTTGGATCCTTTTTCTGTGTTTCATTTTCTTTTCCTTTTTCAACAGAACTGCTTGTTGTAGGTTTCTTTTCTATACCGTCGACATACTTCCACATACTCTTTCCTTTAAGAAAACTCCTCATGAGGAATGACCAATGATTGTAATTGGTTCCATCAAAACGGAGAGTGATAGGTTGAGAATCTTCTCTTGACATGATTACTATGTTTTCTCTGGATTGTATTGCAGCGGAAACTGGTTCTCAGATCTTTCCTAACTCTGATGCCATGATAAACATGAGCATAGAGATTCTAATGTAGTTGTGAGAATAATTCTTTGTATCTTCATTGATAGGCAAAAGCCTGATTTATACATGTTTACACAACTAGATAAGGCAAATAAAAAAAAAAACCTAACAATATCTAGGATATATACAGAAAAAATATATATGCAGTTACAACCAAATAACAAATACAATAATGTCAAGATATATCATATCTTGACCATATCTTAACAATTAGAACTTACTAACAAAAATTATGTTCATTTGGTTTAGCTAATTCAGAACTGTCCACCTCCCAATAGTGACGCATGATCATAGCTCATAGCATAACGTGGATTATAATAGACCAAAATTAGTTGGTTCTTAATCTAGCTATTAAATAGTTGTTCAAGGAGAAACCAAGTTGCATAATAAAATTCAACAAAAATAATAAAAAAAATTCAACTTTCAAGTTATCTTATTCGAGATTGATTTTGAAGCTCAACTCTCTGAAAATTATTGATCTAAAATTTAATTAAACTAGATTTATGCCAGTGGGATGTTTTTTTCTTTTAATTTGGTGTGTGCGGCGCTTCGTCTCGTCCCGTGACGATGTATTTTGATTTGGCGAGTGCGGGGCTTTGCCCCACCCCGTGGCAACGTATTTTTGATCTAGTATGTGCGGGGCTTCACCCAGCCCCGTGGAAATGTATTTTTGATTGGGTGAGCGCGGGGATTCGCCCCTCCCCGTGACGATGTATTTTTGATTTGGTGTGCGTGAGGTTTCGTCTCGCCCCGTGGCGATGTATTTTGATTTGGCGAGCGCGGGACTTTGCTCCGTCCCGTGGAAATGTATTTTTGATTTAGTGTGTGTGGGGCTTCGCGCAGCCCCGTGATAATGTATTTTTGATTGGGCGAGCTGGGGCTTCACCCCGTCCCGTGACGATGTATTTTTGATTTGGTGTGCGTGGGGCTTTGACCCGCCCCATGGAGGTGTATTTTTGATTCGGTATGGCGGGACAATTACATTAAATTGGTGGAAAATATGTGCAGATTTTATTTGTTTATTCCTTTTAATTTAGTGTGCACAGGTGATAGGTTTCTAAAAGACCTACAAACTAATACCTGCAAGTGCACAGGGTCAGTTGTAGCAATGTATGTGCAAGAACAGGGTCATTCCACAGGGACAAGGTGAGTGAGTTGAAGCTTTCCTACTTTCCTAAGCTAAGATTATCCTAAGCAGTAAACTAAGTGGCAGTGATAGTGACAGTGGCAGTTAAACAAAGGCAGTGAGCCTAAGGCAGAGAAGCTAAGCAGTAAATGCACTAGGGGATTTGAATTCACCTTATGGCCTAGATAGGCAGCATCAATCTAGTTTATGCTCTTGTCCCTAATGGACAAAGGTGGAGGCTCATGCCTTCCTATAATCCAGGGCATATATAGATAGAGAGTTAATTAACTAAGCTCACTAGCATCACCCCTAGCATTGAGTGTCTTCTTACAGCACACTCAATCATAGGTGATGTTTGATCCCTAAGCTTCATAACTTCCCTACTTTAGTTAAATGTGGATGGTTAAGTCCCTAAATTCTCTAGTTCACCCCTAGCATTGAGTGTCTTCTTACAGCACACTCAATCACAGGTGACTTCAATCACCAAGAACACTAACATCCTAATTCAGTTAAACCTACAAGAGTGTTCACTAAGATTTTGCTACCCAACAAGGTCTTCAGGCTTCATCTAAGCCCTAGCAAGAGTAATTAGAACATATTGACAGTAATTGTAAACATGATAAACATAAAGAGTAATTGAAATTGAAACTTGGAATTAAAACAGAAGATTACAAAACCTAACAGTGGAGAGCACTGGCTAATCCAGGCCTCCAAAGGGTGCTCTGGCTAATCCAGGCATGGTTACAACACACACCCACACATCATATTTATACCCAATTTATCAATTTAGGGTTTCCCCAAATTCCCAAATTCAACAGTTAAAATTAGGGTTTTAGAAATTAAAATTAGAAATTTACCTAATCTCTGACTCCAATCAAACTTCGACCCATGCTTCGAATTAGTCTTCTCTTGCTTCCCATACCGTCAATTTGCCTCTAGATCGACCTAATTTACCTATTTCACACTTTAGGGTTTCGGTTGAAAATGTGTGAAATAAGTAAAGTAGAGGGACTAGGGAGAGGGGAACAATGATGGGTTATCATTGTTTGACGCTGTGGTGATTATGGTGGTGATGGCGGAGCAGTTGGGATAGCAGGTGGAGGAGCAGGTGGGAGAGATGGTGGCGGACATGGAGGGTTCAGTGAAGAAGAAAGGGGGAAGAAGGAGAGCTCGATGGAATTAGGGGTTAGGGTAGTGTTTGGGTCGACCTCTATTGTGGGTGAAATAGGTTTAGGTGCTATGGTGTTGGGCGGAGCAGCAGGGTTTGATGAACAGCGAGGATGATTGTTGGATTATCACATCTGGATTGAATCGAACGGCACGAGGGAAACAGGCGTGGAGCGACCGTTGGATGTGTGATACATCAAAACTGACGGCTCAGATTAGAGTTCGGTGCTGTAGTGTTTGACAGAAGCTTCAGATTTTGATACACTATGATGAAGAGTCCGTAGGATGCTGAGATGATCCAATCTGACGGCTGAAGATGAAGGCGGGTATGGATATTGGAACTGGGTTTGGGTGAGGGTTTTGAGCCTTGGGTATGCCAAGCCCATATCTTCTTTAAGAACAATTCTTCCTTTTCAAGCCCAGTTCTAGCCTTTTGGTCTTGCGCACAACATTCTTCGCGGCTTCCTTGTGTGATTCCTCTTGGCTTCCACCACTTTTCTGCTCTTTTTCCTCCGTAATTCATCCAAACTTTATTTACAACCTAAAAATGCAAAATTAATTAATAAAAATATTTATTCTTGAAAACAATGAAAATACAGAATATGGGATAAAATGTAGAATTAATGCACAAAAGATGAGTTAAATGCCAAGAAAAATATATAAAAATATGGAAGATATTTTGGTGTGCGCGGGGCTTTTCCCCGCCCCGTAGAGATTTATTTTTGGATTTGGCGTGGCGGGAAAAATACATTGTATAGGTGGAAGATATGTGCAGATTTTATTTATTTTTTCTTTTTATTTTCGCAGAAAATATGTGGATTTTTTCCCCATTTATATATTAATTTGGAAAAAATAGTCCTAATATAGTTATGGTTTTCTTTTAAGTTTGTAATTTTTGAAACGTTGTCAAGTGTCCTCACATAAATATTATCACGTCAAGAATTCCAAATTGAATTTGGTTTCTTTTTTTTTTTTTAATTTTTTCTTATTGGTTTTAAACCAATCATACGTTGCCAAATGTCCTCATCAAAACGGTCATTGCACAAAACTCAAAAAATATCTATTTCGGTCAATAAGTAATAAGAGTTTTTTTACCGTATAATGTGGGAGTTTTATTTATCTAGATTTTTAAGTCTTTATATGAGAATTTTAAGAAACCGAGGTGCTATTCCATTTTCCTAATCCCTATCACCACTCTACTCATTGTTCAATTCCATTTAAATCATATATCTAAGGAGCGGGGAATCAATTTAACCAGCAGTGGGTCCCGAATGAACAACCATGAACAAGTATTCTTAAGATATGTGTAGTTAAGTGGTGAATACAGTTGTAAAAGTTTGAGTGGAGTATTATTTACGCTTAAGAAAAGACCCCACTAGTAGCGGCCGTTTACAGTTGTAAACGGCAACATTTTATAATATTTCCAGATTTTAAAGATTACTGGAATATCATTTCGCCCATATTTTAGCATTCTTGATTTGCAAGAAAAGAGAAAATGGGCCTATTGCCTAGAAACCTTTAAAATGTTCGATTTTTTTTTGGGACCATGGTTTTTTTCGGGACCATGATTTGATTAGGCTATCTGTCCTATAATTATAGAGGGTATCCTTAAGTTACAAAATGACTAAATTATCGTTTGATTAAACAAATTTATTTTTATTTTTTTAATCTTTTAATTTCTTTTTAATTTTTTTTTTTTTGTATTTGGTTTGGTTAGGATAAAAACAAATCTAGTCGAACTTAAGGTTCGTCTAAAATTCAAAAAAAAACATAGCCGAACTACATAAATAGAAAAGTTCTGTTAGGAAAAAAATGCAAGCTAATCGAAATGAGCATATGGGTGTACAAAGAAGAATTTGGCTAAGGAGCATATGGGTTAACAGAGAAGAGTTCGGCTAAGGAGAAAAAAAATTGTGAAGTAATCAAACTCTTCATTTTATACAAAAATTCGGTTACAAAAATAAAAAAATTGTTCTAGCCGAAGTGTTCTTCGTGTTCTTGGATTCAGAAAGTTCGGTTACCAAACTAGGATTTTTTTTTTAACTTCTACTAACCAAACTTGCTACTATAACTTCCATTTCACCCTATTTTGATGATTACTACTCAAAATTATTAATCGAAAACGAATTAAAAGTGATGGGTTTATGGGAAAATATTTGCGAATCATGGTCTTGCCGTACCAAATCCTGTTAAAGGAAGAAAAAAAAATCAATTTTCTATGTCTGAAAGAGACTCAGTCTGGTGGCAATGTAACCGCGTCATACATGCACAAGATTATTTATTGGTAGTCCCCATTAGTGGTTTGAATCAATGTCTTGGGCCAAAACAGTTTAGAGTTGTAGTATGTTACCGCCTTGGTATTTCTTTGTTTGGTGAAGAATGTCTTTGTTCAAGTTGTAATAGGCCTATGGATACCTTTGGTGATCATGCGTTACATTCTGCCAAAGATGTTGGACTCAAGTTCCGCCACGACCTTGTACTAGATGTAATAGCTGATATTTGTTACAAGGATTGGGTTCCTGCGCGCAAAGAAGTTACTTTGGGGTTCTTGTCAGATGATGACAGAGGTCTTCTCCCTGCAGACATTCTTGTTCTTAATTGGGAAATGTCCAAGATGTTTGTATGGATGTCACAGGCGTTTCTCCTTTTATAGGGGGAGGTTCCCATGATTTTATACCAGGCCAAGCTATCTCCAATAATGTTTTGCGTAAGCACAATAAATACTTGGATAAATGCTTTTCTCATGGCTATGGTTTGGGAGTGTTGGTCTTCTCCTCTTTGGGAGAACTTAGCGAGGACAATTTTTTTTTTAAAGATTGAAAAATTGTTTGGCCAATAAAGATGTTGTTATATGGCGCGAACTATTTGGCTAAAGGGATGTCAGAAACTTTTTGAGATTTTAGGTATAAGATCTTACATGTTTTTCATAGCTTGGCATAAGACTTGCTTTGTAAATTTTCTTTCCACTATGTCCATGTTGTGTTGTTTTCTGTGATTTATCTGGTCTTTTGATTACAATTGTTGTTTGGTACTGATGGTGAGAGATGTCAGACATTCAAGAGAGGTGGTGAAAAACTAGGACTCTTAGAGAATGATCAGAGTCTGAGAGCATATTTGGCCAAAACAACAACTGTCAAGATGTCGTCTTCATTAAGAAGACAATTTTCGTTTATCTTGGTCTTTTGTAATCCTTCGGGCGTAAGAGAATTTGGAATACTACTCGAGTTCAAGTAACACAAGCTCAACGTTCTTATCTGATTGTCATCTTCAGGAGTTGAATTTGATATTAAAGCAGCACGACAAAGATATATCCAAGTATGACCTTCCGTCTATTATAGGTGAATTCGGTGAGGACTTTAAGATCTCAAGTCTGATTCAAGAAGAGTTATTGATTCCTATATCCGAGGAAAATCTATTAGTCGTCCATAAGTTGAATGAGGACCGGTCTACGGCCCACAATCCAATCATGAGAGCAACTAGGGCCTTCTTCATACATGTTACGAGAGGTACTAGGAAGACATTTTTGTATCGTGCATAGCAACCGCCATGTCAGGAAATTGCTGCTATTATGTTACATGGTGGCAGAACTGCGCATTCAAGGTTTAATCTTCCAATGACGCTGACATCAACATCTACGTGTCTTATGACTATACAATCTTATGAAGCTAAAATTTTGAGGCATGATATTATTCTTATGTGGGATGAAGCTACAATGGCACATTGCTATTCCTTGGAAGCATATGATCGGACAATAAAAGAATAACAAAGAGTGATGAACCATTTGGTGGCAAAAAAATTATCATGGGAGGGGATTTCCGCCAGGTTCTACTGGTGATTCCACGAAGTACAAAGGGACAAACAGTCGATGCATGCATTAGCAGGTACATTTCAAACATGAACGTGCTTTTATAATACAAAATATTCCTTAGTATATATAAGTGTATCATTTTTCAAATAAAATTCAGTGAACTATAAACTTTAGTTTTAGATATCTTCGAAATAATGAAATCACATAACATTCTTAATAGATCACCTTTGTTGGAGAAAGTGCATGTTTTATATTTGAAGAAGAATATATGTGCATCTGGAGATGCATCTTATTCTGATTCTTTAATTCGTTTTGGTGATGAGGATAAACCTTTTGTTGCTAGTGAGACGATAAAGATTCTTGAAGATATGGTCAAACCATGGGTTAGTGATGATTCAGAGTCTCGGCTTATAGAGGTAATATTTACAAACTTAATGGAGAATGCAAGTGTTGGAGCACTGCTCGGTCGAACTCGCATGCGTTGTTATCTCAAGCATATTTTTCAATGTTAGTGATCAAAACTATAAGTCTTGATTTCTAGTCTACTATTAGCTAAGTCTCGGACTAGGATAGAAAGTGTAGTTGAGCTCAAGACTCCATGGCGATCATCATACAAAGACGAAGAACTACTCAAGGAACTGGTGGAACTTCGTCGACTAAAAGGTATATGGAGACTTGAACTTATATATCACTCAAAAGTATATCTACTCTATTTCCTATCTTGAGACAAAAGTCGTTTTGCTATATAGACTTTGATTATACACATTTGTTATTTCGATGCGAGTTTAACTCGCTTATCTATTTCTCGAAATATGTGTGGCTAAGCTTTTGCTTTGGCCAAGTTCATCTTTATTAGTGACGAAAGTCATGTTAAGTTTCAATCACTTGAAAGTGGCCTTGACGAAAAATGGTTTGTGAACAACAATTATATAACGTCCTCTAAGAATGTTTCAATGATTGAAATGAGAGTTTAGATTATATAACCATTGTTGGATATAAGCATTGTGTGATAACTCATACATGTATAAGTCCTTATTCCTTGAACCAAAGTATGCGTACTTTGTTGATCAGGAAAACCGGAACAGAGTCTGCGAACCCAGTCCGCATACCCAGTCAGCGTACTGTCGGAGATTCTCTACCCGCGAAAATCTTCTAGAGTTTGTGAACTATGTACAAACTTATTCCGGGTACTTAAGTCCACGTACCAGTCCGCGTACTTAAGTTGGTTATTTTCTAAAAACGATTATTCGTGAACTTAAACTTATATAAACTAAGGAATGCATGTTTGCAAACCGTGGCTATATAGTTCATGAATTGATTCGAGTGAATCAAATCGTTTTTGTTTCAATTGTGTATATTATAAAGATCTAAGCAATTGAACAACGCTCTAACTAGTTCATTTGAGTCATTTGAACTAGTTGTGGTAAAGAAGGAGATGGTTGATATGAAAGTGCTCATATGGCTAACCATTTGGTTAACTACTTTTGAACCAACTAGATGTACAAGTTTGGGTACGGTTACACAAACGTGCATTTCATTTGTGTGTAACAAGCTAAGTTTCGATCTAACGGTGGAAAGATATTAACTTGAATCTAATCAGGTTTTCATGTAACGGTGAATATTGAATGCTTTGTTACTAAGCTAACATTGATTGCAAACCCTGATTTAAGGGAGAATTCTAGCAACTGGGAAACCTAATCCCCACACCTCCTATGTGATACTAATTGTATTATCTAGAGTCGATTCTCCTTTAACCTTAGGTTTCTATCGAGACCCTGTAGGTTAACGACTTGAAGACTTCATTGGGATTGTGAATCCAGACCGATACTACTTTCTCGTAGTTGTGTGATCTGATCTTGCTGTTTCTATCGTACTAAGTACAATCGTAAGGATCGACTTGAGATTGATTTCTCCGATAAGCAAGATATAAAAGTAGTCACAAACATCGTCGTCTGATCATTTGTGATTCCACAATATCTAGTTTCGCCATCATACGATTTAGATTATTGTGAGGTAATTTATAATACTAAGTTGTTCTTTAGGAATATAAGTCTGGTTTATCAATTGGTTCATGTTCACCTTGATTTATCAAAATACGGAACAAAAACTCGTAGGTATTTCTGTGGAAGACAGATTTATCTATTACCGTAGACTTTTCTGTTTGATACAAATTTGTTTATTAAATTCTACGACTTTGGGTCGTAGCAACTCTTAGTTGTGGGTGAGATCAGCTAAGAGAATCAAGTGCGTAGTATCCTGTTGGGATCAGAGACGTAGGAGTGCAACTGTACCTTGGATAAGTGTGAGATTGATTGGGGTTCAACTACAGTCTAGACCGAACTTAGTGTGTAGTAGGCTAGTGTCTGTAGCGGATTAATACAGTGTGTGTTCAATCTGGACTAGGTCCCAGGGTTTTTCTGTATTTGCGGTTTCCTCGTTAACAAAACTTCTGGTGTCACAACTTCTAGTTTTTGGATTCGTTAGAAATGAAGAAGATTACAACTTCTCATGTCACACCTCTTTTGACTCCTCTCTGTCGAGAAAACAAGAAATTGAA
This sequence comes from Papaver somniferum, assembly GCF_003573695.1. Lineage (NCBI taxonomy): Eukaryota > Viridiplantae > Streptophyta > Magnoliopsida > Ranunculales > Papaveraceae > Papaver > Papaver somniferum. The sequence continues at coordinate 95,264,922 of NC_039367.1, forward strand.
AAGGATTTACGGAGGTATTTATGCTCAGAATCGCTCTTGTGAATCTGTCCTCAAAGATACCGAGGAAAACCTGAGTAGAAAGTCACTTGAATGTGGCCGTATTTATCAAAAATACTTCTTGTTAAAAGAGAAACTTGCCGAAATTGAAACTAGGATTAACTCCCAGCAAGCAAGTTTTGATGATAGAAAAAGCACTTATCTCGCTCGAGAAAAACGCCTTGAGGCTGATTTAGCGATTGCTCTTGATAAAATCAAGATGTTGGAAGATGACTTGAAAAAGTTCAATACTAGTTCAAGAAAATTAAGCATTATGCTAGGAGCAAGTAAAAATCATCGTGATACACGAGGATTGGGCTATAAGGGAATAGATGCTCCAAGTATTAACAAAGAGGTAAAATTTGTCAAGGCTAGTGATTCTTCTCAACAAAAGGTTTCCACTGATGGAAAAAGTGAAATACCTTCACCGGAAGTTAAAGTTCGAAAGAGCAATACATATCAACCTCCAAAGACAGCACATACAGATCGAGGTAAGAACATTCCTTATGTTTGCCACTATTGCGGAAATAAAGATCACCTGGAAAGGAGATATCGTTTCCGTATAAGGAATGAGAAACTTCATGATGTTATTGTTTGGGCATCACAAGAAGTTGTGAAACCAAGATCATACGTTAAGACTAATTCTCTTAACGTTACAGGTTATAACTATCCAACCTTTAGGCAAAGGAATCATTGATGTGATAAACCTAGATTTGCCTATAAACGTCATACGAAGCCCTTTCACAATCGTAATGGTTATCAAAAGGATAACTTCGTAAATACAAAGACAAGATCTGATGCTCCCAATTCGAGAAAGACTAACTTGCAAAAGAATAGTCAATCAAATTCTCTTTCGAGAAATCTCGAAGAGAGTAACGGGAAGAAGGTGCTGGTTGTTTCTAAACGCACTCATAAGTGGGTTCCAAAGAAATTCAATGAAGGTTTGAGTGTGAAAAGGAATGATCTCCTAGAAAATTCCATGACTATGGAGAAGGCAGTATCCATGATGTTGGAACTTAAAGAGTTCTTTGGAAAGATGGATTTGGTTGTGAAAGGTTCTAAAAGCGATCTCTTTCATGATAATCCAAAAGTCACTTGTGGTGAGCAAGACATTTTTCACCTCAACACAACTTGAGTGTGTTGTAAGTGCATCCTCACCAAGGAATGCCCTGTTATGTATACGGTGAGGGAAGCACGAAAATTGGGCGCACATATTATTTTTGGTAAGGCTGTAGAATTCAACTGGATTCTTCTAAAAAGGTATGTCTATAAACTTGAGCAAGATTTGTGTTTTTATTTGCTTAGAGAACTTATAATGATCCACGTACCTTTCTTATCGATCATTTCTACCTAACTTGATCTGTGTTTAAGGTTCTTAAATGTTTAGGTTTGAAAATAATAGTTTGGGATGTTTGGACTACATGGTACACATACCAGGTATGCATAACATCATTTAAAATCAAAATCCAGGGGTTTAATTACGCATACCCATTTGCATACTGCTCCAGGATAGAGAAAATTCGTTTGCAAACCCGTATGCATACTTGATGTCGATATTCGATAAAATTTTATTGGCCGTAACTTCTTCGTCCGAACTCGGAATGACCTCATTATTTTTGAATTCTCTTCCTATTTTAATTCTCTTAAAAATGGTGATGAGAAATCCTATATTTGAATGTGTTGAGGTTGGTCTTCGTCCCGTATCTTTTTTTTGAGTAATTTGCTCTGTTTCCTCGCACTTGTTCTACTTCTGTTGGACTTGGGAACTTGGATTCTTGGATTAATTATATTATAAGCTCAATTGTAGCTTTTACAAGAATGATGTTGGTGAATCACAAAGAAGGAAGTTCAAGAATATGCAGTAGTACGCATTGCTATGGGATTCTTGAATGTTCATAATCATCTTATGTGAACTATGATGCATGATCCTTAATGACTTTGTATGTTCTTTTTTGTTAAGAAAATCTTTTTATACGCATTTGGTAACCACTCTTGGTGTAAACCCGTGCGAAAAAAATTGATCTTACCTTCAAAGGGCAAAGATTGTTTTTGCAGTATTAATCTTTATTGGTTTTACATATTGCAATTTGTTATCGGACATGTGTGTTTTCGTCCGTGAACTATGATTTATTAGAGAATTGCTCGGTCGAACTCGCATGCGTTGCTATCTCAAGCGTGTTTGTCAATGTTAGTGATCAAAACTATAAGTCTTGATTTCTAGCCTACATAGCTAAAGGTCTCGGACTAGGATAGAAAATGTAGTTGAGCTCAAGAACTCCATGGAAATCATCATACAAGACAAAGGAATACTCAAGGAACTTGTGGATCTTCATCGACCAAAAGGTATGTGGAGAGTTGAACTTATCTGTCACTCAAAAGTCTATCTATTTTATCTCCTACTCTTGAGAAAAAAGTCATTTTGATATATAGAATTATTTGTGTTGAAAGTGCATCCTCACCAAGAAATGCCCTGCTATGTATATGGTGAGGGAAGCGCAACAACTGGGGCACACAGATTATATTCGGTAAGGCTGCATGTAGAATTCAATTGGACTTTTCTAAAAAGGTATGTCTATAAACTTGAACAAGGTTTATGTTTTTATTACTTGTTTGAGTACTTATAATGATCCATGTACCTTGCTTGTCGTTCATTTCTACCTAACTTGATTTGTGTTTAAGGTTCTTAAATGTTTTGGTTTTAAAAAATTAGTTCGGGATGTTTGGACTTCATGGTACACATACAAAGTATGCATAACATCATTTAAAACCAAAATCTAGGGGTTTAAGTTCGCAAACCCCGTCTGCATACTGCTCCAGGATACGAAAATTTGTTTGCAAACCCGTATGCATACTTGACGTTGATATTCGGTAAACTTGTTTTGGCCATAACTTCCTGTGGGCCGACAAATGAAGTTGTGGGATCTGCTTGAAGCTTGATGCTTAAGCCTTGTCAGTTAAACAAATCTCTTGTTGTCTTTTAATTCATATAGTTGGTTTTTTTAGGAAATTCTTGTTTTAATTAGCAGATTAGGGTAACACAGATCCAACGTCTCAGTGCGCCTGTTGTGGATTGGGTGTTGAGAACTATTAATAACCAATCATTTTGTAAGAAGGAACTTAAGAAATGAATTAAGGAAATTGAGGATCATCCTTGTGGAAGAGTAGGTTACTGTATGATTCTTCTTCAGTAATTATTGTTGATTCACAACATTTGGTATCAGAGCACCAACAGTAAGAGAAATTGGTATCAACCTTCGATCATGTGTACCTGAATCATGACGGGGGCTGAGAAAGCACCAACAGTAAAGGATATTGCTATCCAGCAGAAGCTTGATGGTGATAGAATTTCATTCTTAGAGAAAGAAGTGAAGGATCTTAGCAACAAAATGGGTTCAGTTCAATCTTCGCTGGAACAAATACTGGCTCGTCTTCCTGTTATACCTACTCCAAATCCATCTTTTGAAGCCGAATCAGAACCACAGTCATCTCATCAGCGTAATCCTTTTGCAGAAGGATTTCATCTAGCTTTAGGTAATTTTATGCGTCAACCCAAAATCGATTTCCCTAGATTTGATGGTACCAATCCAAGAGGTTGGGTTCGAAAGTGTGAACGTTATTTTCTTCTTAATTCTATTGATCCATCGAAACGGGTTGATTTAGCCTCCATACATATGGATGGTAAAACAAACGCTTGTTTTTTTTTTAGATTATGTCGAGGGAAAGCTTTTTGTTGATTGGAAGACTTTTGTTAGGGATCTATGTTGTCGTTTTGAAGATGTTGCTTATGATAATTATGTTGGTAGTTTCAATAAGCTTGATCAGACCACCACTGTGGAAGAATATTATGAACGACATGAGTCACTTAAATCTATAATGAAATCTAGAAATAAGAACCTCTCTGACGATTACTTCACTATGAGCTTCATCAGTGGATTGAAAGACGAAATTAGAAATCATGTTCAGATGTTTAAGCCAACCAGTAACACTGAGGCATTCTACTTATCTAGGATCCAACAAGCCACTGTGGATAATTAATCCAAAAAGTATAAGCAATTTCCCAGAAAATTTCATCCATCGACTAGCTCTTTTTCACCCTCTAACACTTTTAAACCAGCTCTTCCACCTCTCACTAATCTGTCCAAACCCTATTTTTCTTCTGATAAACCCATTATCACCCATCCTCCAACTCCAACTAAACCTGAACCACAAATACCTCCAATAAAAAAGCTTACTCCCTCACAAATGCAAGCTAGGCGAGACAAGGGCTTATGTTACAACTGTGATGCTTTTTACAGACCAGGTCACCGTTGCAAGACCCAACAATTATTCATGTTTGCCGCCTCTGATGAGGAGGTTTCATCTCCACCTTTGGAGGAATCTGAAGAAGAAGAGGCTTCACCTACAACCTCACGGGACACCACAATGGAAATATCTCTTCATGCCTTAACAGGATTAGTCACTCAGACTACTATTACAGTTCTAGCTAAACTCCATAATAAAGACATTTTGGTCCTCATCGACACTGATAGTACACACAACTTTGTGGATTCTTCCTTGGCTAGAAATTTAAATCTCCACATTGCTCCTACTGGTCACATGCTGGTTAAAGTTTCCAATGGAGATACAACTGTTTGTAAGGGTATGTGTGCAAAGCTCCAATGGTCTATGCAAGGTTATCCCTTCTCTGGGGACTTAAGAGTTCTTCCCTTGGGTGGCTATGATATGGTTCTAGGTAGGGCTGTCAATGGGTACCGGAACCGGATCCGGTTCCGGGTCCTAAAGTTGGACCCATTAGCAACTTAGGACCCGACGGGTAATTACCCGATTGGACCCGAATCTAAACGGGTCCAAACGGGTAATATCCGTTGGGTACCCGCGGGTATCGGGTACCCGTTTATTCATACTTTTATTCATGTTTTTGCTAGTTTTAGCTTTGATATTTTACTCGCTTTAAATTTTCTCTTACATTTAATCTTTATTTAGTACATTCATAAGAAATAATAATAAATTTTATAAAAGTTATTTAAATCCAAGCCAAAAAGAGACAAATATTAAGTTTTTGAGGTTTTTTTAATAGTTTTCTTAAGACCCAATGGGTACCCGGGTATTTAAACGGGTCCGGTTCTGGGTCCACAAGTGTAGGAACCGGACCCGGAACCGTTAGGACCCGGATCCGACCTTTATAAGTAGGTTCCGGGTCCGGGTCTAGTGATACCCGGGAGGACCCGGACCCGTTGACACCCCTAGTTCTAGGAGTAGATTGGCTGAGGCAATTGGGTGATGTACTTTTTAATCTGGCTGAGCTCAAGATATCTTTTATGCATCTACACTTCAAGGTAGTTCTACTACTCCTTCTTGTAGCATGATCAGTGGTAAGTCATTCTTAAAGTTTCTCAAGAACAATACACCATCTATTATTGGTCAATTTTTTTCATTATCAGCTGCTCCCATCTCCCCTGTACCCCCTGAAATTTCTCCCTTACTAGACACATTTGAAGATGTTTTTGATGCTCCTTCCACTCTACAACCTCCTAGGGATCTAGACCATAAGATACCCTTGAAACCCAATTCAATTCCAACATCTCAAAGACCCTACAGGTGCCCCTATGTTCAAAAAGTTGTAGTGGAAAAACTTGTTCAAGAAATGTTAGATGCTGGAATTATTCAAGATATCGATAGCCCATTTGTTGCACCCATATTTTTAGTTAAGAAGAAAGATGGCTCTTGGCGTTTTTGTGTGGATTATTGTTAGTTAAAAACTTGTTCAAGTTTCCCATACCACTTATTGAGGAACTACTTGATGAGCTCAATGGAGATGTTTTCTTAACTAAACTTGACTTAAGAGCAGGGTATCATCAAATCAGGATGCACTGGGAAGACATTTAAAAAACATCCTTCGAGACCCATCATGGCCATTATGAGTTTAAAGTCATGCCATTTGGGCTTACTAATGCCCCTGCCACATTCCAAGCTGTTATGAACAAAGTTTTCAAACCATTTCTGAGGAAGTTTGTATTGGTTTTTTTATGACATCTTGATTTATAGTCATTCCTTGGAGGAGCACAAGATACATCTTTCACAGGTGGTTACACTATTAAGACATAACTCTCTCTCAACAAACCTTAAGAAATGCTGCTTTGCTCAGACTCATCTAGCTTACCTGGGACACATTATCACTTCTGCTGGAGTTACTGCTGATCCAGAAAAGATCCCTGTTATGCAAAATTGGCCACAACCCACCAGCCTCAAGCAACTCAGAGGGTTCTTAGGCCTCACTGTCTACTACAGAAGGTTTATTAAAGGCTATGGCACCATCAGCAAACCACTCACAGATATGGTCAAGAAGGATAAATTTCAGTGGTCCACAACTGCCTTACAAGCCTTTTTAGAGCTCAAATATGCCATGAATACAACACCAGTTTTGGCCCTGCCCAACTTGTCCATTCCATTTGTATGGAGACAGATGCTTGCTCTAGAGGAGTTGGTGTCATTTTGATGCAACTAGGTAAACCTATTGCTTTCTTTAGTAAGTCACTAGGACCTAAATCTCTATCTCTTTCCACATATGAGAAGGAACTTCTAGCCATAGTGATGGCTGTGCAAAAGTGGAAGCATTATCTTTCTCATGCCAAATTTATTATTAATACTGACCACCAGAGCTTGAAATTCTTCATGGAACAAAGAATGACTTCTGTTTTACAACAAAAGTGGTTGATGAAACTTATGGATCTGGATTATGTAATAACCTACAAGAAGGGTAAGGATAATATAGTTGCTGATGCCTTATCCAAATTTCCATCCCAGTCTGCATGCTCCTCCATCTCAGTTTCCCAACCTCTTTGGGCTCAAGAAATACTTAGCAGTTATGAGAATGACTCCGTTGTCCAACAAATTCTAGCTCAATTGTTGATTAACCCTGAGCATAAGTATTTTTCTCTCCATGGTGGCATATTGAGGTACAGTCAAGACTTTATGTGGGCTCTGGAAAACAGATGAGGGCTTCAATCATGCAATCAATTCATGCATCATCTGTTGGTGGACATTCTGGTATGTGGGGTACTTACACTAGAGCTAAGGCACATTTTTATTGGCCAAAAATGAAACAAGATATTATTCAAATGGTTGCCTTCTGTGATGTGTTTCAATGCAACAAACCTAAGCATACTGCCGCTGCTGGTCTTCTGCAACCTCTTCCTATACCTGACACTGCTTGACAGCACATTTCCATGGACTTCATTGAAGGGATGCCTCTCTCCAACAAGAAGTCTGTCATACTGGTGGTGGTGAACAGACTGACAAAATATAGTCACTTTCTTGCTCTTAGTCACCCATTCACTGCTCTCTCAGTTGCCAAGGAATTTCTCCATCACATCTTCAAACTACATGGGTTACCAGCATCTATTGTATCTGAAAGGGATAAGATTTTTATCAGTCACTTTTGGCAGGAATTATTCAGATCATTGGGTACCACAGTGAGTCTGAGTACTGCATACTATCCCCAATCTGATGGACAGACAGAAAGGAAAAATGCATGCTTGGAACAATAACTCAGATGTATGACAGGTAATAACCCTAAACTATGGGCTAACTGGTTGGCCTTGGCTGAGTGGTGGTTTAACACCAACTATCACACTAGCTTGAAGATGTCACCTTTTCAAACACTGTATGGCTACACACCACCTCATCTGGTCTTTCCTACCCACACAACTACTTCTGTAGCTTCTGTTCAAGAGTATTTACAAGAGAGGGACCATATGTTGCAACTTCTCAAAGAGGACTTAGCTACAACACAAGATAAAATCAAATACTTTGCTGATAAACACAGAAGTGACAGATCCTTTGAGGTAGGTGACTTGGTTTTATTAAAGTTTCAACCTTATAGACGGTCATCTGTAGCCTTGAGAAAAAACTTCAAACTGTCTCCCAAGTATTATGGACCTTTTGAGGTACTACAGAAAATTGGGACTGTGGCTTACAAGTTGAAGCTTCCAGTGGGATCACGCATCCACCCAGTGTTTCATGTGTCACAGTTGAAGAAGAAGATTGGGCTGCATCTACGTGTTACTCCTTCCCTTCCCTTGGTGGATACTTCTGGCACTTTCATTGTCTCACTAGTTGTTGTGTTAGATTCTCGAATGACTGTCAGAGTTTGTGCCAACATGCCTCAAGTACTTATACACTGGTCTAACTCCTCACCAGAAGAGGCAACATGGGAAGATACTTCGCATATTCAAGCTCAGTTCCAAAATTTCATCCTTGAGGACAAGGATGCTTAAATGGGGAAGGTATTGTTATAAGCCTATGGGCCAGCAAATGAAGTTGTGGGCTTTGCTTGAAGCTTAATCCTTGTCAGTTAAACAAATCTCTTTGTTGTCTTTTAATTCAGATAGTTGGTTTTTTAGGAAACTCTTGTTTTAATTATAAGATTAGGGTAACACAGATCCCATGACTCAGTGTGCCTATTGTGGATTGGGTGTTGAGAACTATTAATAACCAATCATTCTGTAAGAAGGAACTTAATAAATGAATCAAGGAAATTGAGGCTCATCCTTGTGGAAGATTAGGTTATTGTATGATTCTTCTTCAGTAATTGTTGTTAATTCACAACACTTGTTCGTCCGAACTCGGATTAACCTCATTCCTTTTGCACTCTCTTCCTCTTTGGATTCTCTTAAAAATGTAGATGAGAAACCTTGAATTTGGATGAGTTAAGATTGGTATTTGTCTTGTCTCTTATTTTTGAGTATTTTGGTCCGTTTCGTTGCACTTGTTCCACTTCTCTTGAACTTGGATTCTTGGAGTACTAATCTTCTAAGCTAATTAGTATCTTTTACAAGAATGTTGTTGGTGAATCACAGAGAAGGAAGTTCAAGAATGGAAAGTAGTACGCAGTGCTATGGAATTCTTGAATGTTCACAATCATCCTTTGTGAACTATGGTGCATAGTCGTTAATGACTTTTTATGTTCTTCTTTGTTAAGAAAATCTTTTTATACGCCTTTGGTAGCTATTATTGGTGTAAATCCATGCGAAGAAGATTGATTCTACCCTATAAGGACAAATCATCTTGTATGTGCATTACGAGTTTGTCTTGTTGCCTAGGAAACTTCTTATGAGAATTTATTCTTATTTTTTAGAAGGATTACTAGAGTTTGGAATAGCCATTATTGTGATTACACATAGCTATGTCCAACGTTTTCATCTTCATGTTTTTAGATTTATTGGTTTAAATTCTAAATTTGTTTGGAAGATGATTTTTGCAGTATTAATCTTTATGATTTTATATATTGCAAGTTTGTTATGGGATGTGTGTGTTTACGTTCGTGAACTTGACTATCCCATATCTTGTCAAAAGTAAAGTCTTTCGGATGTCGATATTCATGTATTGATAAAAGAATGAATAGACTTTTGACAAATACAAAAGTTAAGCATATATTGTCAATTATTGATGGAAGACAGGTTAAATATTTTGTTTGCAAGGATTATGTCTATTAAATGTCGTTATGCAAATAGTGATGGAAAATAGAATGAATCCTTGTGTATTCCGCAGTCATTGATCTTCCCTGATTCATATTTTATGTATTACTGTGAGGCTCCGTAAAGTGTCTTATTTTGAGCATTAAACAACCAAGTTGATTATTTTTGATTAGTTATGTTGTTGTTCCGTAAGGTACTTTATGTCGAGCATTTTCAACTGAATTAATCATCTTGTTTGGATATTTAGTTATGACTCCTTAAGTCTTCTTATGTTTGAGCATTCATGACTAGGTTGATTGTTCATGATTAACTTAGTAATTGCTCCATAGACTCTCTTATGTGAGTATGACCAATTAAATTGATTACTTTGTGATTAGTTTGATTGTGTATTTCGATTAGAATAATTATGGATTTACTTGTGATTAATCAAATTGAGCGCTCTTAAGTCTCCATAAGTTTACTTGTGTTGAGCATTTTCGGTTAAATTAATCATGAACTTCTTGTGGTTAATTTAATATTTTAGATTCAAATTCATACTTGTATGTGATTTGTTATGTCCAAAGAAATTCATTCTTTTCTCTTTCGAAATTAAGGTCGCTCTTGTTGTTCCCTTGGGAATGAACATTTTATGGGGGAGAGTTCTTTTGAACTTGCGCTTAATTTCCATATCTTTGTGGGGAGTGCGGCTGTGGAATATTATAAGGGTTACTTGTATCTTTATAAACTCCTTGATGAATGCATTTAGCTTCGGATTTATGATTGCATCTAAATAAGATGATGTGTGTTCTTTCTTTTGGTCATGAAATGTCTCTTTCGGAAATTTCATTAGGATATCGTTCTTGTACCTTTGCCAATTTTATTGACAAAAAAGGGGAGAATTAATATGTAGTTCACACTACAAATACATATGGTTTTCGGATCATTATGTAAGGGGGGGTGGTTTCCATGTGAGATGGAGTATTGACTAAGGGGGAGTGATACATATCACCATAGTATTGTTGTTGAAGTTGTGATACAATTAAACTTTGACGATGTGTAATGATACTATCACACTGTATAACAATGATTGAGAACTATTGTTTTCTTGTTGTTATAGCTACGAATTTTCAACAACGATGATGCTAAACTTACAACCTTTGGGATCATTGGAGTACTTGGAAGTGACGAAGCTTTCGAGTAATGTTGAAGATTAGGCATGTGGAATAGGAGCTACAAAAGTTAATTTATTTATTTTTTGTATTGCATAGTATTAATAGTTTTTTCACTAAAATTGACAAAGGGGGAGATTGTTAGAGCATTGCTCGGTCAAACTCGAATGCGTTGCCATCTCAAGCATGTTTGTCAATGTTAGTGATCAAAACTATAAGTCTTTATTTCTAGCTTATATAGCTAAAGGTCTCGGACTAGGATAGAAAGTGTAGTTCAGCTCAAGCACTCCATGACAACCATCATACGAGACGAATGACTACTCAAGAAACTGGTGGATCTTCATCGACTAAAAGGTATGTGGAGACTTGAACTTATCTGTCACTCAAAAGTCTATCTATTATATCTCCTACTCTTGAGACAAAAGTCGTTTTGATATATAGACTTTCATTATCTCGCCTATCTATTTCTCGAAATATGTGTTGGTAAGCTTTCGCTTTAGCCGAATTCATCTTTACCTAGTGACGAAAGTCATGTTATGTTTCAATCACTTTGAAAATTGCTCTGACGAAAAATGGTCTGTGAATAACGTCTATATCCGTCCTCTAAGAATGTTTCAATGATTGAAATGAGAGTTTAGATTACGTAACCATCGGTGGATATAAGAATTGTTGTGGAAACACATATATGCATAAGTCCTATTCCTTGAACCAAAGTTTGCGAACTTTGTTGATCAAGAGAAATAGAAGTGGCGTGAGCCAAGTCCGTGAACTGGCGGAAGTTCTCGACCCAAGAATTTCTACTGGAGTTTGTGAACTCCTTCCATGAGCTTAATTCTGCGAACCCAGTCCGCGAACTTGAGCAGGTTATATCTAAAAGCGGTTGTTCTTGAACTCATGTTTATTTAAACTAAGGAATGCTTTTGCAAACCGTGGCTATAAAGTTCATGAACCGATTTGAGTGAATCAAACCGTTTTTGTTTCGAATGTGTCTTGTGTAGTTACATAAGATCTAAGCAATTGAACAACTCACTAACTAGTTCACTTGAGTCATTTGAACTAGTTATGGTGAAGAAGAATATGGTTGATATGAAAGTAATCATATGGCTAACCATTTGGTTGACTTGTTGAACCAAAAAATTTTAATGTTTGGGTACGGTTCATAAACCCAAAATTGGACATTTCATTTGTGTGTGACAAGCTAAGTTTTCGATCTAACGGTTGAGAAATATTAGCTTGAATTTAATCAGGTCTTCATCTAACGGTGAATATTGAATGCTTTGTTACTAAGCTAACATTGATTGCAAACCCTGATTTGAAAGTGTATATAAGGGAGAACTCTAGCATCTGGGAAACCTAATCCCCACACATTATGTGTGATACTAGTTGTGCACTAAGCTAGAGTCGATTCTCCTTTAACCTTTGGTTTCTTCTTCTAAGCCAGGTTAACGACTTAAAGACTTCATTGGGATTGTGAAGCCAGACCGATACTACTTTTATCGTAGTTGTGTGATCTGATCTTGCATCTTCTATTGTTATGAGTACAATTGAAATAATTGGCTCGAGATTTTATATCTCCGATAGGCAAGATAGAAAAGTAATCACAAACAAACTTCGTCTCATCGTTTGTAATTCCACAATATCTTTTTTCGCTGCGTCGATCAAGATTATTGTGAGGTGATTGATAATACTAAGTTGTTCTTCGGGAATATAAGTCTGGTATTATTGATTGGTTCCTGTTCACCATGATTTATCAAAAGACGGGACAAAACTCGTAGGTATATTGGTGGGAGACGGATTTATCTACTATCGTAGACTTTTCTGTGTGATACAGATTTGTTTATTAAAGTTTTCGACTTTGGGTTGTAGAAACTCTTAGTTGTGGGTGGGATCAGCTAAGGGAATCAAGTGCGCAGTATCCTGCTGGGATCAGAGGCGTAGCAGCATAACTGTACCTTGGATCAGTGTGAGATTGATTGGGGTTCAACTACAGTCCAGACCGAAGTTAATTTGGAGTAGGTTAGTGTCTGTAGCGACTTAATACAATGTGTGTTCAATCTGGACTAGGTCCCGGGGGTTTTCTGCATTTGCGGTTTCCTCGTTAACAAATTCTGGTGTCTGTGTTATTTCTTTTCCGCATTATATTTGTTTATATAATTGAAATAATATAGGTTGTGCGTTGCTCAATCAATTAGAATATCCGACTTTTTGGTTGTTGATTTAAATTGATTGACACTTGAATATTGGTCTTTGGTACCATCCAAGTTATCTCTCTTTGATAAAGACTCGCATATTTCTATTTGCTTGAGTATATATCAAATCGAGAGATTGAGATATAAACTCTTTGATATACTTTTATCTAGATTAAATATGACTATCTAGTTGATTCTCTAGAAAGTATATTGGAGTTTGTCCATACAGATTGCTAAGCGAAATATTGGGTGTGGTTGTTAGACCACATTGATTAAGACGGAAATCAACATTTCGAATACATACCTTTTGGGGGAGGTCGAAGAGTTTGCCCCAAAAATTAACATGGGAGTTGTGTTGACAGAGCTCGTCCTTGACAATGTACTGTATGCTTTCCATTGGGAAATGCCAAAAGGATTCAAGAAGGAAGACTTAAACATGGAGGAATCGTTAGGGATTAGTGTTCATAAGAAATATCCACTTGATCTTGTACCCACCAAGCATATGGTTAGAAAATTTGAATAAGAAAAAATAAACTTATGCTATTAATATGCAAGCTAAGCCAAAATATATTAAGAGAATATCTTTTTTGTGATACAAATGCCAAACTATCTGCCAACCACATTGCCAAATTTGTAGTATAATAAGTTGAGTAAGGCTTGTCTTTCGGTTTTATGCTTCTTCATCCCGGATGACGGCTCTTTGGAGCAGGTGGATGAGCCGCAAGTTGCTTGGGAGTTTTCACCTTAGGGGCTGTCGAATAAACTATTGTCCACCACGTGATACCGTTTAAGCACCCATTGACTATAATGAATTATATTAGCTGCAGACTGCAGTCTGAGAATAATAAGATAATTATGGTGATTCACGGATCGATCTTATGTTTTATTTTCAGGATCGATCATCATTTTTTTTTTAATAGCGTGTTATACTAGATGACCGTTTTCCCACAGTGGAGGTGCGACTGAAAATTCTATCGAGTTCGACATCTAACATCTTACAATATTTTACGTCAGGTGTCATTTAGGGACTGATACTACTGTTTTCAGCTTAATTTTAAATTTGTAAATTAGGAACGGATAAAGTAGTTGCTAAATAATTTTGTTTTATAGAGTTGACTTTTGCCTCCGATCTTGATCTTTACATTCATTGTGGGACGACGGAGCTAGGGGCCTAACTATAGGGGCTTATACAGTACTACTGCCATGGTTAAACAAAAATCAAACATCAGTAATATTGTTATTACAGGGCCAAACCAACAGAAAAGACAATTACAGGGCATCGATCAAGAGTGATGCTAATGAAGGGAAAAAGAAAAACAATTTATCTAAGGGATGAACAGTGAAGCAGGTGCCAATTTTGACCTGGGAGTGATCGCGGCCGTCCGACGATAATAGTAGAAACTGTTGCGCTAGTGGTGGTAAGCAGACAATACGACTTTAATTAATTAAGGGTTATTACCATCGTCGTAGCAACATGCGCATTTGGTTGGAGAAAAGCTAAATACATTATGGATATGGGAAGTCAAAAATGTTAAAGGAGCATAGCTGCTTCTGCGATACTCTTCACAATTTGTCCACCACTTAAGATCATCGTCAAAACATATGGTGAAGCCATTCACACCTCTGTATCAACAACAACAATAACAAACGGGTAATTAATTAGACTACAATAAACAAAGGGCCAAACACAAAGGGAAAAAAAAGAAAAAAAATCAAAACGAAGAACTTACGGAGAAGTCAACAAAATAATCGAAACGAGAATAAGACCAAGAAAAAGTGGAGCAAAACACAACGAAACAGTTTTTGCCATGGTTTCGATTGAAATCGATAAGCCTGTCTATACCTTAATCGGTTGTGGAATTTCATGTCCACAACATAGTCGTATTTATAGTGAGTTTTGTTAATAAAATTACGTCAGAATTTATTTTTATTGCCCAAACCATCTCCCAATCATACAACGCATGATCATAGCTCATAGGTGGATTATAGTATACCAAAATTAGTAGGTATACTAATTAAATCCTCCGTATGATTATGAGCATCACTAATTTAATTTAGAAGACATTGTGCATTTGGCGTTAATAGTAATTAATAACAATAAGGTTATGCTTAATTAGCTCAACCTTCTTACCACTTACTAACAGAAATTATTGAGATATACAAGTCTAGATGCACGCGCTTGCCGCTCCACGCCGATTAAAATCAAACTTTTAATTCAATAATTCTTTAATTAAAACTCTTCGTTTAATAACTTTTCAATCATAAATATCAATTTGTATCAAAAATATGTATTCGTACACATTGTTTACGTAATATATTGGTTATTTGTATTTTTCGAAGATAAAAAGACTTTTTTACAACATTTTTCGTGAAAGTTAGGTTTTTTTGTTTAACACTACCTTTAGTCACTAATAATTTCGTGTTGCTACTTGACACTTCTCTTAAAAGAGCAACAAACAGTTGACCATGGCTGAATACATGTTCAGGGAAGAAAATACATGTCTTTTCGATTGTTTTCCCTTGTGCCTTGTTGACTACAAAGGCAAAACAAAAATGAATTGGAAATTGTTTGCGCAAAAATTTATACGGCAGCTTCAAATTCTCAGATGGTTCCAGTGACATCCTGTGAATGAAGATTCGTGTACCTATAAAATCTCATTAATAACTTCGGCATCGATACAATTCGGGAAAAACTCTTTGATTATAATATGGTACCATTATAAACCGTTTTTTTCATATACATTCATCAACAACATAATAGGTTCACCAATCTTCAATTTCAAAATGTGTGAAGTAAACCACCTGGAGCAGTGTTATTCAAGTATTCTTGCTGGTAAAGATGATGAGTGTCATCATCAACATAATCAAATGAGTAAAATATAACCTCTTTCCGAGGAAAGATGCTAATTACTTTTTCATTAAGCTTCTCGACGTATTCGTTTAGTGGTGTGATCAGTGCCTTGTTGACTATGTAGTTTTTATCTCTTGTTGATAACACGGGGGTCTAACAACCACACCCAATATTTCGATTAGCAATCTTTATGGACTAACTCCAATATACTTTTAAGAGAATCAACTAGACAGTCAGACTCAATCTTAACGAAAATATATCCAAGAGTTATATATCTCTTTCTTGATTCAATACTTACTCAAGCAAATAGAAATATGCGATTCTAATTGAATACAAGTGAAATCACTTGAACGGTACGCAAGACAAATGTTCAAGTATCAATCAATTTCAATCAACAACCAAAGGTTGGATTTCCTAATTGATTGATTCAAACTCAGAACCTGTGATATTTCGATTATATAACAAAATATAATGCGGAAAAGAAATAACACAAACACCAGAAGTTTTGTTAACGAGGAAACCGCAAATGCAGAAAAATCCCGGGACCTAGTCCAGATTGAACACACACTGTATTAAGCCGCTACAGACACTAGCCTACTACAAACTAACTTCGGTCTGGACTGTAGTTGAACCCCAATAAATCTCACACTGATCCAAGGTACAGTTGCGCTCATACGTCTCTGATCCCTTACCTGATCTCACCCACAACTAAGAGTTGCTACGACCCAAAGTCGAAGACTTTAATAAACAAATTTGTATCACACAGAAAAGTCTACGGTAATAGATAAATCTGTCTCCCACGAAAATACCTACGAGTTTTTGTTCCGTCTTTTGATAAATCAAGGTGAACATGAACCAATTGATAAACCAGACTTATATTCCCGAAGAACATCTTAGTATTATCAATCACCTCACAATAATCTAACTCGTATGATGGCGAAACTAGATATTGTGGAATCACAAACGATGAGACGAAGATATTTGTGACTATTTTTATATCTTGCCTATCGGAGAAATCAATCTCAAGTAAATCCTTACGATTGTACTTAATACGATGGAAACAGCAAGATCAGATCACACAACTACGAGAAAGTAGTATCGGTCTGGCTTCACAATCCCAATGAAGTCTTCAAGTCGTTAACCTACAAGGTCTCGATAGAAACCTAAGGTTAAAGGAGAATCGACTCTAGCTAATACAGCTAGTAACACATAGAAGGTGTGGGGATTAGGTTTCCCAGTTGCTAGAGTTCTCCCTTATATAGACTTTCAAATCAGGGTTTGCAATCAATGTTAGCTTAGTAACAAAGAATTCAATATTCACCGTTATATGAAAATCTGATTAGATTCAAGCTAACAACTTTCAATCGATAGATCGAAACTTAGCTTGTTACACACAAATGAAATGCACGTTTGTGTAACCGTACCCAAACTTGTACATCTAGTTGGTTCAATAGTAGTTACCCAAATGGTTAGCCATATGAGCACTTCATATCAACCATCTTCTTCTTTACCACAACTAGTTCAAATGACTCAAATGAACTAGTTAGAGAGTTGTTCAATTGCTTAGATCTTTGTAATAGAAACAATTGAAACAAAAAAGATTTGATTCACTCGAATCGATTCCTGAACTTTATAGCCATGGTTTGCAAACTTGCATTCCTTAGTTTATATAAGTTTAAGTTCACGAATAATCATTTTTAGAAACTAACCAACTTAAGTACGCGGACTGGTACGCGGACTTACGTACCCGGAATAAGTTTGTAAATAGTTCACAAACTCCAGCAGATTTTCTCGGGAAGAGAACTTCCGACAGTACGTGGACTGGGTATGCGAACTGGGTTCGCGGACTCTGTTCCTGTTTTCCTGATTAACAAAGAACGCATACTTTGGTTCAAGGAATAAGGACTTATACATGTATGAGTTATCACACAATACTTATATCCAAAAATGGTTATATAATCTAAAATCTGATTTCAATCATTGAAACATTCTTAGAGGACGTTATATAGTTTTTGTTCACAAACCATTTTTCATCAAAGCCATTTTCAAGTGATTGAAACTTAACATGACTTTCGTCACTAGTAAAGATGAACTTGGCCAAAGCGAAAGCTTAGCAACACATATTTCGAGAAAAGTTAAGCGAGTTAAACTCGGCTTGAAATAGAAAATGTGTATAATCAAAGTCTATATAGCAAAACGACTTTTGTCTCAAGATATGAGATAGAGTAGATAGACTTTTGAGTGATATATAAGTTCAAGTCTCCACATACCTTTTAGTCTATGAAGTTCCACCAGTTCCTTGAGTAGTTCTTCGTCTTTGTACGATGATCTCCATGGAGTCTTGAGCTCAACTATACTTTCTATCCTAGTCCGAGACTTATCTAATAATAGACTAGAAATCAAGACTTATAGTTTTGATCACTAACATTGACAAACATGCTTGAGATAGCAACGCATGCGAATTCGACCGAGCAGTGCTCTAACAATCTCCCCCTTTGAAAATCTTAGTGACAAAACTATCAATACATATAGAATACAAAAATAGATAAACAAACTTTTGTAGCTCCTATACCACATGCCTGATCTTCTTGGTTCCTCAACATTAATCGAAATCTTCGTCACTTCCAAGTACTCCAATAATCCCAAAGGTTGTAGTATCACTTGTTGAAAATCCGTAGTCATAACAATGAGAAAAAAAGAATTCTCAATCATTGTTATACAGTGTCATAGTATTATTATACAACATCAAATTTCAATTATATCACAACTTCGACAATAATACTATGGTGATATGTATCACTCTCCCTTAGTCAATACTCTATCTCACATGGAAATCACTCCCCCTTACATAATGATCCGAAAACCATATGTATTTGTAGTGTGAACTACACATTAATTCTCCCCCTTTTTGTCAATAAAATTGGGAAAGGTACGAAAACTAGTGGGATCCTAATGAAATTTCCATAGAGACATTTCATGACCAAAAGAAAGCACATATCAACTTTTTAGATGCCATCATATAGCCGAAGCTAAATGCATTCATCAAGGAGTTTATAAAGATACAAGATAACCCCTATAATATTCCACAGCCGCACTCCCCACAAAGATTTGGCAATTATGCACGAGTTCAATTAAGAACTCTCCCCCATAAAATGTCATCCCGAAAGAAAAACAAGAGAGACCTTACTTTCACAAGAAAAGAAGGATTTCTTTGGACATAACAAATCACATACGAATATGAATTTGAATCCAAAAATACTCAAGTAAATTAACCACAAGAAAACCCATGATTAATTCAATCGGAATACACAACTAAATTACCACAAGATGTGATCAATTCAATTGGTCATGCTCGACATAAGAGAACTTACGGAGCTGCACAGTATATACATAAAATATGGATCAGGGAAGATCAATACTGCGGAATAGACAAGGATTCGTTCTATTTCCCATCATTATTTGCACAATGACATACAATAGACATAATCCTTGTAAACAAAAGTTCATCCTATCTTCCATCAATATTTGCATAATGACATAATAGGCTTAAGAATTTTGTAATGTCAAAAGTTCATTCATTCTTTTATCAATACATGCATATCGACATACGAAAGACTTAAATTTTCACAAGCATGGGACAATCATGAAAAAACGGTATCTTCGAACCTCTCTGGAAAGAATTCGTCTGGGTTTCTCCAATACTTACTATTTCTCCCGATCGACCATCCATTTATTTAGACCCTTGTTTTGTGGTACACGTCGTATCCATCAGTCTTGATGTGCTTCATGCATTCTCTCGGATCTATCAACGGACCTGGTAGGTGAAACCGTAGAGTCTCTAACTACCATTTTAAGTAGTGGAAATTATGAAGGTCTGATTCTTCAACCTTTCCTTTTGTTCCCACATAGTTTCTAATCTCATCTTGAACTTTCTTCATTGCTTCTAGATTTTTGACCAGTTCTGCCATTGCCCAATTTATTATTGCAGCTGATGCATCTACTCCAGCAATAAACACATTCTGATTGTTTTTATTCATAAAATACATCATAACATTAATTTATGCCTGGTGGGTTTTATAAACAACCTACAAATTGACCTGCAAGTATACAGGGTCAATTGTAGCTAGAATGGGAAGAAAGGGAAAGTCCACAGGGACAAGGGGGATCAAATGTTGTTTTCTAGCTTCTCTAGCTGCTTCCTAAGCTAACATGGAGCTGAATGGACTGATGTATGAGAGTTGAATGGGGGCAGTAAACAGTGAGTGAAACAAGTAAAGATTGTGGTGTTAAGACACCAGTGTGAGCATGAGGGGAAAACAAACAGTGAGCAATGAAGGTAAAATAAATGAAAGAAAACAGAAAACAAGCAAAACAGTTGAAGATGGAAGTGTATGAAGATGGATGAGAATTCTCCTTCACCTAGCTAGTTCACCTTGGTTACATCCCTGTCATGTGGCTAGTTAACTACCTAAAGTCCTTGGATAACCCCTAGCATTGCCTATCTAATTAAAGCATAGGCAATCACAGGTCATTTAGGGTCTAGGTCTCTAACTAATATGGCTTTGTGAATCCCTTAGATTATCACTAACTCCTAGCATTAATGGTCTGTTTAAAGCACCACTAATCACAAGCCAGTGAACCTTTGGAATGTTACTAACCTAAATGTTTTGAGCTCAACAGGGTCTAACCCAAATGGCTAACCAACAAAGTTCAGTTGTCTTCTCACCCTAGTGGTGAATTAGAACATAACAAACATGGTGATTTACATGAACATTAACATACACAAGAACATGAACATAACATCAGAACAGAGTTTAACAGTGAAAAACAAGTACTGACAGTATAATTGAAATTGAAATTAAACATGAAATTGAAATTAAAATTAACCCAATTAGGGGGTATCTCGGCTAACCCAAGAACAGTTTAAACATTCTACATCAGTTTCTATTTATAGCTTACATCAAATCCCTAATTTCTAAACCCTAAAATTTGGGGATTTTCAATTTCTCTCACCCATTTGTGAATTCATCTCGACCCATGCTTTATCTTCTCTTCCTCCTGCTCCTGCTACGTTTCTAGATTGATTTGTGTCATCAACTGCACACTCTAGGGTTTAGAGAGGAAGAGTGTGAGATTGATGGAACAACTCGGCTAAGAGGATAGGGGGCTAGGTGGTAATGATGGTTTGGGGTATGGTGAGATAGGATGGTTGTGGCAGGGGAAGTGGTTGCGCCAGAGGAGACAGTGGAGGTGGTGGCGATGGCAGGGTATGGGGGTGGAGCAGTTGCAGAGAAATGAGGAGATGGGGGAGAAGTCGATGGAAATGGGATTAGGGTTCGTTTGGTTAAGGGTATAGGTTTCTGATGCTAGTGTGTGAGGCGGAGACATCAAGAGTTGATGTACGGCGACGAGAATCCGTTGGATGATCCCATATAGATTGACTCGAACGGCTAAGATGAAGAGGTATGTAGCGACCGTTGGATGATTCGATACAACGAAACCGACGGCTACACATGGAGCTAGGTATTATGGTGTTTGACAGGAGCTTTGGATTTTGATGCACAATGATGAGGTGGCCGTTGGATGATGAGATGGATCCAATCTGACGGCTCTCATGGAAATGGGTATGGATAATGGATATGGAGTTGGGTAAGGGTTTTGGGTCTTGGGTATGCCAAGCCCATATCTTCTTTAAGAACAATTCTTCCTCTTCAAGCCCACTTCTAGTTAATACGGCTCTTGCAAACATCATTCTTCGCTTCCTCCTAGCGGGAGTCTTTGCCGTTCCTTTGCTCTTTTCGCTCCGTGAGATAACCAGGCTTTATATAGTACCTAAAAATGCAAAATTAATTAAGAATAGTATTTATTCTGGAAAACAACGAAAACACAGAATATGGGATAAAATGGAGCGTTAGTGCACAAAGGATGAGTTAAATGCCAAGAAAAATATATAGAAACATGCACTTTTTAGCACTCATCAAATACCCCCAAACCTGAATTTTACTTGTCCTCAAGTAAAACAAAACTAAGGAAATCCTACCTATACCACTGTCGCTGGTCTCTCGAATGCATTTAGCGTATGCACTAAGCCTTTTAAACCACTAAGTGTCCCTAGTGGACGAGTGAAGTCTCGTGAAGGTTTGCTTAGAACGTACCTACAAAGTTCTAGGTCAAAATATAAGCTCAGATTCCATCAAATGTGACATGTGCAAGTCAGTTTAATCTCACAACAAAATGGAGATGTCAATCTAGCTATCAAAGGCACAATCCTAGCAATGATAACAAATAAAGACATGTGATAAGAGTGTAAAGTGTATCTACACATGTGTAAAGAAAGATCGGATGTTATGACTACTAATCACCAAGAGATAGTTTCTCGGGCTAAGAACCAAGGTCGAAATCTAGCTAGCTGTCCGGACTTTACGAGAATTGTGAATGAGTAGGAGGTGTTTCACAATTACTCGTGTTGTACATCAATGGCATACACCCTCCTTGCTTATTACAATGAAACAACAAAATGACTCTTTACATGACTTTTATTTACATTGACTACTCTCTTTTATTTTTGGAACAAGAGAGGATGGAATTGAAAAATACTTGATTTTTTTTTTGTATTTTTCTGATATTTTTTCTGAATATATACATCGTTTTTTTTTTTTTTTTGATAAGGAAACACTTTTGATACATAAGCAAAAAGAAACAAAAAATTATATGACATTTTGCAAGAGGTAGCCCTTTTTGATGCACCCAGTTAAATTCGATGGTTGTCTTTCTTAATGTAACCTCCACCTTCTATCCCAACCAACCAAAGAACAAGCTAGTCAAGTTTCGTTCAGTATTCTAAAGTGATTGGCAACTAAAACTTCCGATAGAACACCTCAAGGATGAGGCTATACATGTATTGGTAGATCGTGCGCGTGCAAATTTCTTATCACTATGTGAATTGTGCTAGAATCAGGGTGCCTAAATATCTAGACTAAGACTCCTAAAAATTACATATTTGCACAAGAGTCAACATTTCAAGGTAATGAGCTCCATTTTTGTGATTTTTTAATTTTTTTTTTTTTTGGAATTTTCAATTTTTTCAAAACGAAGGAGTTCTTGTTTTCAATTATGGCATATTATCAAAGTATCTACTTTTCACCCCCAAACCTAAACTAAACATTGTCCTCAATGTTTCAAAATATGAACAAAATTATAATACAACATATGAAGAGGATCATGTTGAGTAGAGAAAAAGGAAAGAGAATACCCGATTTCGGCGAAAGCAATATTAGAACTCCGTTATTCAAGGCAAGAATCCAACATATGTCAACCGAGATCATATTGGATTAGCAAAATATATACAAAAGGAACAAAATGGTTTTAAGAAATTTTATCTAATGGATTATATACAAAAAATTCACCATACACTAACAATCTAAAGAGTTGAGGATCAACCCAAAAGACAAAGTGTAGAGGTTTCAACAGCTTCACATAAATATAACAGGAAAGAAACGCAAGTGAAACTGTGAAACAAAATGAGCTACCCCCAAACCTGGATTTTTCAACGGACAAAATTTTGGAAACAAAATCTCGCAGTTTTGGGGGTTCATCATGCACAAGGTCTAACTCGAAATGAACTGTGCTAGGGACGGGCAAACATGCTAATTCCAACTGTGGCTCCTCAAAGATATTATACTTAGATGCAAAATAGTCCAAAAGGACTTGGGAAGCACACAGTTCCAAACCTAGATTAGGGACTCTCAGAAAAGTCGGTTTGACAATATGGGTACAAACCAAATCTAGGTTGGGTGGAAGGCCATCAGATTGTGACTTATGTAGGACGATAGGCACATCATTACTAATCACATCAACATCTCCTAAGTCTTCTACACGTGTCACAACATGCTCACAATCATTAAACAAATTGGCAAGATCACAATCAGAGTCATCAACATCATCAACAGAGTTATTCTCATGCATCGGCAAATCAGGAGAAATATCACAATGTGACCTAGGTAGAGAATCAGACACATCAAATATATTTTCATGCATATTAACATTAGTGTCTACAGAAGATTCAACTATTCCTATGTCATGCTCATCTTCACAGAATAATTGTACGAATCCCATGTCAATATCAAAATCATATGAATTACAATGAGTATTAGAAAGAACAACATTCATGAAGGTCGAGGGCGAGAAGCCATATGTTTTTGAACCAACAGGTTCCACAATATTTTCATGTTCTTCTAACATATCATCATAATCATCATAATCATCATCATGGTAGCATGCATATTGGTCCTCATTAAAAGAGGTGGTGTCATTAGTCGATTCATGTTCCTCTAAATTAGGTTCATATTCAACATCATTTGCAAGAATGGGACTAGACACTTCATTAGGGACAACATACATTTCCTCATGAATTTCCTCCTTTTGTAGGTGAAGCAAAATCTGATCTAAACATGCCTGAATTCGTGATGTAGATCTATCAAAGTTTTGCTCACTGAGTCTGAAAGCTTCTGTGGTGGAGTCTAAATTCATGGGAGTACAAAATTCTTCATGTTCAAATTGTGGTGAATGGTACATGTGTGCATGGTCATTAGGGTTTACAAAATATTGATCGCAACCCTCAAAGGATTGATTATGGTCCCAATGACTACCATTCTCACAATTTATGGGCATTTCATACCTTGGATTTTCTCTAGATTGCCTAAAATTATGCAAAATATGACAATTCTCAACAGGGTGGTCTAAACTACCACATGCGGGACATGCATAGATTTCAGGTTGCCTAAGAAAATTAGATGTGACAGATTCCTCATGTGATTGCATTTCTAAAGCTGCGATTCGAGCTTCTAATTGATCGATCAGTGATGATTGTGTGAGTGAGGCACTAGCAAAATGTTCATTTTAACGTTGTGATGAATGATGCATGTGTGAATAGTTATTAGGGTTCATGTATTGAGGCTCGGGACTTTGAAAGTGTCCATAATAATTCCTATAACTATTGACATCATGGTCTATGGGAGGTTCATAACGTGAAGTATGTCCATACGCAAGTTCTCTAAGGGATTTGTTGTATTCCCCAACTGTAGACCAAGATCTAGACATGATTTGGCTCAAAATCTAAGTAACTATGTTACAAAGCCCAAAATTTGGTTTTTAATGGGTTTGGATTTTTGGGAAAATTTTGGTTTTTTTTTTTTTTTTTTTTAATTGGGAGCAAAAATTTTGGTTTTAGTATTGGGAGCAAGCCCACATTGGTGGGAGAAATTTCTTTGCCAAGGGAAGGTGAACAAGCCCACAATGTGTATGCAAACTGAAGCCCAATGTAGCTTTTGAGATAGCCCAATTGTTGCTTGTTTGGTCTGCGGTCCAGTTGGGCTTTTAAAAGTTCAGTTTTTCTAATTTAAAACTACAGGCCCAAATCAATCTAACACCACAAGCCCAAAAGCAATTAAACAAACAAGCCCACAAGAAATTAATTACAAACCCAACAGAAAAATGGAAAAAATTATTACAAGCCCACAAATTAAAAATGGAAGCCCACAGGTTGGATTCTCTTAATGGGTTTAGGCTTACTTGCTTAAGCACAGCCCAGCTGCTCAGTTTGGTTGCAAAATCCCAGTTGGGCTTTGGATCATCCTAAGCTTTTGTCTTTGTTGAGGCCCAGTTAGGCTTGGCTCAACTTGTTAAGCTTGGCAGCAACTTCAGCAGGCCCAGTTGGGCTTGTGATTTTCTCCTCAGCAGCACAATCCTGTTGGGCTTGGTCTTCAGCAGGCTCACCAGCTCAGGGCTTTGCAGCAGGAGCAGATCAACAGCAACAGGTGCAGAAGGCAGCAGCAGGCAGCAACAGGGAGAGTAACAGCCTCAGTTCCACCAGTTCACCAGCAACATCAGAGGCAGTGCAAATGGGCTAAGCAGTTCACAGCAGTGCACTAAAGCAACATGCAAGAAGATGCTCTGATGTTGTGCAAGAACAGCAAGCCAACAACTAGATGAACATGTAAACAGCAAGAATGCCCTGTAAACAGCAAATGATGCAAGTGCAACTGCAAGTTAAGAGCAACAGCAAGCAAATGAGCAAGGAAAAAAAAACAACATATGCGCCGCAACCGAAACCCCGGCAACGGCGCCAAAAACTTGGTGGGTTTTATAAACAACCTAAAAATTGACCTGCAAGGATACAGGGTCAATTGTAGCTAGAATGGGAAGAAAGGGAAAGTCCACAGGGACAAGGGGGAGAAAATGTTGTTTTCTAGCTTCTCTAGCTGCTTCCTAAGCTAACATGGAGCTGAATGGACTGATGTATGAGAGCTGAATGGGGGCAGTAAACAGTGAGTGAAACAAGTAAAGATTGTGGTGTTAAGACACCACTGTGAGCATGAGGGGAAAACAAACAGTGAGCAATGAAGGTAAAATAAATGAAAGAAAACAAGCAAAACAGTTGCAGATGGAAGTGTATGAAGATGGATGAGAATTATCCTTCACCTAGCTAGTTCACCTTGGTTACATCCCTGTCATGTGGCTAGTTAACTACCCAAAGTCCTTGGATAACCCCTAGCATTGCCTATCTGATTAAAGGATAGGCAATCACAGGTCATTTAGGGTCTAGGTCTTTAACTAATATGGCTTTGTGAATACCTTAGATTATCACTAACTCCTAGCATTAATGGTCTGTTTAAAGCACCACTAATCATAAGCCAGTGAACCTTTGGAATGTTATTAACCTAAATGTTTTGAGCTCAACAGGGTCTAACCCAAATGGCTAACCAACAAAGTTCAGTTGTCTTCTCACCCTAGTGGTGAATTAGAACATAACAAACATGGTGATTTACATGAACATTAACATACACAAGAACATGAACATAACATCAGAACAAAGTTTAACAGTGAAGAACAAGTACTGACAGTATAATTGAAATTGAAATTAAACATGAAATTGAAATTAAAATTAACCCAATTAGGGGGTATCTCGGCTAACCCAAGAACAGTTTAAACATTCTACATCAGTTTCTATTTATAGCTTACATCAAATCCCTAATTTCTAAACCCTAAAATTTGGGGATTTTCAATTTCTCTCACCCATTTGCGAATTCAGCTCGACCCATGCTTTATCTTCTCTTCCTCCTGCTCCTGCTACGTTTCTAGCTTGATTTGTGTCATCAACTGCACACTCTAGGGTTTAGAGAGGAAGCGTGTGATATTGATGGAACAACTCGTCTAGGAGGATAGGTGCTAGGTGGTAATGATGGTTTGGGTATGGTGAGATAGGATGGTTGTGGCAGGGGAAGTGGTTGCGCCAGAGGAGACAGTGGAGGTGGTGGCGATGGCAGGGTATGGGGGTGGAGCAGTTGCAGAGAAATGAGGAGATGGGGGAGAAGTCGATGGAAATGGGATTAGGGTTCGTTTGGTTGAGGGTATAGGTTTCTGATGCTAGGGTGTGAGGCGGAGACATCAAGAGTTGATATACGGCGACGAGAATCCGTTGGATGATCCCATATAGATTGACTCGAACGGCTAAGATGAATAGGTATGTAGCGACCGTTGGATGATTCGATACAACGAAACCGAAGGCTACAAATGGAGCTAGGTACTATGGTGTTTGACAGGAGCTTTGGATTTTGATGCACAATGATGAGGTGGTCGTTGGATGATGAGATGGATCCAATCTGATGGCTCTCATGGAAATGGGTATGGATAATGGATATGGATTTGGGTAAGGGTTTTGGGTCTTGGGTACTCCAATCCCATATCTTCTTTAAGAACAATTCTTCCTCTTCAAGCCCACTTCTAGTTGATCCGGCTCTTGCAAACATCATTCTTCGCTTCCTCCTAGCAGGAGTCTTTGCCGTTCCTTTGCTCTTTTCGCTCCGTGAGATAACCAGGCTTTATTTAGTACCTAAAAATGCAAAATTAATTAAGAAAAGTATTTATTCTTGAAAACAACGAAAACACATAATATGGGATAAAATGGAGCGTTAGTGCACAAAGGATGAGTTAAATGCCAAGAAAAATATATAGAAATATGCACTTTTTAGCACTCATCAATGCCCAAATACATAAAAATGTAGAAAATAAATGAAAATGTAGAGGTTTGTGTACTTGATATTCAGGCAGGCTTATGTTCAAACGAAATCCTATC
The DNA here is from genome assembly GCF_003573695.1 of Papaver somniferum. Taxonomy (NCBI): domain Eukaryota; kingdom Viridiplantae; phylum Streptophyta; class Magnoliopsida; order Ranunculales; family Papaveraceae; genus Papaver; species Papaver somniferum. The sequence continues at coordinate 95,292,755 of NC_039367.1, forward strand.
ATGTAATTAAACATTTGTAACTGCAAACATGATAGATAGATCATATCTAATCCACACAAAAGTTGAAGCTCAATAAAACCGAGTAACCATACCCTACCAATAGAAAATTCTTGCTAGATTACAACATGTTTGTCTGCATCTGACTCGGTGTCTGGATCTAAGTCAACCTCTGACTCGACGATAGTCAGATATTAGACCGTTTGTTTTTTATTTTGAGTTAGACCTAACTCGCTACCTGATTCAGATCCAACCCCTGACTCAGACAAGTTTGAGTCACGTGACAAAATGCCCCTAACTCAAGGGACCAAGCTACCGACTTATATATATATTGAGTCAGATGAGTCATATCCTCTGATCCAAGTGAGTCTCAGCCATATCTGAAAAAAGTAGAGTGATTGACAACTGAATAAGAAAACTAGTTACCATAAGAATTGCATTGATATGGTCATTTGTAATACGAATCGTACTTGTTTGATCCTTCTCTAGTTTCAGCAATACGTCTGTGTCATGGTCTGGTTTCAGTATCTCCGGGACAAGATGTTCGTCTATCATTTGTTAGAAAAATCCATCCAAATGATGAAAACATTTTTCAAGTCTACCGTGCATTCCAGTGATCCTATCAATAATCCAACCCACCTTGGCAAAGAAATCGACCCAGAGAAACCAGACGTGACGGCCATGACCTCATAAAGAATTTTCGTAAGCCTGACATTAACCAGTTGATTCCTACTATGATAACCAATCTTGCTACCAAAAGAAACCTACAAATTGTTCTATGTGTAAAACTTGTAAACTTATCAAAAACATCAACATGAGTAGCATTCGAAGAAGATAATATGTAATCAATCAATACATCAATCTCCTCTGCCCTGACTGCTTTAAAAGACTGCACTCGTTTTGTACTAAAAAGTTCAAGCACGCATATTTTCCGCATCTCTCTCCAATACTCCCCATAAGGCGTAAAAGCAATATCCAGGTGATTATACGATATGCATTTGAGTCCAACGAGTGAAGGCCTAGTACAAAACTCAAGATCGAAGGTTTTCAAGATTTGTTCGGCAGCTTCAACGGAGGATATTACCAGTTTTGGTACATGACCAAGTTGTAGAAGCATGACTAGACCATATATTTCAGATAATTTGTTTAGCACTTGATGAATCGGATTTCCCATTTGATGTAAGTTGCCAATAATTGGAAGCTTAGGAGGACATGGAGGAAGGTTTTCTTGATGACCGTTTCTTGTGGTTTCGAGTTCAAAAACAAATTTTGATGGATCATCATCACAACCGTTGAATTCTTATCAGTTTTCAGTGGAGAATTCAAACTATGTAGCTCCAACGGCTACTGACAGTCAGGTTCAAAATTTAAACTCTATCTCTCCTGTTTCTCGAGTAGGATGAAATTAACAATCTGGTTGATTACCAACTAGGTTTCAGTAAGAATTTGGGTGTTGACTGTGAAGATCTTAATTCAAGAGAGATTTGCAAAAATATGTTGGTCCACTTGAAGAACAATGAGATGAGTAATCAAGCTAATGTTGCTCAGTTCGATGGATTGGATAAATTCGATGATGATTCAGCGGATGAAGATTGGGATGTAGAGGAAGCTCGTGGGACAGTGGGCATAGATAGTGAAAATATGATTCGTTCAGAACTATCTCCTAGCTCAGAATCTTCTAAGGTAATGTCACGGGATTGTACTGTTGGTCATGGATCATAAAATTCTATCTTGGAATTTACGAGGTTTGGGGGATGATCTAAAAACAACAACGATTCGAAATGCTATCAGGAAAAATAATGCAACAATTGCAACAATTCAAGAAACAAATAAGGAGGTTATTGATGAATCTATGATTAGATGTATTTGGGACAATAATGGTTGTGACTACATTTATCTTTCTTCTGAAGGTCGTTCGGGAGGCATTCTGGTAATGTGGAATAGGGCAGTTCTACAAATGGAAGATAACCTTATTGGCGCATTTTCTGTCTCTTTAAAATTTCGTAATGTTAGTGTTATAATTTTGAAAGTGGTAGTAAAGGTTCGTTGCTCGTACTTGTAAAGATTTTAAAATAAAAATATATACAAAAAATATTAACAATATGGGCAAGAGTACTGGGACTAAAGATTCGGCCATTTTTCATTTTCAAGTGGTTCAGAATTTAATTCTAGGCGATTATAGTTCAAAACAAAACAAATATTAACTCTAGTTTATTGCCAAGATAGATTTTATAAAATATTACTTGTATTTCTTAAGCATGGCATATCAAAAATCCCTAGGACTAAGCATACTCCATCAAATGAAATCACAAGTAATTAATTTAAAATCTTAATTCAATTAAAATTAGTGCAAAAAGTAAATAAAATAATTAATGAAATTACCACATGGATGAAACTCGACCTCCTCCGTCGTCCCAGTGTTGGGTTTAGCTCATCATGATAAAAACACGCTCAAAGTATTTATTTATTGCTCAAAGGGTTTTTACAAGGATGAAAATGGAGATGAAATAATAAAAAAGTGGATGTGTGACCCACAGAAAGCATCCAAAACGAACGACACAGAAGAAGTGCTATTGTTGCTGTATCTCTAAGACTCACACCTACGACCCACGTTCGCGAGTCGTTTCACTGTTTATAAACGACTGCTTCTGCTGGTCCGTTCTTCATGTTCTTCATCACGAACATCAGCAGCAGCAGAGAGAATTCGTGATTCTTCCTCTGCAGCTTCCTCTATTCTCCTCCCAACTCTCGGCAACCCTTCTTAGCAACCAGGGAAACCTATTTATACTCAACAGGGCGAATAAATCATGCGCAATAATGGTAGGTTTTTAAGAAAGCCTACAACTACACCTGCAAGTATACAGGGTCGAATGTAGCTAGTGATGGGAAGAAAGGGAAAGTCCTCAGGGAATTGGAGGGTGCAAATGTTGTTTCTACTTTTCTAGTGACAGTGGGAATGAATTTTGTGTTGTGTTGAAACACAACTGAGCTATTTTGGTATGTGACTGAAATAGTGACAGAAAGTAAAGGTAACAGTGGAAGGGTACTAAGGCTTCAAATCCACAATTTTACCTATGCTAAGGCAATCTCAGTTCAATACTTCTCTTGTCCCTTGTTAGTTATCAGTCAGTTTCTAGGCTTTCTGACTAACTAGATGGCAGTGGAGGTTCTATGCCTGCTGCTCATCAAAAGGTTGGGTTAGAAAGGAGGCTAAAGGCACTAAGATAATTCTAAACCTTGTGATAGTTGGGGCTCTCACACTGCAACTACCGGCAGAGAAGCCACTTAGGTGTTTTAACAACCTAAAGGATGTTCTTTGATTAAGACTATCCTAAACATTTCAGCACAACAAGCACAATATCTAGCTTGGATTGAATTAGCAGAAGCATCATGATTTCATCTCCCCCTTAGCAATTAAACTAGAACATGATGAATTGAACAACTGAAATTTAAAATGAACTGATATTGAAAACAAAATTAACAGTTGAGGTCCTGGCTATTCCAGGCCTCTTGGTGGTGCTCTGGCTAGTCCAGGCATGACTTATACAACAACCCAAGGTGTCAATTTATAGTTGCACACGTCTAACCCTAGAATCCCCAAAATATCAAAATTAGGGTTTCAAAGAAATCAAAATTAAATCATACCTACTTTCTGAAAACACTCAATAACGTCGACCCATTCTTCTATTGTGTCTTCCCATGCCTTCAATTTGTCCATTGATGCCTACCAACTATTCTCTCCAATTTCACACACAAACGGCTAGGGTTTGGGGAGATGTGAAATTGAAAAGGCTAGTTGAGAGACATAGAGGTGATGATGGACTTAGGGTTGGTGGTAAGTGGAGTTAGTGGTGGTTGTGGTAGTGGCAGAGAGTTGGTGGTGGAGCAGGTGGTGGAAATGGGTTCTGCATCGGGGGTGAGGGAGAAGAGATGGAGAAGAAGGAAACTCGATGGGAATTAGGTTGGGGTGCGTTTGGTTCTGTTTTGGGTAGGGTTAGGTATTGTGGTGTTGAGCGGGTGCAGAAAATTTTGATGTTTAGCGAAGCGAAGATGTTGGATGAAAAGATGAAGGAATGATCCAACGGCTCGATGGAAATGGATATGAAGCGACCTTTGGATCTGGGATACATCAAAACTGACGGTCTGAGATGGAGTTAGGTGCTATAGTGTTAGACAGGAACATCAAAACTCGATGGACTCTGATGGAGCGACCATTGGATGATGGAATGGATTCAATCTGACGGTGAAGGAGAGAAACGGGTTTGGGTATTGATTTTAGGCTTAGAAAATGGGTTTGGGTTTAGGAAATGGTTTGAGCTTAAACAATCTTGAGCCCACTTCTTCTTTAAGAACAATTTCTTCCTTTGTGAGCCCATTTTCATCCTTGAGTCTTCCATACCGCATTCTGCACTTCTTTTCCTCTAGAGTTTCCGCCGGCTTTCTCCGTGTCTTTGCACTTTTGCTCCGCAACTCATCTAGTCTTTATTTATTACCTAAAAATGCAAAATTAATTAATAAAAATATTTATTCTTGAAAACAAAGAAAGTACAGAATATGGGATAAAATGTAGAATTAATGCACAAAAGATGAGTTAAATGCCAAGAAAAATATATAGAATCATGCACTTTTTCGCACTCATCAAATACCCCCAAACCTGAATTTTACTTGTCCTCAAGTAAAACAAAACTAAGGAAATCCTACCTATACCACTGTCGCTGGTCTCTCGAATGCATTTAGCGTATGCACTAAGCCTTTTAAACCACTAAGTGTCCCTAGTGGACGAGTGAAGTCTCGTGAAGGTTTGCTTAGAACGTACCTACAAAGTTCTAGGACAAAATATAAGCTCAGATTCCATCAAATGTGACATGTGCAAGACAGTAGAAGCTCACAGCAAAATGGAGATGTCAATCTAGCTATCAAAGGCACAATCCTAGCACTGATAACAACTAAAGACACGTGATAAGAGTGTAAAGTGTATCTACACATGTTTCTAGAATGACCTGAAGTTATGACTACTAATCACCAAGAGATAGTTTTTAGGCTAAGAACCGAATTCTAAGCCAAGCTAGCTGTCCGGCTTTACGAGAATTGTGAATGTTCACCCAATGAGTTGGTGATATTTCAGTTTACCCGCGTTATACATCGATGGCTGCACCCTCCTTGCTTATTACAAGACTATTTACAACAAAAAGATGACTCTTTACATGACTCTTATTTACATTGATTACTCTCTTTTATTTTGGAACAAGAGAGAACTATTGTCTTTAACATGACAAAACATGGAATAAATAAATACTTGATTGATTTTTTTTATTTTTGATTTTTTTTTTTTTTGATTTTTTTTTATTTTTTTTTTTTTTTTTGATTTTTTATTTTGATGAAATAACTTTGATCTTTACAACATAGTGACGCTTTTGATATATGAACAAAAAGAAAAACATAATTACATGACCCTTAGCAAGAGGTGGCCCTTATCGAATGCATCCGGTCAAATTCTATGGTTGCTTTTCTTAACGTATCCTCCACTTCTATCCCAGCCAACCAAAGAACAAGCTAGTCAAGTCTCATTCAGTATTCTAAAGTGATTGGCAATCTAACTTCCTATCAACACCTTGAAGATCGAGGCTATACATGTATTGGTAGATTGTGCGTGTGCAAGTTTCTTATCACATGTGAATTGTGCTAGAATCAGGGTGCCTAAATATCTAGACTAAGAATACTTATGTTTACATACATGCACAAGAGTCAACATTTCAACGTAAATGAGCTCCATTTTTATGTTTTTTTTTTCAATTTTTCAATTTTTTTTTTTTTGATTTTTTGATTTTTTTTTTTCCAAAAAGAATGAGTTCTATTTTTCGATTATAGCATGTTATAAAGGATCTAGTTTTCACCCCCAAACCTAAACTAAACATTGTCCTCAATGTTTCAAAAGATAAACATGATTATAACACATACCATGAGAACGATGCTAACTGTAGAAAAAGGAAAGAGATTACCGGATATTGGCGAAAGCAAGTTTTGAACTCCATTATTCAAGGCAAAACCCAACAGTAACTCAACTGAATTCACATTGGGTTAACACAATATATACAAGAAACATATGATTCCACTAAACATTACCTACCGGATTATATACAAACAATTCACTATATACATACAGTCTAAAGAGTTGAGGATCAACCCAAAAGACGAAATGTACACATTTCAACAGCTTCACACAATAATAATATGATAGGCAAGCAAGTGAAGCTGTGAAACAAAATGAGCTACCCCCAAACCTGGATGTTTCAACAGATAAAATTTTGGATACAAAATCTCGCAGTTTTGGGGGTTCATCATGCACAAGGTCTAGCTCGAAATGAACTTTGCTAGGGACGGGCAAACATGCTAATTCCAACTGTGGATCCTCAAAGATATTATACTTAGATGCAAAGTAGTCCAAAAGGAATTGGGAAGCACACAGTTCCAAACCTAGGTTGGGCATTCTCAGAAAAATTGGTTTGACAATATCGGTACAAACTAAATCTAGGTTGGGTGGAAGGCCATCAGATTGTGACTTATGTAGGACGATAGGAACATCATTATTAATCACATCAACATCTCCTAAGTCTTCTACAAGTGTCACAACATGCTCACCATGCTCACACAAATCAGAATCATCAACATCATCAGAAGAATTATTCTCATGCATCGGCAAATCAGTGGAAACATCACAACGTGACCCAGGTAGAGAATCAGACACAACAATTATATTTTCATGCATATTAGTGTCAACAGAAGATTCTATATTACCTAAGTCATCTTCATAGGACAGATGCACATGCTCAAATCAGTATCAACATCACATGTATATGGAATACGAGAAGAAACATCATTCATGAAGGTCGAGGCAGAGAAGCCTAATGTATTTGAACCCAAAGGTTCCATAACATTTTCATTATAGACATGTTCTTCTAACATAACATCATAATCATCATCATCATCATGATAGGGATTTTGCAATCTAGGATAATTTTCAATCCTAAGGTCGGAGCTATCACAAGAATAAGACTCTAACTCATGGGGGTGACTCATACCATGTGGCGTTGTCCCTGTTTCCCTAACAGATTCCCATTGATGGGTTTTCTCTGCAATTTCAGCTAAAAATTTCCATGCATCATCCACAGATTTATCAATAAATTTACCATTACACATAGACTCAACCATGGTTCGATATTTAAAGTCTAGTCCCTCATAGAGGATGACGACAAGTCTCCACTTCTCAAATCCATGGTGCGGACATTCGCTCAACAAATCATTAAAACGTTCAAAATAGTGAAAACAGTTTCCTCTTCCAATTGGACAAAACAATTGATACTTTGACGAATAGCGATGGTCCTATGATGTGGAAAGAATTTTTTGAAAAATAGATCTGTGAGTTGGTCCTAAGTGTTGATTGATTGTGGTCTCAAACCGTAAAACCATGTTTTGGCCCTTTCCTTTAGAGAAAATGTAAACAAACGCAACTTCAGAGAGTCTTCGGACATATGATCAGGTTGCATAGTCCGACAAATTTGTTCAAACTCTCTTACATGAGTATAGGGATTCTCAGAATCGAACCCTCGAAATATAGGAAGTATTTGTATCATGCTTGCATTTATTTTAAAAGGGTTATTGGTTTGAGGTAAGACAATACATGATAATGACATTTTTATTGTGGGATACATGTATTCATGGAGAGCACGAGGTTGGCCCATATTGAAAAGACACAAAGCCCACTATTTGGTTTTTTATGGGAAAATTTTGGTTTTAGAGAGGTAGAAAAATTTGGTTTTTAATTGGGAGCAAAAATTTTGGTTTTAGTACTGGGAGCAAGCCCACATTGGTGGGAGAAATTGCTTTGCCAAGGGAATGTGAACTAAGCCCACAATGTGTATGCAAACTGAAGCCCAATGTAGCTTTTGAAATAACCCAACTGTTGCTTGTTTGGTCTGAGGCCTAGTTGGGCTTTCAAAAGTTCAGTTTTTCTAATTTACAACTACAGGCCCAAATCAATCTAACACCACAAGCCCACAAGAAATTAAACAAACAAGCCCACAAGAAATTAATTACAAACCCAACAGAAAAATGGAAAAAATTATTACAAGCCCACAAATTAAAAATGGAAGCCCACAGGTTGGGTTCATTTAATGGGTTTAGGCTTACTTGCTTAAGCACAGCCCAGCTGCTCAGTTTGGTTGCAAAAGCCCAGTTGGGCTTTGGATCATCCTAAGCTTTTGTCTTTGTTCAGGCCCAGTTGGGCTTGGCTCAACTTGTTAAGCTTGGCAGCAACTTCAGCAGGCCCAGTTGGGCTTGTGATTTTCTCCTCAGCAGCACAGTAGCACCAGCAACAGCAGGGCTACACAGCACTCAGCAGCAGCACAGCAGCAGTCTTGGCAGCAGCAGAGGCTGGCAGCAGCAACAGGAACAGGGAACAACAACAGGAGCACAACAGCAATAGCAGCAGCAACACAGGTACCTGGTGACTCAAAGAAGAGAATGAGTTCTCAAAAATTTGGAATTGAGACAGTTTCAAACAATATTGATACCAGTAAGCAACTAAGAGTAATTTACTGCATGGCAATGAGTTATTTGGACTGACAAAGGGGTTGACACAATATGCAGTTATGGATAAAGTGCAAAAGAGAAGTGACCTAGCAAAACAAGACACACAACAAAATACTTAAAACTACTAGAACAGAAAAAGGGAAATGATGGATATGAACTTCAGTTACACTACAATAAAAAAAACAGGACAAGATGTATGAATTGATGCAGCTTAAAAAGTATGTCTAAGATGCAACTACTATAAGATACAACTACAGGATGGCAGTCAAGACAGTAAGAGAACAATGGCTTCACAACTTTTAACACTACTAAGAAAACAATGTGTTACGGGACATTGGCTTCACTAAAATCTACAGCATGAGATGCAAGATGAAAGAAAACACAAGAAAAATTAACAGATATGCTAAAGATACTCACAGGACTTATGATGCAGGTGACTTAAACTAAATGTGAGATAAAACAATGATGCAATTGACTGAAGAGCTAAAACTACAACTAAAAGTACTGCTAACACATATATACAAGTAGTATGCAAATGATGCAGAACTACACAGTTGCAGTAGTATGCTACAAAATAAATTAAACTATGAAAACTATGTGATATGGCAGGTGATACTAATATGAAAATGGAAGAAGTTACACTAAGTCACAAAGTGCAGAATCTAAAAATCAAAAATTACAGCTAAAGATACAAAAGTAAGTTACACTAGCAATGACTGAAAAGAAAAAACTAAACAAAATATGTACAAGGTAAAGTAAAGAAAAAGAAAACAACAATGGCACCGCTACCGAGTCCCCGGCAGCGGCGCCAAAAACTTGGTAGGTTTTTAAGAAAGCCTACAACTACACCTGCAAGTATACAGGGTCGAATGTAGCTAGTGATGGGAAGAAAGGGAAAGTCCTCAGGGAATTGGAGGGTGCAAATGTTGTTTCTACTTTTCTAGTGACAGTGGGAATGAATTTTGTGTTGTGTTGAAACACAACTGAGCTATTTTGGTATGTGACTGAAATAGTGACAGAAAGTAAAGGTAACAGTGGCAGGGTACTAAGGCTTCAAATCCACCATTTTACCTATGCTAAGGCAATCTAAGTTCAATACTGCTCTTGTCCCTTGTTAGTTATCAGTCAGCTTCTAGGCTTTCTGACTAACTAGATGGCAGTGGAGGTTCTATGCCTGCTGCTCATCAAAGGGTTGGGTTACAAAGGAGGCTAAAGGCACTAAGATAATTCTAAACCTTGTGATAGTTGGGGCTCTCACACTGAAACTACCGGCAGAGAAGCCACTTAGGTGTTTTAACAACCTAAAGGATGTTCTTTGATTAAGACTATCCTAAACATTTCAGCACAACAAGCACAATATCTAGCTTGGATTGAATTAGCAGAAGCATCATGATTTCATCTCCCACTTAGCAATTAAACTAGAACATGATGAATTGAACAACTGAAATTTAAAATGAACTGATATTGAAAACAAAATTAACAGTTGAGGTCCTGGCTATTCCAGGCCTCTTGGTGGTGCTCTGGCTAGTCCAGGCATGACTTATACAACAACCCAAGGTGTCAATTTATAGTTGCACACGTCTAACCCTAGAATCCCCAAAATATCAAAATTAGGGTTTCAAAGAAATCAAAACTAAATCATACCTACTTTCTGAAAACACTCAATAACGTCGACCCATTCTTTTATTGCGTCTTTTGTGTCTTCCCATGCCTTCAATTTGTCCATTGATGCCTACCAACTATTCTATCCAATTTCACACACAAACGGCTAGGGTTTGGGGAGATGTGAAATTGAAAAGGCTAGTTGAGAGACATAGAGGTGATGATGGACTTAGGGTTGGTGGTAAGTGGAGTTAGTGGTGGTTGTGGTAGTGGCAGAGAGTTGGTGGCGGAGCAGGTGGTGGAAATGGGTTCTGCATCGGGGGTGAGGGAGAAGAGATGGAGAAGAAGGAAACTCGATGGGAATTAGGTTGGGGTGCGTTTGGTTCTATTTTGGGTAGGGTTAGGTATTGTGGTGTTGAGCGGGTGCAGAAAATTTTGATGTTTAGCGAAGCGAATATGTTGGATGAAAAGATGAAGGAATGATCCAACGGCTCGATGGAAATGGATATGAAGCGACCTTTGGATCTGGGATACATCAAAACTGACGGTCTGAGATGGAGTTAGTTGCTATAGTGTTAGACAGGAACATCAAAACTCGATGGACTCTGATGAAGCGACCATTGGATGATGGAATGGATTCAATCTGACGGTGAAGGAGAGAAACGGGTTTGGGTATTGATTTTAGGCTTAGAAAATGGGTTTGGGTTTAGGAAATGGGTTTGAGCTTAAACAATCTTGATCCCACTTATTCTTTAAGAACAATTTCTTCCTTTGTGAGCCCATTTTCATCCTTGAGTCTTCCATACCGCATTCTGCACTTCTTTTCCTCTAGAGTTTCCGCCGGCTTTCTCCGTGTCTTTGCACTTTTCGCTCCGCAACTCATCTAGTCTTTATTTATTACCTAAAAATGCAAAATTAATTAATAAAAATATTTATTCTTGAAAACAAAGAAAGTACAGAATATGGGATAAAATGTAGAATTAATGCACAAAAGATGAGTTAAATTCCAAGAAAAATATATAGAATCATGCACTTTTTCGCACTCATCAAATAACTCCAAAAATCCTGTCATCACTCGGCAGTGAAAGAAAATATTCTCGAGTATTTTATTTCGATTTTCTTCCCTTGCACGCGTCTGTAGATGTCGACACTATCCCAACATGGTCGTATAGTATCCTGAGAGAATATCTACCAAAACCTAGTGTTATCTTCTCCCATATCTTTCCTTTTATCATACGTAACTGCCAAAACAGAACCCATATTCCCGTCTCTCTGTTTAGCTCAGTCCGACTATTCTAGCCCAAGTTCATCGATCAAAACAGACGTACCAGGCCTGTTAACTCCATTCAAGACTAACCCAATGGTTTCCAGCTATTGAATCTCGTTAAAACAGCCCAAGAATTCAAGTCAAAAATCTGTTCGCTGTGTGCAATTTTTCCCGCCAATTTGCATGATTTGAATTGTGAAGATGGTTGCCCCCTATCCTCTGATGGGGTGCCAATAGCAATTGGGGCTGAAATAAAATTATTAGGGTGGAAACATCCAAAACTTGGGTGCCTTTAGTAATTTTTCTGAGACTTTTTCCGCATTTTTTTCGGGGTACCTCCGGGGTATTTCTGGGGCGCTTCCGGCATACTTTCGGGGTACTTCCGTACATTTCTCCGGGGTGTAAAACACCACTTTTTGAGCCCATTTCGCCGCACGGGCTAATTTCTCTAAAAACATCTACAAAATCACAATATAACACAATAAGTACTTAATCGAGTCTAACAATACAGAATATTGAGAACAAAATAGACACATAAATGCGTCTATCAAATACCCCCAAACTTATTATTTGCTAGTCCTCGAGCAAAACTAAAAAATAAAACCGAGTTAATCTCGGGTGGGTTTAACAGACGTGTACCCACAAAAACCATGACTTCTAATTGGTCACAAGTATCCAAAGAGCTATGAGGACATACATATTCTCAACCTATCTCTAAGTAACTAGAATGCCAGAGAAATTAAAGGTGTCACCTCTAAAGCTGACTGAAGAAAAGGGGAGACACATCCGCACGACTGCTAGACAAAGAGATATCCGCTACACAGCTAGATAAACATTGTAAGATGCGTCCGCTGCTTTACAGCTGGATAAGATTAGGAGAGAGATAAAGATGAGAGGGACATCTGCTACACATCTGGACTAATTATGTGTGATGAGTTAAACCAGTGCTAGAAAGATCTTGTGCCAGATTGAAAGCAGACTAACAAAGCAACCAAAATGCATCTTTCTTCGACTCTCTCACAGTGCTCAGTAGAAATAACGTCTTCTTCGGTCTTCAACTGTTAATGATAAACTCTCGAACCTCATAGAACCTTGACAATTAACTCTTCTCTTCGATTTCTTGCTTGACTTATAAATTTCTTCTTCCCTATGGCCTTATTGAACAAAAAGAACGTAATGATGTTTTTTTTTTTTTGTTTTTTTTGTTTTTTTACAAGACAAAAATTTACATGGCCATGAGAGAAGGACTTTAGAACTTGGATCTTCACAACTTGTGATGTCTTGGTATCATGAACTTCAACAACTTATATCATTTTCTCTTGTAACTTGTTGTAACTAAGTCTTCAACTTTGATTTTTGAATTATTCTTTTCTATTGTTGCTTCTAAACCTTAAACGTCTTCAAATTTTTCATAAATTTTGACGTCACCCCGCTTGTTGATGATGATAAGTTTCTACTGAGATAGAGTCGTAATCCAGTAACTAAGACTACATTGTGAGGTTGCTCTGTCTTTCTGGCATTTCCTTCTGACCTACTTGCCTTTCCATCATGGATGGTTAGGTCCATCACGGTTACCCTCTAAAAGGAACAAGTTCTCTCCTGAATTTCAAGGATCTCAATGTCTTTTTCTCTAATGTCTCAATAGGTTGTTATCTCTAGCATTCCAATTTCTATCTTTTCGGTGAGAAATAGTATGTAAACTTAGCTAACCGGGTACTATGTGACACTAGAAGTTTCAAAAATGCGACTAAAATGTTTCTCCCATACCCCCAAACTTAAATCTAACATTTTCCTCGATGTTCTAAAGATAAAATTAAAAGCATGAACAAGGAGAAACTGTTACCAATGAAGCAAAAGAGATAAGGAAAGATATTACCATGTCGCATGGATATTGGGTTACCTCCCAAGAAGTGCTAAGTTTAAAGTCTTCAGCCAGACTAAGCAAGGATTAGTCACCACGTAGAATCATATAGTAGTAGCCGGAATAACTGTGGTTCATCTGGATCAAAAAGTGTTACCCACAAGAAGAAGAAACTGCAACAGACGAAGAAGATACCGAACATACCCTTGCTTAAGACAACTACATCTAGTTGTGGTTCAGGTTCAGGCTCTATAAAAGGGTCTAAATAAAAGGTTTTCATCGATTGGATTTCCTCAAAGCTAAGATCCGGTTCAGGTATTAGAGTCTGGAAAAACTCAACTAAGAACTTATAAGCACATAACAACAACCTGAATAACTGGGGATCCTCTAAGTCAATCAGATTTGACTCACACAGCTGACCACAATGAAAGAGGTGGTCTTCCTTAAGAAAATGTGTCGACCCTAATATCCTAAAGTGATTAGGTTTAGTCTCAAAACTTAATAACCGACACATCTTAAAATCAAAAGTTCCCACATTTGGAAGAAAACTATTTGGTGGGAAAACAAAGTCAATCTGGGGATCACAGCCTGGGCAAACCAGAGGATGGGTTTCTAACGACTGAACTTCTTCCTGGACATCATTAGGTTCGGGAAAACGAGTATGAAGGTAATCTTGTAAAATTGTAGAGGCAGAGATATCAAGTCCTAAGTGAAGGGACTTTCTGAGAGTTAAAGCACATGGAGAATGATAATCACCCCCAAACTTAGAGTTTTTTGTGTCTCTAGAAAGACTAGTCACAACTTCCCTAATTTCTAGGTCATCAGATTCCTGGAAATGTTCAATTGATTCTTCTAAGTCAGGTTCATACTCACCCATCTATACGAGTTCATCTTCTTTGTCTAAGACTATTGTTTCTAAGTCGCTAGACTCTAAAACAGTATTTCGAAATGAACCCGTTCCTCTAAACCACTATCGGCTTCGTAATCAAAAGGAAAAACTACATCGTCTAAAACGGTGGTATCCCTAATCAAATCCTCGTCCTTTTGAATAGGTGAATGATCATAAAAATTATTTGGATTTGAACTATAAATAATATAATCATTATACATCTCAATTGGATTACTAGACTCCTGATCACTATGCCTACATATTTCGGATTCTTCATTACTGCTATCCTCATCATCGTAGTACGAAAATGATTGAACCTTAGCATCTTGATTATGCAAATAACTATCCTCATTTTCAAGGGTACTATTGGAAACACTATATTGGAAATTAAGACTATCTTGAGCAGTTCTGTTCTGGGCCTCTAATAAAAGCTTTTGAATCGACTCACATGACTTCCTTATGGTATCGTGTATAGAAGGTTCACTCATGGGTGCATTTTGTTTATTCATTTCTAACACAAACCTATTTGTATTCTCAGTTAATTGTTTGAGAGACTCTTCTAGAGGAAGAACAGGTTCAGAAGGATCATAATAGGGACTAGTTTTCAATAGTTTGATTGTATCCTCTAGAGACGAAGAAATGGTACTATAATCTTCTTGCTCGTAAGACTGATGCATGTGTGGATAGTAATTGGGCTTACCATGGTATGATCCATATCCTTCCAAAGGATGGCGTTCCCAACCACTATTCCCAACATGGTCATAAAAAGGATGATGTCCATATTCAAATTCAGGTCGATACTCATTGTATTGGCTTCTATTATACCAGCTCGACATTCTTAATTGCAAGGGAATTCTATACAACCACAAACAAGGCCGACTCGACTCCACCAAAACAAACCTAAAGATTTCTAGCAAACAAAAAGCATGATGGCTCCACTAAGATTGTTTTCTAGACCAGCTTCTATTCCTTCGAAAAGGAATTCGTTACAATTTGAGCACACCCCTATGGAATCAATCCGAGCTAATGTAAGTTGAATCGAGGCGAGGGAAGCTTAGTAGAGCTTTGATACCCAAGGCCTCACCGCATTAGAAGGCGGCGCAGTCACGCATTCAACTCACAGAAACCATCATGAACTTTGAAATGTGATTAAAGAGGAACCAATATTTTTCGAACGAGTTTCCTATTAAGATCGTTACCCTATCGGTCTCGTTCTATTCCAAATTTTAAAGCTTGGGTTCGCGTTAGGTTTCGTTTTCCTAAGGCGGGCAAGAAGGGAGCGGTGATGAAATCCGAACCCTTATCTTGTATTGGCCAGGCCTTTCCCTTTACTAGGAATTTAAAAACAGTCTGGTTCGTCCTCAAACAATTATCACCTTAAGGCAGACAGTAACCCGCTTGCAGGAGATTCGCGGGAGTTTCGATTGGACTTACCTCCCGTACCAGACGGGCGATGAACCGTTGTCGTCGACTCGGGCCACGACTCCTATGCCGTGTACGAACCCGAGGGGCCGAGACGATATAGTAATCGTCGTCCTTCCCTGCACACAGTTTATATAAAAAAAAAATTTAATAATAATACCCTTCCGTAGGGTTAAAAAAATAAAGTCCAATTGTTTAAAGTCCAAAATAAATAAATAAAAAAAATTACAGTTTTCCTAACACACTATAAAAAATTAAAAATTAAAAATTAAATCCTAAAATTGTCCTTTTTTTCTTCTCTTTTTGCTTTTCGCTTTAAGCTTTTTCCTCTCCAAGTCCTTAGTGCTCCACTTCGAACCTGTAAATCAAAGAAAAAAAGACAAAGTAAAAAGGAACAAATAATAGAAAAAAAAAACCTAAAAAAAATAATAATAAATAAATCTATATACAAATCCGCGTCGGCGGCGCCATTTTGTTATAATTTTGAAAGTGGTAGTAAAGGTTCGTTGCTCGGACTTGTAAAGATTTTAAAATAAAAATATATACAAAAAATATTAACAATATGGGCAAGAGTACTGGGACTAAAGATTCGGTCATTTTTCATTTTCAAGTGGTTCAGAATTTAATTCTAGGCGATTATAGTTCAAAACAAAACAAATATTAACTCTAGTTTATTGCCAAGATAGATTTTATAAAATATTACTTGTATTTCTTAAGCATGGCATATCAAAAATCCCTAGGACTAAGCATACTCCATCAAATGAAATCACAAGTAATTAATTTAAAATCTTAATTCAATTAAAATTAGTGCAAAAAGTAAATAAAAGAATTAATGAAATTACCACATGGATGAAACTCGACCTCCTCCGTCGTCCCAGTGTTGGGTTTAGCTCATCATGATAAAAACACGCTCAAAGTATTTATTTATTGCTCAAAGGGTTTTTACAAGGATGAAAATGGAGATGAAATAATAAAACAGTGGATGTCCGACCCACAGAAAGCGTCCAAAATGAACGACACAGAAGAAGTGCTATTGTTGCTGTATCTCTAAGACCCACACCTACGACCCACGTTCGCGAGTCGTTTCACTGTTTATAAACGACTGCTTCTGCTGGTCCGTTCTTCATGTTCTTCATCTTCATCACGAACAGCAGCAACAGAGAGAATTCGTGATTCTTCCCTGCAGCTTCCTCTATTCTCCTCCCAACTCTCGACAGCCCTTCTTAGCAACCAGGGAAACCTACTTATACTCAACAGGGAGAATAAATCATGCGCAATAACTCCAAAAATCCTGTCATCACTCGGCAGTGAAAGAAAATATTCTCGAGTATTTTATTTCGATTTTCTTCCCTTGCACGCGTCTGTAGATGTCGACACTATCCCAACATGGTCGTATAGTATCCTGAGAGAATATCTACCAAAACCTAGTGTTATCTTCTCCCATATCTTTCCTTTTATCATACGTAACTGCCAAAACAGAACCCATATTCCCGTCTCTCTGTTTATCTCAGTCCGGCTATTCTAGCCCAAGTTCATCGATCAAAATAGACGTACCAGGCCTGTTAACTCCATTCAAGACTAACCCAATGGTTTCCAGCTATTGAATCTCGTTAAAACAGCCCAAGAATTCAAGTCAAAAATCTGTTCGTTGTGTGCAATTTTTCCCGCCAATTTGCATGATTTGAATTTTGAAGATGGTTGCCCCCTATCCTATGATGGGGGTGCCAATAGCAATTGGGGGTGAAATAAAATTATTGGGGTGGAAACATCCAAAACTTGGGTGCCTTTAGTAATTTTTCTAGGACTTTTTCCGCATTTTTTTTCGGGGTTCCTCCGGGGTATTTCTGGG
Source organism: Papaver somniferum (assembly GCF_003573695.1). Lineage (NCBI taxonomy): Eukaryota > Viridiplantae > Streptophyta > Magnoliopsida > Ranunculales > Papaveraceae > Papaver > Papaver somniferum. The sequence goes on from NC_039367.1 coordinate 95,310,231, forward strand.
GTGCTTCCGTCATACTTTCGGGGTACTTCCGTACATTTCTCCGGGGTGTAAAACACCACTTTTTGAGCCCATTTCGCCGCACGGGCTTATTTCTCTAAAAACATCTACAAAATCACAAAATAACACAATAAGTACTTAATCGAGTTTAACAATACAGAATATTGAGAAAAAAATAGACACACAAATGCGTCTATCAGTTAGTGACAATTTTACATGGAATTTCACATCGGTTTATGGGGCTACAGATCCGGGTGATTATGAGCAATGCTGACAAGAGTTGCAGGATATTCGTATTCTTTTTACTGATCCATGGTTGATTGGTGGTGATTGGAATGCCATTCTACATCAATCTGAAAGGAATCGAATAGGTGGTTGTAGAAGAAATAGAATTTTTTTTTTCAGAAACTCATCAACAAAAACAATCTAATTGGCATTCCAATGTCAGGAGGTTGTTATACTTGGACAAATTCTCAAAATCCACCTACTCTGGTTAGGTTGGATAGATTTATTTTTTCTGCAGAATGGGAAGAGAGATGTATTTCTTTGGTGCAATTTAGGCTTAAGAGGCCTATTTCAGATCGTGCTCCAATTCTTTTGGACTGTAATGCAGGTAATTCCTCTAAGCCACCTTTCAGGTTTGAGAATTATTATCTGACACATCCTGATTTAGAAGCTGTTTGGATTACACTTTAACTAGGTTTGGTTTTGGCAATATTTGGAAGAGTTGGATAAAATGGTGTTTGTCAACAACAAGATTCTCTACGGCAATTAATGGATCAACTTCTTCTTTATTTAGAAGTCACAAGGGTGTTAAGCAGGGTGACCCAATTTCTCCATTTCTATTCATAGTGGTGGTGGAAGTGTTATCTGTGATGATAAAAAGAGCTGCCAATATGAATCTTATCTCTGGTTTTAAGCCAGTTATTGATGCTAATGCCATTCATCATCTACAATTTGCAGATGACCTTATTGTCTTCTTATATGATAAAGTGGAGGAAGTTCAGAATTTAAAACTTATTCTTTGAATTTTGAGCTAGTTTTTGGCATGAAGGTTAATTTCAGAAAGACTGTTATTGTAGCAGTTGTTGAAGCTGTAAATGCTGAGGCATGTGCATTACTTTTTGGTTGTCCTTTAGCTACTTTTCCAATGAAGTATTTGGGTATTCCATTGGGTAGTAAATCAAAATTTGTGGGTGTTTGGGATGTTATTATTTAGAGATTTCAACAAAGGCTGAGTGTTTGGCAAAGAAGGTACCTTTCTAAATGTGGAAGATGAATGTTGATAAAGAGTGTGCTTTGTAGTTTACCAGTGTACTATTGTCACTGTTCCAGTTGCATGTTTCTGTTGAGAAACAATTAGACAGAATTATGAGACAGTTCTTATGGGGGTCTTCTAAGAAAAAATCAAAAAGGAGTTGGGTGGCTTGGAAAACAGTGAATCTACCAAAAGAAAGAGGAGGTGTTAGTATTAAAAAACTAAGGATCATGAAAAAATCTTTACATGCTAAATGGATATGGAGGTATGGAAATGAGGAGAAGACATTATGGAGGAAAGTGGTTAATCACAAGTTTAGTGGTAATCAAAAAGCTGTCTTTCCAAATCAATCAAACAGCTCAGTGGTAAAAAGTCTGTGGTCTGGTATCTTGAAGAGTAGTTCTGCTGTACAATCCAATTCTATTATTCAGGTCAATAGTGGTGATAGGTGCTTATTTTGAAAGGATAATTGGGTTAATGGACAATCTCTGAATCTTTTATTTCCTGCACTGTATAAGATTACTAGAAAAAAAAGATGCGAAAATTCAGGATTTGTTAGTAATATCCAGTTCAAATAGATGGAATTTGGCATTTTGCAGGAATTTGAGAGGATGTTGCTCTCTTGCTGAACCTGTTGCCACCTATCAATATTAATAGTGATCCGGATGAAAGGGTTTGGGTTGCAGGTAATAATGGTTTTTCTGTGGCTGCCTGTTATAAAGCTCTTGAAGATGATGGTCTCATTATGTTTCCTTATAAGTCTGTGTGGAATCCAAAAATTCCACAGAAGGTAATCTTCTTCATGTGGACATTGTGTTATAATGCTGCTCCTACATTTGATTCTTATAAGAATTCTTATGTAATAAATGGTTGCTTGCTTTGCAAAAAAGCTGCTGAAACAAATCAACACATTTTTCTTCATTGTGATACAACAAGATTAGTGCGGCACTATTTCCTGAAGTATTATAAATTTCAATGGGTATTTCAAGATTGTGTGAAGAATACTATTTGGGAGTGGAGAAAGAAGAAAGGTACTTCAACATCTATAAGGAAAATAATCTAGGATATGTATCCATGGGAAATCTGGATGGAGAGGAATGAAAGATGTTTTAATGGTAAATACAAGCCTGTGGAAGCTATCATTGACAGTGTGAAGGTTTACATATACAACCGGTGTGTGGGAACTGACATATTTCAGGGATTTTCATTGAATACAGTTCTGCAAAACTGGGAAGCAATTATGTCTTAGTTTTTGGTTGTTTTTTTTTTTTTTTTGGAGCTCTACTATAAGTGAGCTTTAATTGTATCTCTTTTTGAATCAGCTTGCCGCTCTCTTGGTGGTAGATTGATCTTTTTCGATATATTTTGCCCTTACTGAGTCAAAAAAAAAATGTATTGAGAAAATATACGGGCAGGAGAAGTAGAGGAAGAAGTAGAAAAAGATTACAAGAAAAACTCTCCATGCTCAAATTTTGTTGTGACTGGCTTTGTTTTTTATCTTCCTCCTGTATTTCCTTTCTTTGGTTGGTACAAATTGTATTGGAAAAATAATTTGACAAACGTTTGATATGGCCTACAGATAAAATATCAATGCATAATTGATTCTGACAAGTCAAGTCAATTTGAGCAATCCATTAATTGAGAAATCTAAAAATCATAAATGCAAATTTGAAATAGAAGAACCATGTGATGCTACAAGTGGGGGATGAAATGGACTCTCCCCCTCTCCTTGTAATTTCAGTTTCTGTCCCTCAACATGCAACATTACTAATAGGGGTATCAGATTTTTTTCCTATACGGAGTTTGTTACTCTCCCCAATCTGGTACCCGCATTAGCAGCCATGCAACTATGAAACAAATTTCACGCCACAAAGTTGATTTTGTTCTTTACTTTTGGATTGGGTTGATTCTAGCATTTGATATAAATGGTATGTTCTACTATGATGTTGTGCCTCATGTATGTACATATATCTATAGTTTCCGCAACCATTTGATTTTCTGTAGTAAGTTTAGATATCTATAGAATCGGCACATAGCATACATGTAACATATATACTAGTAAAGACGCCACTCATCACAACAAATATGGATATTTCATAAAGATAACAAGAGAATAGTACAGCTATAACTTCGATAGAGATTTCGTTTTGGTGCTGGAATACTCAGGTGGTAAGACTGTGCGCGTAGTCTCCATGAACTCAACATCATTCTCTAGCGCCCTTAATATCTCGAAAGGCAGGCAAATGCCAAAAGATATAACTCCAGTAACAGGACCAGGGTCGGCCATAATCATCCCATCAAACTTGTAGTTGCTCCCATATCGACAAGCTAGTGGTGCACCCCACCCGAAATCATAGCTGTAGAGATCGAACTTTGTCGATCCCCCTACCACCAAATTAGTAGATGATGTGATGTCAAAAGACGAAGGCATAACAGGATTCTCCACCCATGATTCCCAATAGGGTTGAATCTCAATGTTAGTGCAAGATTCAACAATTTGTTTCAGTAATGAAGCTCCAGAGCTAATTCCTTTCTCCAGTAACTCTCCTGCTTTAACCGTTGCAGTCCCAACCTGAACTGCGTTGCCAAAGTATCCTTTATGTAAAGGTGGATCTAGTCTGTCCCTATTGTTGATCGCAAACTGATAAGTAACGTTTTCATTTGGATGTAAATGTCTAGCTCGTGTTACTGCTACCCAAACATGAGCAGATACAACTTGTAAGGATGAAAATGTAGTGCCACATTCTGAGTTGGCTTTTCCTTTAAGTTTTGCAATGTTCTGTGGGGTGAAATGAAATGATTGTTTCCTTAATTTTGGAGACGGGATATATTTTTCTACTAAAAGTTCGTCAATGGATGAAAAGGGTAAATGGATGGGAAAACTGGCTTTCCTTGGCAACCAGCGAGGTTCAAGAATAGCAGGAGTATGTGATATATGAGTTGAGCCTCTGGAGATCTGAGACAATGAATTTATGAAATGACTAAAGGATGCACCATCGCACACGATGTGATTGAAGCTGAAGGCTACAAAGATACCGTCAATTAATTCCGTTACTTGTATAGAAAGCAATGGTAATGATACACCTTCATAATTCGGTATGCCATCAAAAGTGAAAAAGGAGTCGATGATGTCAGGAGTGTAGGTTGGTTCAAGAAGATCAGCGACGGTAACATCTGCCACAGCATGGATGAATTCAACACCAGCAGAGTTGCAGTTTATATAGAAAGATATAGTACCATCATCCTCGTGTTTTGTCATGCCAATACGACCTGCAAGAGGATAAAAATAGTCGAGAGTTTGTGATAAAGAACTCTCTAGGTTACTAATAATCTTGTTTAAGTCTTCTTGATTGGAATCACGGCTATCACTGGTAGCTTTTGGTTTAGCAAACAGAAGACCCGATTGAGCGTACAAGCGTCTAAATGGCCTAAAATCCATTGGATTCAATTCAATCTTTCGCGTTGTTAGGTTCTTTTGTGTTGCTGGTAAGACGGTGCTGGTGGAGACATGGGAAACCTTTGCAGACGTATTATTCATGATCTTTTACTCTGAATCTATAGCGCATTTGGATACCACTTCATAAGTGTTTTTTTTGTTTTTTTTTCTTTTAGAAGCAAGAAAGTTAAAGTTAATGTGAATATGCAATTTCAGAATGACGTCTGCTTATCGTATCCCGACATACTACTAGAAATTTCTCACTAATGGAACTTTAATCAGATGAGTTCAAGATAATTATGTTGTCTCTGGTATATATACTATATATAAACATAGATAGATGCATTATTAAGTTGACTTTAAGAAGCGAATGCTAAAGTCGCTTGTAATTAAGTTGACTTTATGAAGCAATCAATGCTAAAGTCGCAAGGAGAATAAGAACAATTCAACTTTTAAATTTACCAAAACCATTAGAATAAGAAGAATGAGATACACGCCAGTTATCACTATTCGAGAGTGATATTTTATGTCCCATTCTCGCTCAATAACCTCCATTCTCGCTCAATAACCTAGCAGTACATTTTGGATGAGCAGATATAGAGATATTTTAAAGTCCGCGGACATCCAACTCAAAACCAATTGGCAATGAATGGAAAGGCCCTAATAAATTATAAATCGTAGGATCTTAAATAATCCAACCATGTGGGACTAATAATCTCAACAAGAGATGTGGTGGTCTTAAGTATATTAGAGTAAACCGTTGTCTTTGCAACACTGAATGCATCAGTGTATCTAAATGTTAAAGAGTTGATTTTGTTCTTTAGTTTCATCAATTAGTTTTGCTGTTTTGGATTGGGTTGATTCTAGCATTTGATATAGATGGCATGTTCTACTACGATGTTGTGCCCCATGTACATGCACATATCTATGTGTTTCCGCAAGCATTTGACTTTCTGTAGTAAGTTTTTATAAATTCTTACAAGGAAATTAAGTTTGTGTGATGTATTTCCTTATATTCTTTCCAGGAGGATTAGCTTGATTTTTATTTTCATTTTTGTTTCCTTTATAGGTCACATAGGTGTATGAATGGCTAAGGAGAGCAGACCGTAGCTCTATAGTCACCCGTTTCAAAATAAGTTTTATGTGTAAATTATACGTGAAATCATCTTATTATTTTAAGCCGGAGGGAGTATGTGTGAATGTGAATGTATGTATTTTCTTCACATGTAGATTTGATTTTGTATTCCGGATTCATGCTCCGAATATTCTTTTCATCCTAGTTTAGTTGAAGGTTTAGGTATTTTATTTTTCACGCAGATTAAAAGAAAAATGAGAGAGTAAATTTTTCACAAATATATCCATTAATATTAACTTTTAATTCTACCATTTTTTTTATTTCTTGTGTTTAGTGTATGATTTGGTATTTTATTTTCTGTTGCAATGTAGGGAAAAAACAGAAATAATTTGGATTAAAAAAAAAAAAAAAAACCTTCATCCGTTTTGGAACTCAAAATAAACTCCTTCAACTGAATTGGGATAGGAAGAGTATGTTTTTTGATCAAAATAATTTAATAATCCTAACTTCAAAAATTTGACTAAGTCAGACAACTTTGGCTAATCCTATGCGATATTCATTTTTTCAATGTTTTTTTTTTATTTTGATGAACAATCAGACCACATTTCTTTCAATCCAAAAAGGTGATTACATTATTGTTTACAAGAAAAAGAACATCAAAATACAAGAAACTTAAAATCCAAATACAAATAAAGATACCAATTACATGTAATTCGCGAAGAGAAAGAGCAAAATACCGTAAAGGTACCCAATTTTGGTATGAAAAGTAGAGAGAATAGATGGTATAACTGGAATCAATTCCGACCATTTTGAATGATTATCTTCTATAACAAGAGATGCTCCAAAAACAAAGGAGTGATTAGCCCCTAATCTTGTATATGTGAACGAAAAACCCGGATGCCCTAAATCTTTTTGTTGAAGATGAACTCAAAGCTATACCGTGTTGAATCGCCGATGTTTTCGAATCTAGAATAACAAGTCATGAAACAACCAACAAATATTGAACAAATCACCATCAAAGTTAAGAAATAATCGCTCTCAAAGAGAAGAAAAAATCGCCCAAAAAACGAAGACAAAATCACCCAAATGGTGAAGAAATGTGTCAAAAGACATCATAAATTAAAAAACATCTTATTTTATTAGAAAATATATTAAAACTAAAGAAAATAATAATCCTTTTCTGGTCTTTTTGGACCAAATCTGAGCAAGATGAAGATGAAAACTTTTCTTTTTCTTTCTTTTTTTTTCTTTTCGGGGGGCGGGGTGTGCGTGCGTGGAGAAAGAGAGAGAACATTTTTTCAATGTTTGATGAGTAATATAATTTTAGGGGATTTTAATAAAGTGCCACACTTCCAATTTGCAGTTCAAGAAAATGCCACCGTTTTTTTCAGAGTTTATTAAATGCCATACTCTTGACTTTTTTCATCCCGTTTTTTTGAAAAAACGTTTTTTTGAAAAAACGGTTAACAGCTGTTAGTGCATACGTGGATTAAATAACTTGTACAAAATGACATAGAAGCCCCTGAATCAGTTAACTGGGATTGAGTTAACCAGTTATAGAGTAGAGAGTTAACTCCCGACTCGGTGCAGTGAGAGCAGTAACTCACACATATCAGCTCCAACTTCTCTCCATCACTGCAATAACAACATCTGCAATTTGTACCTAAAACCTAGGCATTCATCTATCCTAACTCCTCTTAATTTTTTGCTTCAGCTCAAGATCTCTCTCAACTACAGCCACAACTCGTGTAACCTCATCAATCCATGGTACAACACACCAAAAACGTCAGCTAAACAACATTTCACTTAGATTCAACAGACAAATCAATTCATCCATAAATGTCTTCTGTCTTCATCTTAGATTCAAAATCATGTATCAAACCCATGTTCTTCTATGAGCAACATAAATTTCATTGTAGACTAACATCAATTCTTCATCTCCTTCTCAAATAAATCCAATCAACTCTTATCTCTTCTTCCCAATTCTAAAACCCGCATGGCAATTCAATCTACAGAAACTCAATCCTTCACAAATTCTCGGTCTGAAACTTCAGAATTCACAAAAATCCAACAATAAAAAAAAATCTATTTCAATTATAGATTTCTTATAAAAAAAAATACAGAAATCACAATTAATTTAGCCATTACAGGAAAAAATGAAACCCCTCTTTCTGATTTTACAACCTTCCAATTAAAACCCCTCCCAACACAATCTGATTAGGAACAGCTTTACTACTTTCCCAAAGAAATTGAGAAAAAGTTAATGGTGATTCTGGTGGTGGTCGTGACTGTAAGAAGACGAAGAAAAAAAGGGAAAGATAGGCGAGAGAGTGAAACAGAGAAGAAGATGAAAAGGGAAAGAGAAGCGAGTGTCTCTAAGTTTAGGGTTAGGTTATATAACGTGATGAAATAGAGGCTAGGATTTGAAAATTTTATCAGATCAATGGTTAATAATATAGCCAATTTTTCTATTCAACTCAGTTGGTCTGTAAGTCCTGTGCATCCCTAGCTGTTAGAAGGTTAGTTTGGTAATGATACCACATGTTTTGGACTTTCTCAATGACAGTTGACTAATCAAGTGAGCCTTAACGGAAAACTTAAATTGTGTGGCATTTTATAAAATTTGAAAAAAAACGGTGACATTTTCTTGAATCGGGATTTGCAAGTGTGGCAGTTTGTTAAAAATACTATAATTTTATTAGTACAACCTGACATATTTGACATGCACTTAATTGTGTCTCTACTTAGCTTTTCGTTTGACATGGCCTCCCCACCGCTTCTACGAATAAGAAAAGCATTTATTTATTTTGACATTGATGTACCACCAATTACTCCACTAAATCAGGTAAAAATGATTGACGAGCAAAGATGATTGATATATATATAGTCCAAAGACCAAGTCTTCTGACAGATATAAGAGAACATCATTGCATTAAAAAAGTACCTGTAAGGAGTACTTTAATTTTTAGTGGAATCTCACTGGCCATTTCTATTTATTTTATTTTGATGGATGTGATCGTTTCAGAAATGAGGTAAAAATATTTTTCGTTCACTTAAACTTGTGAAGATTTAATATGAATTTAAATTTTAATTATAAAACAACTAATTAAATTAAAAATTGATGTCGAAATTATAAAGAAAATATTAAAGATTCGATCGTTAACCAATTTTTAAGTGATTCGATATTATTAATTATTTTTTTTACAAAGTATAAAGGAAATCACTCGCTCATAAGATCCTCCTAATTGCTCCAAATGAGACCAGGGGTAATAAATTTTAACGTATTGGTGTTGCAAGACCATAAGACTACAGGATGTTTAACAAGATAAATAGTCTATGTTGTACTTTTCTGACGACCACCAAACGCTCTCACATTTTTCTCCTTCCACAGGATCCAACAAATAGCATAATGAATAATCTTCCACATCTCCTTACCTCTTCCATGCATCACATTCATCGACCACGCTTCAAACAAATGGAGTAAAGTCCTCGGCATAGGCCACTATATCTTGAAAGCCTTAATAAAATAATCCCAAATTTTAAAAGAATAGGAGCAGTGCATAAACATATGATCTATACATTTATATGGATTATGCATAAACATATTATTAATTATGTAACTCTATACATTCATATTGATTCTAAAATATTACCTAGATAAACAGATTTTCAAAATAATAATTGTGAATCAGAAGCATGAAACATCAAGAGCCCTAGGCTAAGCATGAACCATCAAAGAATTGTAAAATTAATTAAATAAGAAATTACCACATTATTATTGGAAAAATGGCTTCCTCCGTTGCCTCAGTAATGGGGTTTAGCTCCTCTGTTGTATACTCTCTCAAAATAATTGTTCATCGCTCAAAAAATGTTTACAAACAAGAAATAAAAATAACTTTGTGAATCACAATGTTTATAAGTGTTCCATAAAGGAGCGTTATAGAGAACAAATTGAATAAGACTATCACAGGAACGACAATTATTTTCTGAGAATAGACCACGGTTTGAAGAACGATGGAATTTTGGCGTCGTATGTAATCCTTCTTCTTCTTTTGCAGGTGCAGAGAAAACTCTTATGTAGCTCTCTCTTCGCTTTGTTTTCTCCATAAAACTCTTTATCTCCCATTTGTAGCTTCAACCCTCCTATTTATATACCAAAGGTGACAATCTTTTGTGAGTAAATCCTTCCATGATTTCCTTTTCTTTCCCAAAAGTTTCGGGGATTTGTTTCCATATTTATCTTCTCTCCGCGTCCTTGAGTTGTCAAAATTCCCTCACAAGTAATATGTGAATTCATCTAGATAGTTTAAGTCCTTAACATTTGAGATTAAAAACAATATTCGTTTTTGTCGAATTCATATCTTGAAAGATGGATTGCAAGTTTCATACTTGTTAGAATTTGGATACGACTAGATTTTCTTGGATATTGATTTTTGAGATCGTTCAAGAACTCTTCTACCCAACAGGATGACAGACCCTTGGTCTAGATATATTTATTGTGGAAGATAAAGAGAGAAACTATATATACAATCTTATTCAAGGGTAATTTCTTTGACCTACTTGTGATTGTATTAGGATTTGTCCATACAGGTTGTCGAACGAAAACTTGATGGTGTACTTGGTATCCTCTCCTTTTCAGTAACTAAGTTAATTATGATCTTAGTTTGAGTTATCAAATTTAGGGACGATTATTCGTTTTAATCAATTCCTGATATGTAACTAGATTGTCTCCAATTCTAGGTTGACTTATCAAGATAGATACAATTGTTTTCCTGTAATTGGATCCTGACAAGTAACTAAATTTATTCTGATCTTAGTTCAACTTATCAAAAAAAAAAAAAAATTAGTTCGGATAATTGCTTTCCTAACAAAAAACTAAGGTCAATTACTTCTGGTAGTTTCAATCTTAGTTTGCTTATCAAAGATGGTATGTTAGACCTCTGATTCGTCTAGACTCTTATAGGTTGTATCGAGCTCTTAAGAACTTAAGAAGTCCTTCCGAAATACTTGTTGTGTTTTTCAGATCTTTGTCAATTTTTTGACCAAAAAAAGAGGATATATATATATGGAGTATAGGGTGAGTATAGGGTCTTTTACAATCACTTGAGAAATTATATATTTTCTATAAAGTATATATCTAGATATAAAATTTATAAAGCATTAATCAAGGGGGGAACATATCATGTTGTGAATTATTACATATTACGAAATTGAATAACAATTATTTTCAGATTAAATATATGCCAAAATCACCTTTAGGGGAAGTAGAGTTTTTGTTATTCAGATGCTTCAACAGGGGCATTTATTTGTAAGTATTTGCAGGACATAAGTGTTGTTGAAACTTGGAATCAAACGCATGAAGATAGAATTTAAGAGATTGTTAATTATATAACTTAATATATTTTTCTTTTAGTTCTTGTATTCTTCATATGTAGAGAGTTTTGTCAATAAATTGACAAAGGGGGAGATTATTAGAGCATTGGTCGGTTGAACCCACCAAGTGTTGGTATGTCAAGTTTGGTTGTTAAATTTAGTTCCAAAAATCATAGTGACTTAATTTGGTTACTAGATGATCAACTTCGTTAGGTTAGGATGAGAAAATATAAATGTTGAGACTTGCTCTTATTTTTGACTAAGAACATATAGACGTATCAACAACAAAGAGGACATCATATTTCGGTTCGAGGTTAATAAAATACAGACTTGACTTTTCATTTCTATCATTTGTTCTTCCAAATCAGTATTTATTGAAATCATAACATAAGAAGTAAAGTTTATTTACTTGTATCTAGTATTGATGACTTAGTCATTGTACTATAATTTTTAAAGAATGATATACTGGTTGTTTCTACAACTTGAGTATATGGAGTTACGAAGTATAGTTTATTAAAACACTTCACCGCATCAACATTGCACTAATTGGTAATTCTCTATTAATGTGTTAAATTTTCCTGATAAATCCATACCTTGGAATTATGTTTATTTACATAGTTTATGGGAATAAACTTGCGAAACTTGTTTTGTAGTTGAAAAGGTGATTCAAGGATACATCTCAGGACCGAACTGTGTGTAAAGGGATGAGTTTGTAGTTATAGTGTTATAAGCAAGGCTTGATTGGAATACAAGTTATTACTAAAATACGAAAATCCTTAAGATATGCAATGAATATTCATTTCCGAATTCGACAAATACCGATTGTATTCCAACTAATAAACCGATGTCACTCATAATTGCACTGACAACTAATATTAGCTAGCATCATCCATGCACTTTACTATACATTAATTATTTAGAGATATGCAGACCTATGGGATATGGTAAGCATATATTTTCGATATATCTAAAAGATATTAGAAAATCGGTTTCAGGATCTTGCCTCGAGTATAATATTTGAACATTAAGCTAAAAAAACTAAGATAGTAGATATATTAAAAATTCAAATTACGGTGATCAGACATAGGATCGGTCATAATTTAGAACCTTGTTATGCATCGGTCCTAGATTAGATCTTTGGGATCGGTCTTGGATTAAATCATTGTCATGGATCGGTCCTAGATTAGATCCTTATTTGGGGTCAGTCATAGAGTAGATCATATAATCACCTTTTCAACTATAAAAAAAAGTTTAGCAATTTTACTCCCTTAAACTATGTAAATAATCATAATTCCAAGGTATGGATTCATCCGAAAAATTCAACACACTAAATAATTGTAGCGCCCCCAAAAGCTAGCAGCTGACTAATCCAAAAGATTGACTATACAAAGAGGCACTAAGGATCTAAACATCCCTTTAAACAATAAGAAAGAAGTTTCTAAACGAAGATTAACCCAAGTCTAACCCCTCTATGAAATAGATACAAGAGCTCCTCTCATATGATACATATACAATACTGATTTGGTTTACAAACAGAATATAAACACAAGTTAAACATAGGGGGAGCTAACTAACTAGCGTAACTAATTCTTCGAAGCTTTCATCGGGTGCCCAGTAGAAAAAAAACTAACTTTCAAGTAATCATTGAAAACTGATGAAACACAGAAAACGGTAACACGTATCATAGAAAATTTTTCAAAGTAATTTAAAAGAACAGTAAACATCGATGTAAGAGACATGTGTTGCCCGCACAATACTAAAGAATAATATTGCGGTGTATCGCCCTATCCATGGAATACTGGATATAAAGGAAGAATAATATTACGGCGTATCACCCTAGCCATAAAGTAATATTGCGGTGTATCGCCCTAGCCATAGAATACTGGATATATAAAGTGTGGGGCACACATCTCATACTAAACACTCAAATAAACAATCATGTATATGGACAAACTTCTTCTTTTGAATAGTAATATTGATGCCAATTCCAAACCGAATAGGTAATATTGTGGTGTATCGCCCTAGCCATAGTGCATAAAAGCTCGAAAGAAAATAGGTATAAATGGAAATGTATAGGAGAGTATCCTATGTACCATAGATGGAAATTCTTATTTCTCACAACATTCATAATCACAAACAAAGCATTTCAATTCCTTTCTAAGCGATGGAAAGATTAAAAGAATCAACAGAATTTTCGGAAAGTAAATCAAACAATGCATGAATTTAACAAAAGATAGATTTGTAAAACAAAAATGAATACAAAAGAGTTCGTCATCGAATCCCACCTCTTTTGATGACAAGCCACGCCTACCTCGAGATCCACGTTCCACTGGTTCATCCTTTGAATCGATCGTTTTTAATAAGGAGTAACTGTTAATCATACAAGCACTCTAAGAGTTTAGCCAAAAGACTCAAACAAGGCTCATAACATAATCCCATACAAGTCTCTATTAATAGAATAAGTGAACTACCTAATGGTTCTAATCCCATTTATGTTTCTACACCTATTCATTCTCTAACTTTAGCACATCCAAGGTTTACTAATTCAATTAGGTTGGTTCTATAATCCAGTAACTAAGTCTTATGAACATCTACTACTTTGTAGAAGGAACCAAAGACTAATTCGGACCATAAGGGGTCCAAATCATCAACTAGTAAAACTAATCCATAGCCCAAGTCCATAATCCAAGGCCTGGTCTAACTGGTCAACTAACGGTCACTTACGGGCAACTTTTGGTCATAAGGAGACAACTAACAGTCAACATCTAAGTCCAGGTCAATGGTCAACTCGGTCAATATAGGGAAAATCGGTGAGTCAACTCAGTCAGATATATTAAGTCAGTTAAACAGATTGAGTCAGCTAGACTGACTGGGATGACTAATCAGCCTAATCCTATCGCAGTTACAAGAACACAACCAACAACCAACCTGATTCTATTCATTTGACTAATACACAGACTATCCATAACAACAGAAATCTATAATTTCAACACAACTGTAATTTAAGCCTACCTGCAAAAGCAGTAGCAAGCCTCCACTGGAGTTATTATCTATTCCCTACAATCATCATCACTTACTACACATCTCAGACTGATTCCAAGAATTAAAACATCACCACTTACAATATCTCAATGACAACTACACATCCACCCAACTGACTCAAACTCAGTTCCATTACTAACTCCAATTCCCAGTTCCAATTCCACAAATACACAAACAACATCACCATAATTGCAACTGCAGTTCCATGAACTTTAACAACATTACCACCATCTCATTATATGCACCAGTTCTATTACTTGCAATCCATTTTATTTAACTTTTACAGGCACATATCCATTGTGACTTCACCACAACAAAAGTAACACCAACTGCAAACCCAGTTCTTTACATCAAATCAGCACTAGTTACAATTCCAGCTACATAGAGCTCATACTGCATACATCTAAGCTTCATTTATGACTCATTGCATTAATCAACAACTTCAACTAAGATAAAATACGACCCTAGCCATCCACTTCCATATCTCAACAACATCTCTATCAACTCAGCAAACTGTAATTACTTACACAGACAACCACTTCTATTACAGACCCATTGCAAAACACTGCATCATAAAATTCCCCCATATCCTGTAACTGGAAAACCACTACCACCAATATACAACACGGACTCATGTTGATACTCATCTGTTGAGCCATACCACTTGACTCAATATCTAACAACATCAACATAACCCAATAATCCTCATTCCTCACCATTTCAAATATTATAAACAAAATCAAAACCACAACATCAGGAAATACTCTCACTAAAATTACAGAGGAAAGCAATTACCTCAATTCACTTGTTCCAACACGATCACCTCCCTGCCACTTCAAGTCTTATACCCTAAGAGAAATCTCAATCCTCTTCTTTCATAAATCAAGTCTACAACATCAACTTAGATCTCCAGATCGAGAAAACCCATCTTAAAGAACACCAACTTCATCTTCTTATTGTTCTATGAATTCTTCTCATGAAGCCCTTGTTCTTAATTGGATGATGAACATAAACTCTAACTCACTGATTCAATCCCCAATAACCCAACATCTTCCATCAAACACCAATTAGAAACAAACCCATCTTCTAGCTTCTCCTTATTCACCCTTAACCGAATTCTCAAATTCAATTACAGAAACCCTAACTCTTGATTCTTCAATGATTCGTCATTGAATCAACTTCAAGGCTTCAATTAAACAACTACCCAAGATTTTTCATCTAACCATATCTCTAATTTCATCTTCAAAATCTTTAGAAGATTAATCTAATCCTCAAACCCTACTCCCTGATTCACTTCCTCCTTCGAGTCTGAATCAACAACAAACATCATCACCACCACCAACAGACAGTTCTTAAGATTTCCCCTAAGTTTATCTTT
Organism: Papaver somniferum; assembly: GCF_003573695.1. NCBI lineage: Eukaryota > Viridiplantae > Streptophyta > Magnoliopsida > Ranunculales > Papaveraceae > Papaver > Papaver somniferum. Next base: position 95,325,790 of record NC_039367.1, read on the forward strand.
GATATCACAGCCTCAGAAATCCCACAGAATCGCCAGAGGCGAAGAACAGAAGAAGAAGAAGATGAGAGAAAAACAAAAGAAGAAGAAGAAGAAAATATGAGAGTTATCTTCACGGTCTGGGCATAAGGCTGACCAAATGTTAAAGGCACCCGACCAAAGATAAGGGCAGCCAAGGCGGTTTGTTTACAAAATGACTAATATGCCCTTCATACTCATCCGATAATATCTTCTTTGTCCGGTATCCAAATGACACGTTTGAGTAGTCCATTCTACGTAACTTTTCGAGTTCTATTCAACGGTACTAATTTCGTATCTAGATCTTTGTTACATTAGTTTCTATTAATTATTAAAATTTATATTAACTAGTCAAGTCATTATACGCCAAATCGTCTCTTGACCGGTCTAATAGCATTGACGAGCTTGAGGGTCTTTACAATAATAATGAACTACCAATTAGTGCAATGTCGATACGACGCAGTTTATTGATAAATTATACCTCGTAACTTCATTACTCAATTTGTAGAAACAACTAGTACATCTTTAGTGATTGTGTGGGAAGCCAACTTGTTCAGAGATAGAAGTAGTCTAATTAGGTGAAACATCTTGTGTTGTCGGAAGTATTCTTTGGAATCAAGAAACTTTTAATAATACCGTTGGTGGGAGTCCAAATCGTATTGTTATTTTATTTTTCTATTAATTGATTTAATTAAGAACTACCAATATAGTTATCCTTGATAGATCAAACTTGTTGATTTTATGGCCCTTCTTTTCTAATATAACGCCACTCAAGTTTGTTTGAGGATTTGTCTATTGCAAACTTCGTGATTCAATATTTGTAGATTGAAATGTTGACCCATCAATGTTAAAACAAACTTCATTTTAGATGTGTTGATCAATAATGGAATCAAGTTGTTTCTCCAGCATTTACTTTCAAGATTAAATATTAAATACTTGAAGTCTTTTCTTTTTCTAGTTTCTGTACTTTGTGATTTTTCTTGTGCATCCATCCAAGATGTTTATTTCTATGGACATAAGACTTGTTGTAAAGATCGAAAAAAATATGTATTTGCTTCTTCTTGTTAAGTTGATTGGATAAAGCTCATTTACTGAGATTAATTATTTTGATAATCATTGTCTTTGGTTGATATTTTACCAATGGAGTTTATATTGAATAATCGGAAAGTCCTTACTCTACTTTATCTATGGTCTAAAGATAGATTTGGTAGATTTATAAGTGAGTTGATTAGTGAAACATATTTAATCTTTTACTTTTCTGGTTTACGATCCAAAAGAGTTGAGAGTGGAAGTCTTCACACAATAGGTGAAGTGCTTCAAGATAGTAAACTTTGTCTTAAGATTCACGTGCATAGACCATATTGGTTGTAGGCTCAAGGATACTGAAGGAGTTGGGTACGGAGGAATGTTTTCTTGGTCTCAACTATATGAAGTCGCGGTAGTCATTTTGTATAACGATTTAATTCAATAGTAGCTCCTAGGATTTTTTTAATAGACAGTTTTCCTCATTAACAAAATTTTGTCTGTTGTGAGATTTACTTTACTTCTGCACTATATTGTTTATCTTTATAATTAAAGTAAACACAATTGTACGTTAATCCACTTGGTACAATCCCGTAGTCCGTCTAGTTCGAACTTTAACTATATACCAAGTTACACCTTATTGAAATAATCTTTTGGAAGTTATTGTTTCTGTAAGATTATGTACACAAGGTGTATATATATATATGTTGATATCAAAATGATAGTGCTGTACTTGATATCCTCGTTATTTCAATCTGCCTAACTTCATGGACATTAATCGGGTGATGGTGGAGTACGTGCAGACGTTCATATTCATAGATTTATCATATATTGATTAACTGCCTACTCTGGTATCATATTGAAGCTCATAGGCTTAACTAATTTTGAAAACAAACATTTTTGGGGAAAACTTTTCATATATTTTTTGGGGACTACAATGTGATATATTATCTATTATAGCAGGATAAAGGGTACTCTTGTAGTTCTGAAAGAACCAAGTTAGAGCAACTCCAACGGGACATGGTTATTTTGCTCATTTTTTGTGAACGTGGTGGGATCAAAGTATATGAAATCGGTCTCCTCGTATTCTAAGAAATTAATCGCTAAATCGTCAAATAATCGACACTACACCATATGAGCTAATTTGTAACATAGAGATTTGTAACGCTTATAATTTAAGTCACATAATGTATATGTTACAAGGATTGTAACAAGTTTAGATGTGATAGAATTTTTTTAATGTTACAATATTTAGGAGTTTATTTTTTTAATAATTAAGTGACACTTTTGATTAGTAATACATTATGTGTATTTGATGTTATACATATAGAATTATTAATTCCACCCACATTTCATTAACATAAACTTAAACCCCAATACTGTGACCCTTTTGGGGTTATTCCATTACGTATTTTCATCAATTACACTTCCAAAACATTTGTAAAGTCATTTTAAAATTGAAAATATAGTAAAATAAAATAAGCGATATTAAAAATACACGGTAGTTGTTACACTCGATATACACCTGCTTCTCTATACCTCTTTGATACCAACACTTCGGAAACTTTTCATCGAATGCTCGACTCATCCGTGTAAAAACCGATAACAGAGTTATCCATCAAAACAATCTAAAGAACCAAAACTACAGAACTTCTTCCCTCCATCACACTTCTCCTTCCTGATAATCAATCGAATAAAATCCCTAAAATCTTAGAAAGAAAAACCCATCTTCCTTGTGATGATTTCTCTTTCCTAAGTTTGTTCATCTCGCCAACTTCAACGATAACGAATATCAATTTCAGAGAATAATGAAGGTGATCGGTTTCCATTAAGTTTGTGCTTAAAACCAGTGGCGGTACGATTTCTAATCTTCTTGTTCTTCAATTAAGTGTCACAATATTTTTTTTTAACCTAGGGTTTCAAAAATTAGGGGTTTTAACCAAGTAGGGTGTTTTTGATAATTAGGGGTTTCTGGTAAGTAATAATCACGACACTGGGAATTTTAAGATCTTGAATTATGGATTTTAAGCTCGTCAATTGTGTCCAAAGCTGAATTGCTGAAATAAAGTTCAATATTGTATGTAGATAACCCTTTACCATAATTTTTCTTGTATCAAGTCTCAAATGATTATCATGTCCGTATCTAGTTCCAAATACCTAATCATTTTTTTAATCACCCTTTTCTGCATTGTCTTTATGAACTCTAATTAGTGAAAGATTTGGTAAAAAGTTTAATGTATCAGAGAAAAACTGTATATTGATACTTATGGTTTCATTTTTATAAATGATTAAAGGAACCTAGTACATTAACACGGTACTACTACAACTTATAAAGTTTCGTCTTTCTCCCCCTTACAACGAATTTATCTGGAAAGAAGTGTTTTGGAGAATCAATTGAAACTGTGTAAGCTGAAATTGAGAGAGTGTTTGAAATTGGATTAATTGGAACAATTTTAAGAAGAGTTGTTGAATTGTGAAAATGTGGAAGAGGATGAAACTAGTACAGGTTCGTGTGACACGGATTATTTGTCTATGATGTAAGTTATTTCGTGCTATTTGATTGTTTCTATTTTGGATAGATGTTCAGGCATATAACACATGATTAGAAACTCGGAGTTCAAAATTGTTTATACATATTGGAGTTTCAATTTATAGATGTGGAAAAGATGAAAATCGTCGATTTTGGATTGACACTGGATGAAATGATGATATCAATGAAAGCTTTATCTTTTTTTCGTTAAGTGAATGCGTCTGTCTATGTTGTTAATTTTTTTGCCGGAAATTGAAATGTTGGTTCTGTGAAGTGTTGTAGTTTTTGTAATTGTTTTGGTCTATTATGAAATTAAGCGATTAAAACGTCCAAGTTGTCCGATTTCATGCAATATGTTAGAGCACTGCTGGTCGAACTCGCAAGCGTTGCTATCTCAAGCTTGTTTGTCAAGTTTGCTTGCCAAAACTATAAGTCTTGATTTCTAGTATACTTATAGCTAAGTCTCGGATAGGATAGTAAGTGTAGTTGACCTTTAGACTTCACGGCGTTCATCGAATGAAGACGAAGAACTACTCAAGAGAACTTGTGGAACTTCATCAACAAAAGGTATGTGGAGACTTGAACTCATCTATCACTCATAAGTTCATCTAATCTATCTCCCATTTGAGACAAAAAGTCGTATTGCTATATAGACTTCAATTATATACATTTGGTATTTCGAGCCGGGTTTATCTCGCTTATCTATTTCTCGAAATATGTGTTGGTAAGCTTTCGTTTTAACCAAGTTCATCTTTTATTCTTGACGAAAGTCAAAAGATGATCATGTGAAAATCGTCTTGTAACATCTTACATGATTTGTGTGAGACAATCATTTAATGTAAACTCGGAATATTTCGTATTGATCATTCGATCCCTTGAAAATTGCTTTGAAGATAATAGTTTGTGCGAGACATCTATTGTCGTCTTCCAAGAATGTTTCAATGATTTAAATGAGGGTTTAGAACATGTAACCATGATTGGATATAAACATAGTGCGTATTCATATTTTTGTAAAGTCCAAAACCGGGAACCATGGTATGCGTACCCGTATGTGTAATGGTTGGTTGTTGGAAGTCCGGGAACTAACTATGCGTACCCGTACGCGCACTGGCGGAAGTTCAAGTTCCATGAGTTTTTGCTGGAGTTTGGAAGTGTAAAATGGTATGCGTACCCACACGCATACTGGCGTAACCAAACTCAGTCTGGTTACTTAGGTATGCGTACCCATTCGCATACTTAAGTAGGTTATGTTCTAAAATTGGTTTGTTCATGAACTATTACATTTATATAATAAGGAATGCAATCTTTTTCAAACCGTGGCTATAATATTCATGAAACGATTCGAGTGAATCAAAATCGATTTTGCTTCAATTGTGTCTTGTATACTTCTATGAGAATATAAACAATTGAACAACTGTCTAACTAGTTTCATTTGAGTCATTTGAACTAGTTATGATAAAGATGAATAAGGTTGATATGAAAGTGCTCATATGGATAACCAATGGTTAACTATTGTTGAACCAACTAAGTGTACATGTTTAAGTACGGTTAACCTTTATCTAAATGATAGTACATTTCATTTGTGTATTACAAGCTAAGTTCGATCTAACAGTTGAAAGATATTAGCTTGAATCTAATCAGGTTTTCATCTGAATATTGAATGTTTTGTTACCAAGGTAACATTTATTGCAAACCCGGATTTGAAGACTATATAAAGGAGAACTCTAGCAGATGGGAAACCTAATCCCCACACCTCATGTGTGATACTAGTTGCGACTAGAGTCGATTCTCCTTTAACCTTAGGTTTTTCACGAAACTCTGTAGGTTAACGACTTGAAGACTTCATTGGGATTGTGAAGCCAGACCCAACTGTTTTCTCTGTAGTTGCGTGTTCTGATCTTGCTGTTTTCTATCGTGATTGAGTACTATCTTCTTTAAGATTTGCTCGAGATTTATTCTCCGATAGGCAAGATTGAAAAGTTGTCACAAACATCTTCGTCTCATCGTTTGTGATTCCACAATATCTTGTTTCGTTAATCGATTAACATTATTGTGAGGTGATTGATAATACTAGGTTGTTCTTCGGTAATATAAGTCGGGTTTATCAATTGGTTCCTGTTCACCTTGATTTATCAAAAGACGGAACAAAACTCGTAGGTATATCTGTGGGGGACGAATTTATCTATTCAATATACTTTTCTGTGTGAGATAGATTGTTTATCAAGTCTTCGACTTTGGGTCGTAGCAACTCTTAGTTGTGGGTGAGATCAGCTAGAGGAATCAAGTGCACAGAATCTGGCGTGGTTCAAGAGGCGTAAGGAACGCAACTGTACCTTGTTCAGTTTGAGATTGGCTAGGGATCAACTACATTCCAGTCCGAAGTTAACTTGGTAGTAGGCTAGTGTCTGTAGCGGCTTAATACAGTGTGGTGTTCAAATATGGACTAGGTCCCGGGGTTTTTCTGCATTTGCGGTTTCCTCGTTAACAAAATTTCCGGTGTCTGTGTTATTTCTTTTCCGCATTATATTTTGTTATATAATAGAAATATTACAGGTTGTGCGTAGTTTAATCAAGTGGTAATTGAATATTTTTCCCTACTTTTGATGGACTTTACAAATATCCTTATCACATAATAAATATGTCCTTCTTTATCTATAACCCCATCAGGGGTCCACTAACGTTTTTTCTTCTTTCCATATTTATCCCTCCCTCTTTTAGATCGGATCAAGGTTTCATTTCTTCTGCTTTCTCTTCTTCCCTTTAATGTCTGCAATTACCATCACCACCAACTCCTTCGTCGCCGCACCAACACGTCCTCCACTATGATCAGTTGATCTATCAATATGTTTATGTTCGATTTTCAACCTATTAATTATTGTTCTTCATCTTCTTAGGTTAACATTGATTTTCCAGATTCAGGGATCGACATATTTGTTTTTGGTTTTCGATTTCATAATTTCGAGTTAGAGATTCAGGGAGATCTTTGCATGTTCGAATTATTGAAAGAAGATACTGATTTGGTATGTATGATTTTCAATTTTGTTGCAGAGATTTAATATTTAAGAGATAGAGAGTTATGTGATTGAAACAAATCAAACCAAACCACTCCCACCACCACCATCTTCATCGTCACCAGCTCTACAACTATCATCAACTTCTTCACTGCTAACTGGTTCGGGATTTTAAAGATTAATTTTCAAAATCAGATCTGACGAGATAGATATTTGATTTAGGATTTGGTATTTGCTCAATTGGTTCAGAAGGTTCGAATTGGTGTTGAAGCTTCATAGAATAAAATGGCGGTTGCTGCTATGGATTATAAATGGTGGTTGATGGTTCTGTTGGTGGTTACTGCAATGAAGGAGACGAAGTTGTTGTTGTTTATGAAGCTACAGGTGATGATCAATTGGTGTTGATTATATGTTTTTATGGGATCAATTTTTGTTGTTGACCCAATTTTTTATGGGATCAACTACGGTTGTTGATCCATTTATGGGATCAACTCTTGTTGTTGACCCAATTTTTTATGGTATCAACTACGGTTGTTGATCCATTTATTGGATCAAATCTTGTTGTTGACCCAATTTTTTATTGGATCAACTACTGTTGTTGATCCTTTCAATTCCTATTGTTGGTAATATTTCCTTGGATAAGTATAATCATGCTTGTATTTTAAATCATGCTTGTAGTATAAATCATGTACATTTCTTCCAATGTTGAACTTGTGGTGCAATGGTAGCATGACTGACTCCATGTCAGATGATGCGTGTTCGATTCACGCCAAGTCCACTCCATTTACATGGATCAACTTCTACTGTTGATCCTTTTTTTGGATCAACTACCATTGTTGATCCCCTAAATTGGATCAACTTCTACTATTGGTTCTATTTTTATTTGGATCAACTACTGTTGTTGATACAAAAATATCTGAACCAGTGGTGGTGGCGGCGGCGGCGGACTAGTGGTGGTAGCGACGACGAACTAGTGGTAGTGGAGGACTGGTGGTGTAATGGTGGTGGTGAAGGAGTGCTGGTAGAATATTAGTGGTGGTGGCGGTTGGTAGGTGGTGGTTTTTGAACGTTGGTAGTGGAATGGTAGTTGAATGTTGTAGTGGTGGTGCTAGCGGTGGTGGTGAAGTGGTAGAGGAAGAAATTTGTTACATTTTGAAATAAAGAAAAATATCATATGGGTGAGGGTATTAAGGGAATCTAATTTTAAATGGATAAGGTAATTAAAAAGTAGGGACATATTTATTGTTGTATAAGGATTAAGGGTGCACACGGTACGGTTCGGCTCGGTTCTTGCCGAGGCCAAGTACCTGTACCTCCCTAGTCTCGGTTCTTAGTTATTGGACCGGTACTTGTACCTATGTCCTTGGTTCCTGTACCATTCGGGACAAGTACGGTACCAGTCAGTGCTTAAAGTCCACTATGTTTTTGATAAATGCAGCGGCACATAATCCGCCAAGATGAATCTCCTTCATCGCATGTTATCACCGATGCAGATTCTGGATCAAAACCTAAGCTCCGGTGCACTCCTGATGTTCAACTTGTTTTTCAGCCACAGAAATTTGGCGTACATCCATTCTTCATTTACTGATGATCCCAGGGACCAAGAATCAAAAGATAAATAACCTTTCACCTTAAGTGTAATCTCCGAGATCAGTTTCCCTGTTCTAGTTTCATAGCTTATAGCTAAAAGACCACTACAAGAAGCTCCAATTGTATGAAATAAATTCAAATCCCATGAGTTTTGAGGAACGCCAGAGACAGTAATCCATGCGTTGAGACTTTACGGTTACCCATTACAGCTTTCTCCAACGACCAAGAAGAAATCATGATCTCCACATCTCCCATCATTAGAGAACCAACATCAGCGATTCTTTTTTTCTCTTCCAACGAGTAAGCGAAAATCACAGCCTCATTACAAGATAACGAACATATCTTGAAAGCATTTTAAATCCCTAAACCTCCTAAATCTAATGGTTATTATTGCTCGGTACAAACGGGACGGGACGGTACGAGATATGAATAGGACTATGTAATTGTACTCCCTAGAGGCCGGTTCTCAGTTTTTGGACCGGTACATGTACTCCCTTCCTTGGTTCGGTACAAAATCAGGTACGATTCCACCGGTTCCAGGACGGTCCGGTTTTTTCGGCTCAGTTCCTGTGCAACCTTAATAAGGATATATTTATTGGCTGTCAAAAGTAGGGACATATAAATAATATACCCTTCAATCAATTAGAGAATCCAACCTTTGGTTGTTGATTATATTGATTGACACTTGAACATTGGTATTTGGTACCGTTCAAGTTGTTTCACATAATAATCAGGCTCATGGATTTCTATCTGTTTGATTTGCTGATTACATTGTGAAACAGAGATACAAACTCTTGGATATATTTCCATTAATTGAGTCTGACTGTCTAGTTGATTCTCTTGGAATTATATTGGAGTTTGTCCATACAGATTGCTGAGTGTGGTTGTTAGACCCCCGTTTTTTTACAATATATTAACGAAATGAGTTGACAATTTAATCGGGTATATGGGTAAATTACTTTAGGTTTTAATAAAGAACGCGCGATTGGGGGATATCAAAACTAATTGGGGAATATGAATTACTTCCCCCAACCAAAGGTGTCTGCTAAGGGGTGTTTTTTGGGGCGAAAATACTAAAACACCCTTTGATTAATTAAAAAATATTATGAAAAGACTGTTATACCCTTCCCACAAAATAAAAAACTTAAAATCAAATCTAAAAACAAAATAAGTTATCCCCCATTTGTGTGCCGGCATACTCGTGCGTTAGGGTTAGGTTTTGAAAGTAAGAATTCTTTCATCTTCCTCTCCTCTTCTTCATCGTTCTTCATATACTCTACGATTGATCGTTCAATCAAAAATTTATTCTTCGATTAAAACCAACCCATAAGAATGCCTCCACGAAAGAAATCAGATGCCCAATCGATTTCTCAACAAAAACAAGAAAAAAGGATTGCTTTGATTGCTCAAGAGCAAGAGGAAGAAGAACAAGAGAACTCGGACGATCAACCTCTCGTAAACATGCCTTCTGTGAGAAGGTAAGTGATTTACAACTGTTTAATTAGTGTTTCAATCGATTTGTAGCTATGGGTTTAGGTCAAAATCGCAAATCCTAACTGAAACAGTTGAGTTTCAGTAGCTTTCGGCATTCAATTTGGTATGAATACCACATTGGAACAGTGTAGCGGCATTCGATTTAGGATGAAGAACACACCAGCGCTGTGTTACGACATTCGATTTAGGTTGAAGACCACATCGGAACCTAGTTACGGCATTCGATTTAGGATGAATACCACACCGAAACCCTGTTACGGTGTTCAAATTAGGCTTAATACCATGCCGGTATTGAGCTTCTAATAAACAGAGAACCTTTGGATTTTCTGAAGGGTACCGGCATAGGTTTTAGGTTAGATTCCATGCCGGTACCTTGTTACGGCATGCGTTTCAATTTTACGTATGTGCCGGCAAAGGTGTTTTGGTATCCAGGAACTTCCTAGAAATTACCGGCATCCACGACAATTATTTGGCAATGTTGGTAATGGTTCTCGGCATGTAATGGTTTGAATTTCTATGCCTTGTTTTGGTCACGGCATGGTCGATACTTTGATAAGGTATGCCGGTAGTGATGATTCTATGTTGTTATGTGGTGTATCTATGCCGGTATTAGAAATGAAAGTTACTTCTCTTATATTTATTTCGTGCTTCTTTTGAAATAGGGCTAAAGCAAATGAAGCTAACAAACTAAAAACTAAAGATGATGACATTAAGAAAAGAATGAATGACGGTCTTAGTATTCCTTAATCTCTGCCTCCTAGAGGGAAAGAACAAGGTCGCAACAAGCGTTTGGGGGCATCTACAAGAGGTGAATTTTGGGAGAGAGGTCTTGACCGTACTAAACTCGCAATCCGTGAAACTACCGGAGCAGTTGAGGAGGAAGATGAGCAAGATAAAGAGGAAAGTGAGGAGGAAGATAATGAGATTGATCCAAGTCAATTAGCAACCCAAAGCCAACTAGTAGTGGAACAAGGTGGGCCAAGTCAATAACCGACACAAGGCAAGGGCACAGGAAAAATAAAAGTTAAAGGTTCACACCTTCCTCATATTGATTACATGATACCTGACCTTGATCGTGGTAGAATTTGGGGTGCAGCTTCTTTTGATCCGGGGCATCTATTTGGCTACAAGGACTCTTGGGCTCGTACTATCTATCAAACTTATGTAAGAATTTCTATCTCGTGCATATGTATTGTTTTGTATTTATATAAAATCTTTTAATCGTATTATCTCCTAATTGTAGGATCATAAGAAGGATGTGCGTTTTTGCCGAAACCAAGCCGCGTCTCATTGGGATTTGTCTAAGGAATGTGAAGAGGTCCAAACATTAGTAAAGGATTCTGGTCTATATCCTTTGGTTGAAAATTATGTGAAGCCAGATATTGTGACAGTCAATTGCTTCGTCGAAAGGTATCATGGTGAAACAGATACCATGCACTTCCCGTTTGGCGAGATGAAATTGATCCCTGATGATGATCAGAACATTCTAGGATTGAGTGTTACCGGTAAATCAATTGCAGAAGGAGATCATTGTCCGGAGCTAGAATGGTCGAAGTTGCACACTCTTACTAACAAGTTGTTGGGTTGGGACTACAAAACTTCTGTGGAAATCTTCTATATATCTAAGACTAGTAGGACAAAGACCATCAAGCTGACGCTGCTTAAGAAGAAGTTTGAATACACGACGCAAAGAAAAGACAAGGATGGATGGGACACTGCACAGATTCGTTATACAACCGTTGCATACTTGTTATTCATCTTGGGAACTAGGGTATTCCCTGACACTACTGGCAACAGGGTTAGTGCAAATTACCTTCAATACTTGGATCCGTTGGAAGAGGTCTTTAGCTATTCTTGGGAACCATGGTAATGGCACATTTGATGACGGAGATGAGAAGGGCCTCTAAGGAGGTTACAAACCAATTTGTCGGTAATTTCACTCTACTCCAGGTAATTTTGTTTTTAAACTTATGTTCTTATTTATATTGTTCACATGTACCCTTATGATGAATTTATAAACAAAATTTACTGATTTTTATATGTATCATTTCACATTTGTATAGGTGTGGGCTTATGAATTTCCCAACATTGTTCAAGGGCAACCCCTTCTTGAAGATTATACCCATTGATGACCCCGAGGAGCCTAGAACCAAGAGATACCAGTTCAACAACCATCCGAAGCCCAGTAACAATCGTCGACTGACAGATATGAGATTGGCTCTGGACGCGATTACTACCAAAGTGTTCGACCCTTACAGGGAGTCTAGAGAAAATCTCTAATATTTGAGGTTCTATAGCGTTGCATTTTACAATGGGCCTTTGTTCCACCCAAAGGGATATGTTATGGCTGACCCTCGACGTGTGATGCGACAACTTGGATATAAGCAATTACCCCGCTTCATGACAGCCTCTAATGAAAGGTATCGGCTTGACCTTTGGTATCCATGTCAAGTTCCACAAGGTTGAGGGTAGAGTATGATCCAATTCCAGAACCAACACATTGGAGGGATAGAGAACCACGTCGTTTGGTAGATGCTAGTAATTGGGAGCTTGTGAACAATGGTGATGACCGATCCCACCTACATTCATAATTACTTGGTCACATCCTTTTGTCGTGCGCCCGGACGATGTCGAATTTCCACCCCAGAAAAACCATCTCGTTCCAACTCCTACAGAGGCACCACCTACGATGGCCCAACTTAATAAGATTGTTGGATTGCTAGTACGTATTTTTAATTGCTTAGTTGTTTAATTTACACATAATTTTATATCAGCATATATATATTAATTATGTGTTGTATGTATGAAACTAGCGGCGTCGGCTTCGCAAGTTGAAGAAGTTGTTAGGTTGCAAGTACGACGAAGGAGGGGTGATATCCACTGAATAAATGAAGGAAGTCATGGAGAAGCTTGATAAAATTGAAGACCCAAGTGCAAGAGCTTTGTTTGGGGAAACGAGGAAGGCTCCCGTTGGCAAGAAGCAAAAGACCAAGTGATGTACTCTATAGTTGTGTTTCGTTATTTGGATGGTGGTTGTTATGTTGTGAACAATTTCTAACTTTTTTTTGGTTGAACTCTTTAGTTGTTTGGTTTACTTTTGGTTTATGATACCTTAATGAAGAACATTTAAGCACGATTCAGTTGTTTGGTTTATGTTGAACATGTTTAGATTTCTAGTAAAATGTAGTCTTTACTAGATTTCGGCATTCATATGTTTAAGTTCCACAGCACCGGTACTGTTTCCGACAATAAAACTTGATGTAATTCTATGCCGTCACTTGAACCGGCACAGAATATTTTCTCTTAAACTATGCCGGGCACAATTGAAAAAAATAACCAAGTTTCTATGTACATTATGGGTAGTTCTGGCATTAACAAATTTATTGAATCGATGCCAGAATTATGATTTTCTTACTCTTACATAGTTTTGCAGAATTCGGGCATTGGATTTTAAAAATATACTATGCCGGTACTTTATATAAATAGGTTACGAATGCTCCATTTATTTCTTTCCTAGATAATCTATCACATTATATTTCAAACTTGAAATTAAAACATACTAAAACATGGTAACGAAGCACTTTTGGTTTAAGATGATCTCCTATTTAGTAACCCATCCCTTTTCAACAATTGCGGAACCTTTGAGCCTTTCACGAATATCTTCGAAGACATCGTCTGAAATATCAGTGTCAAGGACCATCTTCATTGGTTCTTGATCTCTTTCAACATATTCCTTTCCCTTCATATCACACCCATCGATGGGCTTGCATTGGCCTTTGTGGTTTCTCTTGATTCTGCTAGTGCAACAGCTTTGTCAAACCATTGAAACTCATCGCACTTTGGGTAATTCAAACACCTTAAAAACATTCTTCCATTTTAGGCATCATCAGTTTTTGCAATCCAAAACCGTCGTGTCCCATCACAACTTCTACACTTTGAATAAATAAAAGGGCAGTCCATGGCTAGATGACAAGGTGACATTCAAATTTGACACATGCAATGATGATTCTGTAAGAAAAGATTATATTAGTTATGCGTCATTGTAGTGAAGATTTTAACTGTCCATATATTGTTAGTAATGTTCAATCTACATACTTTGAAAATAGAGCTTGATGATGAATCTCCCATCGCTTGTGAAGCTTTAACCGTGCTTGATTGATCTATTTTTTGGTGCTTTCTTTCTTGAGAGAAGGATTTTTGTTATTTGGTGGGTGCTTTTTGTAGATTTTTCCAAAGGAATGGGGGGGGGGGGGGGGGGGGTATTATATATAAATGAATCTCCAACGGTCTTATTTTTCAAAAAACTAGTCGTTTTTTTGTTTGAAATTCACAAATACTGGCATAGTCGCAAATATATATTCAATGCCGGTACAATGTACCGGCGCTGAACCATGTTGTTCAATTATGCAGGTAATAACAACAGGCATGGTCGAACATCTTCCGTACACTGTCGGAATGGAATATTCAATGCATAACGACTATTTTTTTAAACCATAAACCAGTAAATACCATTTCCGGCGTTGGATCTAAGTTACTGACAATACCGGAATGATAAAGTGGAAAAGATCCGTTGTGTCATCATCTATTTAAAGGAATGGATACACCCATTGTACTTGATACCTCAAAAAAAAAATAGGTGAGCTCCAACACATATCTCTGATGGAAAATCAATCACCAACTACCGACTTCATCATTTCCATGGAAAAAGAAAAACTTAAGAAGAACAAATTATCCTCTCCGATAGGAAATCAATCATCATCCACCACCAACTCAATTCCCATTATACTATAAAAACTTAGAAGGAAGGAGCAAACCACCAAGTCAATTGCCGCAATGGAAGAAGAGATACTTAGAAGGAAAAGAGAAGAAGAAGAGGCAGCAATACAAACAAAATATCACAAAGAAACTAAAGAGATAATCGAACGTGTAAAACAAGCGAAGATAGAAGCGGATGTTGAGGAAGAAACCGAATGGATTAAAAATTTCTTCATAGTACCGGATTTGCCGGAAGATCACCATCCTTCAAACCTTTTTTGGGGTCTTGTTGCGGATGGTCCTTATATGTCGAGGTTATATGACGGTAAGTGCAAGAAACGCAAAATGGATTACGGGGATGAGTTTGTGGCGAATTGGACGATTTCCCTCATAAAATTGTGTCGCAAATACAACGAGTTCCTCGCAAGATACCGAGATAATAGGTATCAAGCTCAGGACGCATATACCAAATGGAGAAAAGAGCCTTTTAGGCATTTCGAAGTCGCGTTGTTTGTTGAATCTCGTACCAAGAAATGATGTTAGTTGAAATTAGCTTGAGATCTTTCATTTTATGTGTTTAATGTTTTTTAGTTTATTTCCTTAGTATTAATATGAGCCCAATTTGGGTCAGTTTGCTTGCTTAAACCTTTTGTACATGCGTTAATAATGAATCAAGAATCACTACCGGCGTTGAACTGTAATCATTATACTATGTCGGTTTTATGGTTACAATTGAAACTTATCGTCTGAATGATGGCATTGAATTATGCCATCTTTCCATGCGAGTATCCTGACGGTTACAAACAAAAGTTATGTGGCAGTTACAAACTCCTTCATTCCACTAATTTGACGGTTACAAACTATTTTATCCCACTTATTTGACGGTTATAAAATCCTTAATACCAGTTTATGCGCCGGTTACAAACTCCTTAATTCTATTTAAGTGAAGGTTATAGAAAGGAAATTATTCAATCTCCCTTTCTATTCACTCTCCCTTTTTGTTTAATCTTCTATACCAAAGACAATGGGTCGTCGCAAACCTCGTGAAACAGCCAATCCTGAAGAATCTGATGATGATGTTCTGGTAAGTGAGCCTGAAGAGTCTGTTGGTGAGGCTGGAATAACACAATTGCTCCGGTAAGTGATGTATATGTTGAATTGAAGTATTTTTAGGGTTTATCCAAAGTGAAACTTGGTTGTTTAGTCTTTCTACTACACTATAAGTAAATTTTGAAATCGAAATTTGTAGTTTAGTTACATGTTTGATTCGCGGTAGAATTCAATTTGAAAATCATGCAAGATTATATGTCTTGAATCCCTATTTTATTGCATGACCCTGCCGGCATGAATAATTAATTGAATACCATGTCGGTTGCCGTTTCCAGCGTTGTATACTTGATCAATACTATGCCGTTTTCATTAGCCTTTTTTGTTAAAAACTCTGTAATGAAATTACAACGTTCCGGCATACACAGTACCTATCTTACAATGCCGGCAACAGTGCCGACAGTGTCTATATGTGAAAGTACTATGCCGGTTTTCTTTACCAAAAATTATTAATTTTCTGTCTAAAATTCAATACAACCGGCATGGATTTTTAATTATATACAATACCGGCCCTGATCACGAAATTGATGTTATGTTCAACATATATGATGGTTGTGGTTATTTAATTCAGCTTACATATTGGAACATAGGTCAACATCAGAAAAAAAGAATAAAGGAAAAGGCAAAGCTGTTGTAGAAGCAAAACGTAAGTCTTATCGACGTAGCCGTCCTGATCCGGCTATTGCTAAGGTGACAATTCGGGATCAACCTATAAGCGACTCAACCAGCAGTGATGATGATGATGATGATGAGTGGGAAAAATTACTTGTACTGGAACGAGCAGGTGGCTCATCCTCACAAGCAGGTGGATTAGGACAAACTGGTGTCGGAGTTGAAGCCCCTAAGGATAATGAAAAGGCACCCCCAGCCTACCTTCCTGATAAATATGACATGATTCCAGACCGCGACGATGGCAAACATTGGGGTGAACTGATAAACCCGCAACTCTTATTTGCTTACAAAGACTCTTGGGCTCGTTGGATCTATCAAACTTATGTAAGACTTTTGCATCTTCTTCTTATATTATTTATTTGTGATCGAGTGAATTTAATTAAGTTTGATGTGTTTTTATAGGACCACAAGAAAGCCTTCCGTGTTATCCGCCATCAACAATCGGATGTATGGCCTTTGAAGTTTGAGTATTGCGTTGTTAAAGCAGTAGTCAAAGCATATGGGTTGTGTCCCGCGATAAAAAATTATGTGGCCACTGATACCGTCACGGCGAACTGTTTATTGGAGAGGTTTTTTGGTGAAACTGATACCATGCATTTTCATTTTGGCGAGATGACCATTATACCTGAAGATGTCCAGAGGATAATAGGTCTTGAGGTTCTTGGGAAATCCGTTTAGGTAGGAGATGACTCTAAGGACCTAGGATGGGACAAGATCTATGAGCTGACTAAAAAGTTGTTTGGATGGGACAAGGAAACCACTTTGGCAAATCTGTACAAGACAAACCGTTCCCAGACAAAGATTATCACATTCTTCAAACTCCTTGAATTGTTTGGGAATACGAAGAACAAGGAATTAAATCCCGAACAAGTTCAGCAAACTGCCGCCGCTTATATATTGTTCATCTTGGGAACCGCTATATTCCCTGACGTTAATGGTAACAGGGTGCATATGAACAACCTACAATACTTGGATCCGTTGGAAAAGGTTCATGAGTATTCATGGGGCACTGCTTTCTTGGCACATTTTTTGGCAGAAATGCATCAATTTAATGGGAATTTCACTGTAATTCAGGTATAGTGAACTACTTATTTTGTGATCGTTTTCATTAAATTTGTTAGTTTCCAATTATTAATTTTCGTATACATTTCATTGGAACGATCTTTCATTGGCATAGGTGTGGGCTTATGAACACTTTCCAAAATTGTTCATACGGTATAAAGGACTGAGTGCTTTCCTTGACTATCAACAGAATAGGCCTCTAGGTCAGAAATACTTCTTCGACAATACCCCGAGGCCCAATAACAAGAAACGGTTATGTGCAATGAGATTGGCTTTGGACTCGGTGGATGTCCAAGATGTTGTGTTTGACCCATACAGGAATGACATAGGAGTTCACTTGCACAGGCGTGACAATGTTTCATTTTACAACGGACCGTTATTTCATCCAAAAGGACTTTTTATGCACAACCCTCTCCATGTAATGCGCCAACTTGGGTACAAGCAGAAAGATCTCACAGATACATCTTATCAGAAGTTCTCTCATGACTTTACTCAATGCCAATCAAATGAGAATAGTACTCACATAGTTTACGACCCTGAACCTATTCTTGCACATTGGAGTGAAAGGGAAGAACAAGCACTTGTGTTGGATAGGGCTGATTGGGAATTGGCTGAGAACGGTTATGAGAGTGAACCAACCTTCCTGAGAGGCCATCGGAAGTTCTTGTATCCTTATGCTGTACGCCCGGATATCGTAATAGTTCCTCCACAACCAGCACGTCCCTCCACAACTCCGAAAACTGTACCCGCACTTGTACAGCTCGTTACATTGTTGGTATGTACGTCTTGTTCATTACTATTATTTTAATCTATATCTATGAACTTATACAATTGTACATACTAAGTACATGTTTCAAATTTCCTTAACAGCTGATCGGTTGTCAGCCGAGCAAATATAATTTCACTTTCTCACTCAACTAGATATAAATATAGTACGTGATAAGAAAGAGTTCGTTCCCACAGAGAGGCTTTTGTTGTTATCAAATTTTCAGATTCTTAATTAACCAAGGGGGGTTGTTTTATCTAAATTAACAAAGAAATAAAAGTAATCGAAAGCAATAAAATAATTTGAATAATCAATAAGGAGAAGATATTGGCCACAGGATAGTATCATTCACAAACGTGTATTTTCATCAACGACTAGAATTGAAATTTTAATCTCTCATTTACTAAAAGTCCTAGGATATCTTGATCCAAGAGTATCCCGTTTATTTTCCGATTTTATCACAAACAACATCAAAAAATGCTATTGTGAAATCTACCTAGAAAGCAACCTAGAAAACAAAGAGCCTTTTAGGCATTTTGAAGCTGCTTTGTTTGTTGAATCTCGTTACAACAAATAATGTTAGTTGCAATTAACTTAAGACCTTTCATTTTATGTGGAACGTTGTCTATGTGTTTAATTTTTTTTAGTTTATTTCCTTAGTATTAATATGAAGCCCAATTTGGGTCAGTTTGCTTGCTTAAACCTTTTGGTGGTGCCTTAATAACGAATCAAGAATCACTACCGGCATAGATTGTTAATAACAAATCAATGCCGGCACAGTATACATAACTTCAGTTAAATTCGTCAGACTACTGGCATAGACTATGAAAGTTCGACAACGCCGGAATTATGAAGGTTTATTACCTTTCAACCGTCATTAATTGAAAACGTTTAAAAAACGTAACAACTAATTCTAACTCCTTATTATTCTCCATTGTAACTGTCGCACCAATTATCCCCCCATTGTAACCGTTACAAACTCCCTCATTCCATTTATGTGACGGTTACAAACTCCATAATTACATATAATTGACGGTTATAGAATGGAAACGGTTCCATCTTTCTATTTCTTTGTTTTCACTTCGCAATTCCAAAAGAACTTCCAAAACCACTAAACTCCATTATTTGGTTTCATCCTATGAACCAAATTCATTCAATTCTTCACAAACCTCCTGAAAAACCAAAACCTATTCCTGGTGGTAAATCGAAATCAGAAGCATCTATTGAACAAGATGATGATGAGGAAATAACAAAGATGATGAGGTAAGTGATGTCTATGTTTATTGAAGCATTCTTAGGGTTTATTTCATAATATAAAAACACAAATTGAAACTTGCATGATTATTGTTTGTACTAGGTAAAAGGAAATTTGCAATTTGCAATTTAGTGAATTTGAAATTGAATTTAGTGAATTTGAAATTGAATTTAATGAAATGAAATTCCAATTTAGTTTCGGCGTACAATTAAATTAAAATACAATGTCGGTTTATATGTCATGTATCCCCTTTTTATTGCATGCAAGTTATTAGAATACCGGCATAGAAACCCACTAAGTTTGAACGTTGGCACTCCTGCCGGAAGTATTGTAATGTTCACTAGCCATGCCGGTTTTGGTTACCTTATTTTGTTAAATCTCTGTAGACAATTCCCATATTACCGGCATGGGATTTTATTTACATATAATTTCGTTACCACGAAACCGGCATGTAATTTGTTTAGAGTACAATGTCGGTACATATGCCGGCAGTATCATTATGTTCACCGGCCATGCCGATTTTGATTACCTTATTTTGTTAAATCTCTATAGACAATTCCCATATTACCGACATAGGATTTTATTTACATACAATTCCAGTACCTTTAAACCAGCATAGAATTCTTTTAGACCATTATGCCGGAATGTGTGCTGGCAGAATCGTTATTTTCATCGGCCATGCCGGTTTTGATTTCCTTATTTTGTCAAATCTCATTTTGTACGTAGGTTCAAAGCTGCAAAATTGAAGAAAGGAAAGGGAAAAGCTGTTGATGAAGGAAAACCTAAGTTTTCTCGTCCTCGACGTAGTCGAGATGATCCGGAACGTGGTAAGGTCATGATTCGGGAGATTCCCCATAGGGAGACACAAGCAACGATGATGATGCTGAGTGGGAGAAATTTGTACCTCCTGATCCAGCAGGTGGCTCATTCTCACATGGCTTAGGACAACCTGAAATTGAAGCCGGTGATAAAAAGGAAAAGGACTCACCAAAGCACCTCCCAAAAACATATGACATGATTCCAGAACGCAATGATGGCAACACTGGGGTCAGCCGAGATATCTGAAACTCTTATTTGACTAGAAGGACTCTTGGGCTCGTTGGATCTATTCAACTTATGTAAGACGTTTGCATCTTGTTTTTATATTGTTTATATATGATCAGGTGAATTGAAGTTTGTTTGGTGTGTTTTTATAGGACCACAAGAAAGCCTTCTGTGTTTGCCGCCATTAACAAATGGATACATGGGATTTGGAAGGGGAGTGTTGGTATGTTCAAGCGGCAGTAAGAGCATCTGGGTTGTATCCCGCGGTAGAAAACTATGTGGCCACTGATCAAGTGACGGCGAATTGCTTCTTGGAGAGGTTTTTTGCTTCAACTGATACCATGCATTTTCCTTTTGGCGAGATGACCATTATCCCTGAAGATGTCCAAAGAATATTAGGTCTAGAGATCCTTGGAAAAGCTATTAAGAAAGAAGATGACGGTAAGACCCTAGAATGGTCCAAGATCTATGAGCTGACTAAAAAGTTGTTTGGTTGGGACGAGGCAACGACAAAAGCAAATATGTACGTGTCCAAGAATACCATGACAAAGACTGTTAAAGTCGTCAAGCTCAGAGATTTGTTTTAGATTACGATGGGCAAGGAATTTAATGCCGAACAAATTCAGCAAACTGTCACTGCTTATCTGTTGTTCCTCTTGGGCATCGCAATATTACCTGTCTCTAATGGTAACAGGGTGCATATGAAACACTTAAAATACTTGGATCCCTTGGAGGAGGTTCATGAGTATTCATGGGTCACTGCTTTTGGTACATTTTTTGGCGGAGATGCGTAGATCTTCTAAGGCAATTGCCTGTCAATTTAATGGGAATTTCACTGTATTACAGGTAACGTGAACTAGTTATTTTAGTTTTCTAATTAGTTATTTTCTTATATATTTCATTAGAAAGATATTTCATTGGAGTAGGTGTGGGCTTATGAACACTTCCCAACATTGTTCAAGGAGTACAGATATTTGGAGTCGTCAACTTATGGTTTGGACCCACGGGATCCTGTAGCTACGAAATACTTTTTCGACAATAAATCGAAGCCCAATAACAGAACTCGGTTACTCGCCATGAGAGAGGCTTTGGACTCTATCGCTGTCGAAGATGTTGTGTTTGACCCATATAGGAACGAAAGACGAGTTCACTTTGCAAGGCATGACAATGTAGCATTTTACAACGGACCATTGTTTCATCCAAAAGGATTTGTTATGCATAACCCTCTCCGTGTGATGCGCCAACTTGGGTACAAACAGAAAAACTTACGGGTAAATCTGATGCCAAATTCTCTCATGACTTTCCTCAATGCCTATCAGATGAACAGCATATGCTGGTAGTTTACAAACCAACTCCTCTACTTGTACATTGGAATGAAAGGGAAGAACAACAACTAGTGCTAGATAGGGTTGGTTGGGAATTGGCGGAAAACGGTTGTGAGTCGGAACCAAGTTTCCTCAGAGGTCATTTGAGGTACTCTCATCCTTATATTGTACGCCCGGCCACCGAAACAGTGCCTCCACAAGCATAACCTTCCTCCACAACTCCTGAAAAAGTTACTGTACCCGTACTTCAAAAGACCCTCACGTTGTTGGTACGTAATTCTGGTTCACTTCCTATTATTTGAATGTATATCTATAAACTTATAAAAGTTAATTATGTCTTTGAACAATCTACTGTCGGTTTATGTTTGTTTGTGTGTCTTGCTAAACTTTGAACATCTTTGTTTCATTTGTTTTCGGTTTGGAACATCTTAACTTTACATATGGTTTGTTAATCAATCTAGTATTTGCTTATGTTATTTTGTATGTCTTGCTAAACTTTGCAGATGTTGATTTCATTTGTTTTTGGCTTAGAACATATTATATTGGTTAATCTATGTCAAACATTGCAATTTTTTTATGTTTTTTTTCAGAACCGGCACGGTCGAAATTGTAACAACAATGCCGGTATACTGATTTCTTTTTCGGACCAAAGAAATTTAGAATTCCGTCATGGATTCGCTTTTCTAGACAATGCCGATACTCTTTCTTTTACTCACACATAAGTGATCTGTGTATAATTCCGTCATTATTAGGAAGTTAATTTCAACGCCGACACTAAACCTGATATCTATGTGTATTTATGGTGCCTTTCCGGCATAAAAGAAAAAAAACTTTCTAAGCCGGGATCAATTCCCGACATTGTAAAGTTTGAACTAAATCATGCCGGCATGTCTATAGCATACGGTTGAATGATTACAATTCAAACTTCCAAAAAAACAAAAGGTTGCATAGCAGTGAACCTCACATTTCCAAATTACTCTTCATCACTTTCTAATTTATGAATAGGAATTTCTCCCTTTTCCGGGTTAATTGATAGCTTCAACGCATCCCACAATTGGTGGTTCTCCTCATACAATTTCATCCATTCCTCCGAGTGATTGGGGACTATATCCTTGTTTTTAGTCAACCGACAAACCGGTGACAATGGACAATTTTCCTTTAGCTTCAGAATAATGAAATGATTACCGTTCGCGAACGCCAAGACAATTCTTCTCTTCTTAAGAGATCCTTCGCACTTTTGCCACTTTGGCGTATAAGTTGTTTGTTCGGTGGGGGAAAAATAATTAACAACACAGTTAAATGTATCCGCCACAAGATGCCCACAAACTGGCATTGTCATCCAATATTCAGTAGGAAGGAACTTCATCTCGTGCTCTGGCCCTAACACCCGAGCATTAAAACTATCAAACCCTTCCTCATCATCTACCAATTGTTCCTAACATCTCTTCTTTTTCATAAGTTATTCGGCCATCCTCTTTCTAGCGTATCGGCATGATGTCATCCCTTTACTAACCGCCGTCTCAAAGATTCCTAATTGTTCGGTCAAGGAATGATAGCCACAATTTCCATCTCCATCGACATCATCTGTATATACAATATACTTGCGAATAACCTCGGGAAGTTGCAGTACATATGACTTTATTTTGGTATGGTAATGTCTATAAGTCTTACCTGTTTTGGAATCCTTAAACATCAACTTTTAGCTTAAGTATATCCAATCCATCCTATGCAATCTCTACATTTCCAACGTCTTCAGTATGTGATGGGAGTCCGTACTTCCTTGGCCTACCACTTCTCTTCTTAAAAGAGACTGCATCACCATCGTGTTGTTGATGACTAGGCATTGGTCGCTTACCTTTGCCATCACTTATCTTTGGTGTGGCTTCGGAATTTTCAGCTTGATGTACTTTACTTGATGTAGGTTCCTTATTCGGCCTTTCATTTTTGATATGCAAAGCCGCCCCTTCAACTATGGGTGTGACTTCGGAATGCTCCCCTTGTTCAATCATTGTTGGTACCTTCCTAGTCCTACCCCTTTTCTTTGTAACCTCGACTCTATGTGTGGCATCCGATTCCTCGGATTGTTGTTCTTTTTCCATCGATGCAGGTACCTTTGTCGGCCTACCCCTTTTCTTTGGAACCGGCACTTCATCGGCTTGTGGTGTGGATACGGAATTCCCCGTTTGGTGTTGACTTGATGGCGGTTGCTTCCTCGGCCTACCCTTTTTCTTTGGAACAGGCGCTTCCGCGAACCTTGCTTCTGAAAGCTCACATCCAGTTGGGTCTCGTTTCTTACTTGCCTCTTCTTCACATTCGCGTACTCATTGCTTTCAATTCTTTCCTTTATTTTCTCCTAGTTGTTTTAGTTTGTGGTCTACCGGGGGGATCTCCCTTTCTTGGCTCTTCACTTTGTGCTATCCATGGGCGTGTAATTATCCTTAGTTGGCTCAACAATACTTGTCGGCTAGCCGAGTTTCCACGTGAATAAGCTTCATAGAATTCCTTGGCCTCCTTTGTATCCCATGGTGATTGTCCGGGAGCTTCCGAAGGGGGAGGGTCGAAATATAGTTGCTTCCAAAACGGATCAATAACCTCAATAGGTATAACTTTTTCATACTTCACAAGCATATGACGACATGGAAGCCCCAATGAAGACATGTCGGGACAAATACACACATCATCTGGTTCGTCGTAGTTTATCTCTTTTTCCATTTCTCTAATCATGTGTTTTATTGCCCAATGAGAGACGTTGAATTCTATTCCTTGGAGCAAATTACCATATCGAAAATGTGACGTCATCCTTTCCATTGAGCTTTTCTCAATGGCCTTCTTGATCCTATCGATATCAGCCTTAAAGTATTGCTTCATTGCCTCGGTGACCGTAACCATGTTTCCTTGGCCGGACTGGATGAGATCTTTAAATCTCCCATGAGCGGACTCCGCTATACTAGTTGCTTCATTCCCATAGTATCTATACCGATTTGTCCACGCACGCACAAATTTTTCCTTGAACTTATCCAACAATTTATCCCGACAATATGAGATGGCAGTTGGATACATTTCGTTATATTTGGCAATAAACATGTTCAATCTCTTTTCATATATATACTCGGTAAGAGACCAATAAACTTTCTCCCAATCCTTTATAAATTCCAACCACCTTTTATGATTTTCATCGTGTTCTTTGTCCACTCGCTCTTTAATCTTTCCTCTTTCCTCTTCTTCTTCTTCGGGTGATAGTTTCTTCTTGCGAACATCTTCCTCTAGTTGAGCAACCATTCTCTTCTTAATATCCACCTTAGAGGGTTCAAACAAAGCATGACAATGTTTTATCACATTTTGACCTATATGATATGTACATAGGAAATTTTGTGCATCCGGAAATACGTCAGATATAGCATTCATTAGTGCGTCATCTTGATCGGTTATGATGACCCTCAGAAATTGATTTTCCGGGAACAATAATTTCAATTGTCGTAATGCCCAATGATAATTGTGATCCCTCTCGTTTTCCATCAAACACCAAGTCAATGTGAATGATACCTTGTCCGATGTTTGCCCTACGATGTTGAACAACGACATGTTGTATTTGTTTCTTGTAGGTGCGATCCATCATGAGGACACCACAACATGTATGAGACATTTGTGAAAGCAAAGGATGCGTAATGAATATTTGAAGGGGTTTCTTGTCCGATCCTCTTTTAATGATACGCGTGTAGTTGCGATCCCAAAGTATCTTCTCAAATTCTTGCATAACGGTCCTCCCTTCCCGTTCCACCCTTCTAATGGTTGCTTGTGCGCTATAAATTGTACTTAGGGAAGAAACGTTCTGATCATCCTTTTCCTTGAAGCCTCTGAGAATCACTCTTGTTTTGGTACATGCTTTGGTCATTATCTTTACATCCTCGAGTTCATGAGGTTTTAGCTTCGCAACCAGGGAGTGACCAACAAAATCTTTCGGATCCCGGTGGTTATGACGGCCAAACCACACCGTACAATCCCATTCCTTTTCTTTGTCTCGTAGGTTCCAAGCCGATATTTTGTGCCGGCTTTGTCCATAATTTATAAACCACGTCGGTACTAGGTGCCGGCGTGCTCGATAATTTATATATCACGCCGGTATTTAAGTTCAAAAATCTTTAACTCCTGGATGTTTTTCTTGTGGTACCAGCATGGTGAAGTTAGGAGTGAACCATGCCGGTTTGGATATTCCATGGAATATTCTGTGGTAGGTAAAAAGTTAACTGCGTGCCGGCATGGATGTTTTTGGTTGAAGATCACGCCGGAAATTGTTTCAAAATGGGGTATATTTTTCGCCGGCATGGAAGTAGTATGAATGTCGTGCCGGTTCTGGTGGTGCCGGCGTGGTATTCATACTACGAGTATGCCGGCACCAAGTTTTTTCAGAGAAAAAATGGCGGTTTCAAAAAAAAAATCGACCTCTTAGCAGCATTACCTTTGTGTTGGGGATGCTTGTATGTTGAACTTGTTTACTTTCTTGGGTTGGTTCTTCAAAAAACACTTCATGCTCACGAAAATCATGATCCAAGGGTGTTGGTTCATCATATTATTCCAATTGTGAGTTGTTATCATTAACCGAAGATTGAAGATATGATTGTTGTTGTAGTTGAGCTAAAGATTCAGCAGCTGCAATTCTCTCTTCACAATCATCTTCCATTTTCACAAAAAAAAATTCCACTCAAAAATATTTTTCCTTCCTTCTACTCTCACCTCACTCACACAAATTCAAATAAAAATACACACTAATCTATCCCCCAAATACTTAAGATTTTACTAATTATTATTAACCACTAAACCTGATTAGTGAGGGCTAGATTAGGAATTAAAAAAATAATTACATAACGGGTGACCTAGATTTGATATTTGGATCTAGTTTTTGTCATGTAGCTATATCCTCCAATTAGTTTTCATATCCCCAATCGTGCGTTCTTAATAAAATCCCAAAAAGTCAATTTTATGCTCAATATTTTTCTTTTTGCTTCTCACTTCATCTCAATACGCAGTTACTTAGCTCCATGGCATAACGAATCCTTAATTCTTCGGATTTGAAGATGGTAACTGGGTATGGTTGGTTCTATTCTTTTAAACCCTTTGTCAAGTAGATCTTGCTTCTTTCCTTCTATCTGTTTGTTGAGGTTCGATAGTTAGGGTATTAACTGTAAACCGAATACAAATGTTATAAATAGGATAAGATAAGGGTGTCTATGGATGTTTGAAAACTCTGAAATTCTTTCGAATTCACATATGATATGTCAAATATTATTCGATAATAATTTTTAGATTTGGATATCCAAATTTTTCATTCGAAAAATACAACCAATCGGATAAGAATTCGAATACATAGTAAAAAAAGGTATCCCTATTTGAAACACTTCTATCCAAAATATACATAGTTCAAAGTAGAAAAATTTATATCATATCATATTTTATTTTATTTATTTTTCTTTTCAAAATCCAAAAAAAATGATTACAACTCGAAAAGACTATCTTATGGTAAGAAATTGGTCGGAAGCCTAGCAACAAGCTGAGCTCCAACACCTTTTTGAAATCATGAAATTGAATGCTTAATGTTAAAATGATATTCCTTCCGTTCCTTTTTAATAGGCTGGTTTATATAAATAGATGTTTCAAAAAAATAGGCTGGTTTCCTAATTGGGAAAATCAAATGTTACTTTAGTTTTCTAGGACCACTTTTCTCTTAACTTCTTTTGAGGACAAGTGTCATGTGGACCATTTCACTATACTTCTTTTGCTGACAAGTGTCATGGGAACCATTTCACTTCACTTCTTTTATTGACAAGTGTCATGAGGACCATTTTTAATGATTAGTTCTCTTAATTTCCTTAATTTTCTCTTAATTTCCTTAATTTCTCTTAATTTCCTTAATTTGCTGACAACTATATTGCACCTAATTATAATGATTTTGGGTTGCATCAAAGATTCAAAATATCCTTAAATTTGTGCACATTATCAAGCAATATTCTAGCCGTCTATCTGTATCAACAGTACTGTCAGTCATGGAATAAGCTACAACCGTTAGATTACAGATAAGTGAAACCTAAACCTAACAAGCAGATCCCCAACTCTTATAAGTAGGCAGTCTTCTTTTCTCCTTTAGATCCGATTTGCGCCTCCATTCTAACAACAACAACTCCCAACTCCCTCGTCCGGCAGCTGCAACAGAATCATGGCATAAGCAAGTGGTGGTGGTTCAATTGCATCACCAACAACAACAAACAGCTATTCACATAATAATGATTTTTCCCCTCTAAATGTCAATGTTCCGTTGCTATAATCCAGCATTTGTTCTCAGTTTTGTCTGGTCAGTGGGATGCTTTTCTTCACGATACTCTTATAACTGGGCTTAGAAGATTTCATAGCAGAAGCACAAGATCTGATCTGCTGGTTTAATCTCAGCTTCCATTTCCGTTTGTATGGTGTTCATCTATCTTATGCAATTGTTGAAGTTTGAAATTGCAACTGCAGCTGCTGCACTTTAAATTCTCCAGTTATCAGTAGTTAATAGTAGTAGGAATTGATAATAAGGGATGGAGTTGTGCCGTCGGCACAAATGCACTTGGAAGTTGTGATTTGATGAAGATTATCTACCAAAACAATTCATGAATTGAAGAAGTTCTGCAGATTCCAGTTTTTTTTTTATTTTTTTTATTTTGAATTCTTGGAAACATCCCAATTATGATCTGATATGATGGTGAGAGCACTTGTTTTCAATGAATTTAAGTGTTTATATTTGATTTGGTTTATGGGAGTCTGATTCCAGTTTACCACCCGGAATCAGGCGATCCTATATTGAAGCCGGCATAGGTGACCTTGACATCTAAGCTTAGTAGTGCTCAAGCCCAATGAGCATCTGCTTCTACAGATATCCATAAATAATCCAGATGTGCTTTGTAATGTATCTAATTCATTCGAGTTCAAGGATTGTTTATTTTTTTGCCACGGCTCTTGCTCGGTTAAGCCCTTGCTTGTAAAGGATTGCTGCGAGGATCCCAAGCCAAAGTGACCGGTTTTGGCTATGTTTCTAAATCCGGTACAAAGTCAGATTACCGTTTATTTTAGGAAATAGAAATCAGATCCTGTTAGGAAACAAATTTCCAGTTTCCTTATTCACGATGTAGTAGTAGAGGAACACCTCTATAAATATCAGAATATCTAAGAGTGATGCAAACTTGAACAAGCTCTGTGTGAAATACAGACACGGGAGGAGAGTAGAGATAAGAGAAATATCGGTAGAGGGCATTGTTTTGACGATTAAAAAGCAGTGATGGAAGGTTATGAGAACTTGGATGAGTATGAGGACGACGGATTTATCGTAGATGAGGAAGAACAGGTGCCTGGAGACGGATTTATCGACGATGACGAAGAACAGGTGTCTGAAGAAGATGAAGTAGAGGAAGAGAAAGTGCAGGAAGAGGTAAAGAAGCCTACGAAAGACGAGATGGATTACCTCAAAGTTAGGCAGGAGTTAAAAGAAGCAATGAGGAGGAAGATGAAGAAGGGAAACGATTCTGTCACCGGAAATTCCCAAGAGAGGGAGAAGCGTAATTATGGTTCCTTTTTCGGTCCTTCTCAGCCTGCTATTGCGCGAAGAGTCATCGAAGAAAGCAAGTCATTGCTGGAAAATATGCATTTGGCAGCTAAAGTTTCAAAACCCCATCATAGTTTGCAGAGTCAGAAGAATCCTGCTGTCGCAAAAGCTACCCCAAAACCTGGCGCAGGTGAGCAGCCTGTCACAGTTGTTAGCATGGAAAAACAGAAAGCGCGCATTTTAAAGGAAGCGAGAGATTATAAGTTTCTTTTCTCTGAAGATGCTGAACTGCCAGCTCCTGCAAAAGTGCTTCCACCTAAGACTAGTTCTGTACCAAATTCTGATGCTCGATCAGCTCAAGTGACGCCCAAAATCCCAAAGTCAGTTAGCAATACTAGCAGGCCAGTTCTGAATGGTCGTGAACAAAGACCACCTGTAGCTGGGGGTAACCGAATGCAGAGTAAACAAGGGCAGCGCAAACCGATTCCTGATGGTAGACTTGATTCTACCTCAGTGAAGCATAGAGAACAGCTAGGCAGCAGTACTGGAAATGGGTCAAGCCGGCCTCAGGAAGCAAAAGGCTTGCCTACCAAAACCAGCGTGAAACCCTCGACTCTGACTAAGAAGACATCGGTTCCAGATACTCACACCAAGGACAGAAATGCTTCTTTAGCTGTTGAGAAAAGGCCTCCATCTGATGTGCGGAAAACAATGTTACCTAGGCCACATCCTTCAATGTCAGGTCAGCAAAAACCATTGCTCAAGTCGCAGCCATCTAGCTCCAATATGCAGAGAGCGCCATCCAAGTCGCATCCACATGAACAGGGAAAGGATGTTCAAGAACCTGACAGATCTAGACTGATGCCCAAACAGCCAGTATCTTGTCCAACAGCTCCTAAGGTGAAAACTCCCAAGAAACTTCCATCTCGTCCTCCTGCACCAAAGAACCGTCAAAGGAAGAGGTCTATGAGTCCAGAGCCGTTCGATTACCGACAAGAGATCAGAAATTTGACAGGTTACGACCCTAGCAAATACGGTAACGATAGAGATGACCGTAGCATGGAGGCTAGTTTTAAGGAGATAGAGCGGGAGGAAAAGCGTAGTGCAAGAATTGCAAACAAGGAGGATGAAAGAGAACGTCTCCTCCAAGAAGAAGAAGAAAAGAAAAAAGAAGCCGAAGCCAGGATGAGGAAGAAGCGTAAACTAAGCAGTCAGCAGTGATGATAAAAAACCGAAAGGCAACCAACCTTCTTTCTCACACTCAAATTTTTGTAACTTAAAATCCTCAATTAGTATTTTTGTTTTTCATGTATAATCTCTTGTTTGTGCAGTCAGTTTCTAGCATTAATAAAATTCAATTAAATTAACAATAAAAGTATGCTTCAACTTCGTATATTCTAATCAAGAAAATAGACAACTCTGCCCGAGTCAGAGGTGTCAAACAGGCCGGCCCGGCCCGGACTGCCTCTGTGTCCCATTCCCATACCATCTCACCTTCTTTTTAAGTGCAGGTCCAGCCATCGGCATAAGCCATAAAGGATCCCTTAGCTAGCCAAAGTGACCCATGAAATTGCCTGCCTGCAAAATTGGTTCTTGAAAATAGAAATCAAGATCCTTTCAGGAAACAGATCCCTAGTTTCCTTAAATCACACCATATCTAATCCGACGGTCAAGATTTAAACCATATACTTGGAGAAACACATCTATAAATATCACAATATTGGAGAGTAGGGATGCAAAACTTGAACTAGCGCTCGGTGCCGCAAAATTGAGAGACAAGGGAGGAGGAAAGTACAAAGAAGTAAAGAACACTTCAATCGACAAAGGGTATGTAGGTTTTTCCCTAATTGCATAATTCATTGTAGGTTTATAGAGATTTCGGTTCTTATTAAAGTTATTAGAATCTATATGTTAAAGCCCTAGATGTATAAATTGTTACTTAGGGTACAAAACGATCAAATTATTGTCACCCAGATTGTAAAATTAGGTTAGGAGTTTCAACAATGATGAATTAAGGTTGTGGTTTGGGAGTAACACTAACGAAATCTGCTGTTTTGGGGGCAATTGGAAATACAGATATTTTTCTGAGTTAATAATGGAAGCAGCAACAAGTAGCAACAGTTCTGACATGGAAACAAAGATGGAGCAGCCTCAAGTTATATACCGCTGTAAAAAATGCCGGAGAATGGTTGCTGCACTTGAAAATGTGGTTTTGCACGAACCAGGAGCAGGGGAACAATGTTTTAAATGGAAGAAGAGAAGTGGGGAGACTGAACCACCTGGATGCTCTTCCATATTTGTTGAGCCCTTGAAGTGGATGTTGGACAAAGGTTTGATTTCCATCCTCTGGCTAGTTTTTGTTTTGTACTGCTTTTGCTTATACAGTAGAAGTGTGCTAATTTTTGTTTTTGTTTGGGATTTTTGGTGTTGCCAGTGTATGAAGGCAACATTGGAGAAAAGCTTCTGTGCGTAGGTTGCAATGCTCGATTGGGGTCCTTCAATTGGGCAGGCATGCAATGCAGTTGTGGTAAATGGGTCAACCCTGCGTTTCAGCTGCATAAGAACCGAATAGATGAATGCCCTTCATGAATTAAGAGTTGTCAGGCCAGTATAACAGATACAAGTTAAACGTAATCTTCAATGGATTTGTGAAGATGGAACAAAAATAATTTATGAGTTACTAATATAGGCTAGCTTAGAATAATTCTTTGTACTGCAGTTGTGCTACTTTAAATTGAAGGTATCTGATATCTATCTAAATTATAATTGTGAATCTGTGGTTCTAAATCTAGTCTATGGTTTGCGACAAAGATCAGGAGTCTCTCTTAGTTTTACTTTCTTGGAATGGGTAGTTCTGTTGTTTCCTGATTGTAACTGTCCGGTTGCAGGATCTTCTACTAAAGCTTGTTCTATCTATACATGCTTAATGTTGTTGAAATATAGTGCACTGCTCAATGTTGTTGAAATAGTGCACTGCTCAATCATAGAAACTAAGATAGTGCACTGCTCAATGTTGTTGAAATATTTCATGCAGGTTAATGGAATTTGCTTTGATTTGCTTTTTGTTCATCTTTGTAGCATTAACTTACCATTTCAGAAACAAAATCAGCTACCGGATAAAGCTGTATCAGTTCAGTTAGTACGGCCTATAGAGTATAGACACATGCCCGACTTGATCCCCTCGAGCCATTTAGGCCCCAAATGTACTATAAATCAAGGTGGCTTTGATTTCTAAGCTTGCTGCTCTCTAGCTCCAGCCTATTGTGCTTTCCAAACAAGGTGAAATGCTAATGCCAAAAATATTTATACTTTTATATAGAGACTAGACCACCAGCTTGCGGGAACGTTTGCGAGGAGGAGGAGATTCCTTGTTGGATGAACTCAAGGATTAGAGAAATTTGCATAGATACCCACGACCAAGCTTGGACTAACCAAAAAATAAAAAAACATGACCAAACTTGGCCGGATGGTGAACGCTTGCAATGGGATAATTCTAACTAGGTATGACTGAACTGGTTTTGGTATTAACCAATATTTATCACATTATATGTATGCTTTCTCATTCATATATTTTTGCATCTACTGATGGGTGTGCGTGTGTTATAACTGTCTCACAAAATACAAATGCAAAATATCGTCGAAATGACTACCATATTGACGGGTTTACCATGAAGTTTGAGTGAATTGGTTACATGCTGAAGATATAAAAGGATAGACATCCCATCTAACTGGTTTTAATTTCTTTCTCATAAAACAAAATTAAAAGGTCAATCTTAATGAGGTGATTAGTGAGTTGTCGGAGTAAACTGGAGATAATAAATGCTAATCTTAAGCATCAATCGGGTGATTTTTCAGTGTTATCAATTTTCCTTAACTTTACAATGAAGAATGTTAGGGTCATTACGCCAAATCCTTATTAGTCTTACTTAGATTGCACATCTTACAACCATTGTATGGTCGACAAAAGGAAAAAATTGCAAGTTACAATAAGACTATTGACTCAACTCCAGATTAAGTCTTCAAACTTCAGAGACTTTGTTAGTATCATTCGAAAACACTAAAACTATTAATTCTTCTGATAATATTTTAAATGTTGCGGACACACCTCCTTTTATCCATAATGCGGGCTAGAGGTAGGGGTTCGATTCCACTAGAGAGGATTAGAGTATACCCAGCTAGCTAAACCGGGCTGTTGTTGATCCGGCCACCATTCCTACACCATGATTCCCGTCTCATTTGGAGACGGAAAAAATATTTAAATTATTGCTACGAGTAAGCATTGTCTGTTTGCTTTTATTAGTTATGTTCTTCTTTAGGGAACTCGCATTCAGTCAGGCGAACCTCTCATTCAAATATAATTGGGGTACACCACTGCACCATAGAAAAATTATGCATCCTACCATTAATTGTTAACAATTATGTTTTCTTCTTCTATCACTGTTATCTCCATGGATAACACCCGAAGTCGAAATAGTCAATGATAGAGAACTGGTTAGTTGTTAATTTCCCAGATTACGAGAATCTAAGATAACCAACAACCGGTTAGTTGTCTTCATAAATATGAGTGGTCCATTGCCCCGATAATCAATTGCACTCGCCCACAAAATTATTAAGCCATACTGTGTGTGTCTATAGACCAATGTGATATTTATATCCATCCAGGACTCCCAATAGCTACCACTAGTTGACTGGAATTCAACCAAGTCTTCCTAATAAAGACGTAACAAGATTTTATTATAAAAACCCCGTCTGCTCTTTGATTAGTAGTCTATCAGCCCAAAAGAAAAATCTCCTCTTCTTTTAAAATGTCGCAGCGAGTAAAAGTTTCCACTCATACTTTCCTAGGACTGTTAGTGTTGCTCCTAGTTTCATATTATAGTATCGATCTTTTCGCATATGGTTCTTCTTTTTCTTCAACTCATGAAAAACAACATTTACAAGTAGTAGTAGAACAAGAAGTAGATGCTCTTTTAAAATGGAAAACTACCCTTGTTAATTACCAGAATCATTCTCTCCT
This sequence comes from Papaver somniferum, assembly GCF_003573695.1. Taxonomy (NCBI): domain Eukaryota; kingdom Viridiplantae; phylum Streptophyta; class Magnoliopsida; order Ranunculales; family Papaveraceae; genus Papaver; species Papaver somniferum. Next base: position 95,360,026 of record NC_039367.1, read on the forward strand.
CTCTTCTTGGAAAATGAATGTTACTGTGAGTACAACGAGTCCATGCAAGTGGTATGGAATTAATTGTCACAATGAGGGAAGGGTTGCCGAATTGAATTTAGGTGATTTGGGTTTCCAAGATATGACCCATAATTTAAACTTTTCATCTTTCTCCAACTGTGTTAGTCTTAACATGAGCTACAACGAACTCTTCGGAACCATTCCATCCCAAATTAGTAATCTTTCGAAACTCATTTACCTTGATCTTGCCTTCAATAAACTTTCTGGGCATATTCCACCAGAAATAGGTACTCTCACGAGTCTGTCGTATATAGACCTCTCCGAAAATCAAAGTAGTGGGTCCATCCCTCAAGAAATTGGCAATTTAAATTCTCTCACTCAGCTAGGATTGTCTGTAAACAATCTGACTGGTTCAATTCCTACCTCAATATACAATCTTGCTAACCTGACCTTTTTAGTAATGTTCGCAAATCAAATTTCGGGCGTTATCCATGGAGATATAAAAAGGCTAAGTTCCCTTGTCCTCTTAGATTTTGCCGACAACAAAATCAGTGGTTCAATCCCTACTTCAGTATGTAACTTGACCAACTTGATTTATTTGTCAGTTTCTGAGAATTATATTTCCGGCATCATACCGCAAGAAATTGGTAGGCTAAGGTTTCTTAGTAGGTTGTATTTATACAAAAACAATCTCAATGGTACAATCCCTGCTTCTTTAACCAATTTGACCAGGCTGAGGATTTTTCATCCATATTATAATCAACTTTCTGGTAACATCCCTCTAGATATAGGAAGCTTAAGTTTTTTTTGGAGAAGATAAAATTCATTCACTAGAGAGTGCTGAGCTAGCACTAAAAGAAACAACACACAGCTAGTTAAACTGGACAACACAAAATGAGTAAAGGGGAGTGTAAAACATGGAACAAAAAAACATTTCCCCTACTACATGTTTGAAGCTAGTTACTACTTAAAAACCTCCCAACCGTGCATGAAATCCACAAACTTAAAATGCTTAAAGGATTCATGAACTCTTGCCCAACTGAATAAGGAAGCCTTCCCTTGAATAATAACCCTTTCTACTGTTTTTTCCTTGTTGCGGAAAACTCTATCGTTCCTTTCCTCCCAGATTTGTTGCCATATGACGAAGGGCAAACAGAATATAGGAAGCTTAAGTTTTCTTACGGTCTTATATTTGTCCCGAAACCAGCTTACTGGTTCAGTCCCTGTTTCTGTGAGTAACTTGAAAAATTAGACTCTTTTATCTCTTTTTGAAAATAAATTAACTGGTTCACTACCAATAGGAATCAACAATCTAACACAGTTGAAACAACTGAATTTGGGTTACAACATGTTTTCTGATCATTTACCTCACTATGTTTGTGTAAGCGGAACACTTGAAGAATTTGTGGCAGGCTCAAATTATTTTACGGGTCGTATACCAAGAAGCCTTAGAAATTGCACTGGCCTTAGAACTCTCGTACTTCAAAATAACTAACTGGTAGATAATATAATTTTTCCCACAATAGTAGGAAATACCATTAGTAGGACAGAGGCGTTTCACGTGTATCCAAACCTAGATAGATTAGCTATGAATAATAATAAGTTGTATGGTGAACTCTCAAAAGACTGGGGGAGTTGTCAAAATTTGACAGTCCTATATCTCCATGGGAATAATATTACTGGTCGCATACCATCAGAAACGGGGAAGTTGAAGATTTTGAAGGAACTATATCTTTTTTCAAATAATTTAGTAGGGGAAATTCCTAAGGAGTTGTTGAATCTGTCTTCACTAATCCAGTTAGATTTGAGTAATAACCAGCTTTCTGGTAGGTTGTCTTTCACAATTGGATTGTTATCCAACCTGCAATATCTCGATTTATCAAAAAATAAACTCATCGGCTCAATACCTAAACCACTAGGGGAATCCTCAAGGTTATTATCTTTAAATTTGAGCACAAACAATTTTAATGAAAGCATCTCACCTCAACTCGGAAATTTGGATTCACTGCAGATATTGTTAGATCTTAGCTACAATAAGTTGAACGGGGAAATACCAACATCTCTCGGGAAACTAAACAAACTGCAAACTCTAAATTTATCCCATAACAAGCTTTTCGGCTCACTTCCATCCTCATTTGATCAAATGCTTAGCTTAACTGCTGTCGATATTTCGTACAATGAATTGAGTGGTCCTCTTCCAGACATCAAGGCCTTTAAGGATGCTCCAGTTGATGCATTTAGGAACAACAATGGTAAAAACTTTCGGGATTTACTACCATGTAATTCTTTGGTTGTGACTACAAGAAAAAGGACAAGCATAAGCTCTTGCTTGTAATCTTACTTCCTTCGGTTGGTTCGTTGATTCTTCTGTTTTTACTTTTTGTATTATGACAGTTATATATGGGCTGAAGACTGTTGACTTGAGATCCAGGATTGAGACCCAACTTCACAGTCCAATGTCTAAACTGTTATGGACAGTCCAATGTCAGGTGGAACACTAGGGTCTAAAACTAGGGTTGTACGTCTTGTATAAAGTGAAAGTTGAATGAATGAAAAAGACACGAACTCATTGTTATACGTTTTGGAGATTATACAAAATCTAACATGGCATCAAGAGCCAGAGTTGATTAATATGAATAAGAAAACCTTAGACCAGTAAACATGGCGGATGATACAGAATCATCTAAAAGAGGAAAAGAGGTAGAAAACAGTATGCAAAAGAAGAAACCAGAATATCATCTGGGATCAAGTGATGGACCAGGGATTGTCATCACACCGATTATGTTAAAGGGAACAAACTATGATGAATGGGCTAAAGCAGTGAGAAGATCATTGATAGCCAAAAGAAAATCTGGTTTTGTTGATGGAACCGTCAAAGAACCAAGGGAACCTGAGGAGTTGGAGGAGTGGATTGCAGTCCATTCAATGCTGGTTTCTTGGATCAGCAATACATTGGAGACATCTATTAGATCAACGTTGGAGGATTATGATGATGCGAGCTTGTTATGGACGCACTTGAAGAGGAGATTTTGTGTTGTAAGTGGAACTCGGATATGCCAGTTGAAAGCTGCCTTAAGCGAATGCAAACAGAAGAAAACTGAGGAAGTTGCCGTGTACTATGGGAGACTGAACAAGATATGGGATGAGAGGGTGAAGTACATGAAGATACCGAAGTGTAGTTGTGGCCAGTGCACGTGTAACATTGCGACACAGGTTAGTACGTTGAGAGAAGAAGATTTCTTACACTATTTTTTGATTGGTTTGGATACTGTGTATAGCTCCCTGCGTGAACAATTACTGGCAAGAGATCCACTGCCATCTATAGATGTGTCTTATCAAGCTATGGTTAATTCGGAACGTCTAAAATTGGGGGACGGAGTTGTGGCGTCTCAGACACAGGACAATGTTATGGCGTTCAAGGTTCAGTCGGATCAGCGTCCATACAATAATATGTATGATCCTAAAAAATATTGCAAGCACTGTAGCCGAGAAGGGAACTCACACGAAGGGTGTTTTCAGCTTATTGGATACCCGGAATGGTGGGGTGACAGGCAAAGAGGTGGAAGAGGATATGGTCGAGGAGGTTGAACTGGTGGTCGAGCTGGTGGTCGAGGACGTGCTGGTGCCGGGTTTGTGAACAACAGAGGAGGTAGAGGACAAGACAATATACGTGCGCATAATTTGAGCATCTCGGCAGCAACAGCATCTCATCCTGCCACTCCAGGAGATGCATCAGGACTGACAGGCGTGACTGCAAGTCAAGTTCAGCAGGTTCTTGAATATTTAAATTCAAGAAAAATCAGTTCCCAGCTCCAAGGTAAGAAAAATCAAACACCCTGGATTATAGACACAGGAGCTACAAATCATGTCACTTGTAAAAGAGATGATATGATAAATGTGAAAGATATTAGAGCATGTTCTGTGGGACTGTCGGACGGAAAATATGCTCACTCTGAGAAAATAGGAACAGTTATTCTTCCTGGTGGTTTGAGATTGGACAATGTGCTTTATGTGCCACAGATAACTTGTAACTTGATTTCAGTTACACAACTCATTGATGAGGTAGTATGCAATGTTCAATGTACTAACAATTTATGTCTTATACAGGACCGGTTGACGAGGAAGGTGATTGGAGTGGGTGAGCGACGAGGTGGACTATATATGTTCTGCGGTGTGCCTCCAGTTAAAGTGCTTGCGGTGAGTGAAGATACGTATGAGCTGTGGCATCAGCGAATGGGACATCCATCAGAGAAAGTGTTACAACAGTTACCGGGTATGGGTAGATTATTGAAGAAGAATAATGATGCGTGTGATATTTTTCCGCGTGCAAAACATCGTAGAAGTAGTTTGAGCAAATCCAGTTGTAGTTTTGATTTGGTTCATATAGATTTGTGGGGTCCTTATAAGACGCGCTCGTCTTCTGGAGCACAATATTTTCTGACAATAGTAGATGATTTTTCAAGAGGTGTGTGGATTTATTTAATTCAAAGAAAAATTGAGGTTGAAACAATATTTCTTAACTTTATTGCGCTTGTGAAACGTCAATTTGGTAAAGAAATCAAAATTGTTAGAAGTGATAATGGAACTGAATTTAATGCATTGTGTGGCTATTTTAAGACTAATAGAATAGTTTTTGAGACATCCTGTGTAGGAACACCTCAACAAAATGGAAGAGTTGAGAGAAAACATCAGCACATAATGAATGTGGCAAGAGCTTTGAGATTTCAAGCAAATTTACCGATCCGATTTTGGGGAGAATGTGCTTTGACAGCAGCGTATTTGATTAATTGTACGCCTACACCGGTTCTAAACAACAAAACTCCATATGAAGTTCTATTTGGGAAACCGTCACCATATAATCAGTTGAAAGTATTTGGTTGCTTGTGTTATGCACATGATCAAAGTAGAAAAGGGGATAAGTTTGCAAGTCGAGGAAGAAGGTGTGTATTTCTTGGTTATACTTTTGGGAAAAAGGCATGGCAAGTATATGACTTAGACAAAAGACAATTTTTGGTTTCAAGGTATGTAGAGTTTCTAGGGTACCTGATAAGCCAACTGAGATAGTTTGGGCTAATAATGACGTGTGTTGGAGTGATGATGAAGAAATAGTGCAGAAAGAGAACCCATAAAGCGTTACTGAGAACCCAGAAGATCTTACTGAGAACCCAAAATACATTACTGAGAACCCGGAAGACAGTACTGAGAACCCAGAATATATTACTAGGAACCAGGAAGGTATTACTGCGAACCCAGAAAACATTATTGAAAACCCGGAAGACATTACTGAGAACCCGGAAGATGATACTAAGAACCCAGAATATATTACTGAGAACCCTGTGGTCTCGAAGGAAGAAGTGACGGAAGCTAGTATGGGTAAAGGAAGGCGACAGAAGATTCTGTCTAGTCGGCTCAAAGGTTTTGTAACGCACACTGTATGAGAAAATAGTCCATATCATGATCACTCTCCATAGTCATCATCCTCAGGTACGCCGTATCCTTTGATGTATTATGTTAGTTGTGATAGATTCTCTACAGTTCATAAAAAGTTTCTTGCAGCAATTATTGCTGGTCTGCGCCTAAAAATTTCAAAGAAGCCATGAAGCATCCAGGATGGTGTAAAGCAATGGCAGAAGAAATACGAGCTTTGGAAGAACAAGGAACATGGGAATTAGAAGAATTACCGTCGGGAAAGAAAGCTCTTGGTAGTAAATGGATTTACACAGAGAAGTATGATGAGAATGGACAGTTGGTGCGGCTCAAAGCTAGACTGGTGATCTTTGGGAATCATCAAGTAGAAGGGTTGGATTAGAATGAGACATTTGCACCAGTGACGAAAATGACGACAGTGCGGACTTTCCTAGTTGTGGCAGCAATTAAGAATTGGGAAGTGCATCAGATGGATGTACATAATGCATTTCTTCATGGAGACTTGGAAGAAGAAGTATATATGAAAATACCACCCGGATTTGCTCAAGGTAAGTCTAATATGGTGTGTAGGATGAAAAAATCTTTATATGGTTTAAAGCAGGCTCCTCGGTGTTGGTTTGCAAAATTTTCTGCAGCTTTGAAGAATTATTGGTTTCGGCAATCATATTCCGATTATTCTCTTTTTACTATGACTAAGGGAAAAATCCAACTTAACGTTTTGGTCTATGTGGATGATTTGATTGTTGCGAGTAATGATTTAGTTGCGCTTGATCAATTCAAACTTTACTTGGGACAATGTTTCAAGATGAAAGATTTGGGAAAGTTGAAGTATTTTCTGGGTTTGGAGGTGGCCCGGAGTGCACAAGGTTTTTATATATGTCAACGCAAATATGCGTTGGATATCATCATGGAAACAGGTTTATTTGGTGCAAAACCTGCAGAATTTCCAATCGAAACGAATCATCGTCTTTCTTTGGACAAAGGAGATTTGTTCACGGATGTGGAAAAATATCGAAGACTGATTGGGCGTTTAATCTATTTGTCCGTGACTAGGCCGGACCTAGCATATTCCGTTCATATTTTGTCTCAATTCATGCAACTGCCAAGAATAGCACATTGGGAAGCGGCTCTTCGTGTGGTTCGATATTTCAAGAAGAATCCTGGACAGGGAATTCTGTTGCGCTCTGATAGTGGTCTTAATTTGAAAGGATGGTGTGACTCAGATTGGGCTGGTTGTCCCTTAACTAGACGCTCGTTGACAGGATGGTTTGTTCTTCTTGGGTATTCTCCAACATCCTGGAAAACTAAGAAGCAACATACCGTTTCTCGTTCGTCAGCTGAAGTGGAATATAGATCTATGGCGGCGGCTACGTGTGAATTAAAATGGTTGAAAAAATTACTAGGTGATTTGGGAGTTCATCATCCACATGGTATGCGTCTTCTATGTGATAATCAATCGGCTTTGTATATTGCTCAGAATACAGTTTTTCATGAACGAACAAAGCATATTGAAGTTGATTGTCATCTGGTTAGAGATGCTATCATGCAGCAGCTTATTACGCCTTCTTACACTCCTACAACAGTGCAATTGGCGGATATTTTTACTAAATCTTTAGGGAAAGCTCAGTTTCAGTATCTTATTTCCAAGATGGGCATGTGTGATCTCCATGCTCCGTCTTGAGGGAGGGTATTATGAGAGTTATATATGGGCTCAGGACTGTTGGCTTAAGACCCAGCATTGAGACCCAACTTCACAGTCCAATGTCTAAACTGTTATGGACAGTCCAATGTCAGGTCGAACACTAGGGTCTAAAACTAGGATTGTACGTCTTGTATAAAGTGAAAGTTGAATGAATGAAAGAGACACGAACTCATTGTTATACGTTTTGGAGATTATACAAAATCTAACATTTTGCCATCTTGTTAATTTCAACTTCGAAAAAGATCGGTAAGAAATGTTGCGTTATGTATCAAGCTACATCTACCAATACTGGCAGAAATCCATTTTCAGTTTGGAATTACGAAGGCAAAATAGTGTACGAAGACATAATTGAAGCAACCGAGGATTTCGATACTACATATTGCATTGGAACGGGAGGGTATGGGAGTGTTTACAAAGCAGAGTTATCAACAGGTCAGGTCGTTGCTGTGAAGAAACTTCACTCGTCAGATGAAGATTCCGAGATATTGGATCTCAAGTCATTTGAAAGTGAAGTTCATGCACTGACAGAAATCCGACACCGGAACATTGTGAAACTTTTCGGGTTTTGTTCTAATCTTGAAATGCGAATCTCATTTTTGGTTTATGAGTTCGTGGAAAGGGGAAGTTTGAAAAATGTTTTAAGCGATGGGGTACTAGCAGTGGAGTTCGATTGGATTAAGAGGGTAAGATTCATCAAGGGAACAGCTAATGCACTTGCTTACATGCGTGGATTTCGGTACGGCGAGGATTTTGAAACCAGATTCATCAAATTGGACTTCTCTTGCAGGAACCTACGGATATGTTGCTCCAGGTATAGCCTCCCAAGTCCCAACTGAAACTTTTATAATTTTATTGGTATTGCGGTACATGTTTACTTAAATCAGTTAGCAATTCACATCCATTTATTTGTTAATATTAATGATGTTGCAGAGCTTGCCTATACAATGAAGGTGACAGAGAAATGTGATGTTTACAGTTTTGGGGTAATTATATTAGAAGTACTCATGGGAAGGCATCCATCTGAAATCATCACATTACTCTCGCAAGTTCGTCATTCATCTTCGTTTTTAGATGATATAGGGAAAAACATAAGGTTGAGAGACATCTTAGACCAGAGTATTGCAGCACCACCAAATGTCGTTCAAAATGACATAATGTGTACTGTGAAAGTTGGATTTTCGTGTTTACGTGGTGATCCACTTACTCGTCCAACTATGGAAGAAGTATCCGCTATGCTCAACAGCTCAGAGCAACGCATCTGTGCCGAAGTCCTTTGACACTATTACTTTGGACGACCTAATCATGTTATAATGGTGATTCATTTCTGCCGTGTCACCTTCTTTGTTATGTTTTATTGTGCCACAGCAGCTTCGGTTTCCTAGTATACGTTGAATTTGTTTTGTCGGTTGTAATCAACAGAGCTCAACTAATAATAAAAATGATTACAATTGTCTCCTGCAGGGGCGGAACTACCTTGTGACTAGGGCTAGCTTAAGCCAGCCCTAACAAGAGAAAAAGTCATTTTTTTCAAAGCCTTTTTTAAGTTGGGCCACAATTGGTCTATGAGTTTTATTCTTAAGCAAGCCCTGAAAAAAGCTCCAGCCATCCCTATATCCAATGTCTAGTTCCGCCACTGGTCTCCTGATTGTAACTGTCCGGTTGCAGGATCTTCTAGTAAAGCTTGTTTTATTCTCTATCACAGGAACTAAGATTGTGCACTGCTCAATGTTATTGAAATATTTCATGCAGGTTAATAGCCAAATAGGAATTGGATTTTGCTTTGGTTTGGTTGCTTTTTGCTTTTTTGCTTTTTTGCTTTTTTGCATTTTGATAAAGCAGTACTTATATTGTATCAGTTCAGTTCGTATGAGCCTGATATGGCTGTAGAACATACATATATACCTGTAAACACAGGCCCGGTTTGACCCAATCGAGCCAGTTAGGTAGGTGGCTTTGATATCTAAGCTTGCTGCTCTCTGGCTCTGGCCTATTGTTGATTTGCAAACATGTATATATGCATTCTAATGCCAGATGTATTTATACTTGCGTATAAAGGTGACCACCAGCTTTCGGGAACATTTGCATCTGTTTATTTGCGTTCATAAGGGAAGAAGGGGATTCCTAGTTGGATGAACTCAAAGCCAAAATGGAAAGGATTAGAAAGTTGCATAGATACCCATGACCACGCTTGGGTAACCGGTGAGCGCTTGTAATGGGATAATTCACTAGGTATGATTGAACTGGTTTTAATCAATATTCATCACACTATATGCATGCATGCCTTGTCACGCATATTTTTGCAGGATATTTGCGGGCATGGTTTTTTGATGCTGTCGGCATGATCGATGGATTGCCGGCATTGAAAAACCATGCCGGCAATATCCCTCAATTATTCCATGTATCCCCCAATTAAATGTTCTTTTTAAGAGTGTCAGATTAATTGTAGGGTGTTTGTCTTTTTTTTTTGTAATTAGGAAATTCATTAAAACAGTAACATAGGACAGGGGCGGAGGCAGTTTAAAGCACTGCACACCTAGACTAATTGACTCCCAAGTTTAATTTAGGCCCATTTATAAATTTTAGGCTATTTATAAACTTAATTTTGCTTCTTTGCACCTCGTAAAAAATCTTCTCCACCTCAAAGTATATTTTTACACCCCCTACTTAGAAATCATGGCTCCGCCCCGGACATAGGGCGTTAGTAACCAGCAATACTTGTAGAGTGCTTGTACCAAAAATGTCAATCAATAACATGTAAGCCTGATGTATTAGTTGGACTATAAAGTTGCAACACCGTGTAGGACATTTTTTTTTTTGATAAAAACATATAATTTTATAATAAATCAAGTAATGTAGTACAAAAGTTGTACAACATCATTTTTTTTCAAAAACATTAGATAAAATACTTGATTTATAAATATTTTCTCTAATGTGTAAACATAAATGTTGCAGGCTCTTGATTCTCACTTCCTTCGCTAGAGTATCCGCCGCGGAGTTGTATTTTCTGTTAATATATCTGATCTTGGCTTGAGGAAGAGTATTTAGATTTGCTTCAACCTCTTTTATTGTGTTTTCAACTTCCCAATATATTTCCTTACACTTCTTGTTAATGAAATCAGCAATACTTTTGCAATCTGTGACAATTGAAACACTAGGTAGAATATTATTTTTAACCAAGATGTAGCTTTAAGCATTGCCTTTGCTTTTGCATGAACTGTTGTCATTGCTTTATCTGAGCTTGCTTCGAATATACATATATGAATTCCTCTTGGTCCGCTGAATATAAGAGTAAGGCAAAACCCATTGATAGATCTTCTTTCTTGAAAGCCACATTTATAAAAATTATCCAATCCGTGTTTAACGAAGTCCAATTTGGAGTTGATACTACTCCATTTCTAGCTGCAATTTTCCTTGTGATTGATGTTGAAGCTGCTGAGTGTAAATATTTGTTTATCATCTCTATAAACATTATCGGGTTAAGGTCTTTTCCTTCGAAGACAACTGAGCATCTGTGTTTCCACATAAATCAGAGAACAGTAGCAATTTTGCTGAAATTTGAGCATAGTTCGGATCTTCTATTCAGTTTTTGGTCCGCTGAATATAAGAATAAGGCAAAACCCATTGATAGATTTTCTTTCTTGAAAGCCACATTTATAAAAATTATCCAATCCGTGTTTAACGAAGTCCAATTTGGAGTTGATACTACTCCATTTCTAGCTGCAATTTTCCTTGTGATTGATGTTGAAGCTGCTGAGTGTAAATATTTGTTTATCAGCTCTATAAACATTATCGGGTTAAGGTCTTTTCCTTCAAAGACAACTGAGCATCTTTGTTTCCACATAAATCAGAGAACAGTAGCAATTTTGCTGAAATTTGAGCATAGTTCGGATCTTCTATTCAGTTTTTGACCCAATTGCATATATTGAGTCAGAAAAAAGTGGGTTGTTAATAAAACTTAAAAAAACCTATCAGCACTAATGCACCAACACTAATGCACCAGAACCCATCAGAACAGTGTAGAATTTTATTATCTCACAGCAAAATTGCACCCCTCTAGCAACCATTGGGATACACTGCAATCGTGCTTTCACACTTTCCTTTGGTTATTTTTGAATCCTATTATTCGGGATTGAAACCCAAAGGATTTTGGGGCCTTTATTAGGTCATGTAATAACAAATCCAATAACCCCTTATCCTATTATTTTGTTAATGTCTAATATACCCTCAATTGAATTAATGTTAATTAAGGAAATTAACTAAATTAATTATGATTAGTATGTGAATTAGGATTAATCATTTTACTAATTTTATAAAAATCAAAAAACTTTTTTTCATCAAAATTCTTTTTTCTCTTCTTTTTTTGTTTGATTAAGTAGAGGATCTGAGGATTTTTTTGAACTTTTTTGAAAAACAACACCTAATATGGTGAAATATCCTTAAATTACTCAGAATAACCCTATATATGGAGGATTTTGTTGATTCAAATCGGAAAGCATCCATTAAAAATTTGGGTTTTTTGCAGTTTCGGCTCGGAAAACATCGAATCCCATCCGTAACCGACACTTATTCGGCTGGGAAATGATGAACATCCAGCCTAAAATATTGTATACGGATGGCATAACATTACATCCCAGTCGCAACTCAACAATTTACGGTTGGGAAAGCCCAGCCGTAAGCAATCTCGGCTAGCAAAACCTTGTCGACCTATACGTTATCTATTTTAATTATCAGAACCATTTTCGGCTGGGAAAATCCAGCCGCAAGTCTTAGATACGGCTGGGACGTATGAGTCGTAAGTTCAATTGTGGCTGGGAAAACCAAGCCGTTTTTCATCCTCTGTTTTTTTTTTTTTGTGTGTGATTGTCAAAATAGCTTACGGCTGGGAAATCTCAGTCGTGGGTGTACTAACATCTGGGAAATACTAGCCGTAATTGTTTTCGGGTGGGAAAACCAATCCGTAATCTAAATTAACGGTTGAGAATTTTGAGAACTCCCGACCGTAAACACCTTCAGATTCTTTTTCTTTTTTTTTACCCGAAATTGATCGAATCGGATTTTTTAACCATCCAAAAGCAAAAATAAATGATGGGTTTTCTTAGTTTTTTTCTTTTTATGATAAGTGTTAATTTTCATCGTGATGAAATTATGATCATTATCTTTATCATGATCAAAGGAAAATGAGAATATAATAGTTTTTGGTTTTCTTTATGATCATCATGTTCATCATGATTTATGAATGAGAAGAGAGATGAGGAGAAGATAATGTAATTAGTTGTCTTTTTATGATCTTCATCTTCATCATGATGAAATCGTGATCATCTTCATCATGATTTGTCAATGAAAAGAGAATGAGAAGAGAAGATTATAGATTTAGGATTTTTTTTTTTTGATAACTAGTGAAATTTGAATAAGGGTATTTTTGACTTTTTCATATTCCTAGAGTCCCCCTATCCACTTTTTGACTACACATAGCATTTTACGCCCCCAAAATCCATTTGGGTTCAAGCTCCAATAAGGCTAAGTCTCATGGGCTAGATTGGAGGTGCTAGATTAGCACTTAAGTGTTGCAATTAAAAAAAAAAAGTCTGGCAAAAAAGTTAACACTAGTTCTCTCTCCTACCATGAACTAGCATGCTAGATAGTTTCGCTGAATGATTCAGCGTCATAAAAAACACCTTTTCGTTGAATGGTTCAGCGCTGGACGATATATCTGTTAATCTGACGGCTGAGATTTAAAGCGTTGAATCATTCATTGTTGGGCGCTGAATGGTTCATCGCTGGGTTGACGTGGACTGCTAATCTAGCTGCTAGATTAGCAGTCAGAACTACCTCCTAAGTCTTATGGGAGTGCTAATCTAGCAGCTAGATTAGCAGTCCACGTCATCCCAACGATGAATCATTCAGCGCCCAGCGATGAATGGCTCAGCGCTTTAAATTTCAGCCGTCAAATCAAAAATAAATCTCTCAGCGCTGAAGTATTCCGTGAAAAGGTGGTTTTTCAGGCGCTGAATCATTCAGCGTAACTATCTAGCATGCTAGTTCACATGCTAACAACTGGTAGGAGAGAGAACTAGTGTTAACTTTTTTGCCATACTTTTTTTAAAAATTGCAACACTTAAGTGCTAATCTATTACCTCCAATCTAGCCCATAAAACTAAGTTAAGACTTAGGTGGTTCTGCTATCTGACGTGGATTGTTAATCTAGGGGCTAGACTAGCACCCCATAAGACTAAGCCTAATAGGATTCTTATTTTAACCATGCTCTCACTAGACCATGAACTGAATGCCATACCGTACGAGTCAAACATACTAGTCTTATGGCATATATGACTTTCAATTTATTGCCAACAACTCTATCTTCTACTGAGGACTGAGTAAACTCAGAAGAAGAAGAGATGAGTTCACTACAGTTCTTCCCTTCTAATTCTTCGTTGAAAAACCCTATTATTATATCAACCCAAATTACTTCTTCCATTCAAACCCATAACTTCAATCTTCCAATCTCAAAACCCCCAAATTTCAATACTTCTTCACTTAAAACCCCTAATTTCTCAAACCTCAAGCAATTTCAAAACCCTAGAATTCTTAAAAGAGTTAAATGTAATGGAGTTAAAGACACTGGGGAAGAAACAAAACTGAAATTGGATGGTGGTGGTGATAATGGTGGTGGTGGTGGTAATGGTGGTGATGGTGATAATGGAGATGGAGGAGAAAAGAAAAATGGGTTTTTACCAGATTGGTTGAATTTGACTTCAGATGATGCAAAAACAGTTTTTGCTGCATTTGCTGTTTCACTTGCATTTAGATCGTTTATTGCTGAACCTAGATTTATTCCTTCTTTATCAATGTATCCTACTTTTGATGTTGGTGATAGATTGGTTGCTGAAAAGGTTTCATATTACTTCAGAAAACCATGTCCTAATGATGTTGTCATTTTCAAGAGTCCACCAGTTTTGCAGGTAACACACACCATAGACTGTTTGTGTAAATGCTGCAATGGTTTAGCCTCATTGTTTATCAAGTTTTGTTTCTTAATTTGGGGTTGTTTTTTTCAATTTGCAGCAAGTAGGATATACTGACAGTGATGTCTTTATTAAGCGGATCGTCGCGAAGGAAGGTGATGTTGTTGAGGTTAGATCACTGAAACCGACTAATATGCATTTGTATGTGTCTTTAATGGTGAAATCTTGTATGTTTCGGATTTTCATCTATAGCAGGTTAAACCTGTTAGCAAGTAGTATGATTTGCAGAAAAGTAAACTTCCAGCTTTTAGTGAATGTTAATTAGTTTGAATTGACTTCAACATTTTCATATGATGTGACATAGTTCCACTAGTATTTATCAACCAAAACACGACTTTTAGTTCAGCAACGAAGGAAAAAATTTGGACTTGGGGTTAGCCAGTTCAGTTGTTAAACGATAAACCAGCTTGTATGAATCTATAACGAGGCATAGCTCCACTTATATCCAGTCACATTCCAGCTTATCAAGTTATCGCTCTCTACAAAAAAAAAACTAGGGCAAAGATTCGTATTGTCTTGAACTAGTTGAGATCTGGTTACATGCTTACACTTACTAGAATTGAAGTGTTTAGTAATCCGTATGCAAGTTCCTGGGATTTTATCTATTTTGAACTTTAACAACTTGAAAGGATGTGTTTTGATGGCAATAGACCTTCTCCATTATTCTTCATAATATGGTGCCAGTGGCGATAGTTAAATGTCCTGACCTTCTCCAGTCAGTTGTTTATTATAGACTAGTGTGTATTACCTTGAGATAGTTGAGCTCTGTTCACGCACTTACACTTATTAGAAGTGAATTCATCCTGTAATCTTACTGCAAGTTCCTTTGGTTTTAGCTGTTAGGAACTCTCTAACGACTCTGAAGGATGTCTTTATGACAATTGACCTTCTCCATTATTCACACTAGAATTACTTCCGATGATTGATTTACCTGAGGTGAAGCAGTGTGCCTTGCATTTAAGTGATTTAAAACAATAGGGTTATACTTTGCATTGGAGAGCTGTCTCATAGTAAACCGATTGTGTATTGCAGGTTCATGATGGAAAGCTAATAGTAAACGGAGTAGCAAGAGATGAAGAATTCATTCTCGAGCCACCTTCTTATGACATGACCCCAGTTGTATGTATCATTTGAACTCATGTTTGATCATATTTACAATATGCTAATTTCTCCAACCATGGTATGCATTTCTTCCTTCCCCTGTGGTCGGCACTTACTTGCAGAATTTAATTCTTGAATTCTATGTTTAAACTATCCTGCAGACAGTACCAGAGAACTCTGTCTTTGTTATGGGTGACAACCGCAACAACAGCTACGACTCACATGTTTGGTAAATCAATTTGTAGTTATTACATTTCATACCTCAGCTTTGCACGTTATTGTAATTGTATCTTGAATTTTCGTTTTGGTTTTCATTGTAGGGGTCCTTTACCTGCAAAGAACATAATAGGAAGATCGGTATTTAGGTACTGGCCACCAACAAGGATTGGTGGCACAATTCTGAAAGATGGTTGTCCCATATCACCACCACTTACAGACACATCTAAGAAAATTGCCCCAATAACAACGACATCTCAGCGTGCAGATGATACCCAAAAGGTACCCGAGAAAGCTATGTAGATTATATTTATACCATGTTTTTTTGTCTCAGTTCTTCTAGGTAAGGCTGACTGACCGTAGGTTATATTTGTCTTTGTAATTCTTTGTGAATGCTTCTGAAACCCCTCCTATTGATTACAAGTGTAATGGTTGTACATTTATTTATGGCATATACAATGATAGAAGATCTGCTACATTGTAATGCCTTCTGTAACTTTAGAACAGTCCCATTATGAACAAAGATTTTGTTGTTCCTTTTTCTGAAACTGTTTTGTTCTGTTTTTCGTCGCTAGATTTCCTTGTAATGTGTCGAAAAATCATTTGTCAACATTTTCAGACAAATACCCCTTTAATGGATGTTACTTTTTATGATTAGATAATGGCAAAAATGAATCATGTTTCACTGTAATGAATGTTGGTGATAATTCCTATTAAGGGTTCAGGGAACTCAGGTCAGGATGGACTACTTCAAGGATAGGGAACTGAAAGAGGCTTTGAAGGATGATATCCGGGATAAATTAGTTTATCAATTCAGCACATTTCATGTGCAAGGTTGATGAATTATACTTATGAAAAAACTTCAGGTAAAGTTGGTTACACACATGATACGTTGAACCAATTCTGAAGGGTACTATGTCCAGATTTATGAGTCGTGGGCTAAATTCTTTTGAAGACTAAGTATTCTTGAACCAACAACCTGCAAACAATCAATCTAAATCACAACAGAGAAGCACGGAAGAATCGCCAGGGGCCTTAGATTTTTGCTTTTCTCACTCACCTACCGACATTATCCATAGCCAAGTTACAGATGGAAATATCATATTTATTGACTTGTAAACAACCCAACACCAATATTTTGACCAACTTTATTCATCAATACTACCAAATTATGGTTCTCAATAAATCCCATTGCTACACTGTACATGGTTGAATTGCACCCACCAGCAGAAGATAAAATCTAAAAGAAGGAAAAAAAAAATTGAGAGAAGCAATGGAATCACTGGAGGATGAGATAAAGAACTTAATCAAGGTATGGATAACAGTTATGATATGTTTAACCTATTGTTATTTAGTCTCTAGAAACATTCCAAAGGGATTTCTTAGGCTTATTTCAGTTCTTCCAATAATTCCAATTTTCATCATCCTCCCACTTTATCTTTCATGGGTTCAATTTGCTGGAACTACAGGTTTCTTTATAACTTGGCTTGCTAATTTCAAACTTATTCTCTTCTCATTCAATCATGGCCCTTTATCATCACCATCAATTTCATTCCAACATTTCATTTCTATTGCTTGTTTTCCCATCAATTTTAAACAAACCCCAAGTACTAAAGTCAACGATCCAAGCTCTCAGAACCCTCAATCATATCTAATATATTCTCTGAAGGGTTTAATACTTGTCCTGATAGTTCATGTTTATAATTATAAACAATATTTACACCCAAATTTTGTGATTTTGCTATATTGTATGCATATTTACTTGCAACTAGAACTCATGCTAATTGTAATTGCGGGATCAGTTCAGTTCTTTCTAGGATTAGAATTAGAACCCCAATTCAATCAGCCATTTCTCTCTACATCGTTACAAGATTTCTGGGGCAAAAGATGGAATCTGATGGTCACAGGAATTTTACGGCCAACGGTTTACCAACCGATGCAGTCCATTTTTATGTCTATTGTCGGGAAGAGGTGTGCCAAGCTCATTGCTTTACTTGCTGCATTTGTTGTGTCTGGTTTGATGCATGAGCTGATCGTTTACTATTTGGGGAGAGAGCGGCCAACTTGGGAGATATCTTGTTTCTTTGTATTACATGGGGTGGCTCTGGCAGTGGAGATTGAACTTAAGAGGTGTTTCAGAGGTAAATGTCACTTACCACAGCTGGTTTCCGGTCCTCTGACTGCTGGTTTTGTGCTGGTTACTGGTTCTTGGCTGTTTTTTCCACAATTTTTAAGGTGTGGTGCTGATGTTAGGGCAATTAGGGAGTATGCCATCATTTGGGAATCTATCATGGGTTTAGTGAAAAAATGTTGGGATACTTTCTTGGGTCATTGATGTTTTAACTTGAGCTGTGAAAGACTATTTCCACTGTAAATCCACTGTAAATAGTGATTTTTCTGCTTCTTTTTCCCAACATTGCTAATGGGTGTACCAGTTCTAACTTACCCTGCTTATAATCAGATAACGCCAAAAAATTGGCTATGTTATGTTTTCTGTAATGTAAATATGTCAATGATCACAACTTTTTTACTAATAATGGGGCACAAGTTAACTTCAATTTGGATAGATTTTGATAAACGGCTCAAAACCCATATCACGAATGATAGAAGTTTTATTTCAAACTAACCACTTTACAATGCCATCCAATCTTCTAGTCTTCAAACTTACACTACTGGAGTCATACAAAATGTTATGCCCCTTAACAATGTCATCTAAGATTCTAGTCTTCAAACTTACACTACTGGAGACTGGAGTCATTACATTTACAGCGACTCCACCTCCCCTACAGTCTGCTTTTATCTTGATGTTGCCTACCTATAGCTCCTTGGCTATAGGCCCATTGCCCTGCTCTTTGTATTTGCTAATCCTTTAGCCTATTGCACTGTCCTCTGTATCCTTTAGCCTATTGCACTGTTCCCTGTATTGCTAATCCTTCAGCTGCAGCTGGCTGGTCCTGTCATGTGGTTCCTGAAAAGTACAAAGTATCAGCAGAATATCATGTACTGTATTGTTAATCCAGTAGCTAATCCCAACCCCTTAAGTTCCATCCACTTATGGCATCTACAAACAATATATCATGTTTCATATCAACAACACAATTCCCATTTTGAGAACTATCATCAAGAACTCTAAACAACAAATCACATAAAATATTATCAAAAGAAGCCAATCAGCTTGAAGAATACACGAAGTGAAGTTTGTAAAGATGTTTCAGACATCCAAGGAAGGAATAAAGCAAACCTATTCAGGAAACCTAACAGATAAAAAAAGCTTTTGTAAAGATGGATCAGAGTACTGGCTTGGAAAACCTCTTCTGTTGAAAAAGAGATTTAAACAAAACGCACATTATAATCTTAGTCAATCAGCTGGGGAAAGGATCATCACTTCCATCTTAATTATTCTCACAAAAACAATCAAAGCCCAAATGCCACACAATAGACAAAATAGCAAGGACATATTTCTATTTAGAATCGCTGTGTTGTAACAGAGATAGAAGCAATATGTTGATATTGTTTTAGTTTACCTAACAGATATTCAGTCATCATCGGCATCTCTACAAGTTTAAATCTCAATATCTGGGAGAAAATTATCTGGAAGCAAGTTCTGAAAGTAGATTTAGGCTTCAGTGTGCGTAACATTCAGATCATTGATAAAATCTCACCGAAATCCGCTAAGATGTAAAATTTATCATCAAGGACATGTGGTTCTCTGTATTGCTAATCATTTGATATAGAATCAAGTCAAACCAGAACACATGACGTTGACTGATAAATGAACTGAATAAGAATAAGCAACTTCTAACACTACTCTCTAAGACAAAAACAATAAGGAATGTGGCAGTTATTTTGACACAAATAAGCTGTTGAAGAACTAAGCAAATCTGCAACACTAAACGGCATAAATTTAGCATGAGCATTGGGGCTTTTTTCGTCATGATATATTTCGGAGAAGCCCGGGGTGCAACATGCAAATAGCATGCTATAAATGAAGAATATAAACCTCTAGATAATAATAAACACCTCAGCCCCTTAGATGTTCAAATTGTGCGGTCATCTCCGCAATCATTATCATCGGCATTTTATTATACTGATTAATCAGTGTAAATCAGTGATTCTATATGGACCATGGTTCCAAACCACACCAAATCTGTCCTTAACCGTCCCTCTCACAGAAAATGGGACCTGCCTTTCTGGAACCTAGCAGGGGGGCCTTCATGGGTGCATTGGACCCACTGTCTTTGAAAGGACAATTTGGACAATTTTAGAGTGGTTTAGAACCAAGGTCTGATCTAATTTAAATACTTGGGAGACTATAATTTTGAAGTTATTATTGAAGTATATGAATAAGAAAAGATCTAGGCTTCAGTGTGTGTAACATTCAGATCATTGATAAAATCTCACTGAAATCCGCTAAGATATAAAATTTATCATCATTAGCCTATTAATCTGATCTGTTGATTTGATTCTTGTGTATTTGATATAGACTCGAATCGAACCAAAACATGACTATGACAGAACCTTAACAAAGAACTGGATAAGCAACTTTTAATACCAACACAATGAGGAAATGTGGCAGTTATTTTGACACAAATAAGCTGTTGAAGAAACAAAGCGAACCTGCAACACTAAATGGCACAAATTTAGCATGAGCATTGGGGCTTTTTTCTTCATTGTATATTTCAGAAAAGCCCGGGGTGCAACATGCAGCTAATACATGGAAAATCATACTTTCAAGAGAGGCACTAAGTAATGAAACATAATTGGGTCTGATAATGTAGCCAGATATTGTGGCTAGCAACATATGAGTGAATAACAAGCAATCTTACTCTGGTAAGGTTAATTTTGGCTCTAAGCGGCAGTCAGGTTTTGACATTGAAAGACACCTGCTGTTGACTCAGATATAGAGCCATTTTCAATCAGTTTCTGTTCCAAAATATTATCAAAAAGAATAATTCTAAGTTGACTATTTTTAAAGAAGAATTGGATACTTAAAAGGAAGAGAAAAGGGATGCTCAGTGGAAGGGGAAGTTGTTTTTGTTAAAGGCTCACGGGAAAGATTTTTAGGTCTTCCCCACTGCCCTAAACACACTCCCGTGTGCTTCAACTCATCATTGCATCAAAATCAGAACTCTTAAGTTCTAACTAATAATTAAAAAACATAAAAGCACAAACAATACCTATATAATCTTTAAAGTTAACGAAGTAGTCAATAAGAACAGATTTAGGCTTCAGTGTGTGTAACATTCAGATCATTGATAAATCCCACTGAAATCCGCTAAGATAAAAAGTTTATCATCATTAGCCATTTTAATCTGATTTATTGAAATTAACATTACCATTATGATACTGAAAACCTATTTTCATTCCCATAAATCTGATGAAACAAGCAAGAAAATCTGAATTATAAGTTCTAGTCCTAGACCAAACCACACAGCAGCTCTAATAAAAGAGCAGTGAACAAATAGAACATGAGTGATTCATCTTTTCAGTCCAATTCAGTGTTAATTTAGACCAGAAAATCTTTGAAAATTAATGGGTCGGAGTTGCTGATACTCCTATGACAGCACAAAATTCAATATTTCCCACAAAAGAAGCTAGAGAACTCGGAGAGGCTTTGGTCTTGGAGATCATACCCGGGGCTAAATTAGTTTCTTACACAGAAGAGACTCCTAAATGCTGCATTTGGTCAAATCAAACTAGCTTAAATTTTAGGAATCATGCAGAATTCGTCAAACAGTTGATAAAAAATACTACTTATCAAAATAGAACTTAATTATGCTCAGTTGAATAAATTGAATAAAGTTTGCTAAAGTACAGATCTATGAGTAAAAGTTTCTCTAACAGCAACAGAGAAGAAGCAGACCAAAAATCCATAGAGAACCAAAAATCCAGAATTTTTTAGTAAAAATGAGAACATACAGAACCAGCTTCTTCTCTTACTGAGAAGACCCTAATTTTTTGCTTCTCTATGGATTTCAATTCTTTTGCTAAACAAGATTGATTAATACAATACATTTTGTCAAACAATTTAGCTTCAGAGAACTATCTAAACTCAAAAAATGAAAAACAAACAAAAAAATATACAGAAAAAAATGAATGAGTTGGTAATATACAAGGAGTGGGTGATCAGATAGGAGCGAAAGACTAATTTCTGTTTCAATTAATCAGAGATGAATCTCATCTGAACTATGCAACAATCATCACTTCTTTACTCCTCCACCATCAATTTCATTCACAACTACAGATTTAAACAGTAACCAAATCTAAAATTACAAAAGGATAACCGATTGATTGAAAAGAGGCTTCATAGAGAAGATTAGATTTATCAACATAGAATAGATTCAGCCATATGCTTGTCTATAATTTCTTTAATCATAAGCCACTTCAGAAAATTTCAAACAAGTATAAATCAATACCCTACCAAATTAAATTGACAAACATAAAAATCAAAAATCAAAGAAACAAAAAACGAGTTTGATTTGGGGATTCAACTCAGAATATGGGTGGTGATATATAGAGTGGTCGGCAAGGCCATGATTAACAGCCATTACGACGAACGAGACCATTACAATATCGTCATTGTCAAATCCCCCGATTTACTTCTTTACACTGAATAGAACCCTTAAATATTTTGAGGTAAATTAAAACTCTAATTTTTAATCTAGATAAGATGAGAAACCCTAACTGAGACGGAGAGAAATAGATTTCGTTTACTAGCATCTCCAAAGTGATATTTATAGGGCAGACAGACAGGATTTCGGATCTATCTAAGACTACGTCTAATGGTCCTCCGGGATTCAAGATTTGAAGGAAAAAGCGTGGTCTAAGAGCAAGTCTTATGATGGAATCCATTCATCTTCCACGCCACCTTAACATTTGGAACTGTGGATGAAAGCGCAAGTGCAGTGGTGGAATAGTGAAAACGCTATTCTTAATAGCGTTTTTTTCCCAGCCGTTAGATTTCAACAACTCATCCTAAATCTACGGACAAAAAAAAAACGCTATTCTTAATAACGTTTAACGCTATTCTTATTGGCGTTTCCATGGATTCCACGAACCCTTACACGAAACTGTGGAACCTTGCTTGGATTTTTTGTGGAAGACCCCAACTTGGAAGCCATTAGACTTGACATTCCATGGTTTTTCCACACTTGGAATAGGTTGGATTCCACCATAAGACTTGCTCTAATGTGTTACTGTTTGCATGATTCCCAATTGATCCAAGCGATTGCTTGGATCTAATCTGAGTGCAACCCAGGCACGCCATTAGAAATGGCGCACCCTAAAAGTGTCATACGCCATTACAAAAGGCGTGTTGTAGCATATTGGAAAAAAAATTTCCCTCATACGTCGTTAGAAAAGGCGCGGCACGGTATTTCAAAAGGCGTCCACTGGGGACGCCATTACAAATGGCGCATCGTATTTATACTTATTTGACCTTTTTTCTCTAACACCCTGTTTACACCCGCAGGTTATACGACAAACTATGTGCGTATACTTTCTACCATGTTCCTACACCGG
The DNA here is from genome assembly GCF_003573695.1 of Papaver somniferum. Classification (NCBI taxonomy): domain Eukaryota; kingdom Viridiplantae; phylum Streptophyta; class Magnoliopsida; order Ranunculales; family Papaveraceae; genus Papaver; species Papaver somniferum. The sequence goes on from NC_039367.1 coordinate 95,383,015, forward strand.
TTTACACTGTAATGTTAAACGACGAGTTATTTACGTATACTTTCTCATATCCCAATTTAGTAGTTGAAAGCACTCATACCAATCAATTTAAGCCGTTATCATTAAGTCATCTACACTGTTTTTTACCACAACTTCGAATAAAAATCTCGCTATCCTTATCAACACACTGTAACAGCAAGATTCTGTAAAAGGGGATTTCATTTATAAATAATAACAATTATTTCCTACAAAAACACTCCATCAACCACGCAAAGAAATACACTATAAAATTAGTGGCGATCCTTCTTGTGTACCCGATTAAAAATGGATTCTAATCGCAAGGGAAAACAAATTGTGTGTGTAGAAGCAAACCAAATTTGTCCGCTCTGTTTCCTTGATGACCATTCATCCATGAAATGCCCTTGGATGTATTCCAAGTGCCCGCAAAAGGGTTGTGCTGGTATCAAATTGTTACTAGAATCGGGACCTGAACAGAGTAGGTACCTTCGTTGCCAATTCGACAATTGTCGTGAAGAAGCTCAGTGGTTGGAGGATGCAATCAAGTCCAGAGATGATAAAAAGATTAACGAACTTTGAAAAAACTTCAAACAAAAAGGGATGATTAAGGTTGAACATGAAAATGGGGCGTCATGCCCAGTTACTGGATGTAGGTTTTTTATGAAACTGCATCGTTCTAAAGATAAGGACACCTATGGTGCACATTTCTGGGAATGTCCTAGCTGTCATTTGGTGGAACGGGCCGAGTAAGTACATTTGAGTTTTCTCTTTGATTTATGGTGTTATATTTTGTGTTTATGATGTAATGTTTAATCATGTGTTTTATTCGGGTCAATGACGCCCGGTCTGTTGTAATGTTTATGATTTATGTACTGTGTGCTATTTACGTTTTTTATGTATGTTAACGTTTATTTGAGTTTCTTTATGTTTGTGTTATTTAAAACCTCCTTTTCATCCAGAGACCAACGTGTTGGTAAACACATTTCCTTCGGTGAATATTTGCACCTAAGTCGTCAAACTCCCAAACCACGAGATCCCAAACCACTTTATTCCATTCCACGTGTATGATAACAAATCAAAAGGGAAAACTGCATAATTCAATGCTCATCTATACACTGTTGTCTGACATCCAAGTGGTGGACAACTCCATTGGGTGTGATTTGAAAACACACTGTGACAGGTGATGATTGAAGAATGGCCGACAAGTGATGACACCTCTTGCTTGCAAGTTCCCCTTATTTTAAATATATTTCGTTGTAGGATTTCAAAATTACGTTTAAACCCATTGTAGAATTTTATTATAAATCTTTGAAGAACGCGTCACAATTCAATTATCTCTGGAGGTTTAGTGCTCTCTAAACTCAACCAACAGATAAAGTATTTTCCCTCCCAATTTTTCAAATTCACCTATTTTATATCCACCACAATAATCACTCAAGATGCCACGATTTACAATGCATGAAGATAATGCTCTAGTCATAAGTTATTGTAAGGTTGTAGATATGGATCATGATACAGAAAATCCTCAGGCGGGTATGGCGTTTTGGTGTCGAGTGAGGGAAGACTTTTTGATTCAAATTGGGAATGGAAGCGTTTGGTATTCTGCTATACGTATCCAACACCGCGTTATCATGCTAAAAAGGATTTGTGGTCATTTTAGGAAGTATCGGGTTCTTGCAAATGGTAATCGTGCCCAGGTGATGGCCATGTATGAGGCGGAATTAGGGCAACCTTTCAAACATTTCGTTGCCAATTATTTTTTTGGTACTCACATATAAATTAAAATCTCTTTATAGGGAGTGACCCGGAATGTTACAAGCATCCCTCCGTTGTCGAAAGTCCTCATCTTGGGTGCAAATTTCTGGTAATAATCTAAGAAATAGTTCTCGGGGAAAATCATGGTGGGCCTTAAAACGCTTAGGTCCAAATCTGCAACCCGGGTTGAAGTAGTCCTGCATCATCCTAGCATCCGCTTCTACGCGGCATCTGTTTATGCTTCTTCCAGTCAAAACAACCGTTGGTTCTGGTTGGTGCAAATTGTGCGCCTCCTGCAACACTTCCTGATATATGATTGTGTAATCTCCATGACTATCATCAAGGTACCGTTTGGTGTATGATGACGGTTGGGGGTATGCAAACTCTCTCCGTTGTCGCATATATCTAGCGATAATTGACTCCATAATACAGCTAAAATAAAGTCAACTTTTTATTTTTTATGTATCAAGACATGGCATACAAATTTAACTATGTGGTTTGTTCTAAAATATACTATGAAAGACACTTAAATTTAATAAGACGAAAAAAAACATAATATGTATAAGACGATGTGCAACTAAGATTAAGATAAACAAACTACATATTAAACAAGAACACACATTTACAAACATGTACTAAACCATATCTAATTAACACCTTTTTAACTAGTTTCACTATATAGGAGGAAAAAACTGAGTGTTTGGCACAACATCCATATCATCACTATCTTCACCTATCTGGCCACTACCATGAACACTACCCTGCCAACTCCCACCTAAGCTTAGGCCTAACAAATCAAAAGAGTTTAGTGAATCACTGTTATTTGGCGAGCTCTGATCCATTGGCGTGGGGGGATGAACATGAACGTTACTTTCAATACCGTAAGGGACATAACACGCATTAGATGTACCAGGATCTCCTGTTTGTCGCTTACGACGGCGTTGGGTTTCTTCTAATGATACACCCGCGTCATAAGTGAGGGCATTAGTTTGTTCTTCCTGACTATGATATGTAGTGCTGGTGTTATACAAGTCTCGTCGACGAGACTCATCGAACACTGTCTGTATAGTAGAGAGGAAGCACCAGTAAGTGTCCGCCGCAAACTGGGCCATTTCTTCCTAAAAATATTAAGATTAAGTTTGTTAACATACTAATGCAATAAGGTATACTTATCAAATGAAAATGATAATGGAAAATAACTGGTCTAACCTTTGAGACATTCATATTAGAAAAATCGTATGGGTTTGGTTGCCTCGAGACTGGAACTAGATTTTCAACCGACTCTTTGTAGAATGGCACATCCCATTGGACGCTTGGTAGTTGTGTCATGGACGGTCCGACTTGGTGGTATATGTATGACTGGGAAGACATGGTAGGTGGTGGGTACTGGGGCATCAAACTCCGGGGTATACCAATGTGCCCCACTCCAAGATCATCACGTGTGTTTAGGTGAGCTGTTTCTGTCAAAAGAGCTCCCACGCTATGACTTGTCCAAAACTGAGAATATAAGTCTGCAGAGACATAATGAAAGTGGTCACCATTGACAAGCTCCGTCTGATTAGACACCGTATCTAGACTAGGGGGATTACATGGGATAACTATTATCCCTGCAACCTGCCTCATACATCTCTCAGCCAAATAAGCAGTAACTCTTGTTCCGTCCTTAACATCCTTGAAAACAAATCTCCTCTTAGACATATCAAGTGCTATCTGAAAGTGTTCAGTTTGTTGGTGTGAGCTATCCCCGAACCAAGGATCCCAAATTACCGCGTCTCCCATCCTCATGTCTATCTGAGCGCATGAATCAGTCACAGAGTGTTCGTGAAGATCTACTTGTCCCCCCCACTTAAGGTTCGTGCCACAAAATAAAGAAATAGCTGGGTGTGCATCAAGTTTATCATCTTCTAGGTCGTCTTTTAGAACAGGCTGACAATTACAAAAATAAAAATAATACCAGAATTCTAAGATCATCCACATCCCACCCATATCTGATCGTACGCACAAACTCCATTCATCCATATGTTTATACAAATTACCCAAAATTGGAGTACCCCAATCATAAGAATCTACCTCTTCCAAATCATCCAACACTGAACACCACCGTTTATCTACTGTAACGGTACAGTTGGGAATCAAAAAAGAACCAATACACCAAAGCAAGAATATCCTAGTCAAATCATCGGAAATATCGGTGTTATCAGCAGGAGGTTTCCTACTTACAATGTAATTAGCCAAGTGAGAAAGACGGATGGTAAGTGCCTTTGACTCATAGTCGCCACTTTTCTTCTCAAAATGTTTTCTAACTGCCAAATGATCTAACACACCCCGGAAATATTTATCATCCATAGCTATAATTTCTTCAGACGTGGGTGTTTCGATTGGTAATTGTGGGATTGGTTTACCTACTCCAATTGAAATACCAGTCAACCGATAGAAATCTAGAGGGGTCAAACCTATCTCAAACTCACGGAAATGAAAGGTTCTAGTCTTCTTCCACCACCTCTCAAGTAAAGCTTCAATTAATCCATTATCCGCATACTTAAATTTAAATTGAAAAACAGAAGAAAAACCACACATATGAAGCAAGAGCAGTGCACGAGGGTTATTAGCAACCACAATCTGGTAAAAATCATTTACCGTGGTCCAGCTACCCCTAAATTTAAAACGTCTATGCTTCAAGTTCTCACATTTATGCTGTAAACGGACATTATTCTGAGATATTTCAGATAACTTCTCAAACCTAGACAAATCGATATGCTCCATAATTGCCTAAAACAAACAATAACCACAATCAAAATTTTAATAACAAACAAACATCCACCGGTATTATCTATGCACAATCAAATTCACATTACGTATGAACAACCCCCATATGAAAACATCAAACAAAATCATATTGTCAACATCATATTCACCCATGTAATCTTCCACACATTATATATGCCCAATTCAACTACAATCAATCAAATAACGCCATTGGAGGATTCAACTTCAATCAATCAAATAATTTGTGTTTCACCTAAATTAACCCAAATATCCAAAACCCTAATTTCAAAGGAATAATTTTCAAATCAATTAAAACTTTGTGCTACTATTCCATGACAATATAAGCAATTCAATGATTCGATTATGAGTAACTATCATGAACAACAAATAAAGAAAATCAATCAAAATTAAAATTTGTTACCTAGTTTTGATTTGTTGATGAAAATCAACAAAAATACCACACAAAGCTTCCCCTTACCGGTTGGAACAAACCTATTGAGATTATACCTAAACACCCACCAATTTGTTACGACACACCATTGAATCTTCTTAACCCGTTTCTTATTTTTTGTTGAGAACTAAACATACAGAAGAGAAGAAGAGAAGAGGAGAAGAGTCGCTGCGTGTTTCAGGATTTAACCCTGACACGCCATTACAAAGGGCGTGTGGACCGGTCAACGAAGTCAATACGCCATTCCTAATGGCGCGTGCGCTTATTTTAATGATACGCCATTTCTAATGGCGTGCCGCACCGATTCTAAAGGCGTTCCAATGCCGAATCCTGGGTTACCACTGCGGCTAGGCAAAGCGTTTTGCTGACGTGGTTCCAGGATTCAGCTTGAATCCTGGAGGACCATTAGACTTAGTCTAATCAGGCTGGGCCTGTGTGAGTTACGTCAACTTAGTCATGGGCCTCTATTCGGAGAAGTTATAAGGCGGAGCAACATATGAAATCTGTTTTGATGCATACTGATTTTTTTTAAGAATGATTTTTTAGGGACCATGGTTTTTTTTGGGGGACCATGATCTTATTAGGCCACCTTCCCTATAGTTATAAGGGGTGTCCTAGAACATTGAAATGACTAACCTATCATTAACCTAATTTAATTTAAAACCAACACAATAACCACCTCTCTCTCTTTATATATATATATAACCACCACCTACTCTCACCACCACCTCCCACCACAGCCGATTACCACCACCACCACCAACCACCGATTCCCACCACCACCACCAACCACCGATTACCACCACCACCACCAACAACAACAACCACCGACCGCCCACCATCGCCGATTACCACCACCACCACCTCTAATTATCACCACCAACAACCATTGATTGCCACCACCACCTCCGATTACCACCACCACCACCACCACCACTATATATATATAGCTTAATTTAAAACATTAACAAATATATTCTCACAAACCCATTACTTGTCATTCGTTTTTGGTTGAATAAATGAGAACTAATCATCAAAATGAGTTGAAAATGGAAGTTGCAGAGAGGTTTAATGGAGTTTTTTTCAGTGAAAAGTTCAGTTATCACAAATTATTTTTTTCTTAACCGAACTCAAAGTTCGGTTGATTCGCAAAAAAAATACTTTTAACCGAACTCCTTGTATTAGAACAATACAAGTCCATAAGTTGGGTTCGTTCGCAAAATTGTTAAGTTTTCTTTGTAACCGAACTCTACCTATAAGCCCAGTTCGGTTGATTCACAAAATATGTTGAAGTTTGCGAACCAACCGAACTTCTAACACTAGGTTACTCTTAAACTGAATTTCGGTTGGGAACTTGGTTGCGTTGAAGTTTGAGAACTAACCGAACACACAAGATGTACTCAAATAAATTGTCAAGTTCAAAGTTCGGTTACCTACCATTTTATCCTAGGTAACCGACCATTGCACTGTACGACCAAAACCTCCATTAATGAGCGAGTTTGGTAACCTGCGTGTTTGGAAAACGTAACCGAACTACACTTTCAGGTGTGTTCGGTTACATGTTCTTGACATATGGTAACCGAACTACACTTTCAGATGTATTCGGTGACATGTTGTTGACATATGGTTAACCGAACTGGCCCAAATTTACATAAAAAATTTCATTTTTTTGAAAGTTTGGAGCAATTCAACCAACATTATCTAAGTTTGAAGCATACCTGGGTACCCAAATACCCTTCCTCCGGTTGTGGTTGGTAAAATCCATCATTTTTCATGTTTTCCTTCTTCATCTTCTCTAACTTTACTCTCTCAATAATTCTACTTCTTTAAAAAAAAACTCATCTGATTTTTTAATCTCACTAATTATCTTTAACTTAATCATCTCACTAATCATTACACTAATTATTATTAACACTAGCTAATCATCACCCAAAATTAATCAGGAGGGTAATTTAGGTATTACATATCTAGATAAGGGATGACCTAGATTTACTTCTAATGTCTTTACCCAAAATAAAACCATGGTCCCCCAAGAAAAATCATGGTCCCCAAAAAATCGTTCTTTTTTAAGGCATACTTATTCATTATCCCAACTAGAGTATGTTTATAAGGGGTGTCTAAATGGGAGTGTAATTACCTATATATCCTTAGACATTTAAACTACTAAAGTGACCTTACCCTTAAAAACCTAAAACCAAAAACAAAATCACATTTGAACTTAAACTTATTTTCTTCTTCTCTAGATTTAAAATCAAAAATTGAAGTTGACATTTTTTTCATTGCCATAATTGATTACTGATTCATGAAAATTTGATCTTCTATTAAACATAGATGTAAGATAACTCTCACAAAGAAAAAATCACTAGGTAGGTGTTCAAATTATTCTACTAATCCGTTAATTGAAGAACAAAAAGAAATTGAGGTGTTGAAACTGAAATTCAACCAAGTGAAGAACTAGCAGTCGAACTTCACTCTATTCGTCACCCTGAAGGTGATTAAGAACAGTTCGGCTGGTATGTTTATTTCAATAATCAGCCGAACCTAGTTTAATGCATTTAGCGAACTACTGGTTCGTCTGATTCGATAATATGAAAATAGAGCCGAACCATACAATAAGGTAAACGATTATTTTTCTCAGGTTCAACTGATTCGAAAATCTATTTGTATTAGCCGAACCTTATGACTACAAAGAATAAACTTAAGGTTCGGCTATTTATTAGACGAGTTCGAATGAGCCGAACCATAAACAAAAAGTCAAATACTTAGGTTCGGCTTTAAATTTATAAGCCGAATGGTTCTTCGCGCGTAAAGTTCGACTTTTAGTTTTCAGCCGAACTCAAAACAAATCTCCGAAAAAATCAATTTTTTTTGATGAATTCAACCTAAATAAAGGAGACTAAACATATTATATAATTATACATATGTATTATTAGCATAAAGTTCCCCTTTTGAATCACAAAATTCTCAGATTTCTCATAATCTTTAAAACCTAGGTTTTTTTCACTTCTTCTTCCTCTCAAAGCCCCAAACTCTCTCACAAGAAATCAGATTTTTTATATTATTTATTGAACTTTAATCAATCTTTAACAACGCTAGTTAATCAAATCATTAACATCTAATCATAATCATTAAAACTAACTAAATAAGGGTATCCTTGCCATTATTAAAAATGGGTGGACAAGGGGTGATGGATTTTTTTATCTAGTGAACCTATTTTGTCACCATTTGGTATGCCTCAAAACAGGTTTCCAACATATGGTTGGTTGCGGATTTGGTATAACCCGCATCCAAATGGCAGAATTTGTATTAGCATCCGCGTCTAGTCCGTAACCCGGAAGATTTGACATTTATGGGAGGCGAACCGATGTTCGGTGCCGGTGGATTGATGAATTTTCAGTAAACTCTTTGTTATTAAAAGACTTTTGTTAGGGTAAGAGTAAAAATGGATTTGAGGAGTGCGAAAATCGTAGTTGACTCATCAATCAACTAGGACTGGTTCACTATATTTTTCTAATTCAGACAAATTTACCCTACTAAAATCTAACCACATAAACTCACACCTAATCACCAACTCTACCACCACTATCAACGACCCTCTAAGCACCGTAACCACAAAATTCATGAGATAAATTTAGGATTGTGGTTGCGGATTTTAATTATTTGGGAAAGGTAAACAATGACAGGTTAGGACGACATGCGTGGTTTTCCTTTCAGTTTCTTCTGATAGAGATAATTCCCATTATAAGCAAGTTTAGATTTTAGGTTTTAATAATATACCCTAAAGAACAAAACATACTTTGATAATGTCTACAAGAGGATCTGAAAATGGGGGGTCTAATAACCAAACCCAACAATTCGTTTGGCAATCTGAGAGGACTTACTCCAATACACTTTCTAGAGAATCAACTAGACAGTCAGACTCAATCTAGAATAAATTATATCAAAGAGTTTAATATCTCTAACTCTTAATTCAATCCGCAATCAGCAAATAGAAATCTGCGAACCCAATTGAATAAGAGGAGTAACTTGAACGGTACCAAAGACCAATGTTCAAGTGTCAATCAATATAAATCAACAACCCAAGGTTGTATATTCTAATTGATTGATCTTAAAGCACAACCTGTGATATTGCAATTATACAACAAAATATAATGCGGAAAAGAAATAACACAGACACCAGAATTTTGTTAACGAGGAAACCGCAAATGCAGATTAACCCCGGGACCTAGTCTAGATTGAACACCACATTGTATTAAGCCTCTATAGACACTAGTCTACTACCAATTAACTTCTGACTGGACTGTAGTTGAACCCTAATCAATCTCACACTGATTCAAGGTACAATTGCGCTTCTTACGTCTCTGATCCCAGTAGGATTTTACGTAATTGATTCTCTTAGCTGATCTCACCCACAACTAAGAGTTTCTACGACCAAAGTCGAAGACTTGATAGACAATCTGTCTCACATAAAAAAGTCTATAGGATTGAATAAATCTGTTTCCCACAGAAATACCCAAGAGTTTTTGTCCCGTCTTTTGATAAATCAAGGTGAACAGGAAACCAATTGATAACCCGGAATTATATTCCCGAAGAACAGCCTAGAATTAGCAATCACCTCACAATAAACTTAATCGACTAGCGAAACAAGTTATTGTGGAATCACAAACGATGAGATGAAGTTTGTTTGTGATTACTTTTCTATCTTGCATATCGGATATATAAAATCTTGAGCCAATTATTTCAATTTCACTCAACATGATAGAAACAACAAGATCATATCACGCAACTACAAAGATAATAGTTGGGTCTGGCTTCACAATCCCAATGAAGTCTTCAAGTCATTAACCTACAGGGTCCCGAGAAGAAACCTAAGGTTAAAGGAGAATCGTCACTAGTTATGCAACTAGTAACACACATGAGGTATGTGGATTAGGTTTCCCAGTTGCTACAGTTCTCCTTTATATAGTTTTCAAATCAGGGTTTGCAATCTAAGTTACCTTGGTAACAAAGCATTCAATATTCACCGTTAGATGAAAAACCTGATTCAACCAAGCTGATATCTTTCTAATGTAAAGTAATACTTATAATTGAAATTTCAATGTTAAATTATAACAAAACACCATGAAATAAAAGTAACCAACCTTCAAATGATGCTTCTTCTACCATTGGAACAAGGAAGACACAAAGATTTGAGGTTCTTCTCTAATAATCTTCAAATTTCTACCCAATTCTAAGATTGGAAACTAGAAGATAATATATGCATCTCTTACAAATTGAAATTTCTACCCAATTACAAATTGGAAATAACAAAGTGTTGGAGGCTCTTCTCTTAGGAAGGATTTAGGGTTTAAACAATAAGCAGTAAAAAAAAAAGACAAAGATGAGAAATAAGGGAAAGAAGGGGATAAAAGAGTAATTATGAAATAAAAGGGCATAAATGGTATGTTTGAAATACAATTATGCATCATCCTTCCCTCCTTAAGTGAAATTCATCCTCGAATTGTCCATCTCTTCGTCCATAGCATTGTCACCCAATATGGAACCAAGTGCTTAACATTAAAGACGTCGGGCGTACGAATTGAGCTTGGTAAGTTGAGGCGATAAGCATTATCATTTGTCTTTTCTCCAATTGGAAATGGTCCAATCTTCCTTGCCTTGAGCTTGTTGTACTCACCCACGGGAAAACGTTCCTTAGTAAGAATCGCATAAACAAGATATCCTACTTCAAACTCAACCACACGTCGTCTTTGATCAACCTTGTTCTTGTATTTCCTTGATGAAGATTCTTAATGCTTTCGGGTGCTTTCATGTATAAGGTGGAGTTTAGAAACAAAGTCTTCCGCCTTAGCATTTGTCCTTTTCAAATCCGGTACTAAATACAAGTCAAGTGGTACTCTTGGATTGAACCCGTACACCACCATGAATGGTGAATAATTACTACTCCAGTTCACCGCATGGTTGTAAGCAAATTCCACCTTGCATAAAACTTGGTCCCATGTCTTCAAACTCTCTAAAAATAAAATGAACTCCCTTGTGGCGCCCCCTAATCTAGCAACTGACTAATCCAAGAGATTAACTATAAAATGAGGCACTAATGATCTGAAACATATAATTAAACACTAAGAAAGAAGTTTTAAACAAAGATTAACCCGAATCTAACCCTCTCTGAAATAAATACAAGATCTCCCCTCTAATGATAAATATTCAATAGTGAGTTGATTTACAAATGAAACATAATCACAAAATAAGCACAACATAAGCTAACATTACATCCCTAAATCGATAAAAGCTTTAAGCTATGAAACTGCATATCTTCACGCGCACCTTTTCTTCTGATTACTTAAAACTGAAGTGGAAACGAGTGAGCACATCCTCCCAAAGGGGTGCCCAATGGAAACAAATAACTTTCAAGTAATCGCTAACATGCTTCACAGTTCTAAAAGATAATAAAATTGAAATAAGCAGAAAAATAAAAGAAAAAAAATAACACTTTTTACATACATCACGAAACAGAAGATTGCTTCAACTCTTTTCCCCAGATATTGCGTCCATCGTGGCAATATCCGTGAAAGATCCACCACCGGATGGACCTACGAGAAACGAATTAAACAACCTAAACATATGTTATCCCAACCTCGTATCACTCAATGGAGAAGAAGATGCTAGGAATAACTCCGGTCTCAAATGATAGCATGAATCCGGGTACCGTAAGATATTATCGTGGAATGCGTACACCTCATAGATCCCAATTCCACCATCTAATTCTAGAATATAATAAGGTTTTGATTAATATGATCTGACCCCACACAATAGCTTCACAAAACTCCCAATCATTATTCGTAAACCGAAGTCTCCAAATAATGACCATTTCCAGTCATGAACCTAGAATTTCTTCCTAAGTCAAGGTCATGGTAACCCAGTCATACTACTAAGACTGAACAATCAAGTATGATATGCATATGAGTGAATTCCCCAAATAAAATAGTATATATACTATCGAAACGGATGAGTTACCGCGCTTCTAAGGTTATATTGCATACAGATGAGTTACCGCCCTTTTATCTTAATAAGCAAGAAAGTAAGTAATATTGCAAAGGGATGAGTTACCGCCCTTCTAAGTAATATTGCAAACGGATGAGTTACCGCCCTTATAAAAATAAAAAAATGAATCTAAGCCCATTTACGGTTCTACACCTTTTCATTATCTAACTTTAGCATAATTAAGGTTTACTAATTGATTTAGGTTGGTTCTATAGTTCATGAGATATGTCTTATGAATATCTACAACTTTGTAGAAGGGACCAAAGATAGATTCAGACCATAATGGTCCAAAATATCAAAATAGGAACATCAGACCTAAGCCCAAGTCCACTACACAAACCCAATAATCCAAGGCCTGGTCAAACTGGTCAACCAACAATCACTGACGGTCAAGACGACAGTCTCAGGTCAACAAACAGTCAACGTCTAAGTTCAGGTCAGAGTCCAGTCAAGTCAACAGTCAACAATTCAAGGTCTACCAACTCTGAGTCGAACCAAATCAACTCAGTCAGATAAAAGCCGAGTCATCTAAGAACATATTCAGTCAGATTACTAACTGGGATGACTAACAGGTTACAAAACAAGATACAAAAATTCATACAATTAAAAACTACTAAAATCAACTCCAACAGTACAACTCTAGCAAAAACATCTTCTTAACTGAAACACCCTTAAACACTCAACTACACCTTAATCTTTCTAAGACAACAACACCACCAACTTTCATCTTCATAGACATTCTTCTCATCTGAAACTCTCTCCACATCAGTATCTTCTTAGCTTCTTCACATTCTATCAAACATTTCTTCATACCATCTTAGCATCACAACTTCATCTCCTTACACATTGGTGGGCCCGGGGAAGCGTATAAATTAAGCGTAATAAAAACGGGCCTACAGTAATACCGCAAGTGCACGGTCGTCGGTTGTAGCTCGTGCAAGTACGGGTCGATCCACAGAGACTGGGTGTGTTTGGAGTTTCTAGCTATTTTGGGTTCTAATTTGCTGTTGGGCTTTTGAATGGTCAATGGGCTTTGAGTACCCTTCTGTTTTGGACTATGGGCTTAGTGAAGTGATCTAGGCCTTGAGCCTCTGAAGTTTACTGGGCTTGGATATGAACTTGGGTTCAATGGAGTGAACTGAGCCTTGGGCTTGGTAGTATTTTGATGTGAACTGGGCCTTTGGGCCTTTGAGGGACTGAACTTCAAATGTAGCAGTGAACCGAGCTTGGCTTTTGAAGTGGTCTTTTGCCTTTCCCTAGCAGTAGCTGTGATCTGGGCTTGGCTTAGTAATGAGCTTGGGCTTTTAGCCTTTTGTTTCAACCCTAACAGTGTGCAATGGGCTTAAACCAGTGAACCAAAACAGGAAAATGGATTAAGATACTGAAGAAAAGTGCCAAAGAGACAGTTGCACACCAAGGCCTAAGCCAAGGGCGGTGAAGATGAAATAAAGAAAATAAAGAAAATAGTAAACAAAAACAATGGGTTTAAACAGTAACAAGAGTGAACAGTTTTAAACAATGAGAAAAGAAGCAAAACACAACAAAACAGTGAAGAAAGAATACTAGGATAGTGAATCCATCTTAACTCATATTATGTACTCATCTATTTACACCAGTCCTGTCCTTGTAATCAGATAAGGAAGAAGTGTCAAATCTATCACTTATCTAAGGTGATTCACCAATTGATAACTCATGCATACCTTATATATCAATTCTAAGCACTAGTTGTCTACTTCAAGCACAACTAGTCAGAGAATTCAAAACAAATTCCAAGGTATTGGTAGGGATACAATCAATATGGGGGAATTCTAACTACAATGGATACTTGGCATTCACTGTGAGAGCAACATATTGAAGTATCATGATTGAGATTATCCTAGAATAATTTGATCATTCAAGACAGTATAACAGCATGAATATAATAGAGAATCAGGATTTCATGAACATGACAGTAACACATAACTAGACAGAACAGAACATACACATTAACAGAGAATATTGTCAAATTCTATCCAGGGTATTAACATACACATTAACAGAGAGCATACACAGAACAGAACATACACATCTAGGGTATTAACAGAACACAGTTCTGGACGCTGGCTATTCCAGCATAACCTTTACATCACACCCACAGTCCCCTTTTTATACCCAGACACCCAAATTAGGGTTTACAGAAAAATTCCCCCAAATCCCCAAATTGAACAGTGACAAAATTAGGGTTTCTCACCTAATTCGACTAATTTAATCATACCCATGTTGCCACTGTTCTTCCTCATGCTCTCCCTAGCAGTAATTAGGGTTTTATCAAACAAACCCTAAATGGACAGAAAAATTAGGGTTAGGGATTTTTCTTACCAAACCTGCGATTTGACGCTTCCCTCTTCAACCCATTCCTCTCCTCGTTCACCAGCTCCATTCCCATGCCTTCAATTGCTTTTCTAGCTTCACTAATTCGTCAACCATTCACCTAGGGTTTCGGCAGGGGAGAAATTGACGAATTAGGGGGCTATAAAGATGGGTAATAGTTGTAGGAAGGTAGGGGTGATGATGGTGGAGGGTGTGTGGTGGTGGTAGAGGAGTTGGTGGCGGTGGCAGTGGAGTGGGTAGTGGTGATGATGGAGAAGGTGGTGGTACGGGTTCTGCTGCAGAGAGGGGGGGGGGGGGGGGGAAGAGAAGAAGTCGATGGAGAAGAAGGAGGGGCGTTTGGTTAGGGTATAGGTATAGGATACTAGTGTGTTGATCAGGTGTAGAGGATTTTGATGTTTCGCGAAGCTGGACCGTAGGATTATAGGATGATGGAATGATCCAACGGCGCGATGGAAATGGATGAGGGGAGACCGTTGGATGACGAGATACATCAAAACTGACGGCGAAGATCGAGGTTAGGTGTTGTAGTGTTAATCGGAAGTATCGAGATTTGATGCGCAGGCAAAGAAGCGACCGTAGGATCTAAATGTGATCTAATCTGAAGGCTTGGAATTTAGGTACTATGGTGTTTGCAGGGACTTCAGATTTTGATGAACGATGAAGAAGCGACCATTGGATGATGAGATGGATCCGATCTAACGGTTGAGAATGGAGGCGGGTATGGATATAGAAAATGGGTTTGGGTAAGGGTTTTGGGCCTTGGGTATGCCAAGCCCATATCTTCTTTAAGAACAATTCTTCCTTCTTGAGCCCATTCCTAGCTTTTTGGACGTGCGCTCCATTCTTTGCGGCTTCCTTGCGTAATTTCTTCCGGCTTTTCACCATTCTTCAGCTCTTTTCTGCTCCGCAAGTCATCCAGACTTTATTTATTACCTAAAAATGCAAAATTAAGTAAGAAAAATATTTATTCTTGAAAACAATGAAAATACAAAATATGGGATAAAATGTAGAATTACTGCACAAAAGATGAGTTAAATGCCAACAAAAAGGGATAAATATATGCACTTTTTAGCACTCATCAAATACCCCCAAACCTGAATTTTACTTGTCCTCAAGTAAAACAAAACTAAGGAAATCCTACCTATACCACTGTCGCTGGTCTCTCGAATGCATTTAGCGTATGCACTAAGCCTTTTAAACCACTAAGTGTCCCTAGTGGACGAGTGAAGTCTCGTGAAGGTTTGCTTAGAACATACCTACAAAGTTCTAGGTCAAAATATAAGCTCAGATTCCATCAAATGTGACATGTGCAAGACAGTTTAAGCTCACAGCAAAATGGAGATGTCAATCTAGCTATCAAAGGCACAATCCTAGCACTGATAACAAAAAAATACATGTGATAAGAGTGTAAAGTGTATCTACACATGTGTAAAGAAAGATCTGAAGTTATGACTACTAATCACCAAGAGATAGTTTCTCAGGCTAAGAACCAAGGTCGAAATCTAGCTAGCTGTCCGGACTTTACGAGAATTGTGAATGAGTTGGAGGTATTTCACAATTACTCGCGTTGTACATCAATGGCATACACCCTCCTTGCTTATTACAATGAAACAACAAAATGACTATTTACATGACTCTTATTTACATTGACTATTCTCTTTTTATTTTTGGAACAAGAGAGGATGGAATTGATTACTTGATTTTTTTTTTTTTTTTTTTTTTTTTTTTTTTTGTTGCAAAAGAAAACACTTTTGATACATATACAAAAGGAAACAAAAGATTACATGACACTTTGCAAGAGGTAGCCCTTTTTGATGCACCCAGTTAAATTCGATGGTTGTCTTTCTTAATGTAACCTCCACCTTCTATCCCAACCAACCAAAGAACAAGCTAGTCAAGTTTCGTTCAGTATTCTAAAGTGATTGGCAATCGTAACTTCCTATCAAACACCTTGAAGATCGAGGCCATACATGTATTGGTAGATCGTGCGCGTGCAAATTTCATATCACAATGTGAATTGTGCTAGAATCAGGGTGCCTAAATATCTAGACTAAGACTCCTAATAATTACATATTTGCACAAGAGTCAACATTTCAAGGTAAATGAGCTCCATTTTTATGATTTTTTTTCAATTTTTTAATTTTTTTGAATTTTTTCGATTTTTTCAAAAGAGAAGGAGTTCGTTTTCAATTATGGCATATTATCGTGGTATCTACTCTATACCCCCAAACCTAAACTAAACATTGTCCTCAATGTTTCAAAATATGGAAAGAATTAAAATGCAACATATGGAAAGGGACATGCTGAGTAGAGTAAAAGGAGAGAGAATACCCGATTTCGGCGAAAGCAGAATTAAAACTCCGTTATTCAAGGCAAAAATCCAACATATTTCAGCCGAGATCATATTGGATTAGAAAAATATATACAAAAGGAACAAAAGGGTTTTTTAAGAAATTTTATCTATTGGATTATATACAAAAAATTCACCATACACTAACAATCTAAAGAGTTGAGGATCAACCCAAAAGACAAAGTGTAGCGGTTTCAACAGCTTCACACAAATATAACAGGAAAGAAACGCAAGTGAAACTGTGAAACAAAATGAGCTACCCCCAAACCTGGATTTTTCAACGGATAAAATTTTGGAAACAAAATCTCGCAGTTTTGGGGGTTCATCATGCACAAGGTCTAGCTCGAAATGAACTTTGCTAGGGACGGGAAAACATGCTAATTCCAACTGTGGTTCCTCAGATGTATTATACTTAGAAGCAAAATAGTCCAAGAGGACTTGGGAAGCACACAGTTCCAAACCTAGGTTGGGCATTCTCAGAAAAATTGGTTTGACAATATCGGTACAAACCAAATCTAGGTTAGATGGAAGGCCATCAGATTGTGACTTATGTAGGACGATAGGCACATCATTATTAATCACATCAACATCTCCTAAGTCTTCTACAAGTGTCACAACATGCTCACAATCATTAAACAAATCGGCAAGATCACAATCAGAGTCATCAACATCATCAACAAATTCATTCTCATGCATCGGCAAATCAGGAGAAATATCACAATGTGACCTAGGTAGAGAATCAGACACATCAAATATATTTTCATGCATATTAGTGTCCACAGAAGATTCAACTATTCCTATGTCATGCTCATCTTCACAGAATAATTGTACGAATCTCATGTCAATATCAAAATCATATGAATTACAATGAGTATTAGAAAGAACAACATGCATGAAGGTCGAGGGCGAGAAGCCATATGTTATTGAACCAACAGGTTCCACAATATTTTCATGTTCTTCTAACACATCATCATAATCATCATAATCATCATCATGGTAGCATGCATATTGGTCCTCATTAAAAGTGGTGGTGTCGTTAGTCGATTCATGTTCCTCTAAATTAGGTTCATATTCAACATCATTTACATGAATGGGACTAGACACTTCATTAGGGACAACATACATTTCCTCATGAATTTCCTCCTTTTGTAGGTGAAGCAAAATCTGATCTAAATATGCCTGAATTCGTGATGTAGATCTATCGAAGTTTTGCTCACTGAGTCTGAAAGCTTCTGTGGTGGAGTCTAAATTCATGGGAGTACAAAATTCTTCATGTTCAAATTGTGGTGATTGGTACATGTGTGCATGGTCATTAGGGTTTATAAAAGATTGATCGCAACCCTCAAAGGATTGATTATGGTCCCAATGACTACCATTCTCACAATTTATGGGCATTTCATACCTTGGATTTTCTCTAGATTGCCTAAAATTATGCAAAATATGACAATTCTCAACAGGGTGGTCTAAACTACCACATGCGGGACATGCATAGATTTCAGGTTGCCTAAGAAAATTAGATGTGACAGATTCCTCATGTGATTGCATTTCTAAAGCTGCGATCCGAGCTTCTAATTGATCCACAAGAGATGATTGTGTGAGTGAGGTATTAGAAAAATGTTCATTTTCACGTTGTGGCGAATGATGCATGTGTGAATAGTCATTAGGGTTCATGTATTGAGGCTCGGGACTTTGAAAATGTCCATAATAATTCCTATGACTATTGACATCATGGTCTATGGGAGGTTCATAACGTGAAGTTTGTCCACACGCAAGTTCTCTAAGGGATTCGTTGTATTCCCCAACTGTAGAAAAAGATCTAGACATGATTGGGCTCAAAGGCTAAGTAAAGAGTTTACAAAGCTCAAAATTTGGTTTTTAAGGGAATGAAAAACATTTGGTTTTTGATGGGAAACATTTGGTTTTTATGGGGATAAAAGAAAAAAAATTTGGTTGTTAATGTGGGAGCAAAATAAAATTTGGTTTTAAAATCTGGGAGCAAGTAAATTTTTTTTTTTTTTTTTTTTTTAAAGAAAAAAAAATTTGGTTTTTGAATGGGAGCAAGCCCACTGTTTGTTTTGTGTTTGCTTTGGCTCAGCTGGTTTGAAAACGTTTGGTGAAACTGAGTCCAAAATCTCGGCCTAGAATTTGGGTACTCGGCCTACTAACGAGTTAACCTAGCGTGATCGGTTACAAGCTCAGCTGGGTTTAAAAACCCAGAATACAAAATACCAGTCCAAATTAAACAAGCTCACAAAAATTAAAAACAAGCCCACAAATTAAACAAACAAGCCCACAAAAATTAATTGCAAACCCAACAGAAAATAAAAAGCCCAAAAATTGGCTTTAATATTACAAGCCCACAATTAAAAATTGGAAGCCCACAGGTTGGGTTCTCTTAAATGGGTTACCTTTTTAGCACAGCCCAGCTGCTCTGATATTGTTGCAAAAACCCAGTTGGGCTTTGGTTCTTTTCCTTGGTGGCGTCCCAGCAGAGGAAAAACAGGTTCAGAACAGCAGGTCCAACAACAAAAGAAGTGAAGCAGATGCAGATGCAAATGCTATGCAGTGAAATGCAAAAATAGCTAATAAAACTACCAGAAAAACACAGCACCAATCCCCGGCAGCGGCGCCAAAAACTTGGTGGGCCCGGGGAAGCGTATAAATTAAGCGTAATAAAAACGGGCCTACAGTAATACCGCAAGTGCACGGTCGTCGGTTGTAACTCGTGCAAGTACGGGTCGATCCACAGAGACTGGGTGTGTTTGGAGTTTCTAGCTATTTTGGGTTCTAATTTGCTGTTGGGCTTTTGAGTGGTCAATGGGCTTTGAGTACCCTTCTGTTTTGGACTATGGGCTTAGTGAAGTGATCTGGGCCTTGAGCCTCTGAAGTTTACTGGGCTTGGATATGAACTTGGGTTCAATGGAGTGAACTGAGCCTTGGGCTTGGTAGTATTTTGATGTGAACTGGGCCTTTGGGCCTTTGAGGGACTGAACTTCAAATGTAGCAGTGAACCGAGCTTGGCTTTTGAAGTGGGCTTTTGCCTTTCCCTAGCAGTAGCTGTGATCTGGGCTTGGCTTAGTAATGAGCTTGGGCTTTTAGCCTTTTGTTTCAACCCTAACAGTGTGCAATGGGCTTAAACCAGTGAACCAAAACAGGAAAATGGATTAAGATACTGAAGAAAAGTGCCAAAGAGACAGTTGCACACCAAGGCCTAAGCCAAGGGCGGTGAAGATGAAATAAAGAAAATAAAGAAAATAGTAAACAAAAACAATGGGTTTAAAAAGTAACAAGAGTGAACAGTTTTAAACAATGAGAAAAGAAGCAAAACACAACAAAACAGTGAAGAAAGAATACTAGGATAGTGAATCCATCTTAACTCATATTATGTACTCATCTATTTACACCAGTCCTGTCCTTGTAATCAGATAAGGAAGAAGTGTCAAATCTATCACTTATCTAAGGTGATTCACCAATGGATAACTCATGCATACCTTATATATCAATTCTAAGCACTAGTTGTCTACTTCAAGCACAACTAGTCAGAGAATTCAAAACAAATTCCAAGGTATTGGTAGGGATACAATCAATATGGGGGAATTCTAACTACAATGGATACTTGGCATTCACTGTGAGAGCAACATATTGAAGTATCATGATTGAGATTATCCTAGAATAATTTGATCATTCAAGACAGTATAACAGCATGAATATAATAGAGAATCAGGATTTCATGAACATGACATTAACACATAACTAGACAGAACAGAACATACACATTAACAGAGAATATTGTCAAATTCTATCCAGGGTATTAACATACACATTAACAGAGAGCATACACAGAACAGAACATACACATCTAGGGTATTAACAGAACACAGTTCTGGACGCTGGCTATTCCAGCATAACCTTTACATCACACCCACAGTCCCCTTTTTATACCCAGACACCCAAATTAGGGTTTACAGAAAAATTCCCCCAAATCCCCAAATTGAACAGTGACAAAATTAGGGTTTCTCACCTAATTCGACTAATTTAATCATACCCATGTTGCCACTCTTCTTCCTCATGCTCTCCCTAGCAGTAATTAGGGTTTTATCAAACAAACCCTAAATGGACAGAAAAATTAGGGTTAGGGATTTTTCTTACCAAACCTGCGATTTGACGCTTCCCTCTTCAACCCATTCCTCTCCTCGTTCACCAGCTCCATTCCCATGCCTTCAATTGCTTTTCTAGCTTCACTAATTCGTCAACCATTCACCTAGGGTTTCGGCAGGGGAGAAATTGACGAATTAGGGGGCTATAAAGATGGGTAATAGTTGTAGGAAGGTAGGGGTGATGATGGTGGAGGTGTGGTGGTGGTAGAGGAGTTAGTGGCGGTGGCAGTGGAGTGGGTAGTGGTGATGATGGAGAAGGTGGTGGTACGGGTTCTGCTGCAGAGAGGGGGGGGGGAAGAGAAGAAGTCGATGGAGAAGAAGGAGGGGGCGTTTGGTTAGGGTATAGGTATAGGATACTAGTGTGTTGAGCAGGTGTAGAGGATTTTGATGTTTCGCGAAGCTGGACCGTAGGATTATAGGATGATGGAATGATCCAACGGCGCGATGGAAATGGATGAGGGGAGACCGTTGGATGACGAGATACATCAAAACTGACGGCGAAGATCGAGGTTAGGTGTTGTAGTGTTAATCGGAAGTATCGAGATTTGATGCGCAGGCAAAGAAGCGACCGTAGGATCTAAATGTGATCTAATCTGAAGGCTTGGAATTTAGGTACTATGGTGTTTTGCAGGGACTTCAGATTTTGATGAACGATGAAGAAGCGACCATTGGATGATGAGATGGATCCGATCTAACGGTTGAGAATGGAGGCGGGTATGGATATAGAAAATGGGTTTGGGTAAGGGTTTTGGGCCTTGGGTATGCCAAGCCCATATCTTCTTTAAGAACAATTCTTCCTTCTTGAGCCCATTCCTAGCTTTTTGGACGTGCGCTCCATTCTTTGCGGCTTCCTTGCGTAATTTCTTCCGTCTTTTCACCATTCTTTAGCTCTTTTCTGCTCCGCAAGTCATCCAGACTTTATTTATTACCTAAAAATGCAAAATTAAGTAAGAAAAATATTTATTCTTGAAAACAATGAAAATACAGAATATGGGATAAAATGTAGAATTACTGCACAAAAGATGAGTTAAATGCCAACAAAAAGGGATAAATATATGCATTTTTTAGCACTCATCACACATCTGCTATTAATTACAACTCCACCGTTATCCACTGTGCAAGGCTCAACTATAACACTATTTCAATCCTCAATTGTTGTGACTTAATCTCAACCCCTGTACAACTAGACCTCAACATACCACCTGAATCTCCACCTCTGCCACTGCTACTTCGTACCACAATTACAATTCTAACAATCTGCAACACCCATTACTGTTTCATTCACTCTATAAAATCTCCAACACCAATTGCATACCTCATATCTTACTCAGACAATACTCATCACCATTGCTTCCATTTCACTTCATCTTAGACAAGTACTGCAACAACACTTGATCTATAACAACAGCACCAAATCTGCAACCACTACAATCAAATACCTCAGCAACTCCTAACCAACAGAACCAGCACCACCAGTTTCATCATTAAGCCGTGGAATCTGCAGTTTTAACTCACACGCTTTACAACTCAACTGCACCACCAACACCAATTGAAATCAACTTCAACACCACCTGAATGACTACTTCATCCAACTAAGGTATTGATTCTCAAACCACCTCATAACCAAACCACCTACACCAATTCATTATCAGTTCAACACACCACCATTTACACTACATATGTACAAGCAAACTCCATCTCAACTGCCACTGCATAACACCTGTAATTCAACCTATCCATAACTTCTCAAATACACTACAGAGAATTCATCCAAAAATTCTTCATGACAGACCCAATTTAATACTGACCAACCCTAAATAGGATGAACCCTAATTCGTTACTCAAATCTTACATAAACTGATATCAAACCCAAAACATTCAATTATGCATCAATTAACAGCAAATCCAACCTAATTGATCAAACTATAAATCAAATTCAAATAATTAAACCTTCAAATTAATGGAACCCTAGTTTACCTGATTATGTGATTCTTCATAAGAACAACTTCAGAACTTTAATTTAACA
Source organism: Papaver somniferum (assembly GCF_003573695.1). Lineage (NCBI taxonomy): Eukaryota > Viridiplantae > Streptophyta > Magnoliopsida > Ranunculales > Papaveraceae > Papaver > Papaver somniferum. Next base: position 95,405,928 of record NC_039367.1, read on the forward strand.
CCAACCCATTCGATCTTCATCCAATAGAAACTTAAAACTCCTCTTAATCTCTCGTCCAACTCAAGAACAGAATCCTAATTGATTCAACAACATCAGCTTCTTCTACTATCGAGTTCAATCAACTTCAGTTCTACTTCTTCTTCTTCGATTCATCACACTACCTAACTTTCTATGAAAAACCCACACAAAATAACTTGGTTCTTCTGAACTGAGATCAACAGAGAAAAAGAGAAGAAACAGGGAAGAAGAAGAAAAGAGAAGAATGAGTTCCTCTCGACACGTTTTTGGTGATAAGGCCAACCAAAATGATAAAGGCACCCAATAAACGGATAAGGGAATCCAGGCGGTTTATCTGCAAATGACAATCCCCTTCGTACTAATCCAGTGATATTTTCTTCGTCCAGTATCCGAATGACACGTTCGAGTAGTCTATTTCGCATAACATTTCGAGACTTATTCAACGATACTAATTTCGCATCTAGATCGTTGTTAAATTAATTTCTATCAGTTAACGTTCGTATTAATCTAATCGATTCATTAGCGGCTAAAACGTGTCTTGACTGGTCTAGTAGCGTTCACGATCTTGAGGGTCCTTACATCCCTAGTGCTTGAACTACTTCCCTTCTTGAGAACTACTCGACCACGATTTCTTCCTTTATAATTACTCACCAAGTCTAACCTCTTGTGGTGATAGTCAAGTGCACACTTAAGAAGCAAAGAAACACCAAGTAGTTTTTCCAACTTTGAATGGTGACTAGCGTTATTATACTTGTCTTCAAAGGAACCCAAGTTGGATCAACATAAGTTAATTTCTCATTTTCTTTGCTAATACTTGATAAAGAGCTTGTTGTTGGGTGAATTTTTCTCTCAAATTTCATCTAGTGAATGACATTTTTGGATATGGCATAAACATAACTATTGGAATCATCAACAAGCTTGCTTACCTTTCTTCTCATGGTACAAGTGGTATGGAATGCGTCATGCATTGTCCCTCGATCATCGTCATCAAGTTCAAGCATAGAGTATTTGTTTATGACACCCAATCTTTGTCTTTGATAACCGGTGATAAACTCTTCTTTCATTTCTTCATTAGGTTCTTCATCAAATATGGGTGGCGTCGTAGGATCAAAGTAAACATCATTAACAATCTCACCTTCCTAAAAACTTGAAAAACTATCAAATTTTGGTCGAGACATTTTATCAAATACCATGTGGGCAACATCATTATCAATATCACCTTCCCCACAATTTGAAAAACTATCAAAATTTTGTGGAGGCATTTTATTAAATACCATGTGGGCAACATCATTGCCAATCTCACCTTCCCCACAACTTGAGAAACTATCAAACTTTGGTGGAGACAATTTATCAAACATCTTGTGGGAAACTAAAGTTGAACTATTTAGCTCCACTTCATCTCCATGGTCAAATGAATCCACATAAAGACACTCCAACTTCTTAAATTTCTCTTCTACTAATTGATGCATTTTATCAAACATCTTTATAAGGACCATCAAGCTCGTCAACGCGATTAGACCATTCATGAGACAACTAAACCTCTATTGAATCGATTAATTAGAGACGGACGTTAATTGTTAGAAATTAATCTAACAACGATCTAGACACGGATCTAGTATCACTAGATAGATCTAGAAAAGTTATGCGGAATGGACTACTCGAACGTGTCATTCGGACACTGGACGAAGAAGATATCATCGGATAAATATGAAGGGTAAAATATTAATTTTGCCGTAGACCGCTTGGCTGCCCGTATCAATCTTCTAGGTGCCTAAAGTATTTTCTTTGGCCTTATCACCACCCCACGTGTCGAAGAGAAATCATTTCTCTTATTCTTTTTATTTCTTTTTTTTTTCTGTCTTCTTATCTTCTTCTCTTTCTTCTCTTTTCTTATGTTCTTTCTTCTTCTTTCTTTCAATCGATTTCAAGTCAAAGAAGCGATCTTGAGTTGATGTGAATGTTTTGTTGAAGCTGTATAGATGATCAAGGAGATGTAGTTTCTGTTAATTGTGAAGAAGAAGTTGGTGTTGATGAAGAATCGATGAAAGGTAATATAAAGTTTCTGTTTAATTGATTTCTTGATGAAATTGAGAGTGTTTTGGTGTTTTAATTCTTGGGTTTGTTGTTAATTAAAGTAGACATGATTGTGTAAGGTTTAATTTCAGTTTCATAAAGAATTAAGGTTTCTTCTGTTCTTCCCTAAATCGATCAGAAATTAGGGTTTAGAGAATTGAACCGTTGATGAAGATGAATTGTTTAAAGGTGATTGAAATTGGGATTTGTTTAGGGTCTCTGAGAAAAACCAATGATGGTGTTGAAGATTGTTGAGTATGGTTGAGATACAAGGGATATGAAGCTACAATTATAATGAAGTAATGGCTTAGCAGTGTAACTGTATTGAAGATTTAGGCTATGGAGTGTACTGGAGATGAATTTGTTTGTGTGTTGGTGAGTGCAAGTGTTTGTGTTGCTGCTTAGGTGCTTGAGTTGGAAATTAGAGGAGTAAATAGCTTCTAGATGATGGAACTGATGTTAACTGAAGATGGTGATGGTTCTAGTGTTATAGTTATAAGACTAGTGATGATGCTACTGAAGAGTAGATTATAAGTAGAGCTGAAGTTATGGGTTGCTGGTAGTATTGAGATTTGAGGAAGCTTGTTATTTTGTGGGTTGTAGTCTTGGCTTGAAGCTGTGGTAGTATTATTGAACTGGCAGGGGACATGAAGAACTGATATTGGAAATTACTGGATTAGGGATGTACCAATCAGAGCAAGGGGAATGAGTGGCAGTAAGGTATATGAAATATGAATTACAGATTGTAGATGAAGTTGCAGATACTAGTTATGAGGAACTGAAATGTAATTGAGGGGTTGGTGTTCTTTTGGGAGTTGCAGGTGGTGATAATTAATGAATTATAAGACTTTAGAAATGGTCTGCAGTTGAGGATGTTGTGTATGATAGTGTTGCTGTTGAAGCTAAGATGGCAGTATTGATAGAATTCAAGAGATTTGAATGAGTTGGAGTTGTTATGATTGATGTTGAAGTGCAGGTGGATATAAATTAATAGAGGTCAGGATTTGGTATGCAGATTATGACTCAATGAAGGTTAGAGTTGAACTACAATTGTATTTGGTTGAACTGATAGAGAATAGGTTGCGAGTACAAGGTTGTTGAGATGAAGAAGAAATAGTTAGTTGAACTGAAACTACAAGATTGTAATGGTTTTTGAGTTACAAGATTATGTACTGGAATTAGAATTGAAAATGGTGATTATAATGTTTGAATTGATTTAAGAAAGAGATGTAGGATTAGTCTGTGTTGTGTGGGTGTTGTAATGCATTAGTTTGTGGCATGAGCTAATAGCTCAGGCTTTGTGTTTTAGCTGACTAGTTGATAGTTTAGTCTGACTCGCCTGAGTCAGTTTATCTGCTTGAATCAGTCTTTTGACTGAGTTGACCCTGTAACCAGACTTGACCCGATTTGACTCTGTGACTTAACTCGTTGACCTGACCTTGAATCAAGTGATTTACCTTGACCTTTGACCTGACGTTGACTGCTAGTTAAACTCTTGATTGCTGGAGACCATTAGTTGACTCAGATGGACCAGGCCTTAAGTTAATGGGCTTATTTAGTGGACTTGGGCTTAGGCATAGTTTTCTTATTTTGTTAAATTGGACCCTTATGGTGCGAATTGACCTTTGGTTCCTTCTACAAAGTTGTAGATACTCTTTAGACTTATCAAATGGACTATAGATTCTACCTAATTGAATTAGTAAACCTTTGTTATGCTAAAGATAGATAATGAAATGATGTACAACCATAAATGGGCTTAGAACAATTAGATAGTTCACTTAGCTTATAACTAGATAATTGTATGAGATTATATTTGAGCCTTGTATGAGCCTTTTGGTTACATTCTCAGATTTGCTTGTGTGATTAACAGTTAATCTGTATTAACAACGATCTATCCAAAGGATGAACCTGTGGATTATGGATTTCAAGGTATGCGAGGCTTGTCATCAAAAGAGGTGGGAATCGATAACGAACTCTCTTGTATTCATTATTGTTTTACAAATCTATCTTTTGTGAAATTCATGCATATCTTTGTTACTATATGATAGTGTATATATGTATTATCTGTGTGTAATACAAACTGTTTTTCTTTTACATTTTGGGATGAACTTGGATTTTTATAAACAACTAATATCTGTGTTTTGGGAGTATTTACTTATTTTCAAAAAGTGATTCTTTCCATTGACTGGAAAAGTGGTTACAATCTTTACTTATTGTTAGCATGAAAGGGAGAAGGTTTCCTTTTTATTGGTGTGTGATGTGGTTGCTCAAAAGTTATATCTATATTTATGCGCTAAAGGAGTGAAAATTGCTGCCAACTAATAAACTATCTAGGTGTGTACTCGTGTCACCGAATATTACTTTCTCTATTTCTGTACGGGAAACGCATGTCTCATACATGAATGTTTAATGTTCTTGTAAATTACTTTCAAAAGCTATTTTATTATGTTTTGGTGTTTAGAGAGAATGATGTTGAGAATATTATATAAGATTGTTGGATATACACGTGAGCGGATTGTGGGATCTCGACTGTGTAAGCACTTCGGTCGGATATAATGTTGTTACCATTTGTTTTCTTTGAATACTTGCTATGTAGAGTGCGCGTAGAATAAGGTACTGGTAAGGTACATATCGTTTATGACTTGAGGACGGAAACCTCATGGGCGCTTTAATGATCATTGAAGAATCCGCAATAGTCATGCCTTGATACTCCGAAGGAAGACGTCGCTCAACTATTATTTATGTTGTGAATGTGTACCGGTTTAATGGTTGGTAGAACTTTATATTTTCAGTAAAACTTATTATTTTAATATGCTTTATCTGTTTTTCCGCGTTTTATCGGTTTTTAGCAAAACCTGCATTGTTTCCAAATCATTTTAGTGATTACTTGAAAGTTAGTTGTTATTTCTGCTGGGCACTCCTTTTAGGGATGATATGCTCACCCATTCCCACTTTCAGTTTCAGAGACATATCAAGATGTGCACGTGGTAAGGCTGCAAAATAACCGGTCACTTGTCCTTGTACCGGTCTGGAACCGAAAAAATCGGATCGGGACCGTACCGGAATCGGTGTAGGCGGTACAGGGACCAGTACTGAAATTTGAGAACCGGAGTAGAATGGTACTGGTATTGGTTCCGGGGGAGTACCGGTCAGTACCGGACCAGAAGAATCGGTGAACTAAAACCGTCGATATTATACTTATAATTTAATCCTAGCTGTCTATGCTAGGTCTAATATATCTCTATCTCATATATACAGACAATCAACTTCTTCTTTTTTCTGCTCTCTCGACTTCTTCTTCTTTTCATCGTTCATTTCTTCACCACCTTCTTCATCTCAGCTTTCACTTCTTCTTCACCAACCAATTGAAGAAAACAACAAATGTAAGTCGTTCATCTGATTTTGGGGATTATTTGAGACCGATTTAGGATTTTATTTTTATTCTTTATGGATTGATTCAGGGATTCAGGGGGTTTTGTTTATTGATTGATATAGGGTTTTATTCGATATCAATCTTCTTTATATTAAAAAAAATCGATTATAGATCTGGATATTGATTATTTGTTTCTTTTTCTTCAGTGACTTTAGAAACTAATTGCATGTTGATTTAGGGTTCGATTGAGAAGCAGAGGAGCAAAGAATGGGATTTTGGTAAAGTGCATATGTAGTTCTTGAAGATGGTTGTTGGATTTGGTGGTTCAATCATGTTTATATCTATGTTCAATCAAACAATCTTATGATGTTGAGATATGAACCTGAGATAATTTCCAGGAATGATGGTCGAAGTTTTGAGCCAATAGAGATGAAATTAAGAGTTTAGGGGAAGATTAGAGATGGGTTTTACTGATTTAAAGAATTAGGTTGTTTATTAGGGCTTGAATTATAGAAGTCTTGATTTGGAAATTTAATTAGGGTTTCAGAAATAGTAGTCGGTGAATTAAAAATTCAGAGAAGGTTAATGTTTGGGTAAGTTCATGTGTTTTTTAATTTCAGTATTTGAAGTTAAATTGCTTGAACTGTTGAGTTTATATGTTTGTGAATGGAACTGTGAAATTGAATTGAGTATAGAAGGAAGTTGTGATTGTATCTTAGGTTTGTGTTTAATCACATGGAGGAATCCTGAGTTCTATGGAATGAACTAGTGATGTAATTGTGTTGTGTTGATTTTTATTTTTGTTCAGAGTTTCTACCAGGTAAAAAGTCGGTACCGGTGTGTACCGGACCGGTCTCACAGGTCCAGGTACCGGTCCTCAAAATGAGGTACCGGTCAACACCAGGTACAGGGACCGGTTCCATAGGAGAACCTGACTGAACCGGCCCTTGTGCAGCCTTAGCACGTGGCGATGAAAGCTTCGAGGAGTTGGTTTCGTTAGTTGGTTATCTTCCGTTATGTTTATTTTGTATATATATTCTATTTTTAAATCAACTCACTATTAAATATGTATCACTTGAGAGGAGTTCTTGTATTTATTTCAGAGAGGGTTTAGATTCGGGTTAATCTTTGTTTAGAACTTCTTTCTTAGTGTTTTTAATAGATGTTTTAAATCGTTAGTGCCTCATTTTATAGCTAATCTCTTGGGTTAGTCAGCTGTTAGCTTAGGGGACGTTACAATCTTCTATCTAATTTTATTCAATAATCTCATCACTTGAACATTACTTACTTTTAGCTCCCCATCCATTTTCATTCTTCTTTTTGATATCATAATAAAACACCATAAGATTGAAATACCCAACTTAAGAAAACTACCAAGAAAAATAAACACAACAACAAAATATTTGATGATGATATTAGTATCTTTACCAAACCTTCCCCCAAAAATCAAACCAAAGCTCTTGATACCAACTAATGTAGAGTAATACTTATAATTGAAATCGCAATGTTAAATCATAACAAAACACCATTAAATAAAAGTAACCAACCTTCAAATGATTCTTCTTCTACCCTTGGAACAAGGAAGATACAAAGATTTGAGGTTCTTCTCTAATAATCTTCAAATTTCTACCCAATTATAAGATTGGAAACTAGAAGATAATAGATGCATCTCTTACAAATTGAAATTCCTACCCAATTACAAATTGGAAATAACAAAGTGTTGGAGGCTATTCTCTTTGGAAGGATTTAGGGTTTAAACAATAAGTAGTAAACAAAAAGAACAAAGATGAGAAACAAGGGAAAGAAGGGGATAAAAGAGTAATTATGAAATAAAAGGGCATAAATGGTATGTTTGAAATACCATTATGCATCACTTTCAACCGTTAGATCGAACTTAGCTTGTTACACACAAATGAAATGTACCCTTATTTAGGTTTATGTAGCCGTACCTAGACGTGTACACCAGGTTGGTTCACAAATAGGTAACCGAGGTTAGCCATATGATTACTCTCATATAAACCTTATTCATCTTAACCATAACTAGTTCAAATGACTCAAATGAAACTAGTTAAAGAGTTTTTCAATTGTATAGAAAACACAATCAAAACCAAATCAATTTGATTCACTTGAATCAATCATGAACATTATATCCATGGTTTGCAAAGATTGCATTCCTTATGATTTAAATGTTTAAGTTCATGAACTGAACGATTTGACAAAGTAACCAGCTTAAGTATGCGTACTTAAGCAACCAGATTTTGAGTTTGTTAAGTTTCCAAACTCAGCAGAAATTTTTGGTTCGAAAACTTCTGCCAGTATGCGTACGGGTACGCATACTTAAGGTGACTAGTTTAGGAGTTTGTAATTCCCAAACTCAGCAGATATTTTCGGTTCGAAAACTTTCGCCAGTATGCGTACGGGTACGCATACTTATTTTGTCTCCTTCACCAATTTCGTATACACACATATGCATACTCTTGGTTCCCGGTTTATGGATTTATACACTAATGTGCGAACACAATATATATGCTTATATCCAAAGATGGTTACATCATCAACTCTTTATTTCAATCATTGAAACATTCTTCTATAATAACAATAGCCGTTTTCACACACTATTAGCATCAAAGCAATTTTCAAGATATTGAAATAATCATTATTATCGAAACACTCCAAGCCTACATCAAATGATTGTATCACACAAACCATGTAAGATGTTACTCGGCAATTTTCTCATGATATAAGATGAACTTGGTCGAAGCGAAAGCTTACCAACACATATTTCGAGAAATATGTAAGCGAGATATACTCAGCCCGAAATCTCAAATGTGTATAGAGAAAACTATATCGTAACACGACTTATGTCTAAATATAGGGGATAATAGAAATATACTTTCCAAGTGATAGATGAGTTCAAGTCTCCACATACCTTTTTTCGAAGAAGTTCCACAAGCTCCCCTGAGTAGTTCTTCGTCTTCAAGAGATGAACGCCGATAGATCTAAGCTCAACTACACTATCTATATCCTAGTCTGAGACATCTATAAAATAGGCTAGAAATCAAGATTTATAGTTTTGATCACTAACATTGACAAACATGCTTGAGATATCAACGCATGCGAGTTCGACCTAGCAATGCTCTAACAATCTCCCTCTTTGTCAATTTTAATGACAAAACTATCAATACATATGGATTACAAAATAGATAAAAATTGTAGCTTCCCATCCACATGCTTGATATCCTTGGCATCTTCAACGCGACTCGAAATCTTCGTCACCTCCAAGTACTCCATGATCCTAAAGGTTGTAAGTTCAACATCATAGTTGTTGAAGATCCGTAGCTATAACAATGAGAAAACAAAATGCTCTCAATCATTGTTATACAGTGTCATAGTATTATTACACAACATCAAAGTTCAATTGTATCACAACTTTGACAACGATACTATGGTGATATTCATCACTCCCCCTTAGTCAATACTTTATCTCAACATGAAAACCACTCCGCCTTACATAATGATCCGTAAACCATATGTATTTGTAGTATCACACTACACATTAATTCTCCCACTTTTTGTCAATATAAATTGGCAAAGGTACGAAAACTAGTGGGATCCTCATGAAATTTCCACGGAGATACTTCATGACTAAAAGAGAATACCATACCAACTTATTTAGATGCAATTATAAAGCCGAAGCTAAATGCATTCATCAAGGAGTTAATAAAGATACACGATAACCCCTAAAATTCCACATCCGCAATCCCCACAAAGATTTGGCAATTAAGCACAAGTTCAATATGAACTCTCCCCTATAAAATGTCATCCCCGAATGAACAACAAAGAAAACCTTACTTTCACAAGAAAAGAAGGATTTCTTTGGACAAAATTGTCACACCCCATGAATTCTGGCACTAGAACCTAGTCCATAATCCCGGAACGCCACTGTCGTAGGTACAAATTTTCCTTTTTAAAATAAGAACAATTTAGAACTACGAGAGAAATTCCAATAAATAAATAAATTATTTACAAAACACCTTAAATGATTACAATCCGTAATTGAAAAATAATTAAACATAACATATCGGCGATATTGAACTACCGATTCCCAAATCCCCGTAATAAATTATAATTTCTTTTTCTTCAGCTAGTGTCTCTGTGTACTCTGTAGAGAGAGAGGAAAAAGGGATGAGCAACCATAGCCCAGTAGGAAATTTTCAAAAATAATATAGTGCAACGGAAAAACATAAACCGAACGATGCATCAAAGATATAAATAAGTAATTACAATCTTTCACTTATTTACTGACTTTTATTTCAAACTCTTACTCAACAACACTTCATATTTAATTAATGAGCTTCTTAAATAATTTAAAACATTTTATCAATTTTTGTTCAACCGGATATCATTTAGCAATTTCTTTATGCGCGTTTTAAACTTCCTAACTTTTAGATGTTTTTCACTTCATTGTCTTAACTAGACTTTTTCAACAAATCCTTAAATACTTTAAATTTACGACCCACCGCGACACACTATTTGAATAGATGTGGCCCCGACCTCGGCAAACTCGACTACCCCAATCTTTATTCATGGACCGCAACCCAAATCATAATCAATAACTATTTTCCACCGGTGTTCACAAGGTATTTCTTTCTATTGTGGCCTTGATTTCTTGGCTCTAACACTATCTACTGCCCACTGGTGCACACGAACTATTTGAATAGTCGAGGCCTGATCTCTTAGCAAGTAGATTATCCGATATCACTATACCATCGACCGACTAATAATATTTCTCGGACCAAAAACTATCATTAGTTTTCTCTTAATTAAATCTCTTTCTTACCAACTGTATTTTTAGTTTAACGTTTTTTTATTTTTCTTGACTCATAATCTTTAACTCATTCACATTTCTTAATGTATCGAAATCATCATGTGTACAGATGCACCTTCTATCGACAAGGTTGCAGCTTAATCTTTTAGTTAAGACCAAAATGTTGTAGCTTAATCTTTCAGTTAAGACCAAAATGTTGGGTTATGCTTAATAGCTTCCCATCAACAGTGATGACAAGCTTTTGTGAAATTTTCGTCTTGTTAAGAGCAGCTCACTTATTTTACATTCAGTTATTAAGTTCTATGGTCACAATTGCATGCAAACAAAATCACACAGGACAAAGAATTTTCTTCAGAAGAATATAAGAATCCGATTAATGCCAATCAAGATACAAAGCTAGTGGAGTAATTGGTTCATGCATGTGAAGCCAAATTTTCTTTTTATGACCAAAAGATGCAGTACACTTTTCTAGATTAAATCCAAAACAAAGTTTTGAAGGTAGCCCATACTGTGAACGGCACTTAGGGAGTTAGTACGAGACACGTTTGTTTCCAAATTTTAGCGAGCCAACACACAGAAGATGGTTTTTGAGAGCAAAGCAAGAAGCCATGACCGAAAACACCCAACATAAAATTCTAGATAATGCGGTTTATAATAGGAGAAACCCATACGGCATACATATTAAAATAGCCATATCAATGATGCAAACGAAAACCATGCCAAAATAGTTTAATTTTTAGTATTACGAAGAAACCCCTAACTCAATCGCTAAATTCCAATTATGGTGATTATAACCCACGGCAGGAAAGAATCAGAATTATCTCCATGTTGTGCTCCATCCAAAAGCTAGAACTTGGTCTTAGAACTGTTTTAGTAAGGAAAATAAATAGAAGAAGTGCCGATCATCGTTTACGGCTGCTCTAGGTATTGTGTTCGAGAAAAGACGAAAAAAAGAAAGAAAAACAGCGGCTGATCTTTTTCTTCTAGGTTTTGTTTTTTTATGTATACAACCAATGCATATCTATATTTAGTATTTACACGTTTAGTCTAGGTCGAAAGAAAACACTAATGGCTTTGGGCCTTTTAGCACCCAAAACGTGAGAAGCGGCTTGCATGGGCTAAGTTGGACCAAAAGTCAACTGTGGTCAAAGTCAACTTTAAAAAGAGGGACATTAAAATATTATGTTGATGTGGATTTGTTTTTACTTCTTTTTTGTTATAGGGTCTATGTCCCATGGATGTGCGGTCCATTAGATGACTAGGTTTTTCCTTACATGTATATAAAAAACATTATGTGTATGTAATATAGTATGTCTCTTTATCAATAAGAAGTTCTTCTCCTTCTCTAATTGTTACTCCAACACGTTATCAGCACGACTCTACCAACTGGTGTAAATTTTTTTTCTTCTCTGGAGATTTAGACTCAAAGATATTTGCAAAAGTGCATGATGGCCTTTTGCTTCCCAAGTCGAATGACTCTAAACTACAGAGTGTGTTTGCTGTTACACTAAGAACACTCACTTATTGATTTAAACAATCAGGCGGATGTGGTATACCCGTCTAAGTGACTATTGGATTGGGAAGGGATAAACAAGTAAGGCTTCGTACCATGCGTATTAAATAAGTTCCTGATTCAGAACTATAGCTATCTATAAGTACTCTTAATGGAATAAGAGATCTTACAAGCTATGTAAAATCTGAACTTGAGATGAAAATCCTGGGAAATCTCGATCTTATCTATGTTCTAAACTAGAAGACCGAGCTTGTGGTATATTATTCCACCATTTTGCATATGTCCATTGTCAGGCAATTTAACAAGGACGTGCATGCTGCTAGCACTCCCATGATTACTCGAGTTTCAAATGTACATAAATGACCAATTCGACTAAAGGAAGATGACGAAGTTGGATCGGGAGATGAAATTTCCTTATCCAAGTATAATAGACGCATTATTGTACTTAGCATAATGTACTCGACCAAATGTTACATCCTCAATGAACTTGTTAGCTAGATATAGCTCAGCGCCAACGCAACGTCATTGGAATGGTATAGTGAATGTAATCATGTGCTTAAAAGTAACCATTGACATAATTTTGTTTTATCCATACAAAGACATAAAAAGGAATGCTAACCGAAAGTGCAATCCAAAGGTTGTTGATTATAAAGGAATAATAAACTCTTCTCCAACGAAAGTAATCATGGGGAGATGCGGTAGATTATTTTCTAGGTCATTACCGATATTCAGTTTCGAAAAGTACATGACTAAAGGAACAGTCTGGAACAACTTTGAAAGTAATTAGGGGGGGATGCCGACATCAGGGGGAAGATCTAAGGATATGATGTCGATATAATTTACTTCGAAATTGAAGCTGTGTTGTACTCTTTTTCCCTTCGATCGATAATAGTTTTTCCAAAGGGTTTTGTTACTCGAAAAGGTTTTTAGCGAGACAATACTAAAAGCATCAAATATGTTGATCGTTTAAGACATAAAGATCACGTTGATATTATTGAAAATATCTGAATCAAAGAAATGAAACACGATAGTACGTTAAGCAACGTAATTTCCAGAATCAACAACATGGTTCTATAAACATCCAAGTTACCAAATTAAAGTGTTATAAACTTCTTTTGACTGCATTTAGACTAATGAAAATTGTATGACATCAGGGGGGGCATCTAATGGTGTGTTGAACTCTTTTCCTTCACAGAGGTTACTTTTTCCCACAGGGTTTTGTTGCTCGGCAAGGTTTTTAATGAGACAACAACAAACACCGGTAAGTAATTTCCCAACTAAGACTATTGTCTTTCCTAAGAGGATTTTCTTCCTTAAGAGTTATGTAGCAACTAGTCAACTTCAACGGAGCAAAGTGATCATCTGCAACGGATCACCTTTACTTGCATCTGTCACGTTGTACTCTTTTCCCTTCGTCAAGGTTTTATCCCACTGGGTTTTCCTTGTCAAGGTTTTAATGAGGCAACATATTCGAGTCCAACTATGTTCTAAGTTTGCTTAATATTGTAGGTTATTTTGTTTTTGGTACCCAGGTTTTGTCCGACTTTTGAGTTTGGTCTAACATTTGTCCAGCTTGGTGTTTGGTACTTGGAATTGACGTTGACCCGCTTTGACTTGGTAAGAGTTTGACTTCAGTTTTTTAATTATTTTAAAAATTAAATAAAATCTAATTACTATTTTAGTTTACTATTTTAGCCTTTTACTTTACCAAAAAAGTCTCCCCAACTCTCGAAATCATTTTCTACTTCGCTTCTTCCGCCTCCAAACCCTCGACAAACACCACAACTCTCCATATTCATAACATAAACACGGATTCTTCTCCTCTCTCAAATCTAACTCTCTGCTACTGCCATCTAGATTCTTCATATTCTACTCTATTTTTTCCAGAGACTAATTGGATTTAGTTATGGTACAGTTTGTGTTTAGTTAGGGTTTTGATATTTTGAAAATTTGAGGGTTTAAATGAAAAATTATATTAGGGTTTCGATTCATCTTCGGGTTTCAATTTTGGTTCATGACAGAACCAATCTAATAGGGGTTTCAGTAAGCGTTTCAATTAGAGATTTTTTACAAGGACATAGATGTTGTTATTGAAGAATTTGATAAATTTGAATACTTCTCAGTTATAACTTGAAGAAGAATTGTTATATGGGTTTGTTGTAATTGAGGTGAAAATGGTTGTGTTAATGTTAAGAATGAAAATTAGGGTTTTTGATGGCTGAGTTTGATTTCAAAATTGAGAAATGGGTGATTTGTGACAGAGAAATGGTTCAATAATGGAGTTGTTGAATGGTTCCTGATAGGTTTATCTAATTTTCGAGGTTGAGATGGGTAATGAAACTGTAATGGCAATGGGGAGATAGGGTTGTTGTTGATTTAAATAGAAGATGGGTTTTGTTAAGAATGAAATCTGTAAGTGGTGTGGTTTGATGCACAGAAGAACAATGGACCTGAGTCTGTTGAGTTGGCGGTGTAATGGCCTAGCCTGAGGTTGATTGATACATAGATGGTGGATGAGATTGGTATCATAAGTTGTGGTTGTGAATTTGCAGTGACTAGATGTATGTTTAGGTTGTCTATGAGACAGAAGACAAGCAGTGGGGTTTGTTTTTGAGCTGGTGAGCTTTACGCTGAGATTAGAAAGTGAGCAGGAAGAGGTGATGTGGTTCAGTTGGCTAAAACGGGTGTGAAACAATCTTGTTGTAGTAATTGCAGGTGGAGATAAAATGGCTAGGAAGTGGTGGTTGATTGAGGATCAGGTTAAGAGGTGCAAGCTGGTGATAGAAGTTGTGGATCTGATATGCTGCAGTGATGATTCATGTGTAGTTCAGCTGTTACTGTTGGTGTCTGGCAGAGAAACAAGAAGGAAATAGTTCAGATGGTGGTGTTGGTGTGAAGGCAGGATCTGAGCAGCTAAAGCTAAGAATAAGTTATAATTGGAATGTATTTCTGCAGGTTTGAGGTTGCGAGCTCAGTCTGGTGATAGTGAGGCAAATGAAGTTTGTGATGGCTGTGATAAAGAGGCAATGAAAACAATGGTGGTGGTTGCGGCGGTGATGTGTTAAGATAAAATGAGTTTGACTGAATGATTTTGATGTAATGTAAATTCTAATAAAGTGAAGGGTATGTTTGTAATCTGGTTTCACATTTTAATTTTATGTAAATTTATTAATAATTTGTAAACAAAAAGTCAAGATTTAACTTGGTCAATGGAAGTCAACGTGAATTTCAAGTACCAAACACCAAGCTGGACAAATGTTAGACCAAACTCAAAAGTTGGACAAAACCTAAGTACCAAAAACAAAATAACCCTAATATTGTACTCATTTTCTTTAGTTCAGGTTTTGTCCCTCTGGGTTTTCCTGACGAAGTTTTAACGAGGCAATTAACTTAGACTCGTCGATCTTTGAAGATCGTATTGCATGTGATGAACTACATGTATAGTACGAGACAACATGTGAAGTACTACATGTGAAGAGATGTGCCAAGGTTTTATCCCACTAGGTTTTTTTACTTGTCAAAGTTTTAGTCAGGCAATTGATTTCGACACAAGTCATCAAGGAGACAACGACATTCGAAGAACTACATTCGAAGCACTATATGTGAAACACTACATCTGGAGTTTCATTGTTGAACCGCACAAAGGGGAGTGTTATAGGGCCTATGGCCCATGGATGTGCGGTCCATTAGATGACTAGGTTTTCCCTTACATGTATATAAAGAACATTATGTGTATGTAATATAACATGCCTCTTTATCAATAAGAAGTTATTCTCCTTCTCTAATTGTTACTCCAACATTTTTCTCATTATTATTTTATTTAAATTATACTTAGGATAAACATCAGTAAATGAATGTAATCATTTCTTAGAAGTCGGTTTTGGTAGAAGCGTAATTCAAAACGACAGATTATGATAAAAATCAAATCATATGAAAACATAAATTTGAATCGAAAGTATTCAATTGAATTATCCATAAAAGAATTCATGATTAATTCAATCGAAATGCACAATTAAATTATCACAAGAAAACTCATAATTAATTCAATCGGAATACACAACCAAATTAACCACAAAAGTGATTAATTCAATTGGTCATGCTCGACATAAGAGAACTTACGGAGCAACACTAAAAATAACCATAAGAGAATGATCTATTTGGTTGGTCATGCTCAAACATAAGGAAATTTATGGAGAAACACAATATATGCACAAAAATGTGGATCGGAGATCGACCAATACTGTGGAATAGACAAGGATTCATCCTATTTCCCATTACTATTTCCACAATGACATACAATAGGCTTAATCCTTGTACACAAAAGTTTTATCCTTTCTTCCATCAAAACAATGACATAAAAGGCTTTAACTTTTGTAATGTCAAAAGTTCATTCTATCTTCTATCAATACATTCATACCGACATAATAGAGATAACTTTTGAACAAGTATGGGACAGTCACGGGTTCACAGACGTAAACAACATATCCCATAACAATTTGCAATATATAAAATCATAAAGATTAAAATTGCAAAAACCATGTTCCAAATAACTTAGAATTTAAATAAATAAATCTAAAAACGTTGAAGATGAAAATCGTTAGACATAGCTATGTGTACTTACAATAATGGCTATTCCAAACCCTAGTTATCCTTCTTAAAAACACAAGAATAAAATTATCATAAGAAGTTACCTAGACATCAAGAAAAACTCGTAATGCACATATAAGATGATTTGTCCTTGGAGAGTAGAATCAATCTTTTTTGCATGGATTTACACCAAGAATAGCTACCAAAGGAGCATACATATTTTCTTAACAAAGAAGAACATATAAAGTCATTAATGATCATGCACCATAGTTCACATAAGATGATTGTGAACATTCAAGAATTCCACAACAATGCGTACTACTGTCCATTCTTGAACTTCCTTCTTTGTGATTCACCAACAACATTCTTGTAAAATCTACAAATGAGATTAGAAGAGTATTACTCCAAGAATCCAAGTTCCCAAGTCCAAGAGAAGTGGAACAAGTGCGACGAATCGGAGCGAAACACTCAAAAACAAGAGACAGAACAAATACCAATCTTAACTCATCCAAAATCAAGAATTCTTATCTCCATTTCGAAGATAATTCAAAGAGGAAGAGAATGCAAAAAGAATGAGGTCATTCCGAGTTCGGACGAAGAAGATACGGCCAAATCTTTTTACCGAATATCGACGTCTACAGGCAAGTATGCATACGGGTATGCAAACGGATTTTCAGTATGCAAACGATTTTCCCTGTATTTTATTACAAAAACTCATTTGTAAACTGATATGCAAAATGGTATGCATACCTGAAGAGTACTATGAAGGCCAAAACATCTCGAATAACTATTTTCAAACCGGAACATTTAAGAACCTTAAACATAAATCAAGTTAGGTAGACATGAATGATACACAAGGTACATAAATCATCATAAAACTTGCTCAAGTTTAGAGAAATGCGTTTTTAGAAAAATCCGATTGAATTCTACAATATTACCAAACATTCAAAATCATACCCAACATAATATGTGTGCCCCAATTCTCGTGCTTCCCTTACCGTATACATAACATGACATTTCTTGGTGAGGATGTACTTTGAACACAATCAAGTTGTGTTGAGGTGAACAATGTCTTGCTCACCATGGCACCAAGAAAGAGTTTCTTTCCAACTACTTTTGCATTCAACAAAGTTGAGAAACATCCAAGAATCTGTTTTTACAAGTTTTGCAAAAGACATTAGAGAGATACACAAAAATTTGAGTCCCTGATGTCTCATTTTAAAACTTAATAAAAATAGTGTCTGCAAATAATATTTAATATTGCACAGGGAAGCTCTTTTGGTGTAGGAAGACATCCTGACATGTTTACAACAACAAACAAGACATTATCATGACACATTATATCAGGAATTGACCAATGAACTGATTCATGCTTTGAGGTGATACCGTTAGATGACTGAGATTTAAACTCCTCTTGTAATACATTTAGTTTACTACAACCAAGTGGATTACACAGAGGAGGAGCATTGCTCTCACTAATTAGTAAATCAATATCAACCTCGACATGAGTATTATTTATCATAACTTGATTTATCTTGTCACGAGATTCTTGTTCTTTCTGAAGGTATAACTCAACATCAATAGATAAGCTTTCAAGTTTATTTTCAAGCCCTGAAAGCACTTCAAGAGATTTTAAACCTGGTGTAGGTTTAGATAGCATTTTCTCTACATATTAAATCAGTCATGGAAGATAATTTTGAAATCCCTGGATCTGGTGGTGCATTTATTGAGATAGCACTTCTGTCCATATCAGATCGCTACAAACACAGACTTATGAGGTCTTTAACGTGTTTTCCTGCTCTGATACCCATTGAAAATGCGGGGGTCTAACAACCACACCCAACAATTCGTTTGACAATCTGAGATGACTTACTCCAATACACTTTCTAGAGAATCAACTAGACAGTCAGACTCAATCTAGAATAAAGTATATCAAAGAGTTTAATATCTCTAACTCTTAATTCAATCCACAATCAGCAAATAGAAATCTGCGAGCCCGATTGAATAATAGGAGTAACTTGAACGGTACCAAAGAACAATGTTCAAGTGTCAAACAATGTAAATCAACAACCCAAGGTTGGATATTCTAATTGATTGATCTTAACGCACAACCTGTGATATTTCAATTATATAACAAAATATAATGCGGAAAAGAAATAACACAGACACCAGAATTTTATTATCGAGGAAACCACAAATGCAGAAAAACCCCGGGACCTAGTCCAGATTGAACACCACACTGTCTTAAGCCGCTAAAGACACTAGTCTACTACCAATTAACTTCGGACTGGACTGTAGTTGAACCTTAATCAATCTCACACTGATTCAAGGTACAGTTGCGCTCTTTACGTCTATGATCCCAGCAGGATATTACGCACTTGATTCCCTTAGCTGATCTCACCCACAACTAAGAGTTGCTACGACCAAAGTCGAAGACTTGATAGACAAATCTGTCTCACACAGAAAAGTCTATAGGATTGAATAAATCTGTCTCCCACAGAAATACCCAAGAGTTTTTGTTCCGTCTTTTGATAAATCAAGGTGAACAGGAACCAATTGGTAACCCGGACTTATATTCCCGAAGAATATCCTAGAATTATGAATCACCTCACAATAAACTTAATCGACTAGCGAAACAAGTTATTATGGAATCACAAACGATGAGACGAAGTTTGTTTGTGATAACTTTTCTATCTTGCCTACCGGAGATATAAAATCTCGAGCCAATTATTTCAATTGCACTTAACACGATAGAAACAACAAGATCAGATCATGCAACTACAAAGATAATAGTTGGGTCTGGCTTCACAATCCCAATGAAGTCTTCAAGTCGTTAACCTACAGGGTCTCGAGAAGAAACCTAAGGTTAAAGGAGAATCGACTCTAGTTATGAAACTAGTAACACATAGGAGGCGTGGGGATTAGGTTTCCCAGTTGCTAGAGTTCTCCTTTATATAGTTTTCAAATCAGGGTTTGCAATCCAAGTTACCTTGGTAACAAAGCATCCAATATTCACCGTTAGATGAAAAACCTAATTTAACCAAGCTGATATCTTTCAACCGTTAGATCGAACTTAGCTTGTTACACACAAATGAAATGTACCCTCATTTAGGTTTATGTAACCGTACCTAAACGTGTACACCAGGTTGGTTCACAAATAGTTAACCGAGGTTAGCCATATGATTACTCTCATATCATCCTTATTCATCTTAACCATAACTAGTTCAAATGACTCAAATGAAACTAGTTAAAGAGTTGTTCAATTGCATCGAAAACACAATCGAAACCAAATCGGTTTGATTCACTTGAATCAATCATGAACATTATAGCTACGGTTTGCAAAGATTGCATTCCTTATGATTTAAATGTTTAAGTTCATGAACTGACCGATTCTACAAAGTAACAGCTTATGTATGCGTACTTAAGCAACCGAATTTTGAGTTTGTTAAGTTTCCAAACTCAACAGAAATTTTCGGTTCGAAAATGAAAAAGCGGGGGTACAACAACCACACCCAATATTTCGCTTAGCAATCTGTATGGACAAACTCCAATATACTTTTTAGAGAATCAACTAGACAGTCAGACTCAATCTAGAGAAAAGTATGTTGAGGAGTTAATATCTCTCTCACTTGATTTGATCTTAACTCAAGCAAATAAGAATTTGCGAGTCTTTATCAAATACAAGGATAATAAACTTGGATGGTACCAAAGACCAATATCCAAGGATCAATCAATTTCCAATCAATAACCAAGGTTTGATTTCACAATTGATCGACACAACACACAACTGTGATATTTCAATTATATAATAAAATATAATGCGGAATAGAAAAAACACAGACACCAGAAATTTTGTTAACGAGGAAACCGCAAATGCAGAAAAACCCCAGGACCTAGTCCAGATTGAACACCACACTGTATTAATCCGCTAAAGACACTAGCCTACTACAAACTAACTTCGGTCTAGACTGTAGTTGAACCCCAATCAATCTCACACTGATTCAAGGTACAATTGCGCTCCTTATGTCTCTGATACCAGTAGGATACTACACACTTGATTCCCTTAGTTGATCTAACCCACAACTAAGAGTTGCTACGACCCAAAGTCGAAGACTTTAACAAACAAATCTGTATCACACAGAAAAGTCTACATAATAGATAAATCTGTCTCCCAGAGAAATACCTACGAGTTTTGTTCTGTCTTTTGATAAATCAAGGTGAACAGGAACCAATTGATAACTCGTACTTATATTCCCGAAGAACAACCTAGTATTATCAATCACCTCACAATAATCTTAATCGACGAGGCGAAAGAAGATATTGTGGAATCACAAACGATGAGAGGAAGATGTTTGTGACTACTTTTCTATCTTGCCTATCGGAGATATAAATCTCAAGCCAATCGTTACGATTGTACTCAAAACATAGAATCAGCTAGATCAGATCACACAACTACGAGAAAGTAGTATCGATCTGGCTTCACAATCCCAATGAAGCCTTTAAGTCGTTAACCTAGTTTTCAAGAAGAAACCTAAGGTTAAAGGAGAATCAACTCTAGATAATACAAATAGTATCACACATGAGGTGTGGGGATTAGGTTTCCCAGTTGCTAGAGTTCTCCCTTATATAGTCTTTCAAATCAGGGTTTGTAATCAATGTTAGCTTGGTAACAAAGCATTCAATATTCACCGTTAGATGAAAACCTGATTAGATTCAAGCTAATATCTTTCAACCGTTAGATCGAAAACTTACCTTGTTACACACAAATGAAATGTACTATTTTGGGTTTATGTAACCGTACCCAAACATGAACATTTATTGGTTCAACAATAGTTAACCAATGGTTAGCCATATGAGCACTTTCATATCAACCATATTCTTCTTCACCATAACTAGTTCAAATGACTCAAATGAACTAGTTAGAGAGTTGTTCACTTGCAAGGAAATCTTATGTAACTATACAAGATACAATCGAAGCAAAAACGATTTAATTCACTCGAATCGGTTCATGAACTATATAGCCACGGTTTTCATTTAGCATTCCTTAGTTAATATAAATAAGTTCACAAACAATCGTCTTTAGATATAACCAGCTTAAGTTCGCAGACTTAGTTCGCGGACTTAAGTTCCCGGAAGGAGTTCTCAAACTCCAGCAGATTTTATCGGGTCGAGAACTTCCGCCAATTCGCGGACTGAGTTCACGGCTCTTGTTCAAGTTTTCTTGATCAAAAAAGTTCGCAAACTTCAGTTCAAGGAAAAAGGACTTATACATATATGTGTTGCCACACAATGCTTATATCCATAATTGGTTATTTAATCTAAAATCTCATTTCAACCATTGAAACATTCTTAGAGGACATTTCCTCAAAGTAAGCAATTTTCAAGGTGATTGAAACATTTCATGACTTTCGTCACTAGGTAAAGATGAACTTGGCCAAAGCAAAAGCTTACCAACACATATTTCGAGAAATAGATAGGCGAGATAAACTCGGCTCGAAATAGCAAATGTGTATAATCAAAGTCTATATAGCAAAACGATTTTTGTCTCAAAATAGGAGATAGAGTAGATAGACTTTTGAGTGATAGATAAGCTCAAGTATCCACATACCTTTTAGTCGATGAAGATCCACCATTTCCTTGAGTATTCCTTCGTCTTGTATGATGATCGTCATGGAGTTCTTGAGCTCAATTACACTATCTATCCTAGTCCAATACTTAGCTATAGTAAACTAGAAATGAAGACTTATAGTTTTGATCACTAACATTGTCAAACATGCTTGAGATAGCAACACATGCGAGTTAGACCGAGCAATGCTCTAACAGAAAACTTCCGCCAGTATGCGTACGGGTACACATACTTATCTTGTCTCCTTCACCAATTTCGTATATACACATATGCATACTCTTGGATCCCGGTTTATGGATTTATACACTAATGTGCGAACACACTATATATGCTTATATCCAAAGATGGTTACATCATCAACTCTTTATTTCAATTATTGAAACATTCTTCTATAATGACAATAGTCGTTTTCACACACTATTAGCATGAAAGCAATTTTCAAGATATTGAAATAATCATTATCGAAACATTCCAAGCCTACATCAAATGATTGTATCACACAAACCATGTACGATGTTACTCGGCAATTTTCTCATGATATAAGATGAACTTGGTCAATGATGAGTGCCAAATATTGTATATATTTATCCCTTTTTGTTGGCATTTAACTCATCTTTTGTGCATTAATTCTACATTTTATCCCATATTCTGTATTTTCATTGTTTTCAAGAATAAATATTTTTATTAATTAATTTTGCATTTTTAGGTAATAAATAAAGTTCGGATGAGTCGCGGAGCGAAAAGAGCAGAAAAGTAGTGAAAAGCCGGGAGAAATTACGCAAGGAAGCCGCGAAGAATGGTGCGCACAACCTCATTTTCTACACACAAAAGCGCCTTCGTTCTCAGCCGTCAGATCAGTTCCCAGAAGCATCCGATGGTCGCTCCTGCATAGAGCATCAAAATCTGAAGTCTCTGACAAGCACCACAGCGCTGAAATTCCAAGCCTTCAGATTAGATGGTAGTTGAATCCAACGGTCGCTCCCTTGCTGTTCATCAACGTTTGATATCTCCGCCTTACACTACAACACCTAACCCCATCTAGAGCCGTTAACTTCGTCGTATAAAAAAATCCAGCGGTCGCTACAAGCTTCACTTCATCTCACCGTCCGATTGATCTTTCATCTCCCTATCCCACGGCGCAGCGTCGCAGATCATCACACTCGATACACTCGCCTCACACCCTAGCGACCGAGCACCTACACCTCAACCAAACGCACCCTTCCCTTCTCCATCGAACCATCTCCTCCATCACCCCCTCTGCAGAACCGCCATGCCCCGTACCACCACCATCATCACCACCTCTCCCTGACGCCCCCAAATCACTCCACTATTTTCTCCCCAAATCACTCTACCTATACCCATCATCACTATCACGTTTTACATCAACTAATCTCCTCAATTTCTCATCTCTGCCGACTGAAACCCTAGGTGAGAAATTGAAGATATAAGTTGATGTTAGAGCAGCAATTAGAGCGGGAGATGACTCAGGAAGAGAAATAGAAGGATGGGTCGACGAGATGGAGCGAGAATTTCATCAACAGTAGGTAATTGGCAAAACCTAATTTTACGGACTTTGGGGAAAATTGGGGGAAAAGCTAATTTTGTGTAATGGGTATAAATTGGTGTTGGGGGAAGTATTAGAAAGAGACTATTTTACCTCTCTGGACTAGCCAGTAGAGAATTGAACAAAATTTTATGAACTGAAAATTTCAGTGCTTGTATGTTTGTATGTTTGTATGTTGCAATTTGCTTATGTGTTGTAGTCATTTGTTTTGCTGCAATTTATGTTTAAATTATCTATGTTAGTGTATGCATGTTGTTACTTCATGGTTAGCATGAGCTAATCATTTTCAGGCCAAGGCTCAGTGAAGCCTTGTGCACTGTCAAGTGTGAATGAACTAGAGAGTTGCTTCCTGTTGCTGTGTTGTGAAGGTGTATTTGAGAGAGGCCAATGCTTATAGAGCCTGTGATTGGCTGTACTGTCAAAAGACAGCCAATGCTAGGGGTAGCCTAGCAAGCAAGTTGGTGTTCTCTCATTTCTAGTTGTATGCTTAGGAAAGAACTTAACCTAGACCATGTTACTTGATTAGGATACAAGGTGGATCATATGCTTTGGCTTGCCCACCACTTCTCTTTTAATCAATCTTAATTTCAGTCACTTTTAATTTCAGTCTTGTATGCTTGTATCACCTGTTACTTTTCTTGCCTTTCATTTTCTTGCATTTTATAACTATTGTGCACTGAAGTCAGTGCACTGAACACAATCCTGCCTCTTGCCCTTGGCTGCCAAGCCTTGGTTGTTTGTTGCTTTTCTTAACTGCTTCTTTATTGCTTTACCCTGCATTTTTGGTTCTTTGCTTATCTTTCCCTGCTTTGGTTCTTAGCCTGCTTCTCTATTGCTTTACCTTGTGTTCTTATTTCTCTGCCTGAAACCTTGGTTGCCTTTAGCTTGCCTGCCATAGTGCATTGCCACTCTTGTTAGCCTAGGAAAACTTCTCATATGCTCCTCTCCCTGTGGACAAACCCCTACTCACTCTTTTATTACAAATATTGACCTTGTATACTTGCAAGTGTTTTGTGTGCATCTCAAAATTCACACCAAGTTTTTGGCGCCGCTGCCGGGGATTAGCCCACATCCAGGACTGCTAAGTTCTGTTAATTCTCTTGTCCTGTTGAATTTTCATGTTTCAGTTAAATGTGCTAGTAGTTAATTCTCTTGCTGTGTTTTGTTAATTTCTTGCTTTGTTCTGTTATATGTTAAATGTTCTGTTAATTTCTTGCTCAGTTAGTATGTTCTGTTAAATGTTCTGTTATAAATATGTTAAATGTTCTGTTATTGTTAGTTCAGTTAGTTGTATCCTGTTTAGATGTTGCTCACTGTTAGTATCAATTCACTTTCATGTTTGTTGTTGCTCCTGTCACTGTCAGTACATGATGGAATGCTAGGCTAGATTTCTTTGAAGCTTTATGCTAATTGTGCAATGGCAAGAAATCAGTGCTCATAGCAAGCTGATTTTCTTGCCATTCTTGTTGTATGCTTAGGTTGTAGTGTTGATTGTGCATTGGGGGAAATTAGTGCTCACTAGTGACAATGAGCAAGCTAATTTTCCTCCCATTCTTTTAGTTTGCCTGTATCTTGCCTTAGTATTGCTTCTTGTCAGTTTCTTTATCAACCCTGCCCTTGGCCTTAGGCCTTGGTTCATCTTGTTTTGTTTTGCTTTTGTTCATTGTTTTGTTGCTGTTTAGTTTTCATTTGCTTTGTTCCTTGTTTTTGCACTGTGTTGTTTTCCTTTGGCTTGTACTGTTACTTGCACTGTTTTCTGTGGCTTAGGCCTTTACTGCTGTTTTCTCCTGCTGTGCACTTGCACTGCTTTGCAACACTGCTTTGCTGCACTTGCATTGCCTCTGCTACACTGCTACATTGCTTTCCCCTGCTGTCTCTCCCTGCAGCTGCTGTGCTTGTGCAGTTTTGCTACAGTCCCTGCTGTCAGTGAAGCCCAAGGCTCACTTCAAACTGAAACCCAATTCAGTCATCTGTAGGCTTAACCAAAGCCCAGTTGTTTAAGACCAAAGCCCAAATTCATTAAGGCCCAATCCAATTCAATTAATTGTGGGCTTAACCCAAAAGCCTGAACTCACTGTAAGGCCTAAGCCAATTTGCACTTCAAAGATAACTGAGCCCAAGCTCAGTTCATTTTAACAAACCCATTAGTACATTAAGCCCAATAGTTCCAAAGGGGTATTCAAAACCCAATAGCAAATTAGGAACCCAATTAGCTAGAAACTTCCAAAACACACCCGATCTCTGTGGATCGACCCGTACTTGCACGAGCTACAACTGACGACCGTGCACTTGCGGTATTACTGTAGGCACCCGTTTTTATTTGCGCTCAATTTCTATACCCTTTCGAGGCCTACCAAGTTTTTGGCGCCGCTGCCGGGGAGCTGGCTGCCATATTTTTGAAGTTTTCATAGCTGTTGTGGCCTTGTTGTGCTTGCATAGTTGTGTGTGTTCATTGCTATGTTGTTCACTTGCTAACTGGTGCTGGAGCTGTGCATTATTTGTTGTTGCTGCAAAGCCTGCTGCTGCTGTTGCTGCTGCTGCTGCTGCTGTTGCTGCTGTGCTGTGCTGTTGCTGTACTGTGCTGTTGCTGCCAAGCCAAAGTCTGCTGCTGCTGTTGCTGCTGTTGCTGCTGGTGAACCAAAGCAACTGCTGCTGCCAAGTGAAGCTGCTGCTGCCAAGCTGTTGCTGTTGCCAAGCTTGCTGCCAACTGAAGCTGCCTAGCTGCTGCTGCTGCTGTTGCTTCTGATCCAACTTGCTGCCAAGCTTGCTGCCAACTGAAGCTGCAAAGCTGCTGCCAGGCCTGCTGCCAACCTCTTCTGCTGGGCTTGTGCAACAATCTCTGAACTGGGCTTGAACCAACTGAGCTGGGCTCAGTAATCTCAACTTCTGCTGGGCTTGCAACTTCTGCTCTTGGGTTTGCAACTTCAGCTGGGCTCCGTTGCTGCTGCTGCTGGGCTCTGCTACACTTGCTGCTGCTGGGCTTGGACGTGAGCTGCTTAGGACGATCATAAAGCCCAACTGGGCCTTGCAACTAAAAGGGGACTAAAAGCCTATTTTTGGGCTTCCCTCCAAAAAACAAGTAAGCCTAACCCATGAGTTAACCCACTTGGGCCTCATTTAAATTCAAATTTGGGCTTGTAATAATTTATTTAATTATTTATTTTGGGATTGTAATAATTTTTATTTTTCTTTTTTTTTTATATTTGGGATTGTAATAATTTTTTTTGTTTTTCTTTATTTTTCTTTTTTCTTTTATGGGTTTGTTTTAATTATTATTATTGTTTTTATTTTCTTTTATGAGTTGTGATAATTTATGCTAGGTTTAGTTCAAATTTTTTTTTCCAAAGCCCAAAATTTGTAAACCAAAAAAACAAAATCCCTTCTTTAAACCAAAACCCATTCAAAAACCAAATCTTCATAACCCTTGGGCCAAATTGTTTCCGATTGCTCTGTCTGACCAACATGTTAGTTAAGGTACCTACTAGGACATGATTGTGACCTACAGAGACCAGACAAACAGACTTGTTAGAATTAACCCAGACGAACCTATCGAAATTCTAAGTTCTGAGGGAGACAGTCCAGATCAACCAGAAACAATGGGAGAACCACGTACCCTCAAGGATTATATGTACCCAACTAGAGCCAGTCAACCGTCCTGTATTTTGCTGCCCGAGGCTAATGGCCATTATGAGCTGAAATCTAGCACAATACAGATGCTTCCTATTTTTAGAGGTGTTGAGAATGAAAACCCTTACCACCACGTGAGAGAATTCGAGGAAATTTGTGGAACTCTGCGTTTCACTCAAATGACCGACGAAACCCTGAAGTTAAGGCTTTTTCCTTTCTCCCTGAAAGATAAGGCAAAGGCCTGGCTCTATGCTTTACAGCCTCAATCCATCATGACATGGGATGACCTCATAAAGGAGTTTTTCAAAAAGTTTTTCCCGAACCACAAGACTGCGACAATTCGTCAAAGTCTGAATAGCTTTGTGCAATTAGAAGGTGAGACCTTAGCTAGATACCTGGAGAGATTCAATGAATTATTGCTCCAATGTCCCCATCATGGTTTTGAAAAATGGAGACTTGTGCAAATTTTGTATGAAGGTCTAGATGTGTCCACCCGAACAACGGTTGAGTCGATGTGTAATGGTCTATTCGTAGATAAAACTGCTGACGCGTCTTGGGACTTCTTGATTGAAGTAGCTGAAAAGACGCAACAGTGGGAATCCATCCGTGAAACCAGAAAGACTACATCCGAAGCAAAGGCTTTTAGGATTGAAGCGGATTTTGAGGGTAGAGCAAACATGGCATCAATAGTTAGGAGATTAGAAGAGTTAGAACTACATAAAAATTCAAAACCTTCCACCACTACTCTCCGAGAACATGTCGCTTCATCTGTTTGTGCTGCTTGTAACGACCCCAACCATCAATTCCAAAATTGTCCAGATTTGCTTGCAATCCAGGAGTCTAGGCTTGAACAGGCACATGCCATGTTTCAGAAACCAGAGCATAACCCTTATTCACAGACCTACAATCCAGGATGGAGAAACCACCCTAACTTTTCATGGTCAAAAGGACCCACTCAAGGAGGACCATCTCAACCCAATCAGAGCTATCAACCCAATCAGAGCTATCAAAACAATCAGATATCAGAACAATCAAGGTTATCAACACCCGAGAAACCCTCAGCAACAATCAACTCTCAACAATCATATCCTCAGCACAATACAGACAAGAGATTATCCACCTTAGAGGAAATGTTCCAGAGTTTGATGCAAAGTCAGAAAAATCTAGATCAAAAGATGGATCAAATATGTGAGAGAGAAAAGGGTAAACTTCCGAGCCAACCCCAACAAAATCCAAAGAGGATATTTCAAACAGGCACAACATCCTGCACTGAAACCTCACCTGATCAAATCCATGCCATTACCACCCTCCGAAGTGGTAAAGTCATCGAGAACAACGTAGGCGAACCTAATGAGTCTGATACAAATTCCACGTTGTCTCCACAACCCCAGAAAACCAAAGAATCTGAGCAAGTTGGAAAATCTGACAATTCTACTGCTGTGAATGTCCCTTTGCCAACTCATCTTCCTGTTGCTCCATTTCCTCAAGATTGATCTATCAACAGAAATACCCATTACAATGAGATGTTAGATCTGTTCAAGAGAGTCAACATCAACATTCCTTTTCTTGAAGCAATCAAGCAAATCCCTGCTTATGCCAAATTCCTCAAAGACTTGTGCACTCAAAAGCGCAAGCTCAATGTGCAAAAACGTGCTTTCTTAGCTGAGCAGGTGAGTTCCATCATTCTGAACAAACTCCACCCAAGTTTAGGGATCCAGGATGTCCAACAATTTCTTGCACTATAGGAGAACACACGGTCAATAAAGCGTTATTAGACCTAGGTGCAAGTGTTAACCTACTGCCATATTCTGTTTATGAGCAGTTAGGTCTTGGGGAGTTGAAACCAACATCTATCACTCTACAACTGGCAGACCGATCTGTCAAGATTCCTCGTGGAGTGGTGGAAGATGTTTTGATCAAGGTTGACAAATTCTATTTTCCCGTAGACTTCATTGTCTTAGACACTCAACCTGTACAAAACCCAGACTGTCACATTCCTGTCATCTTAGGACGTCCTTTCTTGGCTACGTCCAACGCGATCATCAACTGTCGGAATGGAGTGTTAAAACTGTCTTTTGGTAACATGACGGTAGAATTGAATGTGTTCGATATTAGTCAACAACCTGTGAATCTTGATGATGATGATGTACATGAAGTTAATATGATTGAAGGATTAATGCAAGATTCGTTGACTAACATTCTATCCGTTGACCCCTTTCAAGCATGTATGGAGAACTTTAACCCTGATTTCTATGATGATGCATACTGTAGTGACGTCCTATCTCTGCTCGAATCTGTACCTCAAATGGACGTCACTGAAAGGAAATATGAAGTGGAACAACCCCTATTCTCTGATTCCAAGCTTATTCCATCCATTGTTGAGCCACCCAAGCTTGAATTGAAACCATTGCCTAGTACGTTGAAGTACGCATTCCTAGGTTCTTCTGATACTTTACCTGTCATTATTTCATCATGTTTAGACACGGAACAGGAAAGTAAGCTTTTAGAAGTACTTAAGGAACACAAAGAGGCCTTAGGATGGACCATCTCAGATCTCAAAGGAATTAGTCCCACCATTTGCATGCACCACATTAACCTTGAAGAGAATGCCAAACCATCGAGGGAAATGCAAAGGAGACTTAATCCTAACATGAGAGATGTAGTCAAAGGAGAGATCCTGAAACTACTTGATGCGGGTATCATATACCCAATTCCCGATAGCAAATGGGTTAGTCCCATTCAAGTTGTGCCTAAGAAGTCAGGCATTACTGTTGTTCAGAACGACAAGAATGAATTAGTCCCTACTCGTACAATCACAGGATGGCGAGTATGCATCGACTACAGGAAGTTGAACACAGTAACAAGGAAGGATCACTTCCCGCTCCCTTTCATTGACCAAATGCTAGAACGTGTGTCTGGACACAGTCACTACTGTTTTCTAGATGGCTTTTCCGGTTATAACCCCATTTTGATTGTGGAGATTTTTGATGTTTGGGGGATAGACTTCATGGGTCCATTTCCCATGTCTGACAGCAAGTTGTACATCCTAGTCGCAGTTGATTACGTTTCTAAGTGGGTAGAAGCCATAGCAACCAGAACAAATGACCACAAGGTGGTACTTTCATTTCTAAAGAGAACATATTTTCACGTTTTGGTACCCCTAGAGCTATCATCAGTGACGGCGGTTCACATTTTCGTAACAAGTACTTTGAGTCTTTAGTACGCAAGTATGGCATAACTCACAAGGTTGCTACTCCGTACCACCCTCAGACTAGTGGACAAGTGGAAGTGTCTAATAGGGAAATTAAGCACATTCTGGAGAAGACGGTCAACCCGTCCAGGAAAGATTGGTCATTGAGATTGAATGATGCTTTATGGGCCTATAGAACAGCTTATAAGACACCAATTGGCATGTCCCCCTATCGTCTAGTGTATGGAAAGCCGTGCCATCTACCTGTGGAATTAGAACATCGTGCCTACTGGGCAATCAAAGAGCTGAACTTCTCTCTGGACGAAGCTGGAATTCAAAGGAAACTTCAACTCAACGAGTTGGAAGAATTGAGAAATGAGGCTTATGACAGTGCCAAGCTGTACAAGCAGAAGATGAAGATATTTCATGACAAGCGTATTCTGCGCAAATCCTTCACTCCTGGTCAGAAAGTCTTGCTGTATGACTCCCGATTACATCTTTTTCCAGGAAAACTGCGTTCCAGATGGAAGGGTCCGTACCTAGTACGCACAGTTTTTCCTCATGGAGCTGTAGAGCTGGAGGATGTCTCCAACAAGAACGTTTTCAAAGTCAACGGGCAGAGATTAAAGCCATTCCTTGAGCCATTTCCACCCGACATTGAAACAACCGACCTGGAGGACCCAGTCTATGTGGACTAAACTGGTCCACTCTTTCCCTAAATAACCAAACAGTTTTCCAAATGTTTCCCTAAAAACCAAAATTTTCTTTTTCCCAACAAAACCAAATTTTTTCCAAAAAGTCCAATCCCATTAAAAACCAAATTTTCTTGTAGATAATGTGTTAGTTAAATTTCCTTTTGTATATTGTGCTCATCCATTGTGACTGCTAATATGATGGATTTTTGCCTTGAATAACGGAGTTTTAATCGAGCTCACCGTACAATCGGGTATTCTCTCTCCTTTTACTCTACTCAGCATGTTCCTCTTCATATATTGTTTTATAATTCTTTCCATATTTTGAAACATTGAGGACAATGTTTAGTTTAGGTTTGGGGGTATAGAGTAGATACCATGATAATTTGCATAATTGAAAACGAACTCCTTCTCTTTTTGAAAAAATTGAAAAATTCCAAAAAAAATTGAAAAATCAAAATTCAAAAAAAAAAAAAAATGAAAAAAAATCATAAAAATGGAGCTCATTTACCTTGAAATGTTGACTCTTGTGCAAATATGTATTTTATTAGGAGTCTTAGTCTAGATATTTAGGCACCCTGATTCTAGCACAATTCACATAGTGATAAGAAATTTGCACGCGCACGATCTACCAATACATGTATGGCCTCGATCTTCAAGGTGTTGATAGGAAGTTACGATTGCCAATCACTTTAGAATACTGAACGAAACTGACTAGCTTGTTCTTTGGTTGGTTGGGATAGAAGGTGGAGGTTACATTAAGAAAGACAACCATCGAATTTAACTGGGTGCATCAAAAAGGGCTACCTCTTGCAAAGTGTCATGTAATCTTTTGTTTCCTTTTGTATTGTATCAAAAGTGTTTCCTTTGTTAAAAAAAAAAAAAAAAAAAAAAAAAAAAAAAAAAAAACGATGTAATATTCAAAAAAAAAAAAAAAAAAAATATCAGAAAAATACAAAAAAATCAAGTATTTATCAATTCCATCTCTTGTTCCAAAAATAAAAAGAGATAGTCAATGTAAATAAGAGTCATGTAAATAGTCATTTTGTGTTTTTGTAATAAGCAAGGAGGGTGTATGCCATTGATGTACAACGCGAGTAATGTGTGAAATACCTCCAACTCATTCACAATTCTCGTAAAGTCCGGACAGCTAGCTAGATTTCGACCTCAGTTCTTAGCCTGAGAAACTATCTCTTGGTGATTAGTAGTCATGACTTCAGATCTTTCTTTACACATGTGTAGATACACTTTACACTCTTATCACATGTCCTTATTTGTTATCAGTGCTAGGATTGTGCCTTCGATAGCTAGATTGACATCTCCATTTTGCTGTGAGCTTAACTGTTTTGCACATGTCACGTTTGATGGAATATGAGCTTATATTTTGACCTAGTTTGTAGGTACTCTGGTAAACCTTCACGAGACTTCAACTCGTCCACTAGGGACACTTAGTGGTTTAAAAGGCTTAGTGCATACGCTAAATGCATTCGAGAGACCAGCGACAGTGGTATAGTTAGGATTTCCTTAGTTTTGTTTTACTTGAGGACAAGTAAAATTCAGGTTTGGGGGTATTTGATGAGTGCCAAATATTGTATATATTTATCCCTTTTTGTTGGCATTTAACTCATCTTTTATGCATTAATTCTACATTTTATCCCATATTCTGTATTTTCATTGTTTTCAAGAATAAATATTTTTATTAATTAATTTTGCATTTTTAGGTAATAAATAAAGTTCGGATGAGTCGCGGAGCGAAAAGAGCAGAAAAGTAGTGAAAAGCCGGGAGAAATTACGCAAGGAAGCCGCGAAGAATGGTGCGCACAACCTCATTTTCTACACACAAAAGCGCCTCCGTTCTCAGCCGTCAGATCAGTTCCAGAAGCATCCGATGGTCGCTCCTTCATAGAGCATCAAAATCTGAAGTCTCTGCCAAGCACCACAGCGCTGAAATTCCAAGCCTTCAGATTAGATGGTAGTTGAATCCAACGGTCGCTCCCTTGCTGTTCATCAACGTTTGATATCTCCGCCTTACACTACAACACCTAACCCCATCTAGAGCCGTTAACTTCGTCGTATAAAAAAATCCAGCGGTCGCTACAAGCTTCACTTCATCTCACCGTCCGATTGATCTTTCATCTCCCTATCCCACGGCGCAGCGTCGCAGATCATCACACTCGATACACTCGCCTCACACCCTAGCGACCGAGCACCTACACCTCAACCAAACGCACCCTTCCCTTCTCCATCGAACCATCTCCTCCATCACCCCCTCTGCAGAACCGCCATGCCCCGTACCACCACCATCATCACCACCTCTCCCTGACGCCCCCAAATCACTCCACTATTTTCTCCCCAAATCACTCTACCTATACCCATCATCACTATCACGTTTTACATCAACTAATCTCCTCAATTTCTCATCTCTGCCGACTGAAACCCTAGGTGAGAAATTGAAGATATAAGTTGATGTTAGAGCAGCAATTGGAGCGGGAGATGACTCAGGAAGAGAAATAGAAGGATGGGTCGACGAGATGGAGCGAGAATTTCATCAACAGTAGGTAATTGGCAAAACCTAATTTTACGGACTTTGGGGAAAATTGGGGGAAAAGCTAATTTTGTGTAATGGGTATAAATTGGTGTTGGGGGAAGTATTAGAAAGAGACTATTTTACCTCTCTGGACTAGCCAGTAGAGAATTGAACAAAATTTTATGAACTGAAAATTTCAGTGCTTGTATGTTTGTATGTTTGTATGTTGCAATTTGCTTATGTGTTGTAGTCATTTGTTTTGCTGCAATTTATGTTTAAATTATCTATGTTAGTGTATGCATGTTGTTACTTCATGGTTAGCATGAGCTAATCATTTTCAGGCCAAGGCTCAGTGAAGCCTTGTGCACTGTCAAGTGTGAATGAACTAGAGAGTTGCTTCCTGTTGCTGTGTTGTGAAGGTGTATTTGAGAGAGGCCAATGCTTATAGAGCCTGTGATTGGCTGTACTGTCAAAAGACAGCCAATGCTAGGGGTAGCCTAGCAAGCAAGTTGGTGTTCTCTCATTTCTAGTTGTATGCTTAGGAAAGAACTTAACCTAGACCATGTTACTTGATTAGGATACAAGGTGGATCATATGCTTTGGCTTGCCCACCACTTCTCTTTTAATCAATCTTAATTTCAGTCACTTTTAATTTCAGTCTTGTATGCTTGTATCACCTGTTACTTTTCTTGCCTTTCATTTTCTTGCATTTTATAACTATTGTGCACTGAAGTCAGTGCACTGAACACAATCCTGCCTCTTGCCCTTGGCTGCCAAGCCTTGGTTGTTTGTTGCTTTTCTTAACTGCTTCTTTATTGCTTTACCCTTCATTTTTGGTTCTTTGCTTATCTTTCCCTGCTTTGGTTCTTAGCCTGCTTCTCTATTGCTTTACCTTGTGTTCTTATTTCTCTGCCTGAAACCTTGGTTGCCTTTAGCTTGCCTGCCATAGTGCATTGCCACTCTTGTTAGCCTAGGAAAACTTCTCATATGCTCCTCTCCCTGTGGACAAACCCCTACTCACTCTTTTATTACAAATATTGACCTTGTATACTTGCAAGTGTTTTGTGTGCATCTCAAAATTCACACCAGTCAAAGCGAAAGATTACCAATATATATTTCGAGACATATGTAAGCGAGACATACTCAGCTCGAAATCTCAAATGTGTATAGAGAAAACTATATCGTAACACGACTTATGTATCAATATAGGAGATAGTAGAAATATACTTTCCAAGTGATAGATGAGTTCAAGTCTCCGTATACCTTTTGTCGAAGAAGTTCCACAAGCTCCCCTTAGTAGTTCTTCATCTTCAAGAGATGAACGCCGAGAGATCTAAGCTCAACTACACTATCCATATCCTAGTTCGAGACATCTATAAAATAGGCTAGAAATCAAGACCTATAGTTTTGATCAGTAACATTGACAAACATGCTTGAGATAGCAACGCATGCGAGTTCGAACGAGAAATGCTCTAACAAGATCTATAACGGCTCTCCATCATGAATTGATTTCAAGTGAAAACATAACATACTTTGATAAGCATACCCTAATAAATCATTACAATCGATACAAGTTAGAGGCAAACATGGGGACTCTTTTCTGCATACCGCATAAAATAGGAAGATCAGAAGATGCAGAGTACTCTACCGGTTTAGTATCGTGATCACGGAGTTTAAACATACGACATCAAATCTTAAAATTTTTGACAACCTGATTCATGGGAGATGATGGTGGTGCTGTTGAGATAGTGCTGAAATATTGTGGTCAATACGTATATTTAGTAGGGGTATATTTGTCCGGGTTAGAAAAAAAATACTGAATCGATGTAGGTAACGAGTCAACTACGATTCTCGCACTCCTCAAATCCATTTTTGCTCTCCCTTTAACAAAAATCTATTAAAATGCCATCATCAATTATGTTTTATTAAGCCATTCTCCATAGGTTATTCACGTAACTAAACCACCTGAAAAAGTAAAGAAAATACTTCTTTTTTGATGGAATGATGGGCTTAAAAAAAACCCTAGAATTATTTATTAAAATACCTCATTCAAATTGAGGTTTGGATTGTTACATAGAAGAGATGGTAGAATGACACACCCTTCTATTACATCATTATACATTGTACATTGACAAACCCAATTTAATTACAATGTGATTTCTTTGATCTACATGAAACTGAAAAACATGGAAGAACCTAACTGAATCCTTGAATCTCCAAGGAAACTTTTGATCATTCCCCAAAATGGCTTGCTCAATATTATCTGCATCTCCTTCCATTATCACATCATTGAGATTTAGATCTTTAATTAATTGAGTTTTCCATTTTACCTTAACCATCAAAGATGTTGTATCAAAATCAATAATCCGGCATCCCAAAATTCTTCCAGTATTAACCTGAATAACCTTCCACATAAATAATTGAATCTTTTATAAGAAGCCCGAGATTCTCCAAAATGTCTTCCAAAGAAAATCATTGTTATTCAAAGTTGCCCGAAAGTAATTTACTGAGAGAT
The DNA here is from genome assembly GCF_003573695.1 of Papaver somniferum. Classification (NCBI taxonomy): domain Eukaryota; kingdom Viridiplantae; phylum Streptophyta; class Magnoliopsida; order Ranunculales; family Papaveraceae; genus Papaver; species Papaver somniferum. Next base: position 95,442,061 of record NC_039367.1, read on the forward strand.
TTCCAAAACATAATTTTGTCCAACATGAGATTGTTAAGACAATAATTGGTGAAACAATCTGATTCACCAAATCCATGTCTTTGATTCCATCGTCATGTTCCATCAGAACTGCCGGAAGGCTATGATAAATCGATATAACAACGTAATAAAAAACCAAATGGCTTGAAGTAGCCATGGATGATATCCATTCAAATCAATAAGGAACCAAAAATCTAAAACCTAATATGATATCTCAGATAATCCAAGTAAAAAAAATACTGAATCAAGTAAATAAACCCAATTAATGAACGCCACAAGACGATTTCACCTTAGTTATTTATGAGAATCGAAAAAACGAAAATCAGGTAAATATCAAGTTTCGGCAAATTACGGTCATCATCACGATCCTCATATTTTTATGTAATAGGTTGAGACATCACCAGTTTTAACGAGGACGGATGTTTGGTGCAATTATTTTATTTGCCAAAATAAACACAAAATTGGTTAAATAACCCATTTTTTGTTTTTTCTGGCCGTAAAAGACTTCTAAAAGAAGATACTGGTTAAATACCCAGAAAAATTAAATATAATTTTCTAATATCCTAAATGGATGTTTGACCCAACTTTTTTACCTAAATTTTTAAACAACACACATAATACCCGGGCTTTTTTGTGTGCATCAATTGTTAGTGTTACACCTACATTATTGCGTGAACAATAGAAACCAAATAAAAGCGTAGACTGACATTAGCATTTTTGTTGATGAAACAAAATTACCAAAAAGCAAATGCACTAAAAAAATAAATATTTATATAAGACTATTGCTTGGCCTGTCTTTGACCGTGTTGCAGATTCAAAAGGAAATTTTGGTGATATTCCATTTCTTGTTGAATCTGAGACCGCATATGGTTTCGTCATTTACTGACCATTGATTCAAAGACTTGTTCCCGACAAGGAAGCATCTACATCAACGAAATTGTTCATACCAGATGAGACAACAGTAAATGAGTCCGAAGTATTGAAATTCCCATTATCTTTAGCACTATGTTTCCCTCCTCCCACAGTAGAAAGGCCAGAACTGGGAGCTTTGGCAATATGTTGAGGGTTAGGAGTACGAGTTGTGCTTCTTGATAACAAGGCCCCTAAAGCAGATGCGTACAAATCAGATGCTACGGAAGAATCATTACTTCACGTCCAACAACAACAATAACTTCTACACAAGATATACCACAAATTTATTACTCGAAAGCAGCACCATCCATCTCAAAAATTCATACGACAAGGAGTTGCAATCTAAACAATCTACATCATCACAATTATCTCGAGGAGTTAGTTGAGAAGCAATTCTAATCATTCATTTATACATTACATACAATTAAACTAGTACAATGTTATTAATCTTCTCATGTAGTTCCCTTAAGAAGTTGTATCGACGCACTTTGTTCACTTACATGATGTACCCAGTTTCATTGTCCATACTGTGACAAAAATCCAGGTATATCTCAGTTTGAAAGTAGATGAAACTGATTTCATCCTGCATATTCCGATGAACAGTCTACAACTAGATAAAATTGGTTTCCTCCTGCATATTTTGACGAAAATACAATTATATTACGGTCTACAACTATATGAAATTGGTTTCATCCAGAGTATCTTGACAAAATTAAGGTATATCAATATGTAAGTTATATGAAACTGGTTTCATCCTGCATATTTTGACGAAAATACAGTTATACCAAAGTCTAAAAATAGATGAAATTGGTTTCTAACTGTGTATTCTGACGAAAATTAATGTATATCAATGTATAAACTATATGCAACCATCCTGCATATTTTGACAAAAAATCAATTATATTATAGTCTACAACTAGATGAAATTGGTTTCACCCTGCGTATTCTGATTAGAATTAAGGTATATCAATGTGTAAACTAGGTGAAACTGATTTCATCCTTCCCACCAAATACAACCCAAAAAACTCAATTTCATCCATGTTTAAACTTTGATGAAATCAATTTCAACTCAATCCAAAACAGGATAAAACCAGTTTCATACAAACCAAATTCAATCAATTTCAAACTAGATTTTACATAAGATTAACCTAGATGAAACTAGTTACATACAAACAAAATTTTAAACCGGATTTTGCAAAATTTAAACCAATATGAAACTAATTTAATCCAAACCAATTTTAATCATGTTTTAAGATAGATTTACGCAGGTCAATCCAAGTCGTTCAAAAAATAGAATAAAAAACAAAATTGGGGTTAGGAGACTTATGTGTTCAAGGATTATCAAGAACTAATCCATATTTTCGAGTTCCCATTTTGTGAATTGGCGGATTTAAAACCTAATTTAGCTTTTTTTGAACTTATGAGATGATTATAAAATTGGGAAACTCTAATGAAATCAGGGCATTCAAATTTGATGGTGGAGGAAGATGGTGGTGTTGGTTATAGTTGTTGTAGATGATGATGGTGGTGGTTTTAGTTATTGTGGGTGATGGTGGTGGTGGTTGTAATTGTTGTTGATGGGGATGGTGGTTGTGATTATAGTTGACAATGGTGGTGGTGGTGGTGGTGATTTTAGTTAATGGTGTGTAGAAAGAGAACATCGAGATGGTGGAGAACAGAAGATCTCGACGATTGTAGTGGTGGTGTTAATGAGTTTTGGAGATGGTGGAGAAAAGTAAAGATAATATCGATGGTTCTTTGTGAAGTGTGGAAGAAATAGGAACCAAGGTATAATGGTCATTTTCAAGTTAAGCTATTTCCCATCCATTTGACTTAGACAAAATTTTACTCGTCCATACTAACCTGGTCTTGAATGTTTCTGGGCAAATGGCCCATTTTCCGTAAAATAAAATACATCTTCGAGAATTACTAATTCATCTCCCTTCCAATCAGCTTGATCAATATAATCAACCTTATAGATATTCATTTTAATTTTGGTTTTTGACCTTTTTTACTATCTTGAGTTTAAGCTAAATTATTATATAGATGAGATGCAATGAAGACGGAGGCAAAAAACATGAGTGAAGAAAATAATCGTGTCATGTTGTATTAACTTTTTCCATATAAGTTTTTAGTTTGTGTGTTCAAATAAAAACGAAAGACAATGATTTTCTGGGTCAGGTGTCCAAGGGATGGATGATGTCTCACTCGCATCAAATTCGCCAAAATAGACGGCTTAGGCAAGGTTTGGTAATGTTTTTTTTTCTTTCAAAAAACACTTTCTCTATGGTAATAAATTTTGATATTGGCGTTTCGTAAAAAAATTATAAAGTGTTTTTTTATCCCAAATTAAGGAGCTTTTTAAAGCTACAAAAGTATAAGCTTTGGTCTCACCTAATTTTAATGTTTGATTTATCTTTTCTATCCCTATTTTATTTTATAAAGGATATAAATTACACTTAAATTTAACATTCAATTTTTTATTTCCTATATTTTATTCCTTAAAGACTATTATTTTTCTTTTTCAAACTATTTTATATACCATTTTATCAAACTTTTATTTTTATTTATTTAACTCAAATTTGTCCTGTGTTTATTAATTGTTATATATGTTCATTTAATTTCAAAAACTGTAGTAGTTGAATTACTCAAATTAAAGTAAATGGAATTCTAAGGACTAATTTTGAATCACCTGTATTAGACTAGAGAATGAGTATTAATTCGCAACGAAAAGGTGGTCTCAAAGGATTTAACCATGCATCTATGATTCTCAGGATCGTCTTTTAGGTAGGACGGGATGGACGTCAATCATCCTAAGCCCAAGAAATTTATTCCTTCGGTACTAATATTTTTATTTATTCTTAGGCTTTTATTACTACACTATAACAAAAACATCCATGGATAATCCAATTTATTGTTGCTTGTGATCTTTTCACATATGATCTAAAGGGTAGTCTATAGATCATAATTTTTATACATCTTATCAGAAGCAAGATGGAAAAAGGCTCACCTCCGCACAAATTCTATGAACAATGGAGATGATCTCAATAGAATCACTTAAGATTCAAAACTTAGAAGAATTGAGTTGGTACCTAAGCCAATTCAAAAGAAAGAAATAAAGTTAGGATCAACTGGTCTCAAGCATCGCAAATTGTATCAGAATTTTGAAACCCCAACAGATTGCACTATGATTAGCTCGTATCTTGTGCTAAAAATAATACCATACAATATATCATTAGCCATATCAGTTTCTTTGGCTGTTGGTCTGAAGTTGTCTGTCATACTGTCGCTGACACAAGTTACTGCTGCATACTTACTAGTCATGTTACACTTTATAAACGACTTCCTCTTGAAATTTGAACACCTACAGAAACCATAAATGATATAATTAGGATAGTAATATAGAATGAATATGTCGTTAACAAGACCATATAAGGTGAACAATTTGAACACCTACAAAAACCATAAATGATATAATTAGGATAGTAATATAGAATGAATATGTCGTTAACAAGACCATATAAGGTGAACAGAAAATCCATTCCCTCAAGCCATGTATAAGATATAACTTTCACGTAAGCTTAGGATATGTTATACCCTAATTATTAGGATAACATTTTATACCCTTCAGTTAGGACCCTCACCTTATATGGAGGAAGTTTATTCCTAGTTACCTGCGAGAAAGAATAGTGTCATAAACTTCTTGTAGGATCTCACTGAAATGCGTAAAACACTGAAAGTAATTTCCAGAAAGAAGTATTATATGTGTACCCTTGAAACTTAATATTAAAACTACCAATAAAGTATGAAAGAAATTTTTAAATAAATAAATATCCATAAAAATGCTTCCCACACTATTTTTATAGGCACGTTCACTATCAAATCCGAGTGATACTGAATTACTAATACCCATTAATATTGTATCCCGAACATTTATTAACAATGTAATACTCGTTACCTAAAAGATGCTCCTGCACCTAAGTATTTTTACATTAATTGATATAACAGTGCAAGCACTCATATTCTTGCCTATCATCATGAAAACACGTTAATCTACTTATCATGATTCATACCATAAAATACCTAAACTGATAAAAATTTTCAGTTCATACATTCAAGCTACAAAATCGGGTTGAAAATTCGTTAATCTATTAAAAATGTGTTCAACTTATAAAGACCTAATTAAACCTTAGAAGCTCCATTTATAACCCTAATTCAATCAATAACAATAAAGAATAGATCAAATATTCGTATAGGATTGTTAACTTGATCGATCTCAAATTACTTAAAATCATCATCATCTTCAAACAAATCCACCTTTTCATCTTCAAACATCACTTGAGGTTCAGTCGTCGTCATCTTGAACGTATTATTAACCTGAAATCAAGATTCACATAAACCCCTAAAAAATACATAGATCTCAACATAAGAGAAACAAACTATGCAATATATTTCTGTCTGACTGTACTTGCAAAATGGAAAAGAGGCCCTACCAACAGTTTTCCTCCACCGCAGTCTTTTTCTATCGTTCCGTAAACTCTTTCTAGTTTGCATTCAGGAAAGAAAAAAAGGTAGAGAAGATTAGACACAGATATATAAGGTAGAAAAAGAAAAAGCAGAAGAAAGGAAAAAGAAAAGAATGGTATTCCAATACTGTGGACTTACCAGGTGGTAAATAAGAGAATATACAAAATGATAGGTGTGGTAAGTTTGAAAAGTGCTGCTCCAGGTGAACTGCTTACACGTCGTTACCCTGTGACTGATTCCTTACTCGAAGTCGATAAATCAACAATGTATATATACGGAAAACTAATATGAAACACTAAGAAAAAACTCTTACCTCACTGTTTTCGAACAGAAAGATTCAACCTAAGATCTATAATACAACCAGAAGAGAAACTAAAAGCTTAGATATTGATCGCATTTATTGATGGGAGAAAGTGAATCATAAAATTGAAGCATATCAGAATTCAAAATAACTAAAATCCTAGATACCGATTGCATATATCGGTGGAAAAATTAAATCACGAAATTGAAGCAGACTGAAATTCAAAATTTAAGACAAAAATTTTGTGGTTTGGGTCTAGGGCTCAGATTGTGTTGAGAGAGAAAGGGAGAGAGATGTGAGGAGAAAGAAATATGAATAAGAAATGAGCAAAAAAATTTATTTAATAATATTTATTTTGACTGTTAGTTTCTCTGTCCTAGTTTAAGATTTATTTTGACTTTTTTTTCTCCGTATTTCTTTGTTTGACCGCTATTTATTATAGTCAGTGGTCTAACGGTAGATGCTAAGGTCATATTTTTTATACTAATGAATGATCTATCAACATCTAGTTACCGAATAAGATGACACCAACTCGTATGATTTGTGATCTTATGTAAAAGGCCTCTCGTAGACCATAAAATTTCATAAATAGTGATTTTTATAGTGTGATCTATAGCATTTTTTTTTGTAGTGCTACTACAAATATTGGTTTTATATTTTCTTATTACCAATAAACATCTTGTACGGTTAACATAAGAAACATCTTACAGAGTATAAGTCTCATGTGTTACTTTTATGTTTACAAATATTAAATATATATGATTTATTGGTATGATACTTTTTATAATTCAAAATGTTTTTTTTTCTTGCTCAATCATTTCAGAATGTAAAAAACTATATATATCTTGTAATTGTATTTAAATAATGTTTTTTCTTTCTTTTTCTTGTTAGTTTTTTACTTGGAAACATGATTTAATTTTTATTGTTATAAATATATTTAAAAAATTGTTGATTTTTTCTTGCTTTTTTTAATATATATATATATAGACACAAAGACATAATGCTGAAAATCTACCTCAAATTTCTTCCTTTACCTTCTTTAGCTACCGATTCTTTCTTCCTCCACCTTCTTAACAATTGATTTTAATTTCTTACCTTCTTCACTAGTGTACTGATTTTACTTTATCATGTTTTCCTTTCTTTCAAATACTTAAGTACCTTTGGCAACGCTCTTTTTCCAACAACAAATTGGTTGGAAAAGAAATTCAGTTATACTATCACAATTGATTGAAAATATTTACGTTTATGTCAATGTACTGATAAAAAGGGATAAAAGTGTGCAACATACTGAAAATGCGAACCCTCGATCTATTAGTAATGTTAATGACTAACTTGGTGAAAATGCAAGTGCAAGAAATTTCTTTAGGAGTATTATCATGGGTCTCATAGTAAAGCTAATGAAGGTCCAAGAGCATCGCGATATGGAAGAGAAATCTAAGATTTGGAAGCTAACTAAAATCAACGAGCCATTTCAATGTCGTTCCTTTTGCCTTACATATGATAGTTTTCCTGTTTTAAGTTTGGTACTTTGGTATCTTGTTGATCGTCAAAGATCACCATTGACCTACTAAATTCAATAGTTCTTGACAGTCAACTTTGTCTAAGATGACCAAATCAAAGCTGAATATTAGCCTGAATATAAACTCAAAAAAAAAATTGAATTAAAAATGATTCTATAGAGGATAACTTTTTGCTTGATCGAAGTGTTATAATTTTGTAGATTGAAATGCCAAAGAAAAGCTAAACTATATTTAGCTAATTATATCTAAGTCATTTTTGGAGAAATTCATATTGAGAAAAGACTCTTTACATATGAAGCATTTGAATAACAAAAACTCTACTCCCCCTAAAGGTGAGATGGGAATATATTCAATCCGAACATAAATGTCATTCAATTCAGTACAACGTAATACTACATAACATGATATGTTTCCCCACCTTAATTAATGCTTCATCTCTTTTATTTTTGGATATATACTTTACAACGCATATATCATTTTTCAAGTGATTGTAAATCACCCTATACTCAATATATTTCTCCCCCTTTTTGTCATAAAAATAACAAAAGTACAAAAAATACAACATTTATTTTGAAAGGAATTCTCAAGTTCAGATGAACTCGATACAACCTATAAGAGTCTAAGCAAATCGAAGGTCTAATATACCATTTTTGATAAGCAAAACTAAGTCCGAAAGCACAAAAAGTCTAATTTAATCTAGCAGCTAACATATATTTTTTTCTTTTTTTGATCGGTAAATAAGTAAGTACATCATACAAACTCCCAAACACGTTCTTCTCATAGTAAGAAACCCTAAAGGTAATGCAAATTATTACAAAGCCACATAAATGCACCTCACAATTATTTTGTGAGAGCCCATAAATACCTCATGTCTAAATATTGGAACAATGAAAACCCCTTGTCCCACTAAAGAGTTGAATCCCAAATAGTGAAAAAAAGCCTTCTCTTAAAGAAGCCAAAATTTTGCTGAACCCTAATGAACAACCCGAGCCCAAAAAAAGTATCAACCGGAAGTCCCTCTCCATCACTTGAACCCTAGATCTATCAACTCAGCCGCCACAATCCATCACCTGAAGATCCAACTTCCACCGCTAACAATCATCACAAAATCGTCGCAACTTCTTTCATATTATAAACAAGTACCTTTTGATAAAAGGAGTAACTTCGATTTGATGTTGATCAAAAAAAGAAGAAATAATTAGGACATATATGTAAACTAATTAAATTCATTAAAGTAATCAAAAGGGGACGTTTTGATTTACCGAATAACTTACTAAAATTATTTACACAATTTTGCCAATATTTATAACTGAAATGAGAATGTAAAATTGTAACAAATGCCATAAAACACAAGTAAACAACCATCAAATAAAGCTTCTTCTTCAAGTACTAAATCTTCAAATGAGGCTTCTTCTCCGCTTGGACAAGATACAAAGATTTGGGGTTCTTCTTTAATATATAATACTTCAAATTCCTACCTAATTCTAAGATTGGAATTACAAGATAAAAAGAGGCATCTCTTACATGTTGTAATTTCTATTCAATTACAAATTGGAAATAAGAAAGATAAATCAATCTACAATTCGAAAGTGAGTCCAATTACAAGTTAGAAACATTAAATTTTAGTATACGTGACTCATATATGAGTTAAAATTACCATTATCTTCTTATGATTCTGCTATCGCAACCCAAAAAGTTGGATATGAAAATCAACTACAAATCAAAAGTTACAAACTATTAAAAATAAGCCAAATACGAGAACGAAACTTAGATTGTGAATCTGAAGTTTATCTCATAAACTAAAAGCAACACAAAGAGATTCATAATTCGAAAAAAGTATCTCAATCATAACTATCAACACGAATCACACAAGAATTTATAAATAAATACTTTTCATTTACTTTTATTGATAGTTCGAATAAACTTTATACAAATATAGGTGTTTCATCAATAATTGGTTAATCTATTCATTAAAAAGAATGAATTCTTGATCAATTAAAGAATATTTTACTCAAATTAATTAATTGTGGATTAAAGAATATAATAATCAATTGTTAATTAACATCAATATTTGTATAAAGTCTATTCGAAAATCTCAATAAAATTTAATGGTAAGTTCTTATTTTAAATTCTTGTGTCATTCATATTTCTGATTGCAACACTTGTGCCGATATATGAATCTCTTTTGTGTTGCTTTCGGTTTATGGGATAAATTCCTCATTTCACAATCTAGGTTTCAGTCTCATATTTGGCTTATTTTCTAGTGATTTGTAGCTAATTTTTATATCTAACTTTTTGGGTTTTTATATCAAAAATCATAAGAATATTAAGGCGATTTTAACTCATATTGAGTCGCATATACTAATATTGGTTTATTTTTTATACATTTAATATTCAATATACATATGGGTGGTTTCGATTTTCGTCTCTCTTGTGGCAGGTGATGGTTAAGATCATGTCTTGACCTTTCTCTGGTAAAGGCTGGATTTCTGTTGTTCTCTTGTTTTGCAGGGAATAACAAATGCGGTGGGAGAGTGTTGATGGTGGTTTTTGAACAAAGGGTAAAACCGTAAAACCTCACGTATAGCATGACGTTACCAGTGACAATAGCACATTTATTAGAACATTTAACGCGCTTATGTAAAAATCACCAGGGTACCCCTTTTTCAAATACTAAATTAGGGTTTCGATGCGCGAAACCCTAAATTCACACATACTGTGCAACCATTACGCAAAAAGCATGGAAAACATGCCAAATGCACGCACCGTGCAATCATCGCGCAGAACATAGCAATTGCACGTATCGTGCAATCACTGCGCAAAAGCATGGCAATCATGCCACTCACACATGTCACGCAACATGCCAAATGCACGTACCGTGCAAACATCGCGCAAAACGTAGCAATTGCACGTACCGTGCAATTATTGCACAAAAACATGGCAAACATGCCAAATGCACGCACCGTGCACTCATCACACAAAACATAGCAATTGCATGTACCATGCAATCATTGTCCAAAATATGGCAACCACGCCAAACCGCAAAGCAACGCGCAATCATCACGTTAACAATGCCAAAAATCCAAAAAAGCACCACCATTGCACAAAATGGCAACCATGCCAAAAGCGCGCGCCATTGGCACATGCCATGCAACCCTTGCAACCTGGCATGCCAAGTCGTGCAACCTAGGGCCAAAGCCACCACACGCGCCATTGGCACATGCCTTGCAACCCTTGCAACCTGGCATGCCAAGCCGTGCAACCTAGGGCCAAAGCCACCACATGCGCCATTGGCACATGACGTGCAACCCTTGCAACCTGGCATGCCAAGCCATGCAACCTAGGCCAAAGCCGCAACACATGCCATTGGAACATGCCGTGCAGCCCTTGCAACCTGGCATGCCAAGCCGTGCAACCTAGGGCCAAAGCCGCCGCACGCGCCATTGGCACATTCCGTGCAACCCTTGCAACCTGGCATGCCAAGCCGTGCAACCTAGGGCCAAAGCCGCCACACGCGCCATTGGCACATGCCATGCAACCCTTGCAACCTGGAATGCCAAGTCGTGCAACCTAGGGCCAAACCCACCACACACGCGCCATTGTCACATGTCGTGCAGCCTAGGGCCAAGGCATACCACACATGCCATTGGCACATGCCGTGCAACACTTGCACTTTGGCATTTCCACTTGCACCCGATGTGCAACCTAGGGCCAAGGCATACCACACATGCCATTGGCACATGCCATGCAACACTTGCACTTTGGCACTTCCACTTGCACCCGACGTGCAACCCAGGGCCGAGGCATGCCACACATGCCATTGGAACATGCCGTGCAACCCTTGCACTTTGGCATGCCGCGCCTACGTCAAAGGCCACGATTCCTCTTATGAAAACCGTCGAAGGTCGCCACTGTTCCGGCAAGTCTCTCAAGCTCAACTTATCGAACACCAACGACATGCTACATGTTCTCCACGAAAAAATACTCGGGACATCAAAATGTATGTCACAAACTGGGGGATGCTCATTAGGGATTTGGTTTGGCGGTCTACAACGTGCGGCATACACAAATGCCCGTTTCAAGAAAGTGTAATAAGAATAAAACGGTTAGTAAATTCAGGAAGTAATGGCGAAACGCTCTTTCATTATGGAACATCAATTCCATCAAATTCCAGGCGTTACAACCTCTTCCCATTTAACTCATCCGTTTCTTTTCTTACGGGGCCAGAGTACGTTTCACTTAGACTTGTATAAATAGGTTTTACCTATTTCAACCAAAACACAAGTTTTTGGTCAGGAAGAAATACAACACTCAGAAAGGAAACTCTTGTTAGCTTTCTCAAAGCTTTCATCTTCTGATACAAGTCAAGTACTACTCTTCCAGAACTGCTCTGATCTCAACACTCTCTTCGCTTCCCTCCCTATACCAGCCCTTCTCCTCCTCTTTGTGACCGAAGAAAATTCGGAACGACCATTTCTTGGTTTAGGCCAGATTTGTACAGATTGATCTCTCGAATCTAAAGTACTCCCATTCAGTACATTTGTTTAGGGTTTAGATTTGTTTCTCACCCACTCACCGAAATTACCAAAATCAGCAAAAACGATTTTCACCCATAAACAATTGGCGACCACAGTGGGAGATTGATCTCTCAGTTGCAATATCAGATCCCAAGTTTCATTCTCAATTCTAGATTTCAAAGGATGGTCGGTTTTCAGACTGTCTCTACAAACTCAGATGCCACCCAGACGAATGGTGAGTTTTCTGCTCTAGCTAACGGCATAACCAATGGAGAAATTCCAAGACTGGTTGATCTGGCACGAGCTCAGTAGATCCATACCGAAAATATGGACCCGATGAAGGAAGCAATTAACAGCATACTTGACTTCCTCATCAGTTTAACGTCGGAATTTAGTGACTCACGCTTCCCAGAAGATCAGGGACCGGGGACTAATATCCCAGACGAGCATTCTCAAATCAATGGTTTGTCACTAACTGGAATCCAGTCAACCAGGAAGCAGCCTCACTAGTGGAGAACTTATGCGAACTGCTACACCTCTCCAAGGATCAGCGAGTAGAGACATTCTCCGCTATCAATCAGATAACATTGAGTGCATCTCTGGTTCCTTCACACGCGGGGACTCCGATAACACCAGATATATCCATCAACAATATTGTGTTCACTGATGACGACATTATGGTAGAAGAAGGTCATAACCGAGCCTTACACGTCACGACTCTCATCAGGAACACGAAGTTCCGAAGGGCACTCATCGACACAGGAGAATCCTCCAATGTCATCACTCTTGGAACGCTCAAAGCTGCAAGGGTGCGGCTTAGCGAAGTCATACGACAACCTACTACGATGAAAGATTTCGAAGGTAACCAAACCAGCACGTACGGGTACATCAACTTGGAGTTGACAGTAGGACCAATCCGATCCAATGTGAAGTTCGAAGCGATCGAGAAAGAACAAGATTACCACATGATACTAGGAAGACCGTGGCTACACGACCACATAATCATTCATTCAACATACCACCAGTGCCTAAAAACTATGCTGAACGGGGAAGTTGTCATATCTCCGCATCATTATCTCCCTACGCGCCGATATATTGCGTAGAGACGTTGGAACCAAAGAAGGGTTCACGAGACACGACGGACAGAGTTCACAACTTTATGCTGCCGAAATGGACGTCGCTCAAGGAAACCGATAAGTCGACATCGCTCCACGGAGAAGTACGTCCTCCCACCATCTCCTCTGAAGGGAAACTCGCCAGTCTTTCTCTGCCAAGCCAAGGCATAACCCGCGCCCACACCAAGCGAGGACGCGCTTTCACCGCAAGTCATGACAGAAAAGGGAAGACCACGTATCGCCGCCACTGTTAGCAATTAACAGGGGAGACCACAACCCGGTCTCTTCGCATAGTAGAATGCTTTCACAATAACCAGGAGGAAATTACGGACGCACCTCAGCAGCTGCAGAACTGACCCGACTCGACCACGGACAAACTCGAGACTGCCAATATAGGGAGCGAGGAGTCTCCGCGACCCATCCTGGTCAGCTCAGCTCTACACTCTGCGGAACGCTCGAAGCTGGTCAACCTACTCAAATAGTATCAAGATGTATTTGCATGGACATACGAAGAGATGCCTGGATTAGATGAAAAGCTATTCACCCACCATATGCACATAATACACGGATCCAAACTAGTCAAACAATCCCCGAAAAAGTTCAGACATGACGTGGAAGAACAAATTAAAGTGGAGATTCAGAAGCTGTTAGCCGCTGGTTTCATCAAACCCATTCACCATCCCACCTGGTTGGCTAACGTCGTTCCCGTAAAGAAGAAGAATGGACAGATCAGATGATTTGTCGACTACAGAGATTTAAACAAATGCTGTCCTAAAGACGATTTCCCACTTCCTAACATCGACATGCTAGTAGACGCTACCAGTGGGAACGACATGTTTTATTTCATGGATGGGTACAGTGGCTATAACCAGATAAAGATGTATGAACACGATGCAAGTAAGACCGCTTTCCGAACTCCTCTCGGAAATTTCTACTATAACGTAATGCCTTTCGGTCTGAAAAATGCTGGCGCCACCTACCAACGCGCCATGACTACCATCTTCCACGATATGATGCACAAACAAGTCGAGGATTATATAGATGATGTGGTGGTTAAATCAAAAACTCGAGCGGCCCATCCAGAAACGCTATTACAAGTGTTTGAAATGTGTCGCGAATACAAGCTAAAGATGAACCCTTTGAAATGCGCCTATGGTGTCTCTTCAGGGAAATTATTTGGGTTCCAGGTAACAGCTGAAGGGATTAAAGTCGACCCAGTCAAGACACAAGCTATTCTTACGATGCCACCGCCATAAACCGTAAAAGATATCCAGAGTTTCATGGGTAAAATAAACTACATTCGCCGCTTCATATCGGGACTGGCACAACTTGTCACTGCATTTAATCCTTTACTAAAGAAAGGGGCGAGCTTCGTGTGGACTACGCTTCAACAGGAAGAATATCAGAAGATCCAACAAACGCTGTCCTCCTCGGCCATCATGAAATCTCCTGTAAAAGAAAGACCGTTGTGTCTCTACACGGCCTTCAGCGATACTGCTGTTGGAGCCCTCCTCGCTCAAGAAGACGACGAAGGGATCGAATATCCCGTATACTACTTCAGTCGAACATTAAGAGATGTTGAACTCAGATACCCCAAAGCGGAAATGGCGTGTCTGGCTCTAATCCATTCCATCCAGAAGTTTAGACACTACCTTCTCTCCAACAAGGTGGTGCTAATATCCAAATCTGATCCTGTGAAGTTTCTCCTCTCAAAACCGTCCCTGATAGGGAGACCGTCTAAATGACTCCTTCAGATGTCATAATTCGACATAACATGTGCTTCCCCGAGGGATATTAAGGGACAAGCTATTGTGGACCTGTTAGCATCATTCCCAGGAGAAAATACTGCAAAGTTACGCGAGTATATCCCTGGAGATCTTCTAGAAGTTCTTATAATAAAAAAAGAGGCATGTCTACTATTCTTCGACGGCTCTGCCAGCCCTGATACTGGTACCGGAGGAGTAGGCGTGGTTCTGGTATCCCTTGCTGGTGAAGTCTTCTCGTATTCTTTGAAGTTAGACTTCCTTTGCACCAACAACTCAGCGGAATATGAATCCTTCCTCATAGGACTATCACTGGCTAAACAAGCTGGAGCCACACGTTTGGAAATAAGAGGTGATTCCAAACTACTCGTCAACCAGATGAACGGAGTCTACGTGCTAAAAGAATTAACATTGGCACCATACAGAACTGAAGCACAAAAACTGCTAAACTACTTCGCTGACGCAACCATCACACATGTCGGTCGAAATAGTAACAAGCACGCTGATTGTCTAGCTACACTAGCATCAAAACTGCAGTTCGAAGGATTTGAAGAAACCCTGACAGTGAAAAGGCGAACCATAGCTTCCACATAGCTTTCGCAACCTGAGAAGACCGGGAACGATGACTGGAGGACTCCTATTATCCAAGAGCTCAGCAACTCACTTTCCCAGGGAAAGGTCAGTCTCAAGACTTTGCGAAACTTCTTTATGCTTCAAGGCGTTCTATACCATCAAAACCCAGACAGCTCCCTGTCGAGATACCTCGGAAAGAAAGAGGCACAACAACAACTCGACCGCGTCCATGCCTAGGTCTGCGGGATAGCATCGGTAGTAACCTTTATCGTCGTTTGCAACGACTTGGTTACTATTGGCCAGAAATGGGGGCTCAATATCGATCGCTTTATAAAACATGTTCCAATTGCCAAGCACCACCATATCAGTCAGAAGTCTTCAATATTAATCACGCTGGGGACTGACAGAGGCCATATGTCAGCTACCTCCGCGACGGCGTACTCCCTACCAACAAAGAAAACGCGACCAAGATAAAACATGGATCCAAGAGGTTTGTGTTCCATAACGGGATTTTATATCGCATAAGTTTTGGAGGAAGTTTACTGCGATGTTTGAACGAGGCGGAAATCTCGGTCATGTTAAGAGAAATGCACGAAGGCGAACACCAAGGGAAACATAAATTGTTTCTTCAAATACATGAGAAATACTATTGGACAACCATGGAAGATGACGCAGCTGCTTTCATTCAGAAATGCCGGGAATGCCAGGTCCACGGGAACCTCATCCACGAGCCTCCGACACCTCTGCACTCAATAAGTAGTCCATGGCCCTTTTATAGCTGGGAACTTGACATCATTGGGAAGATCAATCCGCCATCTTCAAAGCAGCATGAATACATAATAACCGCGACTGAGTACTTCACCAAATGGGTCGAAGCTATCCCATTGCGAGGAACCACCGGAGCCAAAATCGCGGCGTTCATCAAGGAACACATCATCTGCCGTTTTGGCGTGCCTAAACACATCATCACCGACAACGGCACGCCTTTTGCTAACAAACAAGTGCATGAATCACTCGAGAGATACGGTATTAAACAAGTCTTCTCTACCGTGTACTATCTTCAGGGAAACGGGAAAGCCGAAAGCACCAACAAGATTCTGATTCGAATTCTCATCCGAACGGTACATGACAACCCCAAAACTTGGCATGGGAAACTGCCAATGGCCCTCTGGGCATACCGAACGTCTCCAAGAAGCTCCACCGGCGCTTCTCCTTACTCTCTCGTCTACGGTGCAGACACGATCTTCCCAGCTGAAATCAAAATCTCATCGGCCAGAATTACTGCAGCAAGTGGACTTCAATGAGATGAAGCTGAAACACTGAATGCCAGAATAGCGGAGCTAGACACCATAGATTCCATAAGATTCAGGGCAGAATAACATGCACATGCGTACATGAACAAAGTTTCCATAGCATATAACCGAACTGTGAAACCCCGGGTTTTCCAAGCGGGAGATTTGGTGCTAAAAACTGCTAAACACATACAACAAGAATATCTGCACCAAAGTTTTCCCCCAAATGGGAAGGGCCGTATATAATTACAAAGGTGTATGACAGTGGGTACTACAAGATTATCAAGGAAGATGGAGGAAAGCTAGAGGAAGTCATCAACGGGAAGTGGCTCAAGGCATACTACGCCTAACCACTATCTCGCAACATGCTACACCAGGGCACGACAATCCATGCACCCTTTCCGCTTTCTTTTCATTTTAAATTATCAAGTTTTGATGCAACCTCAACAGATTAATAAAATTTCTTTATTTCTCCAAACACAAGTACGAAAAGAAAAAAAAAACCTTACATCTCATAACATGAGTCAGAAAAGCCCATCCAGTAGATTGTAATCCCTAGAAAGCATCGTCTTTAACCGACTCTGATATCTTTCAGTCCTACTTTTCAAATTCCGGATTGACTCTTCAACCTTCTGTAACTCCATAGCCAAAGCCTTCTCATCTTCCAGCATAGCTTTCGTAGTAGGGATCACACCAGCAAGTATGCCGGCTCTGTCGACTTTCACAATATCAAGACGATGTCGCAACTAACTGACGTTGAACTCCATAGATTCACAGGTAGACACCATATTCTCCCACATTTTAATGGCCGATTCCGCGACAACACGGATAAACATACTCTCCATTTCGGCGACCATCGGCAAGAGGCAATTCACTGTGGAAACTAGAGCAGATGAACAATACTTCACCATGCTCCTGGTGGCAATGTGACCATATATCCTCCATATCCTCGTGTAAAGACTCATGAATTCTTTTCGCACCAGGAACCCACCGACGTTCCGGTAGTTGGAGGAAAGGCACCTCATACGGGTCCCAAACGACGAAGCTGCATTGTGATACTCGTGACAAGAAATTCCTAAATAGGCATTCTCCAGATCTGTAGCATCTGATGGGATCGGGTTTGAAGGAAGAGGGGTGAACAAATCATCTTCATCAATGATGGTAACGCATACTCCGACAGGATATCTCTGCACAGAAGAAATTTTTTGTCATTTATCGGCAAACAGTGAAACATATGTTGATCAGTAAAAACATACCGGTATAATCTTCTTGACCCTAATAACTAATAATATTTTGAATGATGTTGTAGTAATGAGGTTCAAACTCTCGGACTTGTGAAGATTAAATTTAAAGATTTAATAAAATTATATACAAAAATATTAACAAAGTGGGCGAGAGGTAACCAAAACACTAGATTCCACTATGACGCAAAATTGAATGATACAAATTTCTAAACTCTAATTATCTTTTAAGACTCTTATTTCTTAATTCATAAATAATCTGGAAAATTCTCAAAAATTAATTGTATCCCTAAGCATAGATTATCTAAACAAAGCATAACCTATCTAATTGAATCACAACTACTGAAGAAATTTTTTGCAAACAATTAAAAACTCTGCAAAAGCAGTGATTGAGTGAATTATAAATTATAAATTAGAGAGAATAAATAATTACCAATTATTAATACGTAAATAGATTCCTCATTGCCTTGGTTGTGAGAGAATTAGTCGCTCACCATGTTGGAAAACCTCTCAAAGAATTTCATTGATGCTCAAAAATGGTTTACAAATGATGAGACTATGAGAAATACAATAAAACCGGGTTTGTAACAGTTATAAGTGTTACAAACCAGAGAACTACGACCCACAGTATGTGTCACTGATACTGTTGCTCTAAGACCCACGTTAAGCGTCGTTGTCACTGTTGGAAAACGACTGTCTTTGGCAGTCCGTTCTTCGTGTTCTTCATGTTCATCAGCAGCAGCAGCAGCAGAAACCGAGTTTGGGAAAACTCGAATTTCTTCTTCTCTGGCTGTCCTCAGCCCCTCCAGACTCTCGACACCCCTTCTCTGAGTCCCCAGAAACATATTTATACCCGCAGGAACTCCAAATCTCTCGAGTAATTGCAAAATATTTATGATTATTCTCCATGTAAGATACGAGATATTTTTTTTCTTTTTTTTTACCTCTTCACGCGCGTTACAGCTGCACACTCTCCTTATTTATCTCTGACACGCTCCAAACTGTTGCTCGAGTCAACAAACATGCTCAGAAATCGTTCAGACTCATGCAATCCCGTGAAATAACTCTCCCATGCATGTACTGCCCTGTTTTGCTTCTCGCGTAATATCCAGACAAATTGGATCGCACCATAGTCCCATACCAAGATTTTTAGGCTATATCACGTCCACCCATGAAGTTTCAGCCATTTAGTCTACCTCTAACTCATCCAAAATCCGATCGAGAAAACTGCCAGGAGCTGCGACTATTTTCCCGCCAATATTCAGTTTCAAACGAAGGGGATGAAGGTGCATCTTAACCAAAACGTGGGCGCCTTTAACAGCTGGGGTGCCTGGGGGTTCCCTTATCCAAAGTGAGGGTGCCTTTAGTACTTTTCTCCGGGAGTCCAAATAGCACTTTTCGAGCAACTTTTTCCACACAAGTGTATTTCTCCAAAAACACCTACACAAACATAAAAACACCATAATAAGTACAAAATCAAGCACTAACAATACAGACACTAAGGACAATTCAGACACAAAAATGTGTCTATCAAATACCCCCAAACTTATTATTTGCTAGTCCTCGAGGAAAATTAATCTAGAAAATAAAACCGAGTTAATCTCGGGAGGGTTTACCAGAGGTGTACCCACAAAACCATTACTTCTAATTGGTCAAAGTATCCAAAGAGCTATGAGGACATACATATTCTCAACCTATCTCCAAGTAACTAGAATGCCAGAGAAATTAAAGGTGTCAGCTCTAAAGCTGACTGAAGAAAAGGGGAGACACATCCGCAACATTGCTAGATAAAGAGATATCCACTACACAGCTAGATAAACATTGTAAGATGCGTCCACTTCTTTACAACTGGATAAGATTAGGAGAAAGATAAAGATGATAGGGACATTTGCTACACAGCTGGACTAATTACGTGTGATGAGTTAAACCAGTGCTAGAAAGATCTTGTGCCAGATTGAAAGCGGACTAACAAAATAACCAAATGTATCTTTCTTCGACTCTCTCATAGTGCTCAGTAGAAACAACGTCTTCTGCGGTCTGTTGACGATAAACTATCGAACCTTGACAATTAACCCTTCTCTTCGATTTCTTGCTTGACTTATAAATTTTTTACTTCCCTTTGTCCTTATTGAACAAAAAGTAACGATGATTTTCTTTTTTTCATTTTTAATTTTTTTTTTTAATTTTTTTTTTTGAAACAAAAATTACAAGACAACAATTTACATGGCCATGAGAGAAGGACTTTCAAAACTTGGATCTTCGCAACTTGTGATGTCTTGGTATCATGGATTCTAACAACTTATATCATTTGATCTTATAACTTCAACTTTGATTTTTGAATTATTCTTTTCTATTGTTGCTTCTAAACCTAAAACGTCTTCAACTTTCTTCATAGATTTTGATGTCGCTACGCTTGTTGATAAGTTTCTACTGAGAGAGAGTCGCAATCCAGTAACTAAGACTACATTGTGAGGTTGCTTTGTCTTTCTGGCATTTCCTGACCTACTTGCCTTTCCATCATGTATGGTTAGGTCCATCACGGTTACCCTCTAAAAGGAACAAGTTCTCTCCTGAATTTCAAGGATCTCAATGTCTTTTTCTCTAATGTCTCAAAAGGTTGTTATCCCTAGCATTCCAATTTCTATGTTTTCGGTGAGAAACAGTATGTAAACTTAGCTAACCGGATACCATGTGACGCTATAAGTTTCAAAAGTGCAAGTTCTTCCCCACCCCCAAACTTAAATCTAACATTTTCCTCGATGTTCTAAAGATAAAATTAAAGCATGAGCAAGGAGAAACTGTTACCACTTGAAGAAAAAGAGTTAAGGAAAGATATTACCATGTTGCATGAGCATGGGTTACCTCCCAAGAAGTGCTAAGTTTAAAGTCTTCAGCCAGACTTAGGAAAGGATTAGTCAACTCGAACCGTATAACAGTAGCCGGAATAACTGTGAGTCTTCAAAATCAAATAGAGCTGATCAAAGGAAACTGCAGTAAACTAAGAAAATGAACAAGACTAGCATGCCCTTACCTAGTTTCCTGATTAAGACAACTACATCTAAATGTGGTTCAGGTTCAGGTTCTATAAAAGGGTCTAAATATATTTCTTTAGGCTGCAACTCCTCAAAAGTAAGATCCAAATTATTAGGTCCTAGAGTCTGTAAAAACTCAAATAAAAATTTAGAAGCACATAATAATAACCTAAATAATTGAGGATCCTCTAAGTCAATCAGGTTTGACTTACAAAATTGACCACAGTGAGGGTAGTAGTCATTCTTAAAAAAATGTGTTGATTCTAATTTCCTAAAGCATTTAGGTTTAATCTCACAACTAAATATTCGACACATTTGAAATATAAACGTGCCCACATTTGGAAGAAAACTATTTGGTGGGAAAACAAAGTCAATAAGGGTATCATAGCCTGGGCAAACCACGTCAACCAGAGGATGGGTTTCTAATGACTGAACTTATTTCTGGACATTATTAGGTTCAGGAAAACGTGTATGGAGATAATATTGTACGATGGTTGAGGCACAAATGTCAATCCCTACACGAGGGAACTTTATAAGAGTTAAAGGTAAAGCACAGGGAGAATGATAATCACCCCCAAACTTAGAGTTTTGGGTGTCTCTAGGTAGACTAACTACAACTTCAAACCTGTAATACAAAGACACACCCAAAGAAACGTAAAAAGAACAAATAAAATAAAAAAAAACCTAAAAATTCTACCTAAGCACAAATCCGCGTCGGCGGCGCCAAAATGATAATGTTTTGAATGATGTTGTAGTAATGAGGTTCAAACTCTCGGACTTATGAAGATTAAATTTAAAGATTTAATAAAATTATATACAAAAATATTAACAAAGTGGGCGAGAGGTAACCAAGACACTAGATTCCACTATGACGCAAAATTGAATGATACATATTTCAAAACTCTAATTATCTTTTAAGACTCTTATTTCATAATTCACAAATAATCTGGAAAATTCTCAAAAATTAATTGTATCCCTAAGCATAGATTATCTAAACAAAGCATAACCTATCTAACTGAATCACAACTACTGAAGAAATTTTTTGCAAACAATTAAAAACTCTGCAAAGCAGTGATTGAGTGAATTATAAATTATAAATTAGAGAGAATAAATAATTACCAATTATTCATGCGTAAATAGCTTCCTCATTGCCTTGGTTGTGAGAGAATTAGCCGGTCATCATGTTGGAAAACCTCTCAAAGAATTTCATTGATGCTCAAAAATGGTTTACAAATGATGAGAATATGAGAAATACTATAAAACCGGGTTTGTAACAGTTATAAGTGTTACAAACCAGAGAACTACGACCACAGTATGTGTCACTGATAATTTTGCTCTAAGACTCACGTTAAGCGTCGTTGTCACTATTGGAAAACGATTGTCTTTGGAAGTCCATTCTTTGTCTTCTTCATGTTCATCATCAGAAGCAGCAGCAGAAACCGAGTTTGGGAAAACTCAAATTTCTTCTTCTCTGACTCTCCTCATCCCCCCAGACTCTCGACACCCCTTCTCTGAGTCCCCAGAAACATATTTATACCCGCAGGAACTCCAAATCTCTCGAGTAATTGAAAAATATTTATGATTATTCTCCATGCAAGATACGAGATATTTTTTTCTCTTTTTTACCTCTTCACGCGCCTTACAACTGCACACTCTCCTTATTTATCTCTGACACGCTCCAAACTGTTGCCCGAGTCAACAAACATGCTCAGAAATCGTTCAGACTCATGCAATCCCTTGAAATAACTCTCCCATGCACGTACTGCCCTGTTTTGCTTCTCGCGGAATATCCAGCCAAATTGGATCGAAGCAAAGTCCCATACCAAGCTTTTTAGGCTATATCACGTCCACCCATGAAGTTTCAGCGATTTAGTCTACCTCTAACCCATCCAAAATCCGATCGAGAGAACTGCCAGGAGTTGCGACTATTTTCCCGCAAATTTTCAGTTTCAAACGAAGGGGATGAAGGTGCCTCTTAACCAAAATGTGGGCGCCTTTAACAGCTGGGGTGCCTGGGGGTGCCCTTATTCAAAGTGAGGGTGCCTTTAGTACTTTTCTCTGGGAGTCCAAATTGCACTTTTCGAGCAACTTTTTCCACACAAGTGTATTTCTCCAAAAACGCCTACACAAACATAAAATCACCATAATAGGTACAAAATCAAGCACTAACAATAGAGACACCGAGGACAATTCGGACACAAAAATGTGTCTATCAATAACCCCGGTTGGGGTACTGTTACAAGATCCAAGCCTCACACATTTTTCCGAAGTATCTAGCCGGTTCGAAGATGATTCACTTCTGGTCGACATAATGAGGAGAGGTAGACTCAACAAGGAGAAACCTTTTTTGTAAAACTGGGAAGACGATGTAACTTCACCGAGCATAAATACTGGGGAACCCTAAAAGAAGAAAAGAAGAAGTGACGGGTGTAACGCTTCCAGATTTTGAATGAGGAAAGAATGCCCTGATTAAGACGTGCGTGAAGAAGGGAAATCAGACCCAAAAGAACAAGTCTTGCCACTCCCACGGCATACGCCTTTCCGTGCCAACACCATGCCAGCCATGCCAATCCACGCTTCCCCTTGCCAGCACCATGCTCTGCCAAGCGGCCCACGCCCATTCCAAGCCCATTGATGCCAACAAGTCCCTTTCATTCCAAGTCTATGCTAGCATCTCCGCCTCGCGTTCAAAGCCTGACCCCCAAAACACCTAGTCATACTGGGATCTGTGCAAAGCTGCCAGATACGAGGATTGTGGATTCTTACTTACATCTCGAAAAGGTCAGACAAATCTCCTCGGCCCTCTTTCACGACTTAATGTCTCAGTTCTATCCTCGTCTGTCACCATCTTATGCTTACCTCGCAACAAGGCCCCTGTTCCAAGCTAAGCAGGGGACTTAATATTGATGGTGGTTTTTGAACAAAGGATAAAACCGTAAAACCTCACGTATAGCATGACGTCACCAGTGACACTAGCACATTTATTAGAAAATTTAACACGTTTATGTAAAAATCACCAGGGTACCCCTTTTTCAAATACTAAATTAGGGTTTCGATGCGCGAAACCCTAAATTCACACATACCGCGCAACCATTACGGAAAAAGCATGTCAAACATGCCAAATGCACGCACCGTGCAATCATCGCGCAGAACATAGCAATTGCACGTACCATGCAACACTGCGCAAAAGCATGGCAATCATGCCACTCACACATGTCACGCAACATGCCAAATGCACGTACTGTGCAAACATCGCGCAAAACATAGCAATTGCACGTACCGTGCAATCATTGCGCAAAAGCATGGCAAACATGCCAAATGCACGCACCGTGCACTCATCACACAAAACATAGCAATTGCATGTACCATGCAATCATTGTGCAAAATATGGCAACCACGCCAAACCACAAAGCAACGCGCAATCATCACGTTAACCATGCCAAAAATCCAAAAATGCACCACCATTGCACAAAATGGCAACCATGCCCAAAGCGTGCGCCATTGGCACATGCCATGCAACCCTTGCAACCTGGCATGCCAAGCCTTGCAACCTAGGGCCAAAGCCGCCACACGCGCCATTGGCACATCCCGTGCAACCCTTGTAACCTGGCATGCCAAGCCGTGCAACCTAGGGCCAAATCCGCCACACGCGCCATTGTCACATGCCATGCAACCCTTGCAACCTAGCATTCCAAGCCGTGCAACCTAGGGCCAAAGCCGTCACACGCGCCATTGGCACATGCCGTGCAACCCTTGCAATCTGGCATGCAAGCCATGCAACCTATGGCCAAGGCATACCACACATGCAATTGGAACATGCCGTGCAACACTTGCACTTTGGCATTTCCACTTGCACCCGACGTGCAACCTAGGGCCAAGGCATACCACACATGCCATTGGCACATGCCATGCAACACTTGCAGTTTGACACTTCCACTTGCACCCGACATGCAACCCAGGGCCGAGGCATGCCACACATGCCATTGGCACATGCTGTGCAACCCTTGCACTTTGGCATGCCGCGCCTACATCAAAGGTCACGATTCCTCTTATGCAAAATATCAACCGTCAAAGGTCGCCACTGATCCGAAAAGTCTCTCAAGCTCAACTTATCGAACACCAGCGACATGCTACATGTTTTCCACGAAAAATACTCGAGACATCAAAACGTATGTCACAAAATGGGGGATGCTCATTAGGGTTTTGATTTGGCGGTCTACAGCATGCGGCATATACAAATGCCCGTTTCAAGAAAGTGTAATGAGAATAAAACAGTTAGTAAATGCATGAAGTAATGGTGAAATTCTCTTTCATTATGGAACATCAATTCCATCAAATTCCATCAATACCAGGCGTTACCACCTCTTCCCATTTAACTCATCTGTTTCTTTTCTTACGGGGCCAGAGTACGTTTCACTTAGACTTGTATAAATAGGTTTTACCTATTTCCACCAAAACACAAGTTTTTGTTCAGGTATAAATACACTCAGAAAAGAAACTCTTGTTAGCTTTCTCAAAGCTTTCATCTTCTGATACAAGTCAAGTACTACTCTTCCAGAACTCCTCTGATCTCAACACTCTCTTCGCTGCCCTCCCTAAACCAGCCCTTCTCCTCCTCTTTGTGACTGAAGCAAATCCAGAATGGCCATTTCTTGGTTTAGGCCAGATTTGTACAGATTGATCTCTCGAATCTAAAGTACTCCCGTGCAGTACATTTATTTAGGGTTTAGATTTGTTTCCCACCCACTCACCGAAATTACCAAAATCAGCAGAAACGATTTTCACCCATAAACAAAGAGTTATATTTTTGAACTGGTGCTTAATGGTATACCTTTATGGGGAGTGTGGTTGTGGAAATTGAGGGAAAAATATTTCTTATAATTGCTTTCTTGATTAGTGATTAGATCGTTTTCCATTTTATTTTGGATTATCGAAGATAGAGAATGATTAGTTTGGTTAATCACTTTCCTGATAAGTAATGTGTTAATTATGATCTTAGTTTGACTTGTCGAAGTTAGGACGATTGTTCTGAATAATATGTACCCGATAAGTAACTACATCGTTGTTTCAATTCTAGTTCGACTTATCAAAGAAGGTACAATTTTATTTATTTTTCAGTTCTAGTTCGGCTTAACAAAGAAGGTATATATTTTTTAATTGATCCTGATAAGTAAATATGTTAATTCTGATCTTAGTTCGACTTATCGAAAAATAATGGAAATTACTTCGGGTAATTGTTTTCCTAATAAGAAGATAAGATCAATCACTTATGATATTTCCAATCTTAGTTTGACTTATCAAAGATGGTTGTAGATTTCGTCAAAATCAACGTGATAAAAACCGTTAAGATTTTTAAATCTCTAAAATAACTATTATTATTATTATCAATAATATTATAAGATGCCGCAGAGGGCTTTTATTAGAAAAAAAAATCACGTCAATAATTACAAAGAGCGTGTTGGCATCTTAGCAACAAGCTGGACACCAATAATATAATAAATTATTATATTATAGTTAAAATTACTAATTATTACTAAGGGATAAAACTCTACAAGAAATTGGATGGGAGTCGCGCTACAAGAAATCACTAATTATTATTATTATAAAACAAAAAAAGAGGTTTTTACGATGAGTTAGTTGGTAGCCTAGTAACAAGTTGGGCTCGAACACCTTTTTGAATAATAAATTTATTCTATAAAGAGAGAACCACCTACTTTATAGTTTGCATCTTGATTGGTTAGGCGGTTCTTCAATATCTTCAAAAATACAAATGTATCCCCTCCTAGTTCACTAGGGTGGAAAAAGCCAAAACACCAAAATCATAACCATGTGTTGAGCATTTGTCCAAATATTTATTACGCTTGCGAGTAACTGCAGCCGACATAGCACGTCCTGGTATGAAGTTACTGGTTTTTGCATTTGTGAAGGGTGAGACACATGTGACATCAAAACACATGTCTCAGCCATTTTCCCAATTGTAAACGAGAGTATCTGTGGGCCTTCAGGCGTCAGCATTATCAGATAAGAAGCACATTGAGACTTCTTTACTAGCAGCAACACCAACTTTATAACAAATATCTACAAAAATATCTCTAACCAAATCGTGCCGAAATTTGAGACCGACATCGATCACTGACACTACGTAGAGCATGATCACCATAGATATCCATAGTACAATTACAACTTGATCACAAACTAGCTTCATAAAATAGAGGTATACCCAATCGATATTTAAGAACGAACTAGATTGGCGAGGCCCAACTGTTTGGTTAAGCCCATTAATGGGTATGGCCTTAAGAAAATTCATAGCATGGTCAGTTTTATTTCATTGCCAAAGAATGAAATACCTATCTGATAATGAGTATTTGGTGGTCAATTCTTTCTTAATCACATCAAAGTATCAGACTGTCAGTGACTTCATGAAGTGAGGGGTAGTATCGTTGATGTTAAAACTGGAAAAAAAGAGACCACAAGACTGAGAGTATACCTGTAACGCATGCTGATACCTCTGGCTTGAGACAACAGTAGTTGTAACTTGTAGAATGATCCCCAATAAATGTTGTGTCTGAGCACGAGATGCAAGATAGCAGTATTTGGATGTGTCTGCCATTTTATAATTACTCAACCAACCATCATCGATAGATAAAGTGGAAATATGCTGCTGAATAACACCAAATCTTGCACCATCTCCAACTATTAATTGCCCCAAGTACTTAAACAGGTACTTTTCAAATTGTGTAGTAGTTGTATGTAGTGCAAGAAGGCTAGCAGTGCGATATGTAAAGTAAAGTCTAGACACACCAGTGAAATTACATAGAATAAACAACTCACTCTGTGGGTCCTGTAATTTCTTAATTATATTCATAAGCTGGATCGTCTTCTCCACTTTCCCCGTAACCATATTACTGCAATATTTGCAGGACCAAACTCACTGGTCTACCAAGCAACTTTACTTCATTTGAGGGTTTGCTAATGTTAACAGGAAAAATACCACCTGCATTGCTGCTTGGATCAACAGATGGCCAAAAAATCCCAGTTTTACTGATGTTTAGATGCGAACCTCTTTCAAGTCCTTTATCTTGTATGATTATGAGAGATTTGGCAAGGTATCACCAGCAATTGTACTATCATTCAAACACTATGCATGTAAATCAAGCGTACACTATGAAGAAATCTTGTTCACAAGTGGTTGTAAGATATATGCAAAAAGCAATGGACCCAATGAGTCATCCTGTTGAGCCCCTTTAGCTGATGACAAGATTGAGTCATGGTAATAGAGTCTAACATGCTTAGAGTACAAAAACTCAACCCATCTTGATATGCTTGGACACTTAGCTCCGACTTATATGATTAAAACAGATATATCAACCAAATTAAAGATATTTTTGAAATATATAAGCAGCATTGTTATGTTGTTTTGATTAACTTTCATCCCAAGTATTTTGTTAGCTGAATGTAATATTCATTATCCCTACATGGTATCCCTACACCAAACTGGTGAGTACCTAAATATGTGCTCATAGGCTTACAACACCTGCAATGGATTGTATGAGATTATCAGCAACAACTGCTGCCGCACCACTAAGCGCATCTAACAAATGTTAAGCTATAAGACCACCTCTTCCACATAAAACATCTTTAGTGTCAACAAATACTGCAGCTGAAGAAATATTGTCTGTAGGAATAGTTGGAGGTGGTGCATAGGGATTATGTTCCATTTTCGGAAAGTCATCTAAATAACGACTTTCCTTTTATAAGGCATATGGAAACTTTATGAACCAGGAATCTGGATATGGAGTATGAAGGTATTATGCACCTAGTCTGCCCGGTCGAAATACTGGTCTCTACTTGAGATCAGGGTTTTCAAAAAATAAATCAAAATGACAAATGTGCAACCTAACGATAACAAAAATAAAATAAGGTAAGGAATAAACTAATACCTAAACCGGACCGCTTAGGTTATGATTTGAATGATGTAACTAAAAATAAAAACTAACCAAATGAAAAACCCATGATTATGCCATGCAATGATACACGAATGCAAGGATGACTATTATAAACTACTCCATCCATTTCAAGAAGATAGACTTGTTTGGTTTTTCATAAATATTAAGAAAAACAATCATTTCAGCCATTATTTTTTTCCGTGTGTTTTCTTAATTTATCCTTAAGAAAAAAATGGTACCATGATATTTCAAATAGAAAAACAGGAGAGAAAAATGATCCTCAAATTTGCTAAGAGATGTGATCTCCTAATATGGGAAAAAATAGTAATATAATAACATTTGACTTTCTTTTTATGGAAACAAGCCTATCTACTAGACATACCCATATATAAAAAATTTGCATTTTTTTTTTGGAAACGAAGGGAGTAAACTGCATGCATGGACGGTCCTAAGCATACCACTGATATTTACATGCCTAACCAAACTACAAGTGATTCACATTTCCAATTCATATTTTTTTCCATTATTTCATGCTCATGTGCATAATGTGTATCCATCGTGAGTAACTTGAAGAAACCAAAAATTTAGATAGATGTGGATTACATGTGTCTTTCGTTTTCCAGTATTTTGGATGTTACTCGAGATCAACAATTTTTGCTCATCCCAGATTGTATCTGATAATTAAGGTTGTACAAGAACCGGTTGAGATGACCTGGACCGGACTGGAACCGAAAATATTGGACCGGAATCGAACCGGTACCGGAGTAACCGGTACAGGGACTGTGACAGAAGGTTAAGAACCGGCCTACACCGGACCAGATGTTCCGGTTAATTAGAGCCGTTGAGATCTTTACAATTTTTAATCCTATCTGTCCATTTTGTTTAGGGAACCCTAATATTATTTAATCTCTGAGAAACTCTTTCACTCTTATTTTTCTTTCTTCTTCATTTTTTTCTTTCTGAAGAGCAGTCTCTTCAATTCTTCATCTAATTTGATTTCTATGAACTATGCAATCACCACCACCACCATCATCATCATCATCATCATCATCATCATCATCATCATCATCAAGTCTTACTAGTTAGTAGTTACTACACAAAAGGTAAATCGGTTCTCTAATCTTTTCGATTTCCTTTTTGTTTCTGTTTTAAAACCCTAGAAATTGAAAACAATTTTAACAGTATCGCTTGATTAATCAACTAACCCTTGTGTTTATACTCACGAGGTTAAGTGCTGACTGCTAAGGATACCAAATTCTTCTTTGTCTATCAGATTCAATCTATACCTTTTTGTTTCCGAGGTACTTTACAGTCTTTACTTATTCTTTTTCTTCTGATTGAGCAATCTATCTTTAACCTTGTTGTTGTGAATGCTTTAGGGTTTGAGATTGGTTGAGCAATCTATTTCTTAACTTGGATTTGTTCATGTAATAATTCAATTCTGCTTAGTTTTGTGCAAGTTTGTTGTTTTTGTGCAATAAAATTGAGGGTTGAGTAGTCAATTAAGTTGATAATCTTGATGTGCACATCTTTGTCTTGCCCTGATCATCATTGCTTTATTTGCATTATCTCAGTATAACATTGTGTTTCTGTTTTATTTTTGTTAGATGACCACATCAAATTCAACTCCAACCACAAATGAAACTCCAAGTACAAGTACAACTCAACAAACAGAAGTTGGATCATCCTCTCAAGCCGCATCTCATACAAACGATGAAACTGAAACTGCAACTCCAACAAGTACAGCTGAAGCAGTTGAAGTTGGTGATAGCAAAAAGAAGCACGACAAAGTGATATCAAGTGTTTGGTTGGGAATGACTAGGATAATGATACTCTTGTTGAATGTCATCATTGCCACAAAAAATATGCTGCACAATGACGTAAATGGCACTGTTGGATTATGAAAGCATTTGAATAGATGTCCAAGAAATCCCAACAAAAAGGTTGGTAACTTTCTGTGTAGTCTGTTTTGAAGTTGTTTTCTTAAGTAACAACTTTCTTAAGTTTATTCTTGAAAACTTTGTTCGAGACAGAACACAATAACTATACATAGGAGTAGAAACAACTTTCTTCGTATGCATATGAAAGTAGTACTGATTGCAATCTCTTAAGAAATGATGCATTTTTGGAGTTGTTGATGTGGGGATACTGAGTATGAACTGTGGGGATAGAACTGAATGGTATAAGGATTTGGTAGTTGCAGGTTTAGGAAATGGAATGTTGGTTGCTGTTACAGGTAGTGGCTCAGCTTAACTTAAGCAATGCAGTGAAGAAATGGTGCTTTGGTTTGTTTGTCTGAGAACACCAATGGTGCTTTGATGACTAGATGGATGAGTTGGTGAGGAATGAACTTATGAAAATGTTGTTTGTCTGAGAAAAACAATGCACTTTAAGTACTTGAGTAATCTAATTAGTATTATGAACTTATGGAAATGTTGAACTTAAATATGTAAAAGAATGAACTTATTTTGTTATGTTAAACATTGAACTTATGGAAAATTGGAAATGTTAGTTTTTAGTAGTTTGTAAAAAATTTCAGGTAAAAAACCCGGTACCAGTCTTGTACCGGACCGGTACCGGAGGTACAGATACAACACCAGGTACAAGTATAGGTATCGGTCCTCAAAATAAGGTACCGGTCGACACCAAGTACAGGGACCGGTTCCATAAGAGAACCGGGCCGTATCAGACCATGTGCAACCCTATTAATAATTGCCAGCGATCTTGCAAAAGTATTCTAACTGGCCAATAATGTCTTTCCTCCTATGGCTTTCTTCCAAAAGTCCTCCTCAACTAAAAATTAGTTCATTATTTAAATCGTTCTTTTCTTAACCTCAGCCTCAGAATCAATTGGCATTGACCAGACGATTCAAATGAAATACCTAAATTTTTATTTCCAATTCAATTTATATAATCATTTTTCTTTCGGAAATGAATATGTTTTATTTTCTTTTCCCAAAATATATTGTTAAGATTTTTATTTTATGGAAAGATAACTATAAAAAAGGTGGCTAGTTAATGATAAGAGAAAGAATATGATAGGGGAAAGGTGAAAAGAGCAAAAGAGGATGGTTTGTCGTCCTCTAATTCAAATTCAGATGCTTTTAATCTTATGAATACCTATACTACTGCTATATTCCAAGAGTATGCGAAGATGATTGATGATATTGATTCAATTGGAGATCGTGATAATCCTGAGGAGAAAATAATAATGCAGGTGCCACTGTAGTACAATGGTAAAGTCACTGGGTGATGATACCAGTGACCTGAGTTCGAAACTCGCCAGCATCAAATTCTTTACCGATAAAAAAAGAAAAAAAAAAGAAAAGAAAATAGTGTATCAACTAAATAGTGAATGTGAGAAGTTTAACAAAGAAATTTATAGCTCACAAGAGACATCTGGAAGATTGACTGCACCAAATCAGCATGGAGGATCTGCTATCTTATCTAAGGTATTTTCTCATTCTAGAAATTAGTGTTTGAAAACGCGGGGTACCGAAATACACTACCAATTTTTTCTTAGTAAATCTGTATGGACAAACTTAATACAACTCCGAGAGTTAAACTCGATCAATGAATATTATCTTAGAGTTATATCTCAATCTCTTGCGATTAGAACTGCTAGAGCATAGCTCGGTTGAACCCACCAAGTGTTGGTATGTCAAGTTTGGTTGTCATATTTTAGAATCAAAACTCATCTAGAGTCGCTTGATTAAATACTAGAGTCAACTTCGTTTAGGTTAGACTAGAAAGTATAGGAATGTTGAGACATACAAGTATTACTCTGAATACCTGGAGAATGTAAGAAGTAACAACTACAACGATGACATCATCCTTCCACTTGAGGTTAGTAATATTGAATTGATCTTGTTTCCATTCTTAACGGATCATTCAACTCGTGCTATATTGAAAACATAACATGCAAAGCTTTATATATTGTGTATAATACTCTATTGATGTGACTTGGTCATTATAGTATGATCAAAGTGTCAATAAAAAAATATTACGAAGTATGAATGCTTATTTTTTGGAACTTCGTAAGTACGCCATCGACATAATCTATTGTATATAGTTATTTGATTATGTAAGCATTATATAGGAATGATTTCATCCTAGAAAACAATGTTTTATAACATTTGTTTAAAGGAAGTACATTTATGAGCTTGTTTCATAATCGAAAGGAAATCATGATTGGTCTTGTTATTCTTTGAATATCTTTTGGATGACCAGTGGAAGATGACTTCGGTAGAACCTATCTTAAATTGTGGAGATTTATGGTATAACCGGTCATAGCCTATATAATATAGTTTGTTGCAATCGGTCATGAGCTTCATTGTAAATCTAGTTGTAACCGATCACAAGCTATATTGGAATGCAAATTGTAACCGGCCATAAGTTACTTTGGGAACCAAGGTATAAAAGTTCACAAGATGAATTGGAATTTAGTTGTAACGATCACAAGCTACCTTAGGGAAGCAAGGTGTAACCGATCACAAGCTAACTCAGGAAGTAAGGTATAACCGATCACAAGCTACCTCTGGAAAGCAAGGTGTAACCGTTCATAACCTGGTTTGGTAAACATGGTATAACCGATCACAACTTACATTGTGAGGTTGGTACAACCGATCCCAAGAAGCAAAACCGAGTTTCCAATATTGACATATCTCTGTAAGTTTTGTGTGAAGCTTGGAATTAGGTTTTGATAAGAAACTTTTAGATGTCGACATATTTGAACATGTACATAACTCTTATCATTTATTGTTCAAAGATACTCAAGATGATCCCTTGTCCGAAAAAGTGAAAAGCATTTAATTATGATGTTCATCATATATATATGTTTTAATTACCAGCATTTAAAACATATCCTCTGGAAAATATTATTAGTTAATGTGCTAAACTAATAATAGAAATTTTTCCATGAGAGTTCTCAGAAATATTGTTAACATCTATTGGGAATAGGAAAACCGAATTTATGTACTTTAATGCATATCTTGAGAATATTTCCGATTTTGGATTTTCCTTGTTGTCCAAACAACCTTGGTATATGATTACTTGAGTTTGAATTTCTTGCAAACTATCCTAAGACCCAGGCAAACTTCATTTCTTGTTGTTTCTGGTGGAACCGTCTATTCGGAGAAAAAAGTATCCTAATTAGGTGAAATCTCTTACGACCGCTCGTTTAAAGACTTCCGTGGGATCAATAAGCTCTACGAGTACTGTTGGTAGGAAACTGGATAATTGCAGTGTTATTAGTTTTCGATCATTGATTTGATTGACTAAAGGTTGTTGAAACTTTGATTGCACCTAGTTTATTTATTCTTTAGAATCTTCTCTTCTAATATAAGATTCACTCAGACTAGATCAAAGTATCAACGCGATTTTTAGAACCATCTTCGGATATAAAGATATCTTGTGATAATCCATTATTAACAGACTCCGTTCTGTGTGTGACTGATCATAAGAGGATTCAAGTGTTGTTGTGCAGGTACTTGAAGGAAATAAAAGATTTGAAGACGAAGAAGATTTCTTATTAGTTTTCATATCTTGTGGGTTTAGTGCACAAACCTTGATCAGATGGGATCCAACTAGAATCGGTTTATCTTTGATAGACTTGATTGATTAGTTGCATGAGATTGAAAACTCTATATAGTTTATCTTTGAGATCTATATCGATTGAGTGCAAATCCAAACTTGATTATTTCGGTAATCAGAGGATAAATTGATCTAACCAGAAAAAGGAGTTTATTAGATTAAACATAAGAGCCTTTGTCAACAAATTATCTTATCTTTAGCAATACTAATTAGAGTGGTTGCCTAACAGATTCTTTCTTTGTTGTTTGGAATACGATCCAAAGGACTTGGTATTCACGTGTGTGACTCTAGAAGTCGAAGGCGCATGGATACTGAGGGAACTAAGTATCTAGGGGTAGTCTTCTTGGTCTCAACTATACAAAGTTGGTATTAGATTTTGTATAACGACTTAATTCTGAGAATATTCAAAACTGGACTAGGTCCCGGAGTTATTTTTCTGCATTTGCGGTTACCTCATTAACAAAATATTGATGTGCCATTTACTTTAGTTTTCCTCATTATAATTGTTTTATTATAATTAAAGTAAATTGCACTTGTACGTTAATTCCGTAACACTTGATATTATTGATCCTATAGAGTTTCGGTCATTACCGAACCTATTACCAGGTGCACACTTTGTTGGCGTATCGTCTCGATCTTGTATCCATAGTCAATCACACAAGCGACCTTGTTTTTGTATTGTCTCAATATCGTATCCATAGACGATCACACGAAGTGTGAACCAAATTGTTGTATTGCATCGACTAAGTCCATAGACGATCACATTCGGTTGAGGACTTATAGGTGGTGTTGATGGTGGTTTTCAGTTCAGGACTAAAAATATAAAACCATATATTTAATGCGCCGTATGCAAAAGGACTGAGCCATTTAAAAGCAATGAGTACCCGTGACTCTCTACTCACACATGTTCTGAGTAATTCAGTATATATTCAGAATGGTGCATGTAGCAACAATCCGAAACATTCTGTAAACTCTCGCGGACATTATTCATTAGTGTATGGTTTATTAAGTATCTTCCTATGCTATGTTCCCCTTGTGAACCCTTAGTATTGGTATGACATGACAATTAGTGTTCACTTGCAGCTGAGTAACATGAATTTCCCGAAGTATCAAGGTTAAGGTCTGCATAAAAGTACTCAGTCGGAAAGCATGCTGCTCTCTGGAAATAAATCTAAAAACTCTGTGTCAACATGCAGAATTTTGTGATAATTCACAAGATTCAAACACAAATCTAATTAATTTGCAAAAATTAGGTTTTTGCGCCCTACGCAGTATATCAGACCCTGCTGGTCAAAAATAAACCTAGGCAAACTAGGCAATTGATCCGCCATGGATTAGTAGGTGCAAAGTCCTACCCAATGTATGAAAACAAGGAATTAAAGAGGAGCCGCGAAAAATAGGAGCAACAACAAAGGGAGGTGTGGTCGTGCCATAGGTCAGCCGGAGCCACCTGCAGATGGCCACGCCCCCATGCTACTTGTCGTCCTCCCTATTTCCCATCAACCAATCAGGTCGCTCTAAATCCGCCACATCCACTTGAGATATAGCCGGGTCCATACTTGCCGGTCCTCTTTCCCACCGACCAATCAGGTGTCTTTAAATCCGCCACGCGCACTAGAAGATGTGGCCACACCCTATGTTTGGTTGGCCCTTTTCTATTGACCAATGAGGTTGCTCTAAATTTTCAACAATATTAAAAGAGGAAAATTGCACCGGATGGTCACAATGCCAATTATCTTGCCAAACCGTGGCAACATGCTAATGGCATGCCAAACATGCAATTCCGCGCCAAGATGCTATTGGCATGGAAAACGTGCTAACATGCTACAACAACATGCCAAACGTGCCATTCCACCACAAACAGCATGCTTACGTGCTAACTCACTTTTGTTTGTGGCCAAACGCCATAACAGAGTCCAGTCAGGGTATCCCAACTAGAACACGATTTTTCTTTAGTGGCATTAGTTGAAACCCTAATTTTGGTCGTGGCTCAAATTACGCCACTTTAGCCCACAACATGCCACAAGCCGTGCGGGGCACAGGAAACCCTAAAAATGGCGTCATGTTATGATTAGCCGTGGCCATCCTTGCGCCTGTGGTCATTCCCATGTTATGTCCCTACCATCATTCATTTGATGCGACCATGTCACTATTTGCACAAAGAATGTCACCGTGCCTCGGCCACATGCCACACGCGCTAATTAGGGTTTTGGTATGCCAAACCCTAATTTAAATAAGGTTGCTGCGCCAACCAAGCTATGTAATGCTACCTGGGGCATTAAGTTTGATATGGCAACTGGAACCAATGTTGCCGAGCCATATTTGGGTCTAACGCCAATATGCCAAAATATAGCGGCCACGGCTACACCATACGCTATTAGTGCCACTATGCCACTATGCTATTATCAGGTGCCAACGGAATGTGGCCATAATCAACGGCCACCATTTCTCATGAATTACAATATCAGCCGTCCAAATTCGCCACAGAATTGACCGGCCCATAATAAGTCTCAGGTTCACACGCCATTTTCCTGCGGCAAGTTCCATGGCTTAACTTGCCGCACATGATCATCCGCCACCTAGCTGGCGCACGATTGATCAGAATAATTAAGTCTTGCACACAAGACCCACTCAGCAATCTGCTACACATTTTCCACGAAAATACTCGAGACATCAAACATGTCACAAACTGGGGGATGCCCATCAGGGTATTGGTCTGGCGGTTTACAACGTGCGGCGTGCAAACACCTGTTATAGGAAAGTGTCAGGAAAGCGGACAGTTATTGGCGGAAATAAGTAGTGGGTGTAAACTAACTCGTTTCCTTCATAGTGGGGACGTGGTTTCTAGCATTTACACATTGCCCCACTTCTCCATCACTCAACTACTCCCACTTCCTACGAGATCAGGGTGCGTTCAAACTGTGACTTGTATAAATAGGTTTCTACCTATTTCAACCAAAAACAACAGAGTTTTGGTTAACAACACAGTATCCAAAAAATATAAAAAAGAGCTGATAACTTACATTCCACAAGCCAGTTCCATATTCTAATACAAGTCATAAAACAGCCACACCTTCAGAATTAACCATTTTGGTCTCAACACCTTCTTCGCTTCCCTTCCTAAGACCAACCCTTCTCCTTCAGTTTGTGATCGAAGCAATACTGGAACGACCATTTCTTGGCTTAGGATAGGATTGTACAAATTGATTTCTCGAATCTAAAGCACTCCCGTGCAGTGCATTTGTTTAGGTCTAAATTTGTTTCTCAATAACACACCCAAATTTACCAAAACCGGTAGAAATAGTTTTTACCCATAAAAATGTGGATAAATTAAAAGATTATGGTGTATTTGGGTACCCTAGTATTTTCAAGTACGTTTACATAAATAAGCCTGTGAGCCTAATCACAAAAAGATAACTTGGACCGTATAAAAGATCAATATCCAAGTATCAATCAAGTCGTACCCAACAAACTAAGTCGGGTGTATCTACTATGATTGATCAACGCATAACCTGTGATATTTTAGTTATAAAGATAAACAATATAATGAAGAAAAACAAATAACACAGACACCAAAATTTTTGTTAACGAGGAAACTGCAAATGAAGAAAAACCCCAGGACCTAGTCCAGATTTGAAAACCACACTGTATTAAGCCGCTACAGACACTAGACTACTCCAAGTTAACTTCAGACTGGAATGTATTTTAGCCCCAACCAATCTCACACTGATCAAGGTACAGTCGCGTTCCTTACGATTCTAGAACCATGCCGGATTCTGCGCACTTGATTCCCTTAGCTTATCTCACCCACAACTAAGAGTTGCTACGACCCAAAGTCAAAGACTTGATAAACCAATCTGTCTCACACATAAAAGACTATTGAATATATAAATTTGTCTCCCACAGATATACCTAAGAGTTTTGTTCCGTCTTTTGATAAATCAAGATGAAAGAATCAATTGATACACCAGACTTATATTACCGAAGAACAGCCTAGTAATATCAATCACCTCACAATAATCTTAATCGTATGGTAGCGAAACAAGATATTGTGGGATCATAAACGATGAAACGAAGATGTTTGTGACTAATTTTTATCTTGCCTATCGGAGATTAAATATCGAGTAAATCTTAGAGAAGATAATACTCAATACGATAGAAAACAGCAAGATCAAAACACGAAACTACAGAAAAATAGTTGGGTCTGGCTTCACAATACCAATGAAGTCTTTAAGTCGTTAACCTATAAGGTTTTTGAAAAAACCTAAGGTTAAAGGAGAATAGACTCCAGTCGCAACTAGTATCACAGAAGAGGTGTGGGGATTAGGTTTCCAAGTTGCTAGAGTTTTCCCTTATATAGTCTTCAAATCATGGTATGCATTCAATGTTACCTTGGTAACAAAGCATTCAATATTCACCGTTAGATGAAAATCTGTTTAGACTCAAGCTTATATCTTTAAACCATAGATGGAACTTAGCTTGTTACACACAAATGAAAAGTGACTTCATTTAGATATGAGTAACCGTACCTAAATGTGTACACCTTTGTTGGCTCAACAATAGTTAACCGAAGTTATCCATATGAACACTTTCATATCAACCTTGTTCATCTTAACCATAACTAGTTCAAATGACTTAAATGAAACTATTTCTAGAGTTGTTGAATTGTTTATATTCTCATAGAAGTATACAAGACACAATTGAAACAAAATCGATTTTGATTCACTCAAATCAATTCATGAACATTATAGGCACGGTTTTGCAAGATATTGCATTCCTTAATATATAAATGTATTAGTTCATGAACAAACGATTTTAGAACATAACCTACTCAAGTATGCATACATGTACGCATACCTAAGTGGCCGGACTAAGTTTGGGTTTTCCAGTATGCAAACGGGTACGCATACCTTCCAAACTCAGTTGAATTTCCGGAACTTGAAACTCACGCCGGTACGCATACCGGTATGCATACTAAGTTCCAAGACTTTCATTAACCAACCAGTACGCATACGGGTATGCATACTATGATTCCCTGACTTGGAATAACTTGCAACAATTAACATACAAGTACGCATACTGTGATATATCCAATCATGGTTATTTGTTCTAAACTACCATTTCAAACATTGAAACATTCTTAGAAGACGACAATAGCTGTCTCACACAAACTATTAACTTCAAAGCAATTTTCAAGTGATCGAATGATCAATACGAAATATTTCGAGTCTACATCAAATGACTGTCT
Source organism: Papaver somniferum (assembly GCF_003573695.1). NCBI lineage: Eukaryota > Viridiplantae > Streptophyta > Magnoliopsida > Ranunculales > Papaveraceae > Papaver > Papaver somniferum. The sequence goes on from NC_039367.1 coordinate 95,481,658, forward strand.
CACAAAAATCATGTAAGATGTTACAAGTTGATTTTCACATGATCATCTTTTGACTTTCGTCAAGAATATAAGATGAACTTGGTTAAAGAGAAAGCTTACCAACACATATTTCGAGAAATATGTAAGCGAGTTAAAATCAAATCGAAATATCAAATGTGTATAATTGAAGTCTATATGGCTATAAGACTTTTGTCTCAAATAGGAGATAGAGTATGTAGACTTTTGAGGGATAGATGAGTTCAAGTCTCCACATACCTTTTGTGGATGAAGTTCCACAAGCTCCCCTTATTAGTTCTTCGTCTTCAATCGATGAATGCCGTGAAATCTAATGCTCGACTACACTTTCTATCCTAATCCGAGACTTATCTATAAGTAGACTAGAAATCAAGACTTATAGTTTTGGCAACTAAACTTGACAACAAGCTTGATATAACAATGCTTGCGAGTTTGAACGAGCAGTGCTCTAACAGTCTCAAAAGATAGAAAGTGAATATAACTTGAGATATAAGTGGTTCAGTCTTCACTTACCTTTTGTTGATGAATATCTCAAAAAGCTTCGGTTGATCTTCGCCTTCAAGCGGTAGAACACCATGATGATTGCTGTGATCCACTATTTCTCAATTACATTTCTATCCTAGCCCGATACATAACTAATTGCATACTAGAAATCAAGATATAGGTTTGACAACCAAATTTAACAACAAGCTTGAGATAGAAACACTTGTAAGTTCGACCGAGCAATGCTCTAACAATGTTAATTTTGATTTAATAAGGCTTTATAATATCATATATAAATTATATTACTATGATTTGAAAACCCTTTGGATTGATTTTGATGTTTTTGGTCACTGGTACATATTCTTTGATTTTAAGCTGGGTAAGCTTAGAATTAGGATGACGGTTTTTCCTTGGAATGTCTTAGGTTTTGGGAATAAGTATATTGGATATCCCTTAGGTGACCTGATAAAATCAAATGACCCTGATTTGATTTTACTTTTTGAAAAAAAGAATATGGACAATAATATTGAGATATAATTATAATTTAGGTTTCATGAATTATTGCTTTGTGAACCCTGTAGAAGTCACCGGTGGTATCTTCATTCTTTGGAAAGATGTGACCCAATTTGATGATGTTGATTCTAATATAAATTTTACAGTTTGTCATACCATTATTGATGCTAGGATTAAAAAAATCTTTGATTTTTTGCATGTATGGTGCGATTAGTAATGAAGGCATTAGACACCAGTGGGATTTTCTCTATAGGCTAGCTGGTAGATTTCACTGTCCATGGGATGTCGTTGGATAACTTAAATTTTATAACTAGGAAGGAGGATAAATTGGGAGTTAATGTGGCATCTCAAACTGAACTAGATCAGGTTAATGAACATCTAGAAAATTTAAACTTACCATAGTTTGGTTGGAGAATTCACAATTCTGAGGAATTTATAATCCCATAGAATTACAAATTCTGGGATTCATGTGAATCCCTCGTGAGTTTGGTAACTCAGTTTAAATACCTAGGATTCACAAGGTTCCTTCGTTTTAAAGTCCATGTACTGTTTGGCTACCCTCAGAATCTTAAAATTGCATATATACGTATATATAAATAAAAATTTTGGTTAAAAAAAGTGGATCCATAAATCATTTGATAAGTTTCCCACCAAATATTAGGGGAGGGGTCGGACTCCATATGGAGGATTTGCTTGAAAAGTGATTCCCGTAGGAAACGTGATTCCAGGGGATTTATTTCCGCCACATGCACATGAGATGTAGCCGGGTCCATACTTGCCGGTCCTCTTTCCCACCGACCAATCAGGTGGCTTTAAATCCGCCACACGCACTAGAAGATGTGGCCACGCCCTATGTTTGGTTGGCCCTTTTCTATTGACCAATCAGGTTGCTCTAAACTTGCCACAATATTAAAAGAGGAAAATTGCACCGGATGGTCACAATGCCAATTATCTTTCCAAACCGTGGAAACATGCTAATGGCATGCCAAACATGCAATTCCGCGCCAAGATGCTATTGGCATAGAAAACGTGCTAACATGCTACAACAGCATGCCAAACGTGCCATTCCACCACAAACAACGTGCTTACGTGCTAACTCACTTTTGTTTGTGGCCAAACGCCATAACAGAGTCCAGTCAGGGTATCCCAACTAGAACACGATTTTGCTTTAGTGGCATTAGTTGAAACCCTAATTTTGGTCGTGGCTCAAATTACGTCACTTTAGCCCACAACATGCCACAAGCCGTGCGGGGCCCAGGAAACCCTAAAAATGGCGCCATGTTATGATTACCCGTGGCCATCCTTGCGCATGTGGTCATTCCCATGTTATGGCCCTGCCATCATTCATTTGATGCGACCATGTCACTATTTACACAAAGAATGTCACCGTGCCGCGGCCACATGCCACACGCGCTAATTAGGGTTTTGGTATGCCAAACCCTAATTTAAATAAGGTTGCTGCGCCAACCAAGCTAAGTAATGCTACCCGGGGCATTAAGTTTGATATGGCAACTGGAACCAATGTTGCCGAGCCATATTTGGGTCTAACGCCAATATGCCAAAATATAGCGGCCACGGCTACACCATACGCTATTAGTGCCACTATGCCACTATGCTATTATCAGGTGCCAACGGGATGTGTCCATAATCAACGGCCACCATTTCTCATGAATTACAATCTCAGCCGTCCAAATTCTCCACAGAATTGACCGGCCCATAATAAGTCTCAGGTTCACACGCCATTTTCCTGCGGCAAGTTCCATGGCTTAACTTGCCGCACATGATCATCCGCCACCTAGCTGGCACACGATTGATCAGAATAATTAAGTCTTGCACACAAGACCCACTCAGCAATCTTCTACACATTTTCCACGAAAATACTCGAGACATCAAACATGTCACAAACTGGGGGATGCTCATCAGGGTATTGGTCTGTCGGTTTACAACGTGCGGCGTGCAAACACCCATTATAGGAAAGTGTCAGGAAAGCGGACGGTTAGTGGCGGCAATAAGTAGTGGGTGTAAACTAACTCGTTTCCTTCATAGTGGGGACGTGGTTTCTAGCATTTACACATTGCCCCACTTCTCCATCACTCAACTACTCCCACTTCCTACGAGATCAGGGTGCGTTCAAACTGTGACTTGTATAGATAGGTTTCTACCTATTTCAAACAAAAACAACAGAGTTTTGGTTAACAACACAGTATCCAAAAAATATAAAGAAGAGCTGATAACTTACATTCCACAAGCCAGTTCCATATTCTGATACAAGTCATAAAACAGCCACACCTTCAGAATTAACCATTTTGGTCTCAACACCTTCTTCGCTTCCCTTCCTAAGACCAACCATTCTCCTTCACTTTGTGATCGAAGCAATACTGGAACGACCATTTCTTGGCTTAGGCTAGGATTGTACAAATTGATTTCTCGAATCTAAAGCACTCCCGTGCAGTGCATTTGTTTAGGTCTAAATTTGTTTCTCAATAACACACCCAAATTTACCAAAACCGGTAGAAATAGTTTTTACCCATAAAAATGTGGATAAATTAAAATATTATGGTGTATTTGGGTACCCTAGTCTTTTCAAGTACGTTTACATAAATAAGTCTGTGAGCCTAATCACAAAAAGATAACTTGGACGGTACAAAAGATCAATATCCAAGTATCAATCAAGTCGTACCCAACAAACTAAGTCGGGTGTATCTACTATGATTGATCAACGCATAACCTGTGATATTTTAGTTATAAAGATAAACAATATAATGAGGAAAAACAAATAACACAGACACCAAAATTTTTGTTAACGAGGAAACTGCAAATGAAGAAAAACCCCAGGACCTAGTCCAGATTTGAAAACCACACTGTATTAAGCCGCTACAGACACTAGACTACTCCAAGTTAACTTCAGACTGGAATGTATTTTATACCCAACAAATCTCACACTGATCAAGGTACAGTCGCGTTCCTTACGATTCTAGAACCATGCCGGATTCTGCGCACTTGATTCCCTTAGCTTATCTCACCCACAACTAAGAGTTTCTACGACCCAAAGTCAAAGACTTGATAAACCAATCTATCTCACACATAAAAGTCTATTGAATATATAAATATGTCTCCCACAGATATACCTAAGAGTTTTGTTCCGTCTTTTGATAAATCAAGATGAAAGAATCAATTGATACACCAGACTTATATTACCGAAGAACAGCCTAGTAATATCAATCACCATACAATAATCTTAATCGTATGGTAGCGAAACAAGATATTGTGGAATCATAAACGATGAAACGAAGATGTTTGTGACTAATTTTTATCTTGCCTATCGGAGATTAAATCTCGAGTAAATCTTAGAGAAGATAATACTCAATATGATAGAAAACAGCAAGATCAAAACACGAAACTACAGAAAAATAGTTGGGTCTGGCTTCACAATCCCAATGAAGTCTTTAAGTCTTTAACCTATAGGGTTTTGGAAAAAACCTAAGGTTAAAGGAGAATAGACTCCAGTCGCAACTAGTATCACACAGGAGGTGTGGGGATTAGGTTTCCAAGTTGCTATAGGTTTCCCTTATATAGTCTTCAAATCAGGGTATGCATTCAATGTTACCTTGGTAACAAAGCATTCAATATTCACCGTTAGATGAAAATCTGTTTAGACTCAAGCTTATATCTTTAAACCATAGATGGAACTTAGCTTGTTACACACAAATGAAAAGTGACTTCATTTAGATATGAGTAACCGTACCTAAATGTGTACACCTTTGTTGGCTCAACAATAGTTAACCGAAGTTATCCATATGAACACTTTCATATCAACCTTGTTCATCTTAACCATAACTAGTTCAAATGACTTAAATGAAAGTATTTCTAGAGTTGTTGAATTTTTTATATTCTCATAGAAGTATACAAGACACAATTGAAACAAAATCGATTTTGATTCACTCGAATCAATTCATGAACATTATAGGCACGATTTTGCTAGAGATTGCATTCCTTAATATATAAATGTATTAGTTCATGAACAAACAATTTTAGAACATAACCTACTCAAGTATGCATACATGTACGCATACCTAAGTGGCCGGACTAAGTTTGGGTTTTCCAGTATGCAAACGGGTACGCATACCTTCCAAACTCAGTTGAATTTCCGGAACTTGAAACTCATACCGGTATGCATACCGGTATGCATACTAAGTTCCAAGACTTCATTAACCAACCAGTACGCATACGGGTATGCATACTATGGTTCCCTGACTTGGAATAACTTGCAACAATTAACATACAAGTACGCATACTGTGATATATCCAATCATGGTTATTTGTTATAAACTACCATTTCAAACATTGAAACATTCTTAGAAGACGATAATAGCTGTCTCACACAAACTATTAACTTCAAAGCAATTTTCAAGTGATCGAATGATCAATACGAAATATTTCGAGTCTACATCAAATGACTGTCTCACAAAAATCATGTAAGATGTTACAAGTTGATTTTCACATGATCATCTTTTGACTTTCGTCAAGAATATAAGATGAACTTGGTTAAAGCGAAAACTTACCAACACATATTTTCAAATCGAAATATCAAATGTGTATAATTGAAGTCTATATGGCTATAAGACTTTTGTCTCAAATAGGAGATAGAGTATGTAGACTTTTGAGGGATAGATGAGTTCAAGTCTCCACATACCTTTTGTGGATGAAGTTCCACAAGCTCCCCTTATTAGTTCTTCGTCTTCAATCGATGAATGCCGTGAAATCTAATGCTCGACTACACTTTCTATCCTAATCCGAGACTTATCTATAAGTAGACTAGAAATCAAGACTTATAGTTTTGGCAACTAAACTTGACAACAAGCTTGATTAACAATGCTTGCGAGTTTGAACGAGCAGTGCGCTAACAGTCTCAAATGATAGAAATTGAATATAACTTGAGATATAGGTGGTTCAGTCTTCACTTACCTTTTGTTGATGAATATCTCCAAAATCTTCGGTTGATCTTCGCCTTCAAGCGGTAGAACACCATGATGATTGCTGTGATCCACTATTTCTCAATTACATTTCTATCCTAGCCCGATACTTAACTAATTGCATACCAGAAATCAAGATTTAGGTTTGACAACCAAATTTAACAACAAGCTTGAGATAGCAACACTTGTAAGTTCGACCGAGCAATGCTCTAACAATGTTAATTTTTATTTAATAAGGCTTTATAATATCATATATAAATTGTATTACTATGATTTGAAAACCCTTTGGATTGATTTTAATGTTTTTGGTCACTGGTACATATTCTTTGATTTTAAGATGGGTAAGCTTAGAATTAGGATGACGGTTTTTCCTTGGAATGTCTTAGGTTTTGGGAATAAGTATATTGGATACCACTTAGGTGACCTGATAAAATCAAATGACCCTGATTTGATTTTAATTTTTGAAAAAAAGAATATGGACAATAATGTTGAGATATAATTATAATTTAGGTTTCATGAATTATTGCTTTGTGAACCCTGTAGAAGTCACTGGTGGTATCTTCATTCTTTGGAAATATGTGACCCAATTTGATGATGTTGATTCTAATATAAATTTTATAGTTTGTCATACCATTATTGATGCTAGGAGTAAAAAAAAGCTTTGATTTTTTGCATGTATGGTGCGATTAGTAACGAAGGCATTAGACACCAGTGGGATTTTCTCTATAGGCTAGCTGGTAGATTTCACTGTCCATGGGATGTCGTTGGATAACTTAAATTTTATAACTAGGAAGGAGGATAAATTGGGAGTTAATATGGCATCTCAAACTGAACTAGATCAGGTTAATGAACATCTAGAAAATTTAAACTTACCATAGTTTGGTCGGAGAATTCACAATTTCGAGGAATTTATAATCCCATAGAATTACAAATTCTGGGATTCATGTGAATCCCTCGTGAGTTTGGTAACTCAGTTTAAATACCTAGGATTCACAAGGTTCCTTCGTTTTAAAGTCCATGTACTGTTTGGCTACCCTCAGAATCTTAAAATTGCATATATACGTATATATAAATAAAAATTTTGGTTAAAAAAAGTGGATCCATAAATCATTTGATAAGTTTCCCACCAAATATTAGGGGAGGGGTCGGACTCCATATGGAGGATTTGCTTGAAAAGTGATTCCCGTAGGAAACGTGATTCCAGGGGATTTAGGCAACCAAATGTACCAGAGGAAACACAATTCCACCAATCTTCTGGATCCACAAATCCCACTTTTAAAATTCCGACATCCATACCCACTATTAAGTGATGTGCATTTTGTACTAAATCCTTATACTTGGTCAAATAGAAGGAATGATAATAACTTGATATTAGAAAGATTGGACAAAGCATTAGGTAATGGGAGGTGGTTTAGTTATTTTCCTGATAGTGTGGTGTATCGTCACATTCCTTATGGCATGATCATTGTCCTGTGCTCGCTGCTCATAGTAAGTGATAGAGGGTCTGACCAAAATAGAAATCCATATAGGTTTAACAAGTGCTAGTTTCTATATATGACTTGTGCTAATTTGATAAGCAATAATTGGACCGTGAATGTTAATTGTTCACATGCTTCTTAATTTACCGGATCTCTTCAAAATGTTAAGTTTATTTTAAGAGATTGGAATGTTAACAAGTTTGGTAACTTTCAAACTCAGATTAAGGATATCTAGGGCCGAATAGCTAACATGTCTCATCAAAATATCACAAACAACTCTAGGGAAAGTCTTGTTGAACTTGAAAAAAAGATAAATTATTGGTATGATGTAATTGTTATATGCAATGGGCTAAAGAGTATGTTTTGACCTTTAATGATTGAATACTAACTACTTGCATGATAAAGTTAAGTTCAGGAAGAAAAGAACTCAGATCGAATCCCTTCAATCTGACATAGTCTGCCTGACTGAAAAAGTCTTGCATTGCTAATGAATTTAAAAAGCATTTTTATGATATTAGCAAGACTACTAATCCCCAGACCCTGGTAATTTTCTGCCAGACTTGATGCCTTGTATGACTGAGAAAATGAACAATATGCTTATTAGAAATCCTACTCCCGAAAAAATAAGAAATGTAGGGTTTCAAATGCAGCCATGGTCATCTTCAGGTCCAGATGGTTACCTCAGGTGTCTATAAAAAAATGTGGAATGTTATTAGTGGGGATATTGTGAAAATGGTTCAACCATTTTTCTATTCTAAACACCTACTTAAATAACTAAATCATAGTTTTTGCCATTGTTTTTCTAAAAGGGCTTTTGACTTTAAACCCGTAAGCCTTAGTAATGTGTCTTACAAAATAATTAGTAAGCTATTATCTAGTAGGCATAAGCTGGTTATGGAAAAATTCATAAGTCTTTACCTAGCTGCCTTTCTTTCTTTTAGGCAGATAATAACAAACAACATAGTAATTTCTCATGAAGTTATTGACACTATGAGAAAAATTAAAGCTAAGAAGGGCTAACGGAAATCAAATTAGATATGTCTCTAAAGCTTTGAAAAAGTAGATACAAATTTTCTAATTGCTATAGTTAGGAATTTAGGTTTCCATAAGGAATGGTGTAGAATGATTCATGAATGCATTTCAACTGCATTATTAGGGAGTTTAACAAATTTTCAGGTCAATCCATTAATCTGGATATCTCCGGAATATCTTTTATCCCAAGAATGGATAATGGTGTTAAAAACCAAATTGTTATTATCCTAAATATAAAAAGCTTGACTCATGATGATAAGTATCTAGGTGTCTCTCTTCTTATTCAACATAATACATCGAGACATTGGACATTTCAAGAAAAATTCCATGAGAGTCCTTCTACTTGGGAGGGTGAGAATCTAAACTAGCCTAGTAGAACAATTGCGATCAAATCTATTCTTGGAACTTTTATTACTCACCATCTTATTGTTTTTCTCATACCCAAAAAATTGGCTGATAGGTTAGATGGTATTCAAAGAAATTTCTGGTAGAACAAGAAGTAAGGTGAAACAACTAAGTTTTTTACGCAATGGAACTTTGTCACTAAGTCTAAGGCTCAAAGAGGTATGAACATTTGAAAAACTGCTACTTAGGTGGGTCCCTATTATGGATCAGTTGTTACCATCTAGATTAAGTTCTTCCGATCTGTAATTAAACAATATATCAACTCATTAGTCATATGGTAATTCTTGGAATGCTGAACTTTTGAATGCCTTATTTGATGGCATTATTATTAGAGAAATATGTGAAATTAGGATTCGTGTTGTAGTGGAGGATATATTTTTTGGAAACCTTGTAGAAATGGTATTTTCACGGTCAAGAGCGCCTATAGGATTGCTGATAGTGTAGCTAATACACAATTTGTGGATGATGGGCCTAATGATTTTCCATGGAAAACTTTTTGGAAGGAAGACATTCCTCCTAACATTGTTCATTTCTTATGGAAGCGTTTACAATGTTATGTGCCTCTTAAGGACAAATTATAGGCTCAATTCTTAAAAATGCCACTTTTGGAAATGTCACTACAAAATAGAAGGCCTCTCGGGACAGTCAAAAAGCGTCCCAAAAAGCCCTAAAACCGTCCCTAGAAGCATTTGTGACGGTTTTGTGTCCGTCCCCTATTCTACCGTCACTAATACTTTTTTGTCATACTTTCTTTTAGGGACGGCCTAAAAATAGCCTTAAATTAATTATCCCGTGACCTATAGGGACGGTCAGATCATGAACGTCCCAAATAACCATTTCTAGGGATGGTTTTGAAAAAATGGCCGTCCCTAGAAACCACCTGTTTTGTAGTGTGTGTTTCCAAAAATGCCACCCTAAACCCAAATCTACCAAAAGTGTCACTATATGACATTTCTGCCCCTGATATTAGAGGACCCTTAATTGTTTAATATTATTTCCAACTTTCAAAACTTAAAGTAAGTGTTTTTTTGTTTGGTTTTCAGTGCAAAGGTCCTGATGAAAAGGTCAGGACACTCTACTGGACTCTAACATATTTTTAAAAAATCTTATTTTTTGAAATGAAAATTTGGAAATCACATTTTTTTTAATGGTATTTAAGTGTTTAGGGTCCCTAGGAGTGTCTGGACTCCGGACAGAACCTTTTTGGACCCACTCTAGTTTTCTAATAGAAAAAATATTAAAATAAGATAATTTTTGTTAATATTTTGTTGTCAAGTTCCAGGACCCTTTAACTGGACCCTATACTGGATTCTTGGATTATTAATAAAATAATCTTGTTAATGGAATTAAATAAGATTTGAAAGTTCTAGACCCTGGAAGTAGGTCAGGACCTTAGTTTAAGGACCTTTTAACTTGACCACCTAGGCGCCATGTAGGCGCCATGTAGATGACAAGTAGAACGAACCAGGTGAGGACATTTTCTACCAGGGTCCGGACCTAATAATTATAAGTCGGGACCCTACGCTGAATACCTTTCTCAACTCGACCACGTAGGTGCCATGTCGGTGACAACGGGGAGGAACGAAGTGATAACATTTTTACTAGGGTCAAGACCATCTAAGCCGAGACCCTACCGTTTGATGGGACCCTAACGCTTCACCTTTCTTACACCCCCGTAACACCCATCTTTTCCTTACATAACCCACCCAAGTTCATTCTTTTTTTTTAGCGGTTCATCTTTTTCTTCTTCCTTCTTTCATCTTTTTTTTTTTCTTTTTCATGGCAGCTGCTACACGATGAAAGCAAATCATTCAACTGAGATAGAGAAGGAATGATCTATAGGTGAGCTTAACTTTTATCTCTTTCAAATTCGATATTAAATTTGGATTAATTTCAATTTCAAACTCAAAGTTAGGGTTCTTAAATATGTATTGGGGATTCGAATCCATGTTTATTTATATAGTTTACAGTGAAATGAGGTATGGGTTATCTTTAATTTTTTGGTTTGGTTACTTAATTTATGTAGGGTTCATGATACATGATGATCTTATAACTGACAGTATGTTATGTTTTGTGAAATGCAGTTGCTAATTTGTCGTCTCCATAATGATAAGCAAAGCTGTTCTCATCCACTAACTGATAGTATGTTTTGTGAAATGCAGTTGCTTTTAGAACCCTAAATTGTCGTCGCCATAAAGATTAGCAAAGCTGTTCTCATCCGCTATAATGGTGAATGGGTGCACAAAAAAGGTAATGATGACTACAAAGGTATGACACATCTTGTGGGGGTACCTGATAAGTACACTTTTGAGGATGTGAAGAAGAGAGCAATGGATGTTTTAGGTTTCGTGCACAAACCTTGTTTTGATGTGTATGGCCTCATAGATGTCCCGGGAACCTCATTAAGCAAAGGATTAAAATTGTTAGTGAAGAAATGTTGATTTTTTATGTTGGACAGACATGTGGAGTCCCAAGCTTTTACACAATCAAATATGGAGAAGAAGTAAAAGTAGATATTCCTCCCGTGACTCCCAAAACAACTACTGGAGATTACATCGGATCCAAGATGCTTCCCCACACTCCCTTGACCCCTCTTAACAATCTCACGTCGTGTTCCAGTGAGGATTATCAGTCCAATAATGAAACCATCAAGGGAGATGGTGGTGTTAAAGGTACGTTTATTTGTCCCTCTTGTTATTGTGCTTTTGTATTATGTTTTTCCTGACCAAATAGTCACACTAATGTTGAATGTTTTATTTTTTCAGCGAGTACTAGTGGTCCAAAGGCTAGGAGATGTCTTGAACCAGTAATGAATCCATCATCCAAGAAACTCCGATGTCTTCATGATGCGACAACAACTCCAGCGCCGGTTCTGGATATTCCTAAACCCCCGAAGGATATGAAGTACAATGATCTATGTGTGTGTAACACTTTCAAAATCAAGGGGGAGCTGAAACTTATACTTGCAATAGCCAAAGTAGAAAGAAATTTTGAGTACAAATATTTTAAATCCGACAGCCAGAGGTTTATTGCCAAATGCAAAGACAAGACATGCGAGTGGCGTCTGCGAGCAGTTCCCTTAGATTCTTGTGGGTGGTGGAAACTCACAGTTGCAAACGATGTGCATACTTGTGAAAGCAACAAAAGGACCGACCCTGAATTAAGAACCAAAGCGGCCGCTACTGGAATTGCAGAGCTTTTCAAGCACAAATTCAAAGAACTAGATGCGGCATTTACGCCCAAACAACTAGTTAAGGACATAAAAAGGGATTATGGAGTGGTTATCAGGCAGGGATACAGCGCTTGCAAGCGTGGTATTGAGCTGATCAAAGGTAGCCCTGATGAATCGTACCAACACCTCGTTGGTTATAGTCACATGCTTGGTGCTCGTAACAAGGGTACTGTTACCGAGATTGTAACTGATTCGGACGATTCTTTTCTATATTATTTCTTTGCTTTTGGAGTATGTATTGAAGGATTCAAAAACTGTTTCAGACCCGCATTTGCGGTTGATGGTACACATCTTACATGGCCACGCCAAGGAGTTCTACTGTCATCCGTTGGAATGGATCCCGACGAGTCGATCAATCCTATTGCTTTTGCTGTTGTTGATTCAGAGAATAATTAATCTTGGGAATGGTTTATGAGAAAGTTAGTCGGAGTACTTGGCGATAAGTATGCCATGAATGAAGATGTTGTTGTGGCAACAGACAGGCACCCATCGATCGGTAGAGCCATAAGGTTGGCATTTCCTTGTGCTAATCAAGTATACTGAATCCACCATCTTTCAGGTATTTAACAAGACTTTACATACTATAAACACACGAGTTTTGTGTTTAAATAGATTTGATGTTAGTTTACTGAATGGATATAACGTTAACCTTGATTTGTGTTTAGTATAACTTATCAGACTGTAGGTCTTTATGTGTGCGCATCTAGATAGAGTTATGAAGTCAATGGAAATAGCATCATATTGCATATAATGTCCCAGCGCAGGTGGCAGAACAAGTTTTGTAGCATCAATAGCATATTGCATATATGTACAGTCCAAACAAGTTTTGTTGTCCTCCCTGTTGTATGATACATTTCAGACATATATATATATATATATATATGCATGCTTCATGTTGTACTTATAGGTCAATCCTGTAATGTTTGACCTTGCAGAAAATATCAAACAGACCTACCACAACGCCACGGCTTCGGTGGCATTTACAAGAGATGCAAAAGCGTTTAGCAATGATGAGTATGAACTTGCTATGAGACACCTAGGTTTAGTGAGCCCCGCTGCTTTAAAATCTGTAGTGGATCTTGGACTGGAAATGTGGGCCAGGGTGAAGGCTAGAACAGGTCGTTTTACTCTCATGACTACAAACGCCTGTGAAACTTTCAATTCAAGAATAACTGATGTTAAAGGTCTTCCAATCTGTCATTTAGTCGATTACATTCGCAGGTTCCTTATGGAATGGTTCTGCGAACGTAGACAACTAGCTCGTGATCGGCAAGATCCTTTGAGTCAACATGCACGGGATATAATCAAAGAACGGTGGGATGTGGCAAAAAGGTTTGTGGATTGCCATTTCGATGGGGACGAATATGAAGTGGACGAGGGTGACTATGAAGAGCAGCACACCGTCTATCTTGACCGAAGGTATTGCACGTGCAAAGTGTTTAACTATCAGCATCTTCCGTGTCCCCACGTACTTGCAGTGTGTGAGACATATAAGATAAAAGAAGAAGGCCTTTGTGGGGAATATTATAAAACATCGGTTTGGAGATTTATGTATGAACCTAAAATCTATGGTGTGCTGAGCCCAGAAACTTGGGATTTTCCCGCGGAGGTGGCAGAACGGGTGGTGCTTCCTCCAAAAGCTACACCGGAAGTTGGTCGTCGGAGCATCAAGAGGAAAAGGTCTTCCATTGAAAAACCTAGAAAGAAAATATCTTGTTCAAGGTGTCACCAGACAGGGCATTATGCTAACAGCAAACGTTGTCCCAAGGCTTAGAACTGGAGTGATTTTGGTTGCTGACATTGCTTACCTTGTTATGTTTGTTTGAAATAGTTTAGGCGGCATCATTAGTAGAGTGGATTTAGTCATATTTTCATCCTCATGGTAAATTAGTTTTTCTCAGACTTGATATTAAACCTTAAATTTCGGAAAGTAGGTCTTTTGTAATTGAATTTGGGAATTTCCCTTTGAAAAGGAATTCCTTAGTTATGTTATGTTTATTAATTGTAAGTTCTACCGGCATGTTTCATGTGAACTGATTGCAAGAATCAAAAATCATTTACTACCATGTTGTTTTAGTGATTGGTAGCTAGGTGATGCACTCTTTTAAACGTGCTAATGTTCATTTACTTTTCTTATTGAAACAACGAAAATTATATAGCCATAACTAGGACAACCTAGAAGTAAAAACAGTTCCATCGTACCTAAAAAAAGGACTTCAAATATAAAATAAACTAATCAGACATTATCTTAAACCATTCTTCATCACTTTTCTTTTCAAGTTCTGCGTTCTTGTGCCTTCGGATATCGCTCTTCATTGCACCATTCATCAGCTCAACAAGGGCAAGATCTTGAAACAAACTCTGTCCAAAATTCTCTTCCTTGATCCATACGCTGCTGCCATGATAAGGAATGATACATGACTCCGGGACTGAGATCCTTAACCTGTTGCATTCTTCACGTAACTGGCGATCCTCCTTTACTAACTCAAACCACTCCTTACAGAATTGGCTACCGTTTTTTGTTGTGTAGAAATTAGTTACTACACGCTTAGCAATAGGTTTTTTAGAGTCAACAAACTCATCACCATCCGACGCAACACCATTCCTCCCATATATGGTAGTATATTGATTTCTTGTTCGGGCAGTTGAATTAAGTGAGGTTACGTCAGACTGTTGAGAGGATCCTGCCATTGTTTTCAGATGATTTGAGATAAAAACTTGTTAACAAATGTACTTAATAACAATGATTTTCTTTACCCTAGATATTATTAAGCACAAACGAATCTGAATGATGTCCATTTATACTTATGTTGGCAAACATGTGGAATTTAATGCCAACTAAATATAGCTGGCGCCTCTCATGTGTAACTGAAAAGAAAAAAGCAAGCTGTTTTTGACTAATTACAATTAGTCAAAAAGTTTTTTTTTGTTTTTTTTCACGTTTCCCAATTAGTCTTCTGCTGGCATCTTACGGGTTGTGTTACCTTTCAAAAACAAAGAGATAAGGAAGAAAAAAAAAGCAAATTTAAAGCTTATCCCATTCTTGGGTAATGTTTACACACATTGACAACATTCCCTTCAAATCCTCTCATCTGTTCCTGAAAAGTGAAAACCAATTTATTTTCATCACATTAGCCACAGCACGTCCATGCCATAAGGGGACAAACCGTTACCTCTATCACTATTAAAAATTGTGCATAAAAATGGTCCAATAAGGGAAAAATTATTGTGGCGGCCTGTAGTTTATTTTAAGTCAAAGCAGGTGGGGGTGTGGGAGTTGGGAAGTAAATGCTTATTCAAATTTCAAAGCAAATGGGTGAGTCATTTAACATAACAAAGAAAAAAAAATTATAAACAAAAGGAAAATCAAACAACTTAGATATGAGTGAGGTAGGAAGATGCTTTCTCAGTCTACAATTCTATACATACATATATATATATATGACATCCAACCCTTAGGAGTGATTCCTTACAATTTAAACTACCCACTTCGACCACATGGGTTCAAGATCAGAGAGCAAATCATGTTTGGAAAAATGTTTTTCTAAAATTCCTTCAAAAAGAAGACGTCAAAGCAACCAACAAACCAACAACCTACCAAAACCAGCGGATGAGGGTTATTCAAGTATGTTTTTAACAAATCTGGATACTTCTGCCAATGGAGTTATGTCCTGTGAGGAATGGTATGACGCGATTGAAGAAGGTCGTAGATTAAGAAAGGAAACAGCCGAGTTGGGTCTTCCAGTTACGCCGTTGCCACCTCTTGGATATCTATTACACCATACATACAATGATCTGGTCAAATGTGTTAATTCTATAAGAGCTGAGAATAACACACTTAATAGGAGATTGATTAATCAGAAGAAGTATTCTGCTCTATATGGGACTAATATGTAACTGGAGTGGTAGTAAAATCAATCATTTTCTCTTGCAGTATTATGGTAAAAAAAGTTTATGTAGAGCAATGTGTATGAGTGGTAATTTAGTATACCTTTTATCTTCTGTTCAGTTTACTTGGTAGTAACTGAAGTTGTTGTGCAAGTGAAATGTAGCAGGATAGTACTTCAGAGTATAAATTTATGAACAATATCGCAGTTCTCCGTTGCTACTTTGTTGCTCTCCTTTTGTATTCAGCGAGCTTCATACTGCACAACTGACGACAAACAAAACCATCAGCTTAGGTTTGATCCAGAACAAAACTATCAAAATACATCCCGAATCAGACGAACATACATTTTCATAAAATATATAAAGGTATTTATCTACCATAATTCAACTTCTTCAACATAGTTTTCTAAGAAAACTAATGCATACATAATGTTCAAAATGTTACCATCTCAAAGGGGGTCAAACACCCATCAAAATTATATTTAGATATCCCTTTGTTAGCAGAAAAACCATAGTATCTTTTCTATAATTCATATATTGGTCAACGCGTAACTATATGCTGGGCACTCAACAATCATCACACAATAAGTATATATAGCAATAAGGTATATATACTTCCAATAAGGAAGTATATACATATGCAGGTCTAACATGAAACTGGCCACTAGTTAGTAGTTACAAAGTTCCTTCCAATAAGGTAACAACTTCCATATCAATTTATCAAAAACAACAAACAAACAAAAAATATATATCATCACACCAATCCACAATTTCCATATCAATTTCTCAGCTTCAGTTGAAGTCCTTACATTCACTAGCTTCAAATTGGAGTCCTTCAATTTCTTCTCAGCTTCAGTTGGGCGTGTTTCCATGTTCCTAACTTAGTTCTCTATTCATCTTCACATTCATTTTCTTTTTCATTTTCTTTCTTTAGGTTCTCAACCTGCAAAATCAACTACAAAAAAAAAATCACACCAATACATAACTTTCATATCAAATTAAAGTTCAAGTCATTCAATTTAAGTAACTAACCTAAAAACAAACCGATAAATCCCATATTAAAACCTAACTCCATGCATCTGCATAAAAATACCAAAAACAAAAAAAATTGGTTAAAATCAACAAGCCAAACCTAACATCAGTAGGTAAAAATCACCTAAATCGAATAAAATCAAGTATACCCGATATGAACTGCGACTAAAGATGTTGAGATCTACCTGTAGAAAATCTGAACTGCAACTTAAGCTGTTCGATCTACCGAAAACCAACCAGAAAAAATAATTGTTAAACCGCCGTTAAGAAAATCGACCAGTAAAAAATCAAGAAGAGAAAAAATATTTGATAAAAACCCTAACTGTACCTGCTGATTTTGTAAAATCAAACATAACTGCTGCACAATTGAGAGATGTTGAAGGTTAATAATCATAATGAATTTTAATGAGGTTTTTTCATATAGGGCTTAAATGGTTGGCAATGGTGGAGTTCAAAGAGAGGAGGAGATATTTTGGCTGGTCTAGTTCTCGTTTGCAAATGAACTGATGAAGAGAGAGGAGATACATCAGGTAAAAGTGATAATTAGGGTTATGTTTTGCTTATATTGGTGGAAATGGTTGTAATTACTGTGAATCTTTAGGGAAAATTCGCGACATTTAGGGTTTCTCCCTAAATCGATGGCCAATAACCATCTATTGTGTCTCATACGGATTAAGAATCCAATGGTTCACATAAACTTATTTTGTTCATACAGATCATGAAGTTTGTGTTTCTTTGCTAAATTGTGTTTCTTTGCTAAACTCAATTCGTGTTTTCGGGGTATTAACAACCTTCATTATGACCAAGTATA
This sequence comes from Papaver somniferum, assembly GCF_003573695.1. NCBI lineage: Eukaryota > Viridiplantae > Streptophyta > Magnoliopsida > Ranunculales > Papaveraceae > Papaver > Papaver somniferum. Next base: position 95,499,520 of record NC_039367.1, read on the forward strand.
TTAATAAATGTCGTGTATATTTTAGTCCGCATCTAGATATGGATCATATTTCATATTGTCAAATTTCGAATTAATAGAGATGAAATATATCATATTTCAACATCTCGGGTTCAAAGTTTACTAGAGTTAAAACAGAGGTTCTCATTTCGATGAACTGAATATGAAATCTATCGGATTTCGACATCTCGGGTTCAAAGATTACTAGAGTTAGACACGAGGTTCTCGTTCGGATGAACTGAGGATGGATTATATGAGTTTTTATCATCCCGGTTTCGTATATTACACGAGTGAGACTGGAGTCTATCACTCGGATGAACTGAGGATGGATTATATGAGTTTTTATCATCCCGGTTTCGTATATTACACGAGTGAGACTGGAGTCTATCACTCGGATGAACTGAGGATGGATCATATGAGTTATTATCATCCCGGTTTCGTATATTACATGAGTTAGACCCGAGTCTCTCACAACCGACGAACTGAGGATGGATTATACGTATCTACGGACCTTATCATTTGTGCTTGAGTGTTAGCAATCTGCCCTAACGTCGCAGCACTCTCCCGAACATCTCCAGTCGAGCGGTTGCCACCATCTCCATCATTGTTAGAAGCCATGAAACAAGGATCAAACCTTTATATGAATCCAATTGACGCAGCGGTAACGATAAGAAATAGCCTTGAATCCACAAGGTGTGTTTCGAATCCACAAAACACTGTTCTGAATCCTGCACACAAGGTATAATCTCAAGAGATTTGTGTTTTGAATCCACAAGAAAAACAAATAGAACACTTGAAAATACACAAACAAAAAACTAGTTCCTTTTAAAATAACAATCATCAATAACGTTTTACAAATCAGGATCCTAAGATTAAATACTAGTAGGTAGTTATAGGAAGTTAACACACACATTAGACACACAAGATAAGAAACTGAAACTAGAAACTGAAAATAACTATTAGGTATTTTCTGAAAGTTGTAACTGTCAGGTGTGACTATCCTTGCTCTGCATCAGTCTCTCATTCGGATGAACTGAGGATGGATTATATGAGTTTTTATCATCTCGGTTTCGTATATTACACGAGTGATACTGGAGTCTATCACTCGGATGAACTGAGGATGGATTATATGAGTTTTTATCATCCCGGTTTCGTATATTACACGAGTGAGACTGGAGTCTATCACTCGAATGAACTGAGGATGGATCATATGAGTTCTTATCATCCTGGTTTCGTATATTACATGAGTTAGACCCGAGTCTCTCACTCGGGTGAACTGAGGATGGATTATACGTATCTATGGACCTTATCATTTGTGCTTGAGTGTTAGCAATCTGCCCTAACGTCGCATCACTCTCCCGAACATCTCCAGTCGAGCGGTTGCCACCATCTCCATCATTGTTAGAAGCCATGAAACAAGGATCAAACCTTTCTATGAATCCAATTGACGCAGCGGTAACGATAAGAAATAGCCTTGAATCCACAAGGTGTGTTTCGAATCCACAAAACACTATTCTGAATCCTGCACACAAGGTATAATCTCAAGAGATATGTGTTTTGAATCCACAAGAACAACAAATAGAACACTTGAAAATACACAAACAGAAAACTAGTTCCTTTTAAAATAACAATCATCAATAACGTTTTACAAATCAGGATCCTAAGATTAAATACTAGTAGGTAGTTATAGGAAGTTAACACACACATTAGACACACAAGATAAGAAACTGAAACTAGAAACTGAAAATAACTATTAGATATTTTCTGAAAGTTGTAACTGTCAGGTGTGACTATGCTTGTTCTGCATCAGTCTCTCATTCGGATGAACTGAGGATGGATTATATGAGTTTTTATCATCTCGGTTTCGTATATTACACGAGTGATACCGGAGTCTATCACTCGGATGAACTGAGGATGGATTATATGAGTTTTTATCATCCCGGTTTCCTATATTACACGAGTGAGACTGGAGTCTATCACTCAGATGAACTGAGGATGGATCATATGAGTTCTTATCATCCTGGTTTCGTATATTACATGAGTTAGACCCGAGTCTCTCACTCGGATGAACTGAGGATGGATTATACGTATCTACGGACCTTATCATTTGTGCTTGAGTGTTAGCAATCTGCCCTAACGTCGCAGCACTCTCCCGAACATCTCTAGTCGAGCGGTTGCCACCATCTCCATCATTGTTAGAAGCCATGAAACAAGGATCAAACATTTCTATGAATCCAATTGACGCAGCGGCAACGATAAGAAATAGCCTTGAATCCACAAGGTGTGTTTTGAATCCACAAAACACTGTTCTGAATCCTGCACACAAGGTATAATCTCAAGAGATTTGTGTTTTGAATCCACAAGAACAACAAATAGAACACTTCAAAATACACAAACAGAAAACTAGTTCCTTTTAAAATAACAATCATCAATAAAGTTTTACAAATCAGGATCCTAAGATTAAATACTAGTAGGTAGTTATAGGAAGTTAACACACACATTAGACACACAAGATAAGAAACTGAAACTAGAAACTGAAAATAACTATTAGATATTTTATGAAAGTTGTAACTGTCAGGTGTGACTATCCTTGTTCTGCATCAGTCTCTCACTCGGATGAACTGAGGATGGATTATACGAGTTCTTATCGTCCCGGGTTCTTATATTCTTGAAAATACACAAACAGAAATCCATTTATCCTCCCATATATTGACTTTCATTCCATCACCCATTTCCTAAATACTGTTTTGTTCAACTAAAATTATTCCTTTGTAGATACATTTTCACATCCAAGAGCTAGAGGAAGGGATTTTATCTCTAAAAGCAGAGTTTCTCTGTGTTCCATTTTTCTACTATGCTTTCAAACCGTTTTATTTTGGTTTTATCTATAAATAGAGGTGTTCCTAGATAAGAATATTTCAGGGCTCACTAGAACAGAAGGTGAAATTAGGGATTCAAGAGAATCCCCCCAAAAAGAAGAAGAGAAAGATAGTCTTCTTGCAATAGAGATATTATTATCAGATAAAGATGGGGAATCAGTATTTGGTACCGGGTCTGGAGAGTCCGACCCGGATCCAACTTCAAGAGTAGTCATGGGACCCGCATAAGCTTGGTTTTGTGTGTTTTTTTTGAAAAGACCACCAGGGAAGGGATAGAAAGCCACAATTAATTTTGACAAATCAAGCCAGAACTAGGTTGCATGCAAAACATATCATTCTGCCGCACGTCCTAGGTTAATTAAGACTGAGAGACTAGGAAGAGGTAGAGGAAACTCAGACAGCAAAAGAAGGAGACAAATCAGCAAAAAAAGATTATAGGATCCTGAGATGATCTCTCTCAGGATAGAGATAGAGACGAACTAAGCATGTTGAAAAGAAAAAGAGATTATAGGATATGCATGATGAAAATATGATTTACTATTCGGGAATGATTCGCAGAATTACTAACTAGGTTCTGTTGTATATTTTTACTACCTATGTATTCTATATTGTTTTTAAACTTTAGTGGATTTTTTATACACATTTTTTCTACATGTGTATTCTTAGTTTTTAAATTCCAAGTCACCCAAACCAGTGATCTTTAGCTGACACTAAGCTGCTAACTCCCTTCAAAGAACATGGAGTAGATAAAATATCTAAGCATCAATTTTTAGAAGCAGAGACAAGCCGCTATACATACATAATTTAAGGATGATAACATGATCAACAAAATATAAACAGATATATCCAGGGTATAAGAGTCCATCGCCACTAACTTAGATTTAGAACTACAACTGACATCTTTTTCAACTATACACATCCAAAAAACATGGACCAACATGCTGGCCAGGAATTATACTACAAGATCATATGATTACAGGTTACTATTCACCACTTGTGCCATTCACCTCTATAAATTGTTTCTTGAATAGCTGCACCGCAAGTTCGCATCGATAACGAGTAGCGAAAGCAGGTTCGACTTCACAAACAAGAATCTTCCTGACCATATGCTCGATAAACTTGAAAGCAAACACCCACAAGAGTTACTGCATAAATAGTATATGGATCAATTCTCCAAATATAAGGTTAAAATTCAAGGTTAAAAATAGATTTCAAGTAAGACTCACGTATCATTTTGCTTAGGGGTTTTTAAGTCATATCTACACCACCATGGACCGCCGTTGTATGCTTTCTCCAAATAATCACGAATTTGACCGACTTCCGGGTGAATTTTGCTTGAGCGATTATTACGATTCGGTCTAAGAGAATCATAAATTATAATTATCTTCTCCTTTACTTGAATGGAAACTGCGACCCAGTGAATATTTTCAATACAAACTACACCATATACGACATCAACCTTATCCCAAGAGGGTAAATGCTCACTAGGTGGTGAACCAAGGCGTCCTGCCAACCCTAGTATGAATCTGTCAACTTGGGAAAAATCACCATTCGAAAAATGTTGTTGTTTCACGAGCAACGAAGCTCAGTCACAATGTATTCATGTAATAATATAAATAAGTAGAAAATATCCAATCTATTATGCACAATAACTTACCGGTAGGTGACTTTCAAAGTATGACCAGGTACCAGCGGATTTGTTAGAAGGATAAGACTTGTGCAAAAGCACCAATGCACTGTCAATAATCTGCAGGAAGACCCATAAACATAAAGCTTCTCACAACCCAAATGATGTTCTCATTATTAGATTTAATCGTCAATATCAAATGATGCAATATGACTCACATTACCGCATAACCAACCAGTTGAACGTAGTAGTAGTTAATACTCAGAGCAAGAAAATAATGATGTACCATCACCATTATAGTTATCGCCATGTTCCTTGATACTGTGGTAAATTAATATCCATTATAAGGCAACACCATGATTGTTAGTTTTCACATATACAACAACACAGAGAAACAAAAAGGTATACTAGGGAGGAGAAACAACAAGACACATAAACAAAAGGGTATACTAGGGATGAGGCTAACCCGAGGTTTATGAATCTGTTCACATCATCTATATTCTGCTTCGTTATGTGCTGATCCAATGTGTCTTCTTCAAAATAATTCATGATAACAGGCTCTGCGCTTGTCAGAACCTTTTTTGCGTGCAGAAGGGCCAGTGCAGGGTTTATTTTTCTGACGCTTTCTTTTTTTCCCCGTTGAGCTGTTACAAATGTTTTTTACCTACATATCCGACACAGTCAAAAAGTCATACCACGATAGTTTTGTGAAAAAAATACAAAATATATACGTGCTAATGTAGCAACAAAACTAGAGATGCAACAAATACTTACAACATCTCGACTCACATCAATTTCCTTATTTAGAGGATTGTACGGATATGGTGGATTTAATTCAATACTGTTGGATCCATTGCCAGGAGTCACATCTGGCTTCTGCATTGCCGCACCATCATAATCTCCTTCTTCGTTATGTCCTCCAGGTGGAGTCCCCTGTTCAAACAACATAAATATCAGTTCAATAAAACTTCAATACCAGAATAGATGTGACATTCTATCTATCTTAATACAATGAATTTCCAATTAACTCACCGTTTTTGTCTTTGACAATGCATTGTACGTCTTGGTTCCACCAATCTTATCCTTTATTGATTTGATCTCGGCAGTTAAACACTCCACATGATTCAACATTGTTTTATGGCTATTACTTACCTGGACACTTAACTCCTCCAACTGACCCTTCACTGCACTTTTAAATACCTCCATTTCACCAATCACCGTCATTTTCAAATCCTCCGTATGACCAATCATTGCATTTTTCACAAAAGACTCGAAAGAAGCAATGACTGAAGTTGATGTCCTAGAACAAAGAACATCAAGTTGGGAGCGAGGATGTGCCACACGTGCTTCTTCCTCATCCTTCTCAAACAGATCTTTTTCCTCCACCACATTTTCATTCCCTAACAGATCTTCTTCGTCCTCTTCATCATGCTGCTCTCCTCTGGAACCTTTTCATCCACAAAAACATTTTCAGTCTCTAACATACTTTCTTCCTCACCCTTCTCAAACAGATCTTAGTTCTCCACCACATTTTCATTCTTTAATGAAACTTCTTCTTCGCCATCTACCAAGGGACCTTCACATAACCCCAATATTACCAAACGCTTTGCATCTTCTTTATGCCACATAATGTCATCACACACTTCACCCTGTAATTTTATAAAGTCACTCGACCAAATTAACAATGTAGCAAACAAAAAAATAAAGTAACTAAGGTAGTTATTACTTCATACCTTTGACTCCTCCAAAATCGTAAGTAGAGGCTCATGGTGTATTACTAAATCGCATGTAACACTATGCATATGGGGGCGCCAATTTGAAAAAATAGTCTTGCTTCCAAACTTATCAAGCACTTTCAGCAACACTTCCAGACCCCAAACCTTGGTGAAAAAAGGAAAACCTTTAAAACAACAATCACAAAAAATTAGACAACTAGATCAAACCAACTTATTCTTACCACCAGGACATGGGCCATTCCTTGACTCTTATAAGTCACCTCACTTCCAACAGGCTTGTTAGCGTTAATCTGATAATCTAAGGCAGAATTGCTATTATCAATAGTTCTGTTGAACGCTATTTCAGCCCAAGGATAAGAGTTGAAGTCGACGAGGTTATCCACCAGTTACCAGTGATCATGCTCAACTACTTTGTCATCTCCCTTTCCCAGGACATACCTGTGGACAACATATAGTAACGACAATTTCACCTTGTCATCAGATTCCAGTGGGACTTTGACAATTTCACATTCAGCATTAGAGTTGCTTGATTGGTGACATTCACGCGATATTTTTTCCTCCTCCTCCTTTTTGCTTGATCGGTGACATTTCCTCGATTTTTTTTGTCCTCCTTTTTGCTACATTTCTTCGATTTTTTTTCGTCGTCGTCCTCCTCCTCCTCCTCCACTTTGCCAAAAAGTAATAATTTCAAACGTTTTCCAGTTACTGGTTTTCCTTCATCGGGGAAATGCTTCATCTTAAGGCAGGGCTTCGTGGCGGGACGAGAAAAATTATGGTCCGACTTCCTAAAACTAAGCCCCGAAATCAATGCGAACTCTTTCTTTCCGAAGGAGAGTTCCTTTCCACAAACCATTACGCGCATTTCTTCACGGTGACCCTTATCACCTTCATCACCCGTGGAGATCTGACTAGCCAATAAAAAAATGAAACAAGGCACTAGACCACGTTTGCATTGGCAGGTGCAGTAAGGGGCCAATTGTAGTTGACATAAATTTCTCTTGCTCGGCAGGAGACAACAGGTTACGCACCCACTTCAAAAACTTCGGGCTCGAGTATGTTGTTACCTTGCACGTATAAGCCCGGTACCTGGCAGGGTGAACAAACATCCTACGACATAGAAATAAATATTTACACCAATTACAACATACAAGTTCTTAGAATTAAGTATTTGAGAGCGGAAATCAGCAACATTGAAAAAAGATAAATAGTCGTACATTCCAACTAATCCAATAACCACCTGTATTCAAGTTGTAAAAGTGACTCAACGAATGACCGGTCTATTTTCCGTTTACTAGTGGCTTATACCAAATACACCTAGAAAGAACAATGCAACAACATGGAAAAAATAGGATTCACATAGAGGCATCTAACTTTCTTTTATATATAAATAACTAACTATTGTTATTGTTCAAATTTAACTTCTTAAAATAGTGAGCAGATAGGCAGTAACTTGGGTTTTAGGCTATTAATGCATACATTTCAAAATTTGACAGGGAATGCTCAACGGTGGCACGATTACACTATACCATACAATCATATATTAGAAGAAGTATATTCAAAACTATATCTAAAAGTAAGTATTCAGCTATTCGATCTTTACTGATTATTATACTCAGGAAATATCTTATGTGAATCTCCAGCAATAAAAAAGAAGTGACCAGACACAACACATAAAATGAATGGTTATCCTTAACAGGAAAAATGTCACCTATCTACCTTTCAACACCATTTGTAGATACCACTCTTTTGTCCTCAACAGTGGCATCCAACACTGTTTCATCCACATGAATCGCAGATTTCACTTTTCGAGAACACTTCTTCTTCTTCCCTCCTACACCCATAACTTGGAACCTAAAAAATAATATAGTCAGGATTAGAAATAACATAGTAGTAATTCATATTCTTTAGTTACTCAAAGTACACTCCGCACACAAAGTTATAGTGATTAAGAAAAACTAAGTTTTATCTACCTAAAACTACATGCTCATCATGACATTATTATGACATTATAAACAATTCGCAAGTGAGGTTATTAGATTAGTTTGAAACTACAACTTGTGCAAAAAAACAAGCTTCCAAAACTTCCATCATACATTGAATGAATATCATCCATTGGCAGTGTACAATAATACGTATGAGAGTTTTTTTGAGACAATATATCAAGTACCATATGATAGCAAAACCTAAAATGGTACACCCATGAATGAAGTTGTATCAAACAAACACCATCATACCATCCGTGTAAAGGCCACCAATTATGCTAAGAAACCCAATCGATTTGATGAAGTTGGAATCATACATCAAATCTAATTTACAAAATAATGGGAACAAAGTCGATATCTTGTTAGCAGGTTGGGATCAGAATATGCAGGTAAAAGGAATACACTACTCAGTAGTCTAGTGTAACTTAATTGGGATTTTGGTTCTATCTTAATTATATGCTGATTGGGTTAATATATTTTGTAATTTAAGCCGAGAAATGTCCATATTTAGAGCTACCAGTGGTTAAATAGTTATTCATACAACATGTTACAACCATCCACAAATTCATGATTTAGAGCTATTGTTGAATCTAAAACAATGAAGCTTTTGGTGGCCATGACAAAGCATAGGAAAACAAGGAAGAGTACTAATTATGTAATGAATGACAAGAGTTTTTTACCTGCACTTAAACTTAGGTGGACCACGTCAATGCTCTGAACTAGGATTCAAGTAACAACTCCAACTATCTATGAGCACAGGATCCACAAGTATTACAAAATATTTAGTATCCGATAAACAAGAATCAGAGAGAACCCCAACATAGTACACCCAATTTTAAAACAAATAAATAAAAATTTCTCATTCACAACAAGCTACAGTGATGAAAGTATGAACCCTAATTTAACAAAAAAAACAAAAAAAAAACAAAATCTAATCTGAAAAACCTAAGAAATCAAAATCAAAACTGAAGCAAAATACTAATTTCCACGGAATAAATCGCAAAAATTTTCATTTGTCTCAGTTCCAAATACTCTAACGACATGAACAAAAAAAAATGAGATTTTAAAACCTAAATCATACCTTATTTTTTTGTGCTCAGTTACCCTAAATCGTAAGTGAAGTTGATGAAAATACCTGTTTCATAATCTAGAAAACATCAAAATTTCCCAATCCATTGCTCTGCTCTTCTTTTTTCTTCTACAAACCGCACTAAGTTCCTATCTACCTAAAATAACGAAATCGATTAAACTTTCATTTCATACATACCCAAAATTGAATCCTCAATTCAAATTGATGACAGATAATTCTAAACCCTAAATCATACCTCTTTTTTTCTTCTTTTTTCAATCCATATTCAGATATATATATATATATATATATATATATATATATATATATATATATATATATAGACGAAATTGAAAAACTGAGAAATCTCTGAATATGTTGATGGAAGGAAGAAGTTGATGGAATTTTGAAAATTGAGAAAGAAGGAAATAAGAGAGATGGAGATCACGAAGTGAAAAAAAATTTGACGGAAAAAACAAGAAGACGGGGATAAATATCTCTGCTGAGTTGGTAGCTGACTCTGCCAGATTTAATTGCTGAGGTGGTAGCTGAGGTGGTAGCTGACTCAATCAATAGGGTCTGGACCTTTTCTAAATAAGGGTATAAATGTCTACAAAACCCCAAAAGGGTGTTATCTGTATATTTCAATTAAGGGTGGCAGTTTTGGAAGCCTGTTTCCAGAGGGGGATATTTTTACACATTAAAGTGACAAATTATATAGATTTATACAAAGTGTGGATCCTAAATGTGTTTTCTGTGAATAATGAATCTTATGATCATTTGTTCTTAAACCGTATCACCAAATAAAAATGGGCTGATATAAATCATATATTTTTGAATTTGACTAACAATGTTGAATTGAAAGATTGGATAGGAAGTTGGTATGAAAATGAGATCAATAATAGGCATGACATCATTTTAGATGCAGGATATACTCATTGACACATATGGAAAATCAGGCGTGCCATTCTTTTTGATAATGCCCATGTGCAGGTGGATAGTTTAATTGGTTGCTCATGTTAGAAAAGATGTTATTGCTTGGAAGGAAAACTAAAGGAGACTGGTTACAAGATATAATCAGAATCACAACAGCAAAAGTATGGGATCTGGACTGATGGTTATAAATACTGCAGGAGAATTCAAATGAGTATGATGGATTCCAAGGGTAGCAGAGGATGAAGAGTAGGCAGAGGCATTAACATCATATGAGGCCATAAAGCTATCTAGGATGAAGCAAATTTGAAATCGGAAGAAAATAACCTAAATGTTGTTAATGCTTTGAATGGAAATAAAGGATTGTCATCAACTGCTTAAAGTCTTTAATAATTGTTTCTCATATTACAAGAGAAATATGAGAAACAATCCTATTATAAGAGATTGTCATCAACTACCTAAAGTGGACAACCAATCCTATTATAAGGGATTGTCATCAGCTACTTAAAGTCTTTAATAATTGTTTCTATTATTCCAAGAGAAATCAATAGTGTAGCCCATGAATTAGCAAGATAAGATAAACTAGTAATGTCTATAGTAGTACTTGTTGAGTGACTGTTTCTCCGAATTAGGTAGAGTCTCTCATTCAACAAAAACTATGTCTTAACATTTAATATTAATAGGATTTTCCTTTCCAATTAAAATAAACGGAGAAAGATAGTTTTTTAGATGGTAATTTTTCCAAGGATTTAATGTACCCGTAGTGTGCCTACAGTGGGTTTTTAAGCTCGATTCCTACACTTTTCACCATTTCAGACATATCTTAAGCTCTGAGCCTCGGATTCAGATGATTCAAAAGGTCACACTCTCGACACAAGGTCCTCTCCCATTTAGTTCAGGGAAAAAAATGAACTCAAGCTCAAAATTTAGGGTGTTTCTCGTTGATAATGGCTTTATAGACTTTACTTTTGTAAGACTGATTGGTACTCTTCCGTGCAAGACATTTCAAAATTATGAATTTGACCATTATATGTGTAAAATCAACAATGGTATGTTGGACCTCCGACTTTTTTAGACTGTTATAGGTTGTATCGAGTTCTTATCAACTTGAGAAGTTCTTTCGACATACTTGTTGTATTTTTTGATCCTTTGTCATATTTTGTGACAAGAAGGGAAGGAAATACATGGAATATAGGGTGATTTCTAATAACCTGAGAAAGGGCATATGTGCCGAAAAGTATATATCGAAGACTTTTCTTATTATCGACTGTACAAAATCACACTACCTGCCAATTATTATTGCATAGTCTCAAATAAATATGGGTAGTTATAGCTCAGCTGGTCATCTCCGTTCCTCAAAGGTTTGATGCGCTCTATGAGGTCCCAGGTTCGAGTTTCCGATGACGCTATATTACAGAAATTGACATGAAAGGTAGAGTTAGCTTGCCCCTTCCCTTTGCGACATAATCAGCCCGCTATCCGCTTGGCTGGTTCCTTGGCTCCCTTGGCTGGTTCCTTGGCTCCCTTGGCTGGTTCCTCATGAGGCTCGCTGGTAGGCTAGCACGATAACCTATTCAACTAATGCAGTAGTACGTTTGTTGGAGCTTAGCTTTTTAGGCTTCCAACTAATTTCTTGTAATAAAAAATCTACAATTATTTAACTTAGATCCCATAGAAAAATATTTTTAGGTCATCAACAACCTAAAAACTCAATACCATCCTTGACTCCAGAATAAAAGTAGCACTGGTGGAGCTTACCCTGTCTCCTATTGGTTGGTGAACGTAACCTCGCGCTCTCATTGGCTAATTGAGAAACCATTCGTATTCGTCGGATGAAATTTCGTTAGATATGGTGCGTTGATCTGACAATGTGCGGTGTAGATTGAGTGGATTGTTGGGACATACGCGACGAACGACCCTCATTGTTTAGAAAAATTGTTATATTAATTTCGTGTACTTATTGTGAAAATCCAGAAAATAAAGAAAACTACTATATTTAATTTGGACATTTATGATTAAAATAAATAAAAATCAATTCAACATATTTATGGAATACAATACTAAGACTTTTTTTTGAATCTTTCATAATTTCATGTATTTATTATAAAAAATCCAGAAAATAAAGAAAAATGCTATATTAATTATGGGAATTTACGACTAAAAAGTAAATAAAATCAATTCAACATATTTTCGGAATACTATATATATTTCAGAAATTTATGATAAAAAATCATAAAAATACACTCTATTACCTGATCTCCACCAAAATACTATATTAATTTTGAGTATTTTATAATAGAAATCTAAAAGATCATAGTAAAAAAATCAGATTTATATTTCTTGGATCGTTTGTAAAGTAAAAAAATCTATGAATAATTATTAGTATTATCTTAAAAAACCTAATATCTGATTATAAGGTAAAAAATCCAGTAAATATAAGAAAAAAAATCTGATTTATATTTTGTGGATCATTTTTAGCGTAAAAAATATATGGATAATTAATAATTTCATTTTAAGACATACAAAAATTGTTTAGGCTAGATGTTCAAATTAATTAAGGTAAGAAAATCTTTAACATTAATAATGCGTCGTAAATACTTCCCTTTGATATAAGGTAAAAAATCCAATATATATTATTATTGTTATGATTTAGATGGAAACATAAAATACTTTTGGATGTTTATTGGGATACATAAAAAGAATGTAATTTTAGAAATTATTGATATCATTCTGAATATAAGCGCACAAGCGAAGCCTCATTCGTTTGAGATTCTGCTCCGGGAATGACTTGATTTTCTTTGTTCTTTTCTTAGGGTTAAGATTTTATGATTTTAGGATATTTTGATGTAGATGTGATAAGCGTTTGTATGTTGATTTTATTTAATTTATTATTTTTTTCAATTTATTTTTTTGTTTTCTGATTAATGTTTGTTATTTGTTCCCGTAGGTCTTAATTAGCAATGCAGATATTTTTTTCAGTAGGAGTTCTAACAGGTTGATGTATAGAGGATATTGGTAAGTCTCTGTGTCTTTCTTTATCTTGGTGTATCCATATTATAAAAAACAATGTTTTTTTGCCAGTCCGACAATCCAGCTTCGAAAGTGTAAAGATAGAGATAGAGGTAATAAAGATTGATTAGGAAAAATAGATGTTATATTCGTTTGGTACGAAAGATTCCTACAATAACTAACAATCTAACATTGATATCACTGATTTTGTATCAGCGGCAGATTCTACCATTCCGAACAAAGAAAAGTATCAAATTGAATTTGCATTGTTCTGAAACTTTATTTTAAGAGATTATTGATGATGGTCGTACGAATAAAAATGATCATGTTTTTGACCAAAGCAAGTGTGAATTCAGTTTGATGCTTTTTTCTTTCTTAACGCTTGGGTATCACAAGTTTACTTTGTTACATTTACTGACTACTGTAGAAACAGGTGCAAATTCAGTTGGATGCTTTTTGCTCAAAACAGGTACAAATTCAGTTTGATGCTTTTCTTTTTCTTGGCACTTGGGTATCACACATTTACTTTGTCTTGACTGTGTGACCCATGCTTAGGTTGTGGAGCAATCAAATAAAGTTGGGGCTCAAACTGCAGAAACATCGAAGGGTTAAGTGAATTAGCACCCACAAAAAAAATATACATTGTTTTTTTGGAGCGGATGTACCACCATGAGCAAGATTTCCCGTTGTTTCATTTTCTGTCCCTTGGTTTACTTTGTTCTCAAACTCTATGGACTCAACAAATGGGTAATTATGTGAACGCGCTATAAGAAACTATTCATTTCAAGATAGCAAGAAGGCGTTCATCCTGTGATGGGGAACCTTATGATATGTCGCTTGCATTTTATTTCTGCCATGCAAGAATGATTGGAAAATACTTACAAGATCTCACATATAATTTTTTGTTTATCTCTTAAGATTAAAAATTGATTAAACTCTCTTGATTTCTAGGTACCGGGCTAATGTCGTACTCTGGTACAGGGCTAATGCCGTACTCGGATTCGATTCTTGAACCATATTTGGTGGGTTCTGGATTTTATTTTGGATTTCATTTTGATATCTTTTGGATCTTTATGTGTGATTTTGATTTTCTTTTCCTAACTATATCAAAATGCTTGGTGTTTTTCTTCAGTTACCTTGTGGGTCAAGCTGCAAACAGAATTAAAGATGGGAAGTTTACTCTCAATTAAATCGAGTATTCTTTGTCCATAAGTCTCCAAATAGTCTGCATGGTGGTATGATATGGCAACAACATCTATGTTTTTTTTTATTGTAGGAAAAAGTTTATATATGCTATTATTTCTTTACAACGCATAATTTAGTGTTCTCGCAAGATTCATGTTCTATAGAATGAGGCCATGATATGATAACATAAATTAGTTATGTCAGATGTGCAAATTATGTTATGAAGTTTGCATCACGGGTATATTTATAACGTAGCTATTTCATACTCAACTTTGTTCACTTCACATTTCAATTTGCAGGAGTCCCCATCCTGCAGCTGGACTTGTTAGTAGGTAAGTAAGATTTTATTTATTTGTCATGGAGAAAGATCCTGTCAATTTCAACCTCATTAAAACATATAATAATAATTAACACCTACGAATAATCATTAATTCACATAACCATGGTAACTGCATATTCTATTAGAATAGTCCATGTGAACTTTATTCATAAACTAATGAATCCTTTTTTGTGTCATTCGTTGTTAGCATCTTTGGTTAGGAATACATTATATATACACATAAAGAAGGCCAATATCATAGGAAAATTTTCTTAGTTTCTGTCGTAAATCCAAAGGAGGAGATTTTATTTTCTCATTCTTTTGAAAAATCAATGTAAGAATTTACCACATCGAATATGCCTAATTAGTACTCAAGGAATGATTGTGTTCAGTGGAGAAAGATCCTCCTAATTTTAAATAGAGGAATTCTGAAAATCAGTGTATGTTTTGAACCTCATGGAGAAAGATCCTGCCAACTTCAACCTCATTTGAACATATTATGATTTTTCTTTTTCTTTTTGGTACTGTATAATTTCGGTTAGCAATGTAACCTTCAAGGGTACTGTATAGTGTCTGTAAGCAATGTAACCTACAAAATGTAACCTTTAAAGGTGTTACACAGTGTTTGTTAGCAATGTAAATTTCAAGTTTTTTTATACCTAAAGATAAATGAGAACATGAAAATTTTTCTGGAGGTCAATGACAAGGAATTAAAGATAGATTGGAAAATGTGGGGAATAATGGGGGAAGGAGAAGGAGAAGGAGAAATACTACATCCAAGAGTTCGGCCGTTTTACTTTTTAATGTAATTTTCACACCAATTTAACCTTTCTTTAATCTTTTGGTTTGATCAATTGAATCTTTGATATCTATGAAATTTCTTTTAATTGTTTTAGCTCGTATTTTATACTTATTGCGAGTGTGTCAGCTTCTTGCATTAATGTTATTTGTAATAAGTACAAGTTTAGGCCTATTCCTATGCATATGACGAACACTGATTTTTGGCATATATGCACCTACTATGGGTATGCCAAACTGCCAAACTTCCAAACTCATATGTCTATATGCCAGGAATAACATATAGGCATACACGACAGAGTTTCCAGCGAGCGGGAGAAGGAATTATTATGCCTTCTAACCAAGCTTGGTGTCTGTGGCATCTCTGCTTTTTTTTTACTTTTTGTGTTCTGGCATTTTCTTTTCCAACAAAAGTACGGTTTATTATCATCAGTCGTAAATCGTAATCAGCAAAGTTTAGTTTTTCATCCCGTCACTGAACTTATGCATCATGCTTGGATGATTATCATTTTAGTTTAGTTTTAGTTATTCCTTGAGAAATTACAATTTATAATGAATTTGATAATTTCTATCATAATCTGGTTATGCCAGCTAGATGAATTCAATAATTTTTGTGAGTAGCTAAATGTGAAAACGACATCACCTAGAGAGAAAAACGGAGATGGGTCTGTAGTGGTAGGTAATTATATATAGATGTTAAATCTCTTTTATAATATTTGTATAGCGTCGCGCGTACATGTGGTATTTATTTTGGCATTTAGTTGAATCATTCCTAATGAAAATTAGCAGATGCATAAAAATGCAGTCATGCATACATACCTGACAAAATAATATTTGGATGAAATATTCACCTCCTTAAGAACATTTATTGCATTTTCTCCTCATTTGTGAATCATTCTTGTATATTAAATTAAGACTTAGTAAAACTAGGAGAAAATCGATTGATTGATTTTGTAGACTATATGACCAAGACATCATGTATATTTAAATCCTAGAATATGACTATTAATAGTAGAAATAGAATCTAGGATTTGTGACATTTATGAAAGTAATAGAATACAAAATCGACCCAAACAATCCACTGAAATGAGTTCAGCTGCTGCCCTTGATTTTTTGAGTAATATAAAGTCATATTATATTTTTATATTCTTGCTCTTTTGTTCTTTCACGTTAGGGGAAGTCATCTTTTCGGGTTTCTTTACTTTTCCTAATTCCCGTATCTTTTTTATTTACAATTTCCTAATTCACGTATCCACTTAAGAATATAACCTCTGAAATGAATAAGGTCAGTGATTTTGTATTACATAGTCTTTTACTTTAGGGGAAGGTCTATGCTTCGGCTAAATTGACTCTATGATATGGTATAATATAATGCATAATTTTAACTTATTGTTTTCTTGATGTTAATTTAACAAATGATTTGACGTGGTATATTATAAATCAGAGTAGTATTTGCATGGTAATTGGTTATCGATGATGTTCATATGCCGGTAATTTTAGGTAGTTTTGGTGATCCACGATTTTTTTTTCCACTTATGTTCTTCATTTTTATAGATGTTTGTTCTCTACCTTTCTGTGTATAAGTATTTATGTTGTTTCAGGCTTTTAATCATCCATGCTCAAGTAACACCATCAGTTTGTTTTTGGGATGTATTTCTTGATTTTTCCTACCGTTGTTAATGGGTAGTGGGTCACTTTAACAAATGAAAAGTTATGCATCATGGTGTAATTGTTTTGCATTGGTATAGTTTTTAAATGTTAAGATGAAAACTTCTTATGTTTTCATGGAATATATAGGAATATTATTGAATCGTTATATTTCTTAACGAAGCGTGTTTTAATATATTGTATTTCAAGAGAGAGTGCTTAAAGATCGTCATCTTTGTCTTTTAGATGGGCTTGGATCTGGCATGTTCCGCACTTATAGTTGAAGCGAGGGTGACACCCAGTCCTACTAAATCTGATTTTTTTCTAGATCGATTAAAGAAAGTGTATGAGTTCTGAAGAAAGTTAGATCGGTACATCATCTTTGACGGGAAGCACTTTACACGTATTCTACTATTTAGAGTTGTCAATCAAATTTTTATTAATATCATTTTTTTTCTTTCAGTTTCTCTAATATTTAGCGAGGTACAAATAGGATTTGGCTGAACTGGAAGCCATTACTAGGGTTTTGAAATACTATTATGACTTTGTTTTTTACTTTTAAGTTGTAAAAATTGATTAGCCAAGAAATGTTGAATATATAGGTATTTTAAAATCTAGCAAGACTAAGAGTAGTTGTTATGCTACTTTGAGTAGAAGACATCAAATCTAGCATTATCAATTATCTTTAGAGTATTGAAATTGACAGTGTTATGAACTACTTACTAATTTCAAAGGTTGGTATAATTTTGCAAAAGTGTTTTCATAAGAGGATGTCTAATTTATCACAAACACTTTAAACAAATGTGATTGGTGAATTTTGTTCCAATTGTTAACCTAATAAATAATAATTGTTGTTTCCATTATACACTGGAGTTGTTTACTGACCTTTTCTGGGGCGGGTGCGGGGCGAAGCCACGTCTCTCCAAATTGGGGTTGCATTCTCATCATGCCCGGTGCGTAGCACGGGTTCCATGCTAGTAATCATTAATTTTAATTCTTAAATTAAAGTATAATTAATATCTTAATTTAGCTAGACTAAGTATAATTAACCACTGCCTGATTATTGCCTGATTATTTCTAACTAGTTTCTTGTGATAATACACTTTGTCAGATTAGGCACTTTTTTTTTTTAGAAAATAGATGGATTATTAAACTTACTTGGAAATAGGGTACATTATTTATATGTCCTTACTTTTGAATCCTAATAAATATATCCTTATACAACAATAAATGTGTCCCTACTTTTTAATAACCTTATCTATTTAAAATTAGATTACCTTAATACCCTCACCCATATAATATTTTTCTTTATTTCAAAATGGAACAAATTTCTTCCTCTACCATTTCACCACCACCATTAGCACCACCACCACCAAAATTCAACTACCATTCCACCACCACCGTTTAACAACCACCACCTACCAACCGCCACCACCACTAATATTCCACCACCACTCCTTCACCACCACCATTACACCACCAACAGTCCTCCACCACCACTAGTCCGTCGCCGCCACCACCACTAGTCTGCCATCGCCGCCACCACCAATGCCGTCAGCGCCGCCACCACTGGTTAAGATATTTTTGTATCAACAACATTAGTTGATCCAAATAAAAATAGAACCAACAGTAGAAGTTGGTCCAGTTTAGGGGATCAACAACGATAGTTGATCCAAAAAAAAAAGATCAACAGTAGAAGTTGATCCATGTAAATGGAGTGAACTTGGCGTGAGTCGAACACGCATCATCTGACATGGAGTCAGTCATGCTACCATTGCACCATAAGTTCAACATTGGAAGAAATTTACATGATTTAAACTACAAAGCATGATTTAAACTAAAAGCATGATTATACTTATCCAAGGAAATATTGTCAACAATAGGAGTTGAAAGGATCAACAACAGTAGTTGATCTCACAAAAAATTGGGCCAACAACAGAAGTTGATCCCATAGATGGATCAACAATCATAGTTGATCCCTTAAAATATTGGGTCAACAACAGGAGTTGATCCCATAAAATGGTTCAACACAACAATTAATCCCATAAAAACATAAACACCATTCAAAGTAACATTTATCATTGCCCTAACATCCACCACCACTGCCACAAAACACAAACAACCACCACTACAACTATACCTTCCACCACCATCAAAAACATCCAACACAAACACAAATACAAGTATAATACTGTCATTACCACCAACCTAAAAAAAGACGTCAACATCAGTAGTTAATCCCATTTAGGAGACCAGCAACAGTAATTGATCCAATAAAAATTGGGTCAACAATAGCAGTTGATCCAATAAATGGGATCAACAACAGTAGTTGATCCAATAAAAACTGAAATAAGTAGGTTACTGAACGGACAAGTGCTATACCTGGAACACCATCAACATATTGAACTCGATCTCGAACAAAGATTCAAACCTCCATTAAAATAGCACCAATAGTTCCCATCACCAATTGTGACCCAAATCAAACAGAAACTTCATCTTCTTTGCTAATCTAACTCGATCTCAATCTTAATTTCATCTTAGGAACCCTAATTTCACATTCCGTTCTTCAATCTCTCATTTTAGATTTCACAACAACAGAATATATTAACCTTAATAGATCTGTTGATAGCGGTTGCGGAGGTAACGTAGGTGATGGTGCTGGTTTTGGTGGAGGAACTCGAAATGTTGATGATTCTTTGATAATCTAACTCGATCCCGATCTTAATTTCATCTCAGGAATCCTAATTTCACCTTTCGTTCTTCAATCTCTCAGATTAAATTTAACAGCAACAGAACATATTGACCTTAATAGATTTGTTGATAGCGGTGGCGGAGGTAACAGAGGTGGTGGTGCTGGTTGTGGTGGAGGAGATCAAGATGGTGGTGTTGATGGCAACGATGAAGATGGTGGTGGCGACGGAGATGAAGATGGTGACGGCGACGAGATGAAGATGCTGTGTTCGTGTTTTGCTGAGAAGTAAAGAAAGAAGGGTGTGGAATTGAGTATATAATACATAAAGGTTAAAAATGGAAATCATGAAAATAACCTTTTTTTGATAAAATTTCAATTATGCCATTAGGGATATTTATAAAGTTTGTTAGGGATATTTATGAAGTCCCATTAAAAGGAGGGACAATAGTTCAATTTCCACTTGGAAATAACCCTTTATCTTATTAGTTTTTGGAGTACCCAATTTCGCCGAAGAGGGGTATTTGAGTGATGCGCTTTTTTCTCTTTTTAATTGTGGATCTCCTTGTAGAATTCGAGTCCAACAAAAACTCTCTTTTTCTAAAATCCGATTCCAGTAAAGAACAGGAAATTGCGCACTAGTATAAATACATCGATCGTCATTCAAAGATATTATAAATGTCTCCAGTGTTTCTCCTTTCTCTTTAGCCGTATAGATTCTTTAGGGTTCAGCAAGAAAAAAAAGATGGAGGGTTTAATCGGTTTAGTAAACAGAATACAAAGAGCTTGTACTGTTCTTGGTGATTACGGTGGTGATAACGCTTTACCAACACTTTGGGAAGCCCTTCCTTCTGTTGTTGTTGTTGGCGGACAAAGTTCTGGAAAATCTTCAGTTCTCGAGAGCATTGTTGGACGTGATTTTCTACCAAGAGGATCGGGGATTGTTACGCGAAGGCCATTAGTTCTGCAGCTGCACAAAATCGACGATGAAACTGAATATGCAGAATTTCTTCATATACCTGACAAGAGGTTCACCGACTTTTCCATGGTGCGAAAAGAAATCCAAGACGAAACTGATAGAGTTACAGGGAAATCTAATAAGATATCATCTGTTCCTATTCATCTTAGTATTTACTCCCGGAATGTTGTGAATTTGACAATGATAGATCTGCCTGGTCTCACTAAGGTTGCCATAGATGGACAACCACAATCTGTTGTCCAAGATATTGAAAACATGGTTTGGTCTTACGTAGAGAAGCCGAACAGTATCATACTAGCGATATCTCCAGCAAATCAAGATATAGCAACATCTGATGCTATCAAACTCGCTAAAGAAGTTGATCCACAAGGTGAGAGAACTTTTGGTGTGTTGACTAAGCTGGATTTGATGGACAAGGGAACAGATGCGGTTGAAGTTCTCGAAGGACGAGCGTATCGGCTGAAGCATCCTTGGGTTGGAGTTGTGAACCGTTCTCAAGCTGATATCCATAATAATGTTAATATGATTGTTGCGCGACGTAGAGAGCGTGAATATTTTGCAACTAGTGCTGATTATGGACATCTAATGCATAAGATGGGTTCAGGATACCTTGCTAAACTACTCTCAAAGCACTTGGAGTCTTTTATCAGAATGCAGATACCAAGTATAGCATCATTGATCAACAAATCTATCGAGGAACTTGAACGGGAGATGAACCATCTTGGTAGGCCTGTTGCTGATGCAGGTGCGCAGTTGTTTACCATCTTAGAACTTTGTCGTGCGTTTGACCGTGTCTTCAAGGAGCATCTGGATGGAGGGAGACCTGGTGGAGATCGTATATATGGAGTATTCGACAATCAGCTTCCTGCTGCATTAAAAAAGCTTCAGTTCGACCAGCATCTCTCCTTGGATAATGTGAAGAAAGTTGTTTCGCAGGCAGATGGTTATCAACCCCATCTGGTTGCTCCTGAGTTAGGTTACAGGCGTCTCATTGAAGAGGCTCTCAGTTATTTTAGAGGGCCAGCTAAAGCTTCTGCAGATGCTATACATAACATACTGAAGGACCTTGTCAGAGTTTCAATTGGAGAAACACAAGAGTTGAGGCGTTTTCCGAGACTTCAATCTGAAATAGCTGCCGCATCATATGAAGCCTTAGAGAGGTTCCACGAGGAGGGTAGGAAGACAACCTTGCGACTGGTGGATATGGAATCCTCTTATCTGTCTGTGGATTTCTTCAGGAGACTTCCTCAAGACGTGGAGAAGGTGGAGAACCCAGATGCGTCCGCTAAGGATAGGTACACAGAGGGTCACTATAGGAGGATAGGATCAAATGTCTTCTCATATGTGAGAATGGTGTCTGATACTTTGAAGAACAATATCCCAAAAGCGGTTGTTCATTGTCAAGTAAGGGAGGCAAAGATGTGTTTACTCAATCACTTCTATACACAAATGTGCAAAAAAGAGGGTAACCAGCTAGCAGAACTGTTGAATGAAGACCCTGCTTTGGCGGAAAGGAGGCAGCAGTGTGCCAAGAGGCTTGAATTATATAAGTCGGCAAGGGACGAGATTGATTCCGTGGCATGGGCACGATGACATCATGATGGGGAATTATAATTTTGGATTATCTATTTTTAATTTTTCTTTTTGTCAGTTGTACCAATTACCAATACCTGAAGGTCCTGAACTGTTTTTCCATGTCAATATCAGTATTTAGAAATTGTTTAACATATGCATCAGTAATTTTGATTCTAGAGTTAATTAGTATTTGGGTCGTAAGTTTTGGTATGTCTTTGAGTTTGGGTCGCAAATTTGTCCATTTTTAGAGTTTGGGTCGTTGACCCGTTAGTCAACCAAGTCAACTGGTCAAACTGTTAGTGTAATTTGACGTCAGTTAACTTATTTACGTAGTATGACAGTCGGTTAAATGTTGCACACACGTGCACACTTAAAGATCACGTGCTATCACTGAAGTAATCTATGGTCCAAATTGCTCCGAGATGTGTTGCCGACATCCATTATGTTGCAGGTTTCCATAAGATACCAACATCTGTTTCAATCAATTACAACCCAAAAAATACAAGTAGAACTGCCTGAGTTCCTCACACCAGCAACTCTCGTACAACTAGACTAGATGAAGTCTACATACATGATGAAAGGAAAAGAGATAGTCTGATCTAAAAATAATATAAAAACTCAAACTCGAATGAATGTGATAACATACAAAACAGGTTGTTTAAAAAAAAAACAATTGTATTTCATGTTTACATTTAACATACCACAACTTCAGTTTTGCTTCTAAGATCAGTTTTGCATCCAAAAGAAAGTAAGTTAAAAGTACTGAAGATACTTGTTTACAGTTAAACTATACTACACTTAATCCAATTTCAGTTCTAATAAAAGAAGCTTATCTAATATCGCTGCAAGACTGTTCTTTTCTTTGATTGCTTGCCTCTCTTTGCAGGTGGTTGGTCTTGAGTCATTTCCATCAGAGAAGCATTCCCTCCACTGGATAACTTGGCAGTCAATTATTTCCACCCCTCATTCTGGCATTACCAGCTCTACCTACAGAAACCCTAATTTTCAATTTTCATCAAATCAGAAATACCCATAATCAGTTACGTCAAATAATCATTCGATTCCAATTATAATATAAACCCTAGAAATAAAATTCCATTGCATTATCAAATTAACACAATTAAACATGGATTTTGGGCAAAAAAAAAAGTATGGGTTTGATTTTACTTACTTGGTTGTACTATATATAGCTCTTATTCACTTATCTAGCTTCAACTGCTCCTTTCTTCTTCTTAAAATCTCAGAACCAGCCAACTTGTCTCTATCATCTTTCATCAACTCGGCATAATCATAACGCCTAACAGGAAACGTTCATGTCGAGCTAATAAAGAAGATATATGAGTTTTTTTTTCCTGTGAATCTCTCAATCGCCTCTCTGCGTTTCTGGTTTCTATATCTAAAGTAAAAAGAAGATGGCGATAATAAGAGAAAGGGGAATGAGGGAAGATAAGACTGATTAATGGCAAACTGCGTAAATAAGTTAATAGACGGAAGTTGACGAACGTCAGATTACCCTAACGGTTGGACCAGTTGAGTTGGTTGACTAACGGGTCAACGACCCAAACTCTAAAACGGACAAACTTACGACCCAAACTCAAAGACATACCAAAACTTACGACCCAAATACTAATTAACTCTTGATTCTAAGATATACAAAGCTGTGAAGTACCATCCATAACCCTTGAGCACATGATAGCTGATAACGAATTCTGGCAGTGAATTGGCAGCAGGAGTAGTGTGGAGCAGCAGGTGATTACAAATTTAGTGCTTATGATTCAATTTTGCTTTATTGAAACATATTAAGCTATAAAAACCAAGGTGATACTTTTTGAGTTACACAAACACCAGCCATATTGTTTTTAATAAACAAAAACCATTTGATTAAAAAGTGGCACAAAAACACAATTTCTATTTAAAATTTTTAAATTTAATTTTTATTATTTTTAAAAAATCCAAACGTACCCTTTTTACCTTAATTTCTTTAACGCGCGCGTTATAACACCATAGGGTCCCTATCCATCTAAAATAGACCCAATAAAACAAAATCAACAAATAAACCCCGTTTTACCTTAACTGTTGATAAGATTTTAATTGTTGTAGAAAAAGTTCGTTCAACTCGGACTTGATAAGATTGGGTTCTAGACTTAAAATAAAAATAGAAAATATATATACAAAAGGTTTATCACAGTATCGAGAGGTACTGAGACTCAGGATTCCACCAAATTCCATTCATGTGATTCAAATAATAATTCCAATCAATTATAGATCAAATATTAAATATATGGACTCTTATTCTTTGCCAAAAAGTAGATTTTTGAAAAGCAATGATTGTAAATCAAAAGCATGATGTATCAAAAATACATAGACCAAGCATACACCATCAAACGAAATCACACTCATTCAATAAAAATCATAAATCGATTAAAAATCAATGCAAATAGTCATAAAAGAATTATTAGAATTACCACATGCGTGAAATAGGGCTTCTCCGTCATCCCAGTGTTGGGGTTTAGTTTCTCATATAAAAAACAGGCTCAAAAGAATAAATCATGGCTCAAAAGTTGTTTTTATTGAAGAGATGATATGATTCAGTGAATATGCAACGACGTATTAGCGTTACAGAGTTCACTGTTACAGGAGGTGTGGCTAACTGAAGATAAATGTGGTTGTTCAGCTGTTACAGAGAGAATATTGTATCACTGTTGCGAGTTTGAGACGCTGTTCTTCGTTGCAACGTTTGATCTTCAGCAGCAGCAGAGACAGGCTTCCTGTAATCTCCGATTCTCTCCTCCTGAGCTCTCCTTTCGACCCCAAACTCTCGACTCCCATTCTTTAGACCCTAGGAAACCTATTTATACACCACAGGGCGATTAAATCTCTCCCAAATCGCTTCGAAATCTCTTCTTTCCTTCCTTGGAAGTCACGGCAATAATTCCTTCCAGAAATTGTTTTACGCGTTTCTGAGCTTTCCCACTTATCTCAAAATCTTCCTTAGATATATATGTATCTTTGGAAAGAGTTTACTTGCCTTTAATCTCTTTGAATATCCAGAAACAAACCCAACAGGACCGTGTTTCCTTATTTGCTCTGTTTCCTTTTTCCGGCCATTCCATCCCAATTCGATCGATAAAAACACATTTATTAACCCTTTCTAGCCATAAGAAGTCCATCCCAATCGATTTCCAGCGTTGAATCTCCCTGAAACAGCTCCAAAAATCGAGTCCAAATTTGCCAGGCGTGAACTCATTTTTTCCCGCCAATTTCCTTATTTGAAACGTGAAGAAGGAATTCCCCCTATCCAATTCAGGTGTCCCTTTAGCACATGCCTAGAAATGGGTTACCCCTTATCCAAAACAAGAGTCCGAATAGCAAAATTCCTCCCAGGTGCCTTTAACAACTTTTCGAGCCAATTTTGCCGGAAAAGCTTATTTCTCCAAAAACACCTACAAATAAATAAAATAACCAAATAAGTACAAAATTGAGCACTAACACTATATACAATTGAGCTATATTAGACAAATAAATGCGTCTATCAAATACCCCCAAACTTATTATTTGCTAGTCCCGAGCAAATCAAAACTACAAAATAAAATCCTAACTCACTGTCGCAGGCATCGTCGATCGCATTTAGCGTATGCAATAAGCCTTTAAACCCCTAGGTGTCCCTAGTGGCCGGGTTCTAGTCTCGGGAGGGCTTACTAGAGATATACCCACAAAACCTTAATACTCCAGACCCTAGCTATCTACAACGAACCTTGAAAGGCACTAAAGAATCTCCTTGGTTGGCATACTTATTGACTACAAGAGGAAGTACCCTGATGCGAAATTCCAATTGATGTACACGAGTTTGCACTCAAGCATACTAAAATTCATATATAAGTGACAGAGCTCTACTCAGATAGTTGCACTATGGACATCATATTCGGAGTCAAAACTAATCACATGGATAGATCAAGAAGATGGATATAGAAAAACATAGATGGTTTTGATGTTTACTAAGTGAACGGCGTTTCCCATATCTGTCTGAAGGCCTCCGCCAAAATGAACCTATCCTAATGGATTGAGATATTAGTCTGACTAATATCAACACACTGGCATATACAAGGGTACCAGTGGTCGACTTTATTGAATTTATTCCTTTTAGTCAAATGGTCTGGTCTCAATTTTTTATTTTTTATTCTTTGTTTTTCATAATTATTTTTTTATTTTTTTCAACTTTTTGGTAACTACCATTTTTTTTTCATCTCTTTTTCTTTTTCAACTTTTTGGTAACAACCATTTTTTTTTCTTTTCATGGTATCTCAATCACTCTAATTCACCCTAGCATTGGTAACAACTTGAATCGTGGGCCCCACCTATCACTTTGAGAAACATAGTTTAAAAACAAAATAAAATAAAAATAGAAGTGAAAAGGACTCAACGAGATATGGTGAAACTATCATGTTATTTCTAACACCTGAGCTCTGTGCTTTTACGAATAGACTCTTCTAGATGTTTCCATCTAATCAGATTGGTTCCTCAACTCCTACAATCAAAATGCTTCCATCCACTTAGATTAGTTAATGCAATCCTAAAAAGGCATAAATTTCTAAGCTCTGGAGTTTATTTATTGCAACTAAAAAGTTTCTCCCATACCCCCAAACTTAAATCTAACATTGTCCTCAATGTTCTAAAGATGAAATTAAAAGCATGAACAAGGAGAAACTGTTACCATTTGAAGCAAAAGAGATAAGGAAAGATATTACCGTGTCGCATGAATGTTGGGTTACCTCCCAAGAAGTGCTAAGTTTAAAGTCTTCAACCAGACTAAGAAAGGATTAGTCACCTCATAGAATCATAAAGTAATAGCTGAAATTTCTGTGGGTCATCAAAACCAATAGAGCTATCACAAATAAAAGGAATCTGCAGCCTGTCAAGAAAATAAACAAATAAAGCACACCCTTGTCTAGTTTCCTGTTTAAGACAACTACATCTAGCTGTGGTTCAGGTTCAGGTTCTATAACTGGGTCCAAATAAAATATTTTCATGGGTTGGAATTCCTCAAAGCTAAGATCCGGTTCAGGTATTAGAGTCTGAAGAAACTCAAGTAAAAATTTAAAAGCACATAATAATAACCTGAATAATTGAGGATCCTTAAAGTCAATCAGTTTTGACTCACACAGCTGACCTCAATGAGAGTGGTGATCTATCTTAAGCAAATGTGTCAGTTCTATTTTCCTAAAGTACTTAGGCTTAGTCTCAAAACTTAATATTCGACACATTTGAAAATCATACATTCCCACATTTGGAAGAAAAGTATTTGGTGGGAAAACAAAGTCGATCTTAGTATCATAGCCTGGTCTAACCTCATCAATCAGAGGATGAGTTTCTAACAACTGAACTTCCTTATGGACATCACTAGGTTCAGGAAAACGTGTATGAAGATAATCTTGTAAAATGGTTGAGGCACCTATGTCAAGTCCCAAGTGAGGGACCTTTCTAATAGTTAAAGCACATGGAGAATGATAATCACCCCCAAACTTAGAGTTTTCAGTGTCTCTAGAAAGACTAGTCACAACTTCCCTAATTTCAAGGTCATTAGATTCCTGAAAATGGTCAATTGATTTTTCTAAGTATGGTTCATCCTCACTCATCTCTACAAGTTCACTTTCTTTGTCTAAGACTAATGTTTCTAAATCGCTAGACTCTAAAACAATATTCTCAGAAAAACTCGTTCCTCTAAACCATTAATAGCTTCGTAATCAAAAGGAAATACTACATCGTCTAAAACGGGGGTATCTCTAGTCAAATCCTCATCCTTTTGAATAGGTGAATAATTATAAAAATTATTTGGATTTGAACTATAAATAATATTATTATTAAGATCAGTTGGAGTAGCAAATTCCTGGTCACTATGCCTATTTATTTCAAATTCTTCATCAACACTATCCTCATCATAATCATTATAATAACATGAAAATGGTTGAACCTCATCTAAACAAGTAGTGTTACCAATTTTATCCTCGTCATCTTGATTATGAAAATAACTATCCTTATTTTCAAGGGTACTATTGGAATCACTGTATTGGAAATTAAGATTATTTCGAGCAATTCTTTCGTTCGTCTCAGCTATCAACTTCAAGGATTCCTCTATAGAAAGTTCTCTTTCGTCATAAACTAAGTTATTCATCTCAGCGAACTTACGTGTCGACTCCTCTAATTTCCTGAGGGACTCTTCTAGAGAAGGAATAGGAACTGAATGATCATAAAAAGGACTACTTTTCAAAAGTTTGATTGTATCCTCTAAAGACGAAGAACTAGTATTATAATCTTCTTGCTCGTAAGACTGATGCACATGCGGATAGTAATTGGGCTCACTATGGTATGAACCATAACCTTGAAAAGGTTGGTGTTCCCAAACACTATTCTCACTATGGTCATAATACTGATGATGTCCATATTCAAATTCG
Organism: Papaver somniferum; assembly: GCF_003573695.1. Taxonomy (NCBI): domain Eukaryota; kingdom Viridiplantae; phylum Streptophyta; class Magnoliopsida; order Ranunculales; family Papaveraceae; genus Papaver; species Papaver somniferum. Next base: position 95,528,393 of record NC_039367.1, read on the forward strand.
ATCTATATTCATTGTATTGGCTTCTATCATACCAGTTCGACATTCTTAATTGCAAGGAAATTCTACACAATCACAAACAAGGCCGACTCGACTTCACCAAAGCAAACCTAAAGATTTCTAGCAAACAAAAAGCATGATGGATCCACTTAGATTGTTTTTAGACTAGCTTCTATCTCTCGAAGGGGAATTCGTTACAATTTGAGCAAACCCCTCTGGAATCAATCCAAGTCAAATTAAGTTGAATCAAGGCGAGGGAAGCTCAGTGGAGCTTTGATACCCAAGGCCTCACCGGTTACAAGGCGGCGCAGTCACGCATTCAACTCACAGAAACCGTCAAGAACTTCGAAGTATGCTCAAAAGAGTAACCAATATTCTTCGAACGACTTTCCTATTAAGCTCTTTACCCTATAGGTCTCGTTCTAGTCAAAATTTTAGGCTTAGTTTCGCGTTTGGTTTCATGTTCCTAAGGCGGGCAAGAAGAGAACGGTGATGAAATCCGAACCCTTATCTTGTATGGCCAGTCCTTGCCCTTTACTAGGAATTAAAAGCAACCGTATTCAATTCCTCAACATATATTCACCTTAAGGAATACAGTGAACCCGCTGACAGGGGATTCGCGAGTGTATCGAAAAACTTACCTCCCGTACCAGACGGGCGAAGAACCGCTGAAGTCGACTCGGGCCACAACTTCTATGTTATGTATAAACCCGAGGGGCCGAGGTGATATCGTAATCACCGTCCTTCCCTGTACACAGTTTGTATTTAAACCAACCCTTCCTTAGGGTTTAAAAATAATAATGTCCAAAGTCCAATGTCCAAGTGTCCAAAAAGAAAAGAAAAAATTACAAAAATAGCAAACCCTAATAGAGTTCTCTCTCTCTATTTTTTTTTTAATAAAGAAAAATAAAAAAACCCTAAATAAAATAAAATAAAATAAAATATCTAAAAATAAATTGTCTTCTTTTTCGTTCTTTTCTCTTTAATCTTTTGCTCCAAGTCTTTATGCTTTAAGTTCCAGTCTTTACGAAATCACCAAACTCCTTGGCTCAATTCGCTCTATGATCCAAAACCTCTTTTGCTCCAAGTCTTTATGCTTTAAGTTCCAGTCTTTACGAAATCACCAAACTCCTTGGCTCAATTCGCTCTATGATCCAAAACCTGTAGACAAAAGACAAATACCCAAAAACGTAAAAAAACAAAAATAATAAAAACCTAAAAAAAAAATAAAAAAAATAAAAGAAAAGAAAACTAAGTTTAAAAACCCTAAAATCAAATCCGCGTCGGCGGCGCCAAAAATTGATAAGATTTTAATTGTTGTAGAAAAAGTTCGTTCAACTCGGACTTGATAAGATTGGGTTCTAGACTTAAAATAAAAATAGAAAATATATATTCAAAAGGTTTATCACAGTATCGAGAGGTACTGAGACTCAGGATTCCACCAAATTCCATTCATGTGATTCAAATAATAATTCCAATCAATTATAGATCAAATATTAAAAATATGGACTCTTATTCTTTGCCAAAAAGTAGATTTTTGAAAAGCAATGATTGTAAATCAAAAGCATGATGTATCAAAAATACATAGACCAAGCATACACCATCAAACGAAATCACACCCATTCAATAAAAATCATAAATCGATTAAAAATCAATGCAAATAGTCATAAAAGAATTATTAGAATTACCACATGCGTGAAATAGGGCTTCCTCCGTCATCCCAGTGTTGGGGTTTAGTTTCTCATATAAAAAACAGGCTCAAAAGAATAAATCATGGCTCAAAAGTTGTTTTTATTGAAGAGATAATATGATTCAATGAATATGCAATGACGTATTGGCGTTACAGAGTTCACTGTTACAGGAGGTGTGGCTAACTGATGATAAATGTGGCTGTTCAGCTGTTACAGAGAGAATACTGTATCACTGTTGCGAATTTGAGACGTTGTTCTTCGTTGCAACGCTTATTCTTCAGCAGCAGCAGCAGAGACAGGCTTCTTGTAATCTCCGATTCTCTCCTCCTGAGCTCTCCTTTCGACCCCAAACTCTCGAATCCCCTTCTTTAGACCCTATTAAACCTATTTATACACCACAGGGCGATTAAATCTCTCCCAAATCGCTTCGAAATCTCTTCTTTCCTTCCTTGGAAGTCACGGCAATAATTCCTTTCAGAAATTGTTTTACGCGTTTATGAGCTTTCCCACTTATCTCAAACTCTTCCTTAGATATATATGTATCTTTGGAAAGAGTTTACTTGCCTTTAATCTCTTTGAATATCCAGAAACAAACCCAACAGAACCGTGTTTCCTTATTTGCTCTGTTTCCTTTTTTCCGGCCATTCCATCCCAATTCGATCGATAAAAACACATGTATTAACCCTTTCTAGCCATAAGAAGTCCAGCCCAATCGATTTCCAGTGTTGAGTCTCCCTGAAACAGCTCCAAAAATCGAGTCCAAATTTGCCAGGCGTGAACTCATTTTTTCCCGCCAATTTCCTTATTTGAAACGTGAAGAAGGAATTCCCCCTATCAAATTCAGGTGTCCCTTTAGCACATGCCTATAAATGGGTTACCCCTTATCCAAAACGAGAGTCCGAATAGCAAAAGTCCTCCCAGGTGCCTTTAACAACTTTTCGAGCCAATTTCGCCGGAAAAGCTTATTTATCCAAAAACACCTACAAATAAATAAAATAACCAAATAAGTACAAAATTGAGCACTAACACTATATACAATTGAGCTATATTAGACAAATAAATGCGTCTATCAACTGTCTAAAACACCCTTCCGCTATTTCCCTATACCATCTATTTTCTTTCCTACTCGAGTAAACCGACACTCAGAAACTATCAAACCTTCTCTCCTCTTCCCTCAGAAACCAGATTTGAAACCATTTTCTTCTTCTTCCAAACCATTTTCCAGTCTTCCAAATAGTTCATCGAACTCATAACAAAGAAATCTAACCTTCCTCGAAAGGAAATTTGGTTTATTTTTCATTTTATTTTGACCTAATTTAATGTTCTTAAGAAATTAGGCGAAGAAGAAAATGGTGAAGAAGCAAGATGAAAAGAGGAAACCTATTAGGAAAGTGGTTGTAAAAAGATCTCCGAAAGGTAAATCATAAACGATTTTTTATTTTATTTAGTGGTTTCACCTAATGTTATTTTGTTCTTCAGATGTTCTTTACTGATTTCATTTTGATGTTGTTTCACCTAAATCGAGATTATGAATCTTAGGTTCTGTAGAAATTCGATTATGAATCTTAGGTTTCATTTGCTGATTTCATACTTAGGTTTCTGTAGTTTCATAGTAGATTTTTTTCCTTCAATGGTTTCTTTAGTTTTTATTATTTTAAAAAAAGCCAAACGTACCCTTTTTACCTTATTTTCTTCTTCTTCTTCTTCTCTCCTTTATTTTTTCTTATTTCTTCCGCCTCCTTCTACCTACAACCATCCAAACACCGGATCAATGTCTTACAAATTTTTTGCGGAGCAATAAGTTACCAAAATCAAGAGAAAAGATAAGTCAGGACTAAACCTTCCCATCATCTGGTAGAATCTGTGGAGATCTTATCACTTTAAGACTTGGGCCACATATACATGGTATATATCACTACTATTGACCCAACCGAATCCCTTATATTTGGCTCATTAAAAAGGAGATACTCCAACCTTTTTACCGTAAGAGTTCAAATACCGATCTAGCGAAACTTCCTTCCTATTCCAATTTTGTTCAAGGGACAAGTCACAGGCCGCTCCCGAATATCCAGTATTTTATAAGAAATGAACAAAAATTTGGTATGCGTATCATAATATGCTTTATGCGTAGTTATACTGACATTTACCCGCTCTCGTTTAAAATATCAAAAGTTAGCACAGGAACGCGTACATTTATATACTGAATAAATAAATGATCTAATTCCCTCTACTATCATTTGGAAGATTAATTCAGATGGTTTTTTTTATCTGAAAAAAGAACAAACTTAAAAGATTTTGATTCAAGAGACAGATAGCTAGAACCATATGTGGGAGAAAAACCATTTGAAATGATCAATAACCTCAACTTGGATCAAGATGATATGTATATGGAGTTAAAGAAGCCTTATCTATAGATGCACAAGAACATATTACTGGATAAACATCAATAACAGAATCTACAAATATTCATCATACTAACTTATATAAAAGAGAGAATTCCATATGCTTATACGCCAAAAATGGTATCCATTGGTTCATACCACTATGGTCAACCTCACTTGATGAAAATGTAAGTACGCAAGAAAAGAGTCCTACTTCACTTCCTCAAGAGATCGCGGGCACGTGCAACTAAGAAAGGTTATATATCCAGACTGATGCTAGTTGTGGATCAGTTGAGGAAAAGTTATGAGCAAGACGTCGTGCATCCAGAGAGGTGGAAAAATGATGATGATGGCTTCGTTAAACTCATGATGGTCGATGGAATTTTCCTTTTTGAATTCGTGTCTGTCTTGAAGGGTAATCAAAATAATCGCGATTGCGCTAATATTGACCTTATTTTTGGCCATCGCAGACATAACTTTAATTATAACTATGTGATGCAAGACTTGTTGTTATTGGAGAACCAATTACCTTACCTAGTACTCTCTACGTTGCTTTCTGTTTCTGAAGGCCAATCTGAAGAGGTAAGAAAACATAAAAAAAAATACCGCTTAATTTGCAATATACTCAATAAGTATGTATGTAGTATGTATTGTCTATAATTTGGATTTCTTGGTTGCAGAATACACACATAATTATCTCGATATTTATGTTTTCCCCGCTGAGATTCCAAGGCCATCACTTGTTGGACACATATATAAAGGTATATTGGCAGGAGGAAGCCATCATCAACGGGGAGATGAGGAAAGAGCCATTCGAATTTCTGCTTCAAAGCTCCGCAAGTACGGAGTCCAATTCAAGACTATTGCGAGCTACAACAAGATAAAGTTTGACAAGCACACTGCAACGTTAAGTATCCCTTCCATCATCATCAACAAGCATATGATAAATATATTTTTTGACTCGAAAGTCTATGAGCTTCGTACGGGTACTTACAAAGATCCCAACTCTTACATCCATCTCAGAGCCGTCTCACAGTTCCCGAAGGCTCTAGGCGGACCCCGAATTTAGACTTTTTATATGTCGTAAAAAAAAGTATTTCAAAACTTTAAGGTATTTCTTTTCATCAAACAACATTTCACCTTTACCCTCGTATGAATGTTTATCTATATCCAATATAAAAAAAGTATTTTAAGATCTTCGTTTCTTGGTTTTAGAGAAAGTAATAATTAGCATTTCAAACAGATATTTTTCCAACTTCATAATGGTATTATATGTGACAAAAAATTTATACTAAAAGAAAATAAATCATGTTGTACCAAAAAAAAAGTATATGTAAAAAGATATTCATCAACAAAAACAAAAGTCATACAATGACGCATAATTTTTCACATATGAGACACATCTTGACAATTAAACTAGTAGTACTGTGAAAAGTAAATGTAATCATATGCTTAAATTTTATAAGCAAAAAAAACAAAATATTCATATACAAGTAATCAAATACAAGAGAATAAATCATGTTACAAATTTCGCAATTATAAACTAACTTTTTTAAAGATATAACATTTTCATTCAACAATTTAAAAGTGTTACAATCCGAATATATACAATTTTTTTCGGGGGGTTTTGCAATTCCTAAATTGAAAATCGCTTTAGATTTTATGAAAATGTAAGGAACTAATTAGAATACTTTAATGTGTAAAGAAGAATTTACATCTTCTAATATGGCTAAACACCTATTACCTCGATTTTTTTTTAATATATACGAATAATAAAAAATATGCCTGATAATAGGTAATAGAACAACATCCAAATTCATCGACTCAAGCGTAAATATTAACATGTATTTATAATCTCGTTCAAGAAGGTGTGTTAGAGTGAATACTCAGTTGAACCCACATACCTTGGTATGTCAAATTTAAAGTTCGCGCAATTTTTTCCTATAGGTTTTGTAACGAAAAAATTGATGGTGTACTTGGTATCCTCCTCTTTTCAGTGTATAACACTAGAAATTAATTTAATGATTGAAACAATATTAGTAGTTAGAATGAATCCAAGGATATTCATTTATGAATATTTTTGGATTACTTTGATGACATTATGTAGTTGTTTGAATTTCAAGTTTCTTATGTGTTTATCATTTGGAGTCTTTGGACAGTGTATAATAAGATTGTCATGCATAATGTCGACATAAGAGGAGAATATGTCCAGATATCAAAGTTTGTCAAGGTATTCAGAATTCCTAAATAAGCATATATAGATGAGAATTAAAGAAGTTTTGCACACTCAGATAATTTTTATAGATGAATGTTTGCATTACAAACACATGGAATGATCCACTGAGAAATCAACATATATGAGAATTTGGAAAAATTCACATGACTTATTAAATTTTAGTAATCAAAAATTAAAAGAGTGCATTCATAGTATCTTAGCTTGTTATAATAATAATATATTTATCCGTGGAACATGCTCATATTAATTTCTCAAATGGAAATGTCCATCTAATTTATCATATAATTGCTCAAATTATTATAGGATTTTATATATCAAATGTCTAGTAGGTAAAAGATAGGCTGGCCGGCCTTCAGGAACCCCAAGTGGAGTCCTCAAATTCGTAACCTAGTTATGTTTCATGAAGAAACCTAAATTTGACTTTATCCGTAATTACTATACATCGTGTAGAGATTGAGATTCTACTTTGCAGAGAGTCCTCTATTTATAATGATGAAACGGGTTAGATTGCTTAAAGTTCAAACAATTGTTTCTTCTGATCAAATCAAGCTCGTGAACTAGTTTTCATGCTTAAAAATTACATTGATCCCAAGCAAACTAAATTTCCCAACATAGACTTCCAAAGAATTAATAGAAACCATGTAAGCATGTGAGGAATTTTCCTTGTAATACAAAGAAGAATATGCACACGCATATTTTTTGATTGAAGAACCGTGCATAAAAGTTAGCTCATGAATAACCAAGTATAGTTCATGAACCATCAAGCAATGTTGGAGTTCATTGACACCCAAAAACAGACCACTCCGCGAACTAAGAAAGTATGTTTGAACTGTCTAGGCACATACCCAAAAGCAGACAGTTCGCAAACTAAAAATTAGTTCTTGAACTCAAGAGCAAATTTCAAAAAGTGTCCGGGAACACCTTGAAATTGTTAGTTCCCAAACTGAAAAATCAATTCGTGAACACTTATATATGTATCCTTGTAGTCCAATAATATTAAAAAAATTCATAGTTCGCAAACTAAAAAATCAGTTTGTGAACAAAAGTACGATTTGATGTTTTTAGGCTTATATTTCATATACATAGTTTTTTAACAGTAAAAATTATTCTCAAGTTTCACCTCAAAAGTGATAAGACTCATGAAAATGCAGTGCTTGAGTTGATGTCTTTTTCTGTGTGATTCATCATATACTAAATCCATACGATATTGTCATAGAAGATAGAATAATAGAAATAATGAGTAAATAGGATAGTGAGTCTTCACATACCTTTGTTGATGAAGTTCTAGCACATGTCGTCGTTGTTCTTTAGTTATTCAACTATCATGCTCTAATCCTAGGCCGAGACTGACTTTAGTACACTATAAATCAAGATATATCTAACATTGACAACAAGCTTGATATACCAGCATTTGTGGTTTCAACCAAGCGATGCTCTAACAGGGATCTTGGTTTCAAAGAGTTGATACTTGATGTTTTGATCTTTTCCAGTTTCATGATATTTATTGTAATATACTTTTTCCATTAATTGTTACATCAAACTTATAGTGGGATTTTTCTGCAAAAATTCCTCAACTACCACGATCTTAGCAATACATGGCACAACCTCTAGGAATAACCATGAAATTAGGGGCAAAAACATGGGCCATGCTTATGGCAGTCATAACAATAACAAACCTACAATGGAAACTCATAAAACCTCGTTCATTTAATCCCACAATCCGGATCGAGACACCATCGTACTTATGAAATATGATCAACAAAATCAGAGGCCTGCTGCAATCCATTCTGTATCATCCAGTGCACCACATTTATAGAGAGGCCAACCAAACAACTGATACACTAAGAAATCAAGCGGCAGACATAAGTCAACAGAGATCTTTTGAAATTAACTTTTGGGAATACGTAGGCCTGCTTTTTAAGATTATACGTAATTGATGACTCCATGAGTTGTAATGCACCCACGCATAATCTCTTTTTAGTTTAAGCTTAAAAAAAAGAAGAGGGATTGGATCAACATTTCATCGTTATCTAGTGGCAACATTAGTACTCATCAAATTTTATATGAATTTACTAGGAAAAAGAAGACTTCTAAATTAGTTTGAAAATATTGCTTAATAAATTAATTCTAAAATTCTTACATAAAAGTGTGCAAAAGTAGAGCTTTATGGAAAAAGAAAGCAGTAGGAGGTGCTTAGAAAAAACAACAACATTCCAATGCTTCACAAAGAAAAAAAATCAAGCGGTAAGAAAAATTAAAATTTTGGGCCCCACAATATAAGGTTCTAGAGAAGAACGATTTTTTGGGGACCATGGTTTTTTTGGGGGACCATTGTTTTATAAGGCCATCTACCCTATACTTATAAGGGATGTCCTAAAGTGTAGACATTACTAATTTGCCCCGCTAACCCTAATTGGGATTATAACTAAACTAATAACTACCAAAATATAAAAAAACCTAATATAATCTATTAACAAAAACCAAAATCAGACTACCCTACCGCCGCACAAAGAAAAAAAAAAGTCTTCTTCTTCCTTTCAACATCGTCTTCATCGATTAATCCTCGATTCATAAAATTTTCATCGTCGATTAATCAATCAACTATAAGAATGGTTCTTCGAAAGAAAACCAAAAGACTCCCAGGAACAGGTCCCCCATTAGGACATCTAGCAAATCAGCCAAGTGATTTTGAGATTCATAAAGAAGTGGAAGATCCAAGTGAATCCATAATCCAGTATAATAGACGCAGTAAGAAGCCTGATTCTTCCATGAGACCGATTCGTAGGTATTTTCCGAGAAACCCATTTCTTTTAATTTGATTTTCATCGATTCAATTGATTAGAAATCATCAAAATAGGGTTCAAATTGAAGTTACAGTGTTTAGTTCGGTTAGAGCGTCTTTTATTGTTGCCCTAATTTCTTAACCGAACTCCATGAAACGAAGAACAATTCGGTTTTATAGGATTGAAAACTAGGTTACCGAACTCATGAGTTCGGTTGTTTCGCAAAAAAATTGTTGAACTGTCATGTAACCGAACTATAGCCATATTACCAAAAATAGGAAAAAAAATCCATGTAACCGAACTGTTTGATTTTTCCCAAAATTTCTAGTACCCACACTACCGAACTCTAGCACCTTTGTTCGGTTGTTTCGCATAAATGTTTAAAACTGCCATGTAGCCGAACTGTTCTTTTTTTCCCTATATGTTTAATACCCATATAACCGAAATTTTTCCAATATGTTCGGTTTGTTCGCAAAAAACTTTGACAAACCGAACTCTTGGCTATTTACATATATATGTGGAGTTCGACTTTCTCGAAAAAATAATTGAGTAACCGAACTCTACCCTGGAACACGATTTTTTTTTCTTGAGTTGGTTTTTTTTTCGTGAATTATTCCTTATTTCTTTTGTTTTTTTGTTTAGTGGCAAAGGTAAGAAATCTAACCAACCATTACCGGAAGATTTGAGAACTCCCACGCCTAGAGGCCCAAAACACTTAGGTGCCGATAAGCGTGGAACCAAAAATGCTAAGTATGGAGGTGGGTCATTACCGGGTGTTGTCATCCAAGATGGTGTCAATAGAGATAATGTTGACAACGTAATCCAACAAGTTAATGAAGAGATCGTGGAAGAGATGAGCAGTCAAGAACATAATCAAGGTGGAGAAGATGAACTAGCTCAAGGAGGAGGAAATGAGGGTGGCGATGATGAGGGTGAAAAAGATGAGGAAGGCGGAGACAAGGATGGAGATAAGGATGATGATGAATCAGAGGAGGGCTCGGATGAAGAGGAAGAAGAATTTCATCCCCAAATACGATCCTGCTCCATCAGTGGACCACTGGAAGAACTTTGGGGATTATCTTGTTCCAGTCGAAGAGTTACAAGATTCGTTTGATGAGCCAAATGCCGCTGACGATGGATATATGGAATGGTATGAACATTTTTCTCATCCTCGTGTAATAAACAGTGTCCAACAAGCCCGTGCTGATAAAGCAAAAGCGACATAAATGGAGAAATAAGCTCAGAAGATTATGAAGCCTACCCCTATGTGTGGTGATGAGGCCTTGATCTTGTGGAATTCGGCGGTAAGATATTTACTCTTATTTTTGTTTTTCAAAATGTTATAAAGTATTGAAAAATAATAGTGACTTATGTTTTTGATGAGAAAAGGTGAAGGAAAGTGCTAAATTGTTGAAGAAATTGATGGCAAAGATTCGGAGTGGAGAGCCGATGGACACTCGAGAACAAACAGACCTCTACAAACAAATAACTAATGTTTTTAATCCCGACCTTGTCGATACAAGCCAGGTTGATCCAAGCTAGACCATGCCGTTGAAAAGGAGTCGCCAACAAGGGGAAGGTTCAAGTCGGATGGTTCAACAACAAAGCAGTGGAGATGACACTCCTAGTGACGAAGGACGACCTAAAGCTCCTAAACGAAAGAGTAGAAAAGTTTCTCGTAGTAGTCGTGGTAAATGAGTGATTGCAACAATTAGTAGTTTGTTTTCTTATGTTTGGAAGACTTTTTATTGCGGATTTGGTAGTTTGTTTCCTTATGTTTGGAAGACTTTTGTTTTGCGGATTTGGTAGTTTGTTTTCTTATGTTTGCTTCCAACATTTAGTTATATGGATTACTAAATGAATTTCATAATTTGGTCTTATGTTGTTGTTACATTCATGCTTAAATTAAAATTTTGGATTCAACACAAGTAGTTCGGTTTGATCCAAATTTACAGTGTAACCGAACTCAGCGTTCGGTTATATCGCAAATGTCCAGTGTAACCGAACTCAAGGGTTGAAAAAAATGAAAAATGCCAAAACATCCAGAGTCAGGTTCGTTTAACAAGGAAAAAACGGCATGTCACCGAACTGAACAGTCCGGTGACCTACAAAAAAATACGGTGTAACCGAACTCAGCGTTCGGTTTTATCGCAAATGTGCAGTGTAACCGAACTCAGGGGTTGAACAAAAACGAAAACATGCCAAAAACGAGTGTTGCTTTCTTTTCCATTCAAAACCAAGACGCAATTGACTCTCTTGGCATGTTCTCTAGCCCAATTATTCGCATCAATAGGTAAGTCAAATACCAACTCATTCGCATAGTGAGTAGATGTATCTTCGAACAACATACCAATCGGAGAAGGTTGATCATGCATTGGTATAGGTTGTGATTCCATCTACAAGAAATGTAACAACATCAATACAATCAAATAAGTTCGATCACATAATAATTTTATCGGGGAAACCGAAATCATTGTTCGGTTGGTTATAAAAGGAATCGAGTTCGGTAACATGTGAATTTTATCGTAACAACCGAACTAATAAAAGGAACAGAGTTCGGTTACTTTATATTCTATGTAGATAACCGAACTAGACACTAGAACTTCAGATTTTTTTTGTTTGTTAAGTTCGATTGGTTATGCTGTTAGGTTCAAGTTTGCGAAACAACCGAACTTATTAAACATAGTTCGGTTTGATAGTTGGTACATGCCGTTTGCGAACCAACCGAACTGTATACACTTGGTTAAACTTTATTTTTACGTAAAGTTCGGTTAGTTGCGAACCAACCGAACATAACATTGCATCTCAGAACTTCCATTAATGTGGAGTTCGGTAACCTGCGTGTTTGGATAAAGTAATCGAACTACATCTTCAAATGAGTTCGGTTACTTATTCATCTTACAAGGCAACCGAACTACACCTTCAGAACAGTTCGGTTACATGTTATTCATATAATGTAACCGAACTGTACAAAATCCAGTTCAAAAATTTACATTTTTGAGGAAGTTTTTACCAATTCAACATACATTATCTAAGTTTGGAGCATACATGTTCACCCAAATACTCTTCCTCCGGTTGTGGTCGATAAAATCCATTATTTTCATCTTGAGTTTCATTTTGGGGAAGAATACAATCACCATCTAAGAAATAAGTCAAATCCGGATCATTTTGAAGATTAACACTTGAATACTCAAAGGGGGTGAATTGGAAAAAACTTTTATTTTCCATGTTTTCTCCTTCATCTTCTCTAACTCTACTCTCACAATAATTCTACTCAACTAATAATAAACCCATCTTTTAATTTAGTCTCACTAATTGTTTTTAACTAAATCATTTCACTAATCATAACCTAAATTAATTAAGAGGGTAGATTAGGTATTAAATAAATTACTAGATATGGGGTGACCTAGAATTACTTCTAATGTCTTTACCCAAAATAAAACCATGGTCCCCAAAAAAATCATGGTCCCCAAAAAATCGTTCATAGGGAATAGCCTAGATGACCTGGTCTATAAGACGTCTCTGACCCATCTAATGAACTCTCTTCTCCTATCTGCCAGCGATGTTAATTCACTCCGCTCCCAAGGGATTATATTTAGTTCTTTGGGTAGTGATGAGGCTGTCGCGGAAGTAACGAAAGAATTCACAAAAGACTGTGCGAGGAGAAGTAGATCAAATTTCTCTTCGGACAATTGCATTGCAGAAGTGAAGGAGTATTATCATCACTACTAGAAATTGGATATGTGTGCGCGATAACTGGGCTTCAATCGTATTATGTCGAAGTTCGGTTCTAAAATATCTTAGAAAGCTTTGCTTAAGAAAAAAGAGAGTACAGAGTAGTATGTCATTTTTAACCGCTTTTGCAGAGTAGTATGTCATTTTTAACCGCTTTTGCAGGGGCGAGCCAAGCGGTGTCAAACTGTCAATAACTGACTCTCCAAGTTAATCTAAACCTATTATCACACATTTTATTTTTTTTTTCCCCTCCATCTAGAATTATGACTCCACCATTGTTTTGTTGCCTTTCCCAACCATTGCCTTCTAAGGGCTCCCCTTCTATACCGAGTATCGACTCACTATAGTCAACCCGATCCTGTCTGTTTTGCCGGTCAACATCTTTTTATTTTTTTAGTTTTAAAAGGAAAATAATTTTATTTTGGAATATTTTGACTTTGGGTCCCAACTTTGTGACCGGAGTTGTATTTGGGTCCTAAAAAATTTCAAATTAGAGTTTGGGTCCCAGGACCGTGGCTGACCATCTTGACCGGTACCAAATAATATATATTTTTTAGTTAATCTCTATTTAGTTAACGACGTCCGGACCATTAATGCATGACTAGCACGTGTAACTTAAAATCAACTGAATATCCATTCAACCATTTTATCAAACAATTTTCGAGCATCAAAGATCTTGTTTGTTGATCAAACCCTTATGTCTTTACCACCGGTCCTACCAGGAGATGCACCAATATATAATCATCCAAGAGGAGACAAAAGAATATCTATAATATTGGTAGGATGGTCAATTCCAAACATCAATTGAATTAAGATTAACACAGATGGGGCAGCCAGAGGTCACCCAGGTTTTGCGGGAGCAGGATTCATCTGCAGAGATTGCGACGCAACGAACTTTAATGGCTCTAGCTCAACCTTTAGGAATTACAACTGCCTTAACCGCAGAAACTTGAGATCTTCTTTTGGCTTCAGGAACGGTACCAGAAAGACAATGGCTCAAAGTTCTCTTTGAAACTGACTCAAAAAATCTTTTTCGCTTCATCACATCCTCTACCCCCCTCCTTGGCACATCCCAGATATGATTGAGGAAATAAAGAAGAGATTCAGACAGATCCCACAGGTTGCCATTCAACACAACTACAGGGAAGAAAACCAAGCCGCAGATGGCTTGGCCAATCATGCAGCAGATGGAAGCCAATTAGGAAACTTATCAACCAAAATATGGGACCAGGCAATCCCGCATTTTATTAATCAAATTTTATTTCATGACTCAGTGGGTACCACATACCCACGACAAATTTTAACCTAATTTCCTATCAATAAAATGCATGCTTCAAAAAAAAAAACCCTTACGTCTCTTTGTGATATTAACATTAATCAATTGACTGATCACAAACGCAGAAGACATTAAACATTCACATTGGAGAATGAGCAGTTCCAACCCACCCAGTTCATCGAATTTTTGCAAATGATAGTAGAATAAGAAACTTGAAAATATTACCTGGAATCATCTTTGTTTCGCAACCCAAATACATCCTTCAACATCTGCTTAAACCCTCGAATTTCGATCACCCTAAACTTAAAATTACATGAAACGAGACTAGATTCCGAAAATTCAACTTTCAAAATCTCTAGTGCATGCTACTACATTAATCGTAAATCATCTGAAACACTAATCACATGTTTGTACAGTGGAACCCCAAAATCTATCAACCTTAAAAACCAAATTTTACTAATTCAACTGATCTAATAATTTTTGTGACGAATCAAAACTAGAAATCTAAGTAAATCCAAGAGGTTTTTCGTTTCTGCAACTTTACCGCTATTTGTTTCAGTAAGATTTCAACTTTTCTAACACACTTTTAAGTTTTAGTCGATTAGATAGAAATAGTGATGACAAATCTCGTTCACTTAACAATTTTGCGATGGTTGAGTTAGTAAATAAGTTGAAAACGTAGTTTTAGATAGTCATTTCCTTATTTAACCAGCTTTTCTCACTGTCAACGCAGACAACCACGGGCCTGGGACCCAAACTCTAATATGGAACTTTCTAGGACCCAAATGCAACTCTGGTCACAAAATTGGGACCCAAAGTCAAAATATCCCTTTTATTTTCAGTTCAAAACCCTATTAGGTGACCCTTAGGTTGTTCTAAAGCCAATAACGATTTTAACAGAAAAAAGTAGCAGACGCCAACAACCTTTTTATCCGACTTTTTATTACACCTAGAAGATCAGCTATATGGGACATCGTAGAATACTGGACTTTAGATTACTCAAAGCAAGTCTTCTGGTGATACATGGCTTGCTGACCATTCACACTGATCTGAACTATCTCTTATCTTGCATAAACAACATTAACCCTTGATCATTTCTGTTAGAGAATCAGTCTTAAAGCGTATGAATCACTTGAGTACACTAACAGGTGTTAGTTAGCTATTGGTTTGAATGCATTAACAGGTGTTAGTTAGTTATTGGTTGGTTACTAGTTACAGCTGTAATGAGTCGGTTAGTCAGGTGTTAGCAGCTTGTGTTTAAATATTTGTCTCTCTTTCCTGTTTCTGTAATGAAAAACAAATCAAGAAATTCATGAATCTAAAATCATCTTATCTGAGAGATCTGTTTAACAACATTTTTCTCTCTGAAATGGTATCAGATACCTGTTAAAACCCTAATTTCTTCAAATCAAACCATTATCTCATCAACAACAACAACAATAGAAATAACTAACAAACATATCCCACTTACCTTCAAACCACCGTCCAAATTATCATCAACTAATTACACCATATGGAAATCTCAAGTTGGAACATGTAAGAAATTTTACATCTAGTCAGGCCTTTCCATATTAAACAATAACAAGTAAATGCTCATGATGCAGACAGTCCCTTATACTGCAAATCAGAGCCTATCATACTTGCTAATTTTGGTCATGCTAGAGTAGATTCGGTGACTGAGATGATGACTGCAGAAACTGAAACTTAACGGTGGATGGCTCCTGAGGTTGTCACTCTTAACCCTTTAACTTATACTTTTTTTCTAGTTCATCAAAGAAGAAACATGAGATTCACTAGAAAACAAAACTACTGACACAAAAATTGTTCTCATTTGTCATTTTTCTTATTCTTTCCGTAAGGTTGATTTACCAGCAATTAACATCTGTTTGCAGTTGTATATAGCAATGTGAAACTGCGGCAGGGGAAAAATATGATTTTTAAGGTTAAAATAAAGTGGGTCCATAAATCCCTCTCAAGTTTGCCTGCAAATAATCTTACGGGGGAGGTGTTATTCAAAATGGAGAATTTGGTGGAATTATAAATCCCAAGGAAAATGTGAATTTAAGGAATTTGTGCAATCAAACGTGCAAAGGGAATCGTTATTCCACCAAATCCCCTAAACCCATGAATTCCATGTTTGAAATTCTGCATACAAACCCAATGAGGTAATTCTAGAAAATTACTAAACGCACTTGGACTTTGTTGGGCTTCCCTTGTGAAGCTTGTGTTACCTTCTCAACAACTAGTCAATGCACTTATAATCACTAAGCCTAAATGATAAGTTGGTTAGATCACTGGGCCTATAAGATAAGTTGGTTAGTAATTTTAGAAAACATGAAATTCTGTGTGTATGCGTAATGATATTTTCTGTTTCTCCATATTTGGCTCGATGATCCAAGATTATTTGATAGTAGTATTTTTGTTCTTCTAAAGACCAAGAAAGTGAAACTTCCGGCCTCGAAATGTTTTTGTTTCTAAATTGATTATGGATAGAAGTGATCTTGATTCACTGTTGAATTTTTTGATAAAACGATGGCAATAATGAGGGTCTCTTGAGAGAGAGTCTTTGAAGCTGTATTTTTTTTTCCAATTTAATGTTTATCGTTTTTTGCTAAAACTCAACCACAAAGTAACACGCCAACACCCCTAGTTAGCTATTAGCCAAGTAGGTTCTCAAGGGAAAACAAATATGGCTTCGTCATTGAATTTAACTCGTAATGATTTAATAATTTAATTTATATTGGTGTTGATGGTGGTTTTTGAATAAGGGGTAAAATCGTAAAACTTCACGTATAGCATGACGTCACCGGTGATAATAACACATTTATTAGAGCATTTAACACGCTTATGTCAAAATTACCAGGGTACCCTTTTTCAAATACTAAATTAGGGTTTCGATGCGCGAAACCCTAAATTCACACATACCGCGCAAAAAAGCATGGAAAACAGGCCAAATGCATGCAATGTGTAATCATCGCGCAGAACATAGCAATTGCACGTACCGTGCAATCAGTGTGCAAAAACATGGCAATCATGCCACTCACACATGTCATGCAACATGCCAAATGCACATACCGTGCAAACATCACGCAAAACATAGCAATTGCACGTACCGTGCAATCATTGCGCAAAGGCAAGGCAAACATGCCAAATGCACGCACCGTGCAATCATTGTGCAAAATATGGCAACCATGCGAAAACTACAAATAACGCGCAACCGTTGCGCTAAATATGGCAACCATGACAAACCGCAAAGCAACGCGCAATCATCACGTTAACCATGCCACAAATCCAAAAACGCACCACCATTTCACAAAAATGGCAACCATGCCAAAAGCGCGCGCCATTGGCACATGCCATGCAACCCTTGCAACCTGGCATGCCAAGCCGTACAACCTAGGGCTAAAGCAGCCACACGCGCCATTCGCACATGCCGTGCAACCCTTGCAACCTGGCATGCCAAGTCGTGCGACCTACGTCCAAAGCCGCCACACGCGCCATTGGCACATGCCTTGCAACCCTTGCAACCTGGCATGCCAAGTCGTGAAACCTAGGGCCAAAGCCGTGGTGGCTCTCTAAAAGAGTCACAGAAATGATACCTGCAAGTGCACAGGGTCAGTTGCAGTGAGTGTGCAAGCAGGGTTTCTCCACAGGGACAAGGTGGGCATATATTTGCTATTTTTGGTTTCTTGCTTATTTTGCTAACTTGTTCTTAGGGGCAGTGAACAGTGAGGTTGTGTGGTGTTATTAACACCACAGTGGACAATTGATGGGCTGTAGAGACAGCAATGGAACAAGAGAAAAAATTGAAGGAAAACAGAAAAATAAAAATGGACAGTGAAGGTGGATGAGTGAAGATGTTATGGATGGAATAGGTGAGAACTAGGGGTTTGAATTCACCTTTGCTTAGCTATGCAGTCTTCTATTAAGATGTTAAACACAACTATGGTCTTTTCCAAAGTACTAGTTGTCTTTCTAAGGTACAACTAGTCAAAGGCATATGAATTCAGCATGGAGTTGCAGTTTATCAACATCTTATACATCTAACTACAATGCATACATGGCATACAATGTGAAAGTAAGATGATGATATACTAAGTTCAATTCTTTCCTAAACTTGTTTATCCTTCAAGAGCAATATGATCAATGTAATACACACACAGTAGACCAAGGCTTTATCAAATCCCTAGCATGATGGATTAGAACATGATGAACATCAATGGATAAACATACACTGTTGGATAAAATTAAAATTGGAAAGAAGTAAAAACCTAAAACTATCCTACAGACGCACTGGCTAGTCCAGGCATGCCTCTACAACAACACCCACAAGTCCTATTTATACCCAATTTACATAATTAGGGTTCATACACCCAATTCCCCAAAATCCCCAAATACAGTTGAAATTCGGGTTTGTAGAAACTTACCCATACTTCTCGAATTTCACTCCTACGATTCTACCCACTCCGTATCTGCCTCTCCTGGTCCTTTTCCTGCTCTAGCTCGACCTAATTCACTATTTTCACATGCTTAGGGTTTCAGAGAAACGTGTGAAATTAGTGAAGTAGATGGCTCAAGAGAAGGGGCGAGATAGTTGGTGATGGGATTTGGAAGAGGGGTGTGGTGGTGGTTGGATTTCTCGTGGATGTAAGACGGAGTTGGTGGTGGTGATGGAGAAGGTGGTGGTTGTTTCTCTGCAGAGGGATGGGGGACGTGAAGTCGATGGTTTTGGGAGAAGGGTGTGTTTGGCGATGGATATAGGTGTTCGATACTTGGGTGTTAGGCGGGTTCAGCGAGGTTTGATGATCTGTGACAAGGAGTGATGGATGGGAAGATGGTAGGTGGATCCAACGGCGATACAGAGGTAAGCGTGGAGCGACCGTCGGATGAAGGGATGTAGCAAAACGGACGACCCAAGATGGAGATGGGCGTTGCGATGTAAAGCGGGGGCTTCGGAGTTTGATATGCGATGATGGAGCGACCGTAGGATGCTGAAATGCTTCGATCTGACGGCTGAAATCCGAGACGGGCTTGGATAGTGGAAATGTGTTTGAGTAAGGGTTTTGGGCCTTAGGTATGCCAAGCCCATATCTTCTTTAAGGACAATTCTTCTTCTTCAAGCCCACTTCTAGGCTTTTGGTCTTGTGCACAACATTCTTCGTGGCTTCCTTGTGTAATTCCTCCCGGCTTTTCACTACTTTTCTGCTCTTTTCGTTCCGCTATTCATCCAAACTTTATTTATTACCTAAAAATGCAAAATTAATTAATAAAAATATTTATTCTTGAAAACCAAGAAAATACAGAATATGGGATAAAATGTAGAATTAATGCACAAAAGATGAGTTAAATGCCAACAAAAAGATATAGAAATATGCACTTTTTAGGACTCATCAAACACCCCCAAACCTGAATTTTACTTGTCCTCAAGTAAAACAAAACTAAGGAAATCCTACATATACCACTGTCGCTGGTCTCTCGAATGCATTTAGCATATGCACTAAGCCTTTTAAACCACTAAGTGTCCCTAGTGGACGAGTTAAGTCTCGTGAAGGTTTGCTTAGAACGTACCTACAAAGTTGTAGGTCAAAATATAAGCTCAGATTCCATCAAATGTGACATGCGCAAGTCAGTAGAAGCTCACAGCAAAATGGAGATGTCAATCTAGCTATCGAAGGCACAATCCTAGCACTGATAACAAATAAAGACATGTGATAAGAGTGTAAAGTGTATCTACACATGTGTAAAGAAAGATCGGATGTTATGACTACTAATCACCAAGAGATAGTTTCTCAGGCTAAGAACCAAGGTCGAAATCTAGCTAGCTGTCCGGACTTTACGAGAATTGTGAATGAGTTGGAGGTATTTCACAATTACTCGCGTTGTACATCAATGGCATACACCCTTCCTTGCTTATTACAATAAAACACAAAAGATGACTCTTTACATGACTCTTATTTACATTGACTACTCTCTTTTATTTTTGGAACAAGAGAGAATGGAATTGAAAAATACTTGATTGATTTTTTTTTTTTTTTTTGAATATATACATCGTTTTTTTTTTTTTTTTTTTTTTTTTTGATAAGGACACTTTTGATACATAACAAAAGGAAAAAAAATTACATGACACTTTGCAAGAGGTAGCCCTTTTTGATGCACCCAGTTAAATTCGATGGTTGTCTTTCTTAATGTAACCTCCACCTTCTATCCCAACCAACCAAAGAACAAGCTAGTCAAGTTTCGTTCAGTATTCTAAAGTGATTGGCAATCGTGACTTCCTATCAAACACCTTGAAGATCGAGGCTATACATGTATTGGTAGATCGTGCGCGTGCAAATTTCTTATCACTATGTGAATTGTGCTAGAATCAGGGTGCCTAAATATCTAGACTAAGACTCCTAATAATTACATATTTGCACAAGAGTCAACATTTCAAGGTAAATGAGCTCCATTTTTATGTTTTTTTAATTTTTATTTTTTATTTTCATTTTTCATTTTTTTCAAAAAGAAGGAGTTCTTGTTTTCAATTATGGCATATTATCAAAGTATCTACTTTTCACCCCCAAACCTAAACTAAACATTGTCCTCAATGTTTCAAAATATGGACAAAATTATAATACAACATATGAAGAGGATCATGTTGAGTAGAGAAAAAGGAAAGAGAATACCCGATTTCGGCGAAAGCAATATTAGAACTCCGTTATTCAAGGCAAGAATCCAACATATGTCAGCCGAGATCATATTGGATTAGCAAAATATATACAAAAGGAACAAAAAGGGTTTTAAGAATTTATCTACTGGATTATATACAAAAAATTCACCATACACTAACAATCTAAAGAGTTGAGGATCAACCCAAAAGACAAAGTGTAGCGGTTTCAACAACTTCACACATGAAAGAAAAGCACGTGAAGCTGTGAAATCAAATGAGCTACCCCCAAACCTGGATTTTACAGAAGATATAATTTTGATAACAAAATCGCGCAGCTTTGGGGGTTCATCATGCACAAGATCTAACTCAAAGTGTACTTTGCTATGGACGGGCAAACATGCAATTTCCAACTGTGGTTCCTCAAAGATATTATATTTAAATGCAAAATGGTCCAAGAGGACTTGGGAAGCACACAGTTCCAAACCTAGATTAGGGACTCTCAGAAAAGTTGGTTTGACAATATGGGTACAAACCAAATCTAGGTTGGGTGGAAGGCCATCAGATTGTGACTTATGTAGGACGATAGGCACATCATTACTAATCACATCAACATCTCCTAAGTCTTCTACACGTGTCACAACATGCTCACAATCATCAAACAAATTGGCAAGATCACAATCAGAGTCATCAACATCATCAACAAATTCATTCTCATGCATCGGCAAATCAGGAGAAATATCACAATGTGACCTAGGTAGAGAATCAGACACATCAAATATATTTTCATGCATATTAGCATTAGTGTCTACAGAAGATTCAACTATTCCTATGTCATGCTCATCTTCACAGAATAATTGTACGAATCCCATGTCAATATCAAAATCATATGAATTACAATGAGTATTAGAAAAAACAACATTCATGAAGGTCGAGGGCGAGAAGCCATATGTTATTGAACCAACAGGTTCCACAATATTTTCATGTTCTTCTAACATATCATCATAATCATCATAATCATCATCATGGTAGCATGCATATTGGTCCTCATTAAAAGTGGTGGTGTCATTAGTCGATTCATGTTCCTCTAAATTAGGTTCATATTCAACATCATTTACATGAATGGGACTAGACACTTCATTAGGGACAACATACATTTCCTCATGAATTTCCTCCTTTTGTAGGTGAAGCAAAATCTGATCTAAATATGCCTGAATTCGTGATGTAGATCTATCGAAGTTTTGCTCACTGAGTCTGAAAGCTTCTGTGGTGGAGTCTAAATTCATGGGAGTACAAAATTCTTCATGTTCAAATTGTGGTGATGGTACATGTGTGCATGGTCATTAGGGTTTATAAAAGATTGATCGCAACCCTCAAAGGATTGATTATGGTCCCAATGACTACCATTCTCACAATTTATGGGCATTTCATACCTTGGATTTTCTCTAGATTGCCTAAAATATGCAAATATGACAATTCTCAACAGGGTGGTCTAAACTACCACATGCGGGACATGCATAGATTTCAGGTTGCCTAAGAAAATTAGATGTGACAGATTCCTCATGTGATTGCATTTCTAAAGCTGTGATTCGAGCTTCTAATTGATCGATCAGTGATGATTGTGTGAGTGAGGCACTAGCAAAATGTTCATTTTCACGTTGTGATGAATGATGCATGTGTGAATAGTATTAGGGTTCATGTATTGAGGCTCGGGACTTTGAAAATGTCCATAATAATTCCTACTATTGACATCATGGTCTATGGGAGGTTCATAACGTGAAGTTTGTCCATATGCAAGTTCTCTAAGGGATTTGTTGTACTCCCCAACTGTAGAAAAAGATCTATTCATGATTGGCTCAAAAGCTAAGTAAAGAATGTACAAAGCTCAGAATTTGGTTTTTAAAGGGTTTGGATTTTTGGGAAAAATTTGGTTTTGGTGGGAGACATTTTTTTTTTTTTTTTTTTTTTTGGGAGCAAAATAAAATTTGGTTTTAAAATCTGGGAGCAAGTAAAAATTTTGGTTTTTGAATGGGAGCAAGCCCACTGTTGGTTTTGTGTTTGCTTTGGCTCAGCTGGTTTGAAAACGTTTGGTGAAACTGAGTCCAAAATCTCGGCCTAGAATTTGGGTACTCGGCCCACTAACGAGTTAACCTAGCGTGATCGGTTACAAGCTCAGCTGGGTTTAAAAACCCAGAATACAAAATACAAGTCCAAATTAAACAAGCTCACAAAAATTAAATACAAGCCCACAAATTAAACAAACAAGCCCACAAAAATTAATTACAAACCCAACAGAAAATAAAAAGCCCAAAAATTGGCTTTAATATTACAAGCCCACAATTAAAAATGGAAGCCCACAGGTTGGGTTCTCTTAATGGGTTTAGGCTTACTTGCTTAAGCACAGCCCAGCTGCTCAGTTAGGTTGCAAAAGCCCAGTTGGGCTTTGGATCATCCTAAGCTTTGGCTTTTCTGAGGCCCAGTTGGGTATTTCAGTTGCAAAGCCCAGTTGGGCTTTGTTTTTTTTTCAGCTGCTTGGAATCAGCCCAGTTGGGCTTTGATGGCTCAATTTAACACCAGGCAGCAGGGGTTGCAGCAGACTTGGCCTGGCACCAGCAGGAGCAGCACCACAGCACATCAACAGCAACAACAAAAACACAGCACAGCTCCAGCAACAGAAGCACACTAGCAACAGTTCAGTTCAGCAGCAGAGCAACAGGAACAACTTCAGCAACAACAGCTGCACCAGGGTCAGGCAGCTTCTCCTAGCACCAGCTCCATCAGCACCTGCAAGCAAGAGAAACAGCACCAGTTCAGTGCAGCAACAATGCCTAACAGTAACAGCCCAACAGGAGTTTCAGCAAGCAGCAAGGCAATGCACCTGTTGGTTTCAGAAGAGAAGAATCAGCAAGCAAGAGCAAAAGCAAAAAGAAAAAGCAATTTCGCCGCTACCGAGTCCCCGGCAGCGACGCCAAAAACTTGGTGGCTCTCTAAAAGAGTCACATAAATGATACCTGCAAGTGCACAAGGTCAGTTGCAGTGAGTGTGCAAGCAGGGTTTGTCCACAGGGACAAGGTGGGCATATATTTGCTATTTTTGGTTTCTTGCTTATTTTGCTAACTTGTTCTTAGGGGCAGTGAACAGTGAGGTTGTGTGGTGTTATTAACACCACAGTGGACAATTGATGGGCTGTAGAGACAACAATGGAACAAGAGAAAAAATTGAAGGAAAACAAAAAAAAAAGTGGACAGTGAAGGTGGATGAGTGAAGATGTTATGGATGGAATAGGTGAGAACTAGGGGTTTGAATTCACCTTTGCTTAGCTATGCAGTCTTCTATTAAGATGTTAAACACAACTATGGTCTTTTCCAAAGTACTAGTTGTCTTTCTAAGGTACAACTAGTCAAAGGCATATGAATTCAGCATGGAGTTGCAGTTTATCAACATCTTATACATCTAACTACAATGCATACATGGCATACAATGTGAAAGTAAGATGATGACATACTAAGTTCAATTCTTTCCTAAACTTGTTTATCCTTCAAGAGCAATATGATCAATGTAATACACACAGTAGACCAAGGCTTTATCAAATCCCTAGCATGATGGATTAGAACATGATGAACATCAATGGATAAACATACACTGTTGGATAAAATTAAAATTGGAAAGAAGTAAAAACCTAAAACTATCCTACAGACGCACTGGCTAGTCCAGGCATGCCTCTACAACAACACCCACAAGTCCTATTTATACCCAATTTACATAATTAGGGTTCATACACCCAATTCCCCAAAATCCCCAAATACAGTTGAAATTAGGGTTTGTAGAAACTTACCCATACTTCTCGAATTTCACTCCTACGCTTCTACCCACTCCGTATCTGCCTCTCCTGGTCCTTTTCCTGCTCTAGCTCGACCTAATTCACTATTTTCACATGCTTAGGGTTTCAGAGAAACGTGTGAAATTAGTGAAGTAGATGGCTCAAGAGAAGGGGCGAGATAGTTGGTGATGGGATTTGGAAGAGGGGTGTGGTGGTGGTTGGATTTCTCGTGGATGTAAGACAGAGTTGGTGGTGGTGATGGAGAAGGTGGTGGTTGTTTCTCTGCAGAGGGATGGGGGACGTGAAGTCGATGGTTTTGGGAGAAGGGTGTGTTTGGCGATGGATATAGGTGTTCGATACTTGGGTGTTAGGCGGGTTCAGCGAGGTTTGATGATCTGTGACAAGGAGCGATGGATGGGAAGATGGTAGGTGGATCCAACGGCGATACGGAGGTAAGCGTGGAGCGACCGTCAGATGAAGGTATGTAGCAAAACGGACGACCCAAGATGGAGATGGGCGTTGTGATGTAAAGCGGGGGCTTCGGAGTTTGATGTGCGATGATGGAGCGACCGTAGGATGCTGAAATGCTTCGATCTGACGGCTGAAATCCGAGACGGGCTTGGATAGTGGAAATGTGTTTGAGTAAGGGTTTTGGGCCTTGGGTATGCCAAGCCCATATCTTCTTTAAGGACAATTCTTCTTCTTCAATCCCACTTATAGCCTTTTGGTCTTGTGCACAACATTCTTCGCGGCTTCCTTGTGTAATTCCTCTCGGCTTTTCACTACTTTTCTGCTCTTTTCGTTCCCCTATTCATCCAAACTTTATTTATTACCTAAAAATGCAAAATTAATTAATAAAAATATTTATTCTTGAAAACCAAGAAAATATAGAATATGGGATAAAATGTAGAATTAATGCACAAAAGATGAGTTAAATGCCAACAAAAAGATATAAAAATATGCACTTTTTAGGACTCATCAAGCCGCCACACGCGCCATTGTCACATGTAGTGCAACCCTTGCAACCTGGCATGCCAAGCTGTGAAACCTAGTGCCAAAGTCGCCACACGCGCCATTGGCACATGCCGTGCAACCCTTGCAACCTGGCATGCCAAGCCGTGCAACCCAGGGCCAAGGCCGCCACACGCGCCATTGGCGCATGCCGTGAAACCCTTGCAACCTGGCATGCCAAGACGTGCAACCCAGGGCCAAGGCCACCACACGCACCATTGGCGCATGCCGTGCAACACTTGCAACCTGGAAACCTAGGGCCAAAGCCGCCACACGTGCCATTGGCAGATGCCGTGCAACCCTTGCAACCTGGCATGCCAATCCGTGCAACCTAGGGCCAAGGCATACCACACATTCCATTGGAACATGTCGTGCAACACTTGCACTGTGGCATTTCCACTTGCACCCGACGTGCAACCTAGGGCCAAGGCATACCACACATGCCATTGGCACATGTCATGCAACACTTTCACTTTGGCACTTCCATTTGCACCCGATGTGCAACCCAGGGCCGAGGCATGCCACACATGCCATTGGCACATGCCGTGCAACCCTTGCACTTTGGCATGCCGCGCCTACATCAAAGACCACGATTCC
This sequence comes from Papaver somniferum, assembly GCF_003573695.1. Classification (NCBI taxonomy): domain Eukaryota; kingdom Viridiplantae; phylum Streptophyta; class Magnoliopsida; order Ranunculales; family Papaveraceae; genus Papaver; species Papaver somniferum. The sequence goes on from NC_039367.1 coordinate 95,554,566, forward strand.
TCTTATGCAAAATCTCAACCGTCGAAGGTCGCCACTGAGCCGACAAGTCTCTCAAGCTCATCTTATCGAACACCAGCGACATGCTACATGTTTTCCACGAAAAACACACGAGACATCAAAACGTATGTCAAAAACTGGGGGATGCTCATTAGGGTTTTGGTTTGGCGGTCTACAGCCTGCCGCATACACAAACGCCCGCTTCAAGAAACTGTAATAAGAATAAAACGGTTAGTAAATGGAGGAAGTAATGATGAAACGCTATTTCATTAAGGAACACCAATTTCATAAAATTCCACCAATACCAGGCGTTACCACCTCTTCCCATTTAACTCATCCGTTTCTTTTCTTACGGGACCAGAGTACGTTTAACTTGGACTTGTATAAATAGGTTTTACCTATTTCCACCAAGACACAAGTTTTTGTTCAGGGAGAAATACAACACTCAGAAAAGCAACTCTTGCTAGCTTTCTCAAAGCTTTTATCTTCTGATACAAGTCGAGTACTACTCTTCCAGAACTGTTCTGGTCTCAACACTCTCTCCGCTTCCCTCCCTAAACCAGCCCTTCTCCTCCTCTTTGTGACCGAAGCAAATCCTGAACGACCATTTCTTGGTTTAGGCCAGATTTGTACAGATTGATCTCTCGAATCTAAAGTACTCTAGTGCATTACATTTTTTTAGAGTTTAGATTTGTTTCTCACCCACTCACCGAAATTACCAAAATCAGAAGAAACGATTTTTTCCCATAAACAATTGGCGACCACAGTGGGAGATTGATCTTTCGGTTACAATATCAGCTTTCAAAAATCGATCTCATACTTCGATCCAGACATCAGCATGGCAGATGCAAGAAATCTATTCAGGGATCTACAACTCGACTACAAAACAACTTGATTACCAGTTGTAAACCGCAAGAGGTGGTTGAGGACTTCACAAGAACTAAAAGCAAACGATTCTGTCACCAGGAAACTCCAAAGCGACCGGGGATTTTCCGCATTCACGACAATACTACATACAAAACCGGTTATACATGAGAAGGATCTTGTTTTCATCAGAAGACCCAGAAAACTGAGTAAGTCTAGACTAGATGGAATATACGATTTATTCTTTTAGGTTATCGATAAAACCATCATGCTATTTCATTTTATGCCAACTACCGGCACACACTTTCATGAAAGCAATATCCTACTCGCAAGTCATAACCAGAGCAATACTATCAAAACCATTCATTTCAAAATAACCCAATATCCTCATAAAATACCAACCATCTATCGAAATCAATCAAACGTTAAACTAGGCACTTTGTTTTCCTTTCAAAAAAAAAAAGAGGACCTAAGCGAAAGTTTGGAAAAGACAGAGAAACATTCAAGGAAAGTTATCCAACATGGGTCTGCTCTTCTTGGAGAAAGCCTCCCTTGCATCTTCGAGAGCCGCTCTCTTCAGAGTCAACGTCTTGGACAATTCTTCGACTTCTGCCTCCTGCTGTGGAATTTCATCTGCAGAAAGACTCTCGACTGCTACGGTTTTTAATTTATAGATCTCCGCGAATCCCTTGACGAACCACGAAGCATTGAACTCATTTTCTACGCACATATCGCGATGATACTTCTAACTGACTACGACATCCTCGGAAACGGTATGGCCGGTCACTTCGCACATATCCTCGATGGAAGATAGAGCTTCCTCCACACGTTTGACCAGCGCAAATCAACTGGTGATCTTCCTGGTCGTGGCGATATGTCCATACCTTTCCCAAATTTTGGTGTACATCACGTTGTACTTAGCCAGCACGCTGAAGCCACCGACCATCACATGACCTGGATTAGGAACCAAGTACGGGGGATCGAAGGTGGCGCCTGCAACCAGACCCACAGCCGAAAAGGGGTTCTTTTCCACGCTTTCGTTGATATTCGTCAGAGCATTCTCCGCTATTCGAGCCGCATCCATGCCTTTCGTTTGATCAACCTCCATCTCTAAAGCACTAATAACAGTCGCCGCAGCTAAAGGCAAATATTCACAATCCTCTATCTCAGAATCGTCTTCAGAATCAGATCCTTCCTGCAATCTTGAGTTAGACGTTTTCGAAAAAGAAGAAAGAAGATAAAAGAAAAACATGTGCAAGACTCACCGATCTGCTTCCCGAAGAAGATCCAGTGCTGCTTCCAGAAGAGCTATCTTCGTCTTCTGAACTCTTCTATTTCTCTGACTCTTCCCTGTCACGAGAGGGCTCAACACTGCGGGCCTCTATTGGAAGAGGTGTTGTTTCCTGACGACGAGCAAGCACAGTAAAGGCGTTCACACAACCAAAAACCTGGTGGAAACAAGATGCAAATGTTCAGAAATGAAATGAAAAGTTTACACGTTTTAGTCGAACCAGCAAAGAGACGACACTTACCTGAATGTTAGAAGAATTGAAAGACACAAGGCTCGCCGGGTCTATCGAAACCGACCGAAATCCACCGGCGCGGTTCTTCGATCTTTGTTCCCTCACATGGGGACTGTCTACTTTCCCTGGCGACTTTCGCTTAGCTGCAGAAGGATTCCTCAACATTGGATGCTTTGCCAAAGCCTCTGGAGAGGGTCTACAACGGGCATTCGCCACCATGTGATTTACAAAACCACGGATAATAAGGAACTCATCTTGCCAAAACTCATTATACTTGAAGGTCTTCGAAGGAATTCTTTCCGAAGGCAGGAAGGGTAGACGCGTACCCGGTTCAAGAACGCTGGCATTGAAGACGACCGGCAACGGATTCTCTGAAGCAACTGGCTGACGAGTAAAGGGGATCCCTTGGTCGAAACCTATGTGACGGGCGGCACGATCAATATTATAAAAAGACACTTGGAAAGACCCCCTAAAGAAAGACGGCATAAAACTAGACGTGCAACTCCGCATAAACAAGTTTTCACCAACACTCAGGTTACCTTCGGAAAGCAAAGTCATCTTTGGAGCAAAATCAAAGGTGTTAACCTGAACTACAGACGCATGCACCGGGGCCCACGGGCGAAAATTGACTTCGTGCGACTTGTCAAGGAACCTAATCAAGTTCGATCCGACTCTTGGACGCCTGTTCACCCATTGGAGAATTCTGGAGCCACCCCAACTCGCGGGAACTAAAGGCAACAGCTTCGGAGAATATTTCTCAAAATGCTCCCACAACCACGCTTGAAGGAAGGCAACATGGACATACGAGTCCACTTTCATATAACCGTTTGAAATACACATGTCCGCAACCAGGTGATCCAGATGTGTATACAGAGAACCAAGGAACAAGCTACCAATGGGGAGAACTACGCCTTTCGCTAACTTTATGGAAATCATCAGACTCTCTTGTCTTATCTCTTTCTTGATGGAACCGTCATCGAAAACATCCCTGGACAACCAGAGAGCCAAGAATGCCGCAACATGAAGTGTACTACTCTTTTGACTCGGGTCCAGCGTATCCGGGAACCATTGGGACACCCACCAGACGTAGAAGCACTTTTCGTTCTCTCTCCGAACGAAATCCTTCGACTTCGCAACAAGAGTGGCTCGCATCTTTTCTTCATCTTCTGCCAGTTGGATATTTAGGTTTCCTGTTACGGGAAGATTCAACAGAAGAGCCACGCTTTCTAAGGAGAAAGTTATTTCACCCCACCTACATACGACTGTATGAGTGTCCGGACACCATCTGGAGATAAAGACAACTAAACCAGGAATATCCTTCCTAATTTGTAGATTTGCGGATGCCCTAACAACATCAATGATCTGCGCTCGGTTCAAGTTAGCACTTACGTGTTCTTGGCTCACTATACTCAGTCCATCTGTCGAAGGAGAGAAACGGGCTTTGACACATTCTAAAGTCAATATGGGAAGCCGAATACTCTCCTCTATGAAGACAAAACCGTATTACACTCTCTGGTCGGACTGAACGGGTCCTCCTTTCATCTTCTGAACCTGTCAAGAGGATCGACACGAAATTGGGATGATTTTTTCGGGATACGGCAAGGGGCTTTGTGAAGAAGTCATCATCCGTGTTTGGCTTAGAACTACTAACGTCTTTTGGTAAAGAAAGACTTTGCCCGGGTGACATCTTGCCGGAGTTTCTTGTGTTGTTTTGCTAACAAGGTATCTACATAAAAAAGGCAAGACAAGAAGAAATTATCACCCGCACACGGCTACACCAAAATAAGGGAAAACCCTAAGCAACTAGGTTTTCACAAACACACTGCTGCAGTATTCATGACGAAAGTCTACAGGTTCACGAGAATCACATTTATGACTAAGTTCTACGAAGATATGGAAGAACAATGTTTTCTAAAGATTCATGCGAAGCATATATACAACTAGAGTTTTTCATGACAAAAAAAAAACAAGGAAGAATTAATTTGAGAAAGAGCGCCGGAAGATATACCTGGAATGTTCACTCTCCCTACCACTTTGTTGCTAACGCAAAGATATGGAGAAACAAAGGTACAAAATAAAAGGTGGATAACCTCTTTTATAGGTGTGATAGTTGGGGACTTCGAATAAGGGAAGGATTCCCTTTTCAAAGACGTGCATGAAGAAAGGCAGTCGGGCCCGCAATAGCAAGCTTGGCCACTTCCCAAAACACGCGCATCTTCCTTGCTAGCACCGACCCTACCAAGTGCTCAATGTCATCCTTGCCAAAATCCGCGCCGGCCAGCCAGTCCGGGATGGCCATGCCTTCCTTGCAACGCCATGCTCTGCCAAACGGACCACGCCCATTCTAAGCCCATTTGTACTGACAATCCCCATTCGTGACAAGTATATGCTAGCATCTCCGCCTCGCGTGCCAAAGCCTGGCCCCAAAGACACCTAGTCATATTGGGATTTGTGCAAAGCTACCAGATGCGAGGATTGTGGATTCTTACTTACATCTCGAAAAAGGTCAGAAAAATCTCTTCGGTCCTCTTTTACGACTTACTGTCTCAGTTCTATCCTCGTCTGTCACCATCTTATGCTTACCTCGCAACAAGGCCCATGTTCCAAGCTAAGCAGGGGACTTAATGTTGATGGTGGTTTTTGAACAAGGGGTAAAATCATAAAACCTCACGTATAGCATGACGTCACCGGTCACAATAGCACATTTATTAGAGCATTTAACGCGCTTATGTCAAAATTACCAGGGTACCCTTTTTCAAATACTAAATGAGGGTTTAGATGCGCGAAACCCTAAATTCAGACATACCGCGCAACCATTACGCAAAAAGCATGGAAAACATGCCAAATGCACGCACCGTGCAATCATCGCGCAGAACAAAGCAATTGCACGTACCGTGCAATCACTGCACAAAAGCATGGCAATCATGCCACTCACACATGTCACGCAACATGCCAAATGCACGTACTGTGCAAACAACGCGCAAAACATAGCACTTGCACGTACCGTGCAATCATTACGCAAAAGCATGGCAAACATGCCAAATGCACGCACCGGCACTCATCACACAAAACATAGCAATTGCATGTACCATGCAATCATTTTGCAAAATATGGCAACCATGCCAAAACTACAAATAACGCGCAACCATTGTGCTAAATATGGCAACCACGCCAAACCGCAAAGCAACGCGCAATCATCACGTTAACCATGCCAAAAAATCCAAAAAAGCACCACCATTGCACAAAATGGCAACCATGCCAAAAGCGCGCGCCATTGGCACATTCCATGCAACCTGGCATGCCAAGCCGTGCAACCTAGGGCCAAAGCCGCCACACGCGCCATTGGCACATGCCGTGCAACCCTTGCAACCTAGCATGCCAAGCCGTGCAACCTAGGGCCAAAGTCGCCACACGCGCCATTGGCACATGCCGTGCAACCCTTGCAACCTGGCATGCCAAGCCGTGCAACCTAGGGCCAAAGCCGCCTCACGTGCCATTGGCACATGTCGTGCAACCCTTCCAACCTGGCATGCCAAGCCGTGCAACCTAGGGCCAAAGCCGCCACACGCGCCATTGGCACATGCCGTGCAACCCTTGCAACCTGGCATGCCAAGATGCAACATAGGGCCAAATCCGCCACACGCGCCATTGGCACATGCCTTGCAACCCTTGCAACCTGGCATGCCAAGCCGTGCAACCTAGGGACAAAGCCGCCACACACGCCATTGGCACATGCCTGCAACCCTTGAAACCTGGCATGCCAAGCCGTGCAACCTAGGGCCAAACCCGCCACACGCGCCATTGGCACATGCCGTGCAACTCTTGAAACCTGGCATGCCAAGCCGTGCAACCTAGGGCCAAACCCGCCACACGCGCCATTGGCACATGCCGTGCAACCCATGCAACCTGGCACGCCAAGCCGTGCAACCTAGGGCCAAGGAATACCACACATTCCATTGGCACATGTCGTGCAACACTTGCACTTTGGCATTTCCACTTGCACCCAACGTGCAACCTAGGGCCAAGGCATACCACACATGCCATTACCACATGCCATGCAAAACTTGCACTTTGGCACTTCCACTTGCACCCGACGTGCAACCCAGGGCTGAGTCATGCCACACATGCCATTGGCACATGCCGTGTAACCCTTGCACTTTGGCATGCCACGCCTACATCAAAGGCCATGATTCCTCTTATGCAAAATCTCAACCGTCGAAGGTCGCCACTGAGCCGGCAAGTCTCTCAAGATCAACTTATCGAACACCAGCGACATGCTACATGTTTTCCACGAAAAACAACTGAGACATCAAAACGTATATCACAAACTGGGGGATGCTCATTAGGGTTTTGGTTTGGCGGTCTACAGCGTGCGGCATACACAAATGCCCATTTCAAGAAAGTGTAATAAGAATAAAACGGTTAGTAAATGCAGGAAGTAGTGGTGAAACGCTCTTTCATTATGGAACATTAATTCCATTAAATTCCATCAATACCAGGAATTACCACCTCTTCCCATTTAACTCATTCGTGTCTTTTCTTACCTGACCAGAGTACGTTTCACTTGGACTTGTATAAATAAGTTTTACCTATTTCCACCAAGACACAATTTTTTGGTCAGGGAGAAATACAACACTCAGAAAAGCAACTCTTGCTAGCTTTCTCAAATCTTTCATCTTATGATACAAGTCGAGTACTACTCTTCCAGAACTGCTCTGATCTCAACACTCTCTTCGCTTCCCTCCCTAAACCATGCCTTCTCCTCCTTTTGTGACCGAAGCAAATCAGGAATGGCCATTTCTTGGTTTAGGCCAGATTTGTACATATTGATCTCTTGAATCTAAAGTACTCCCGTGCAGTACATTTGTTTAGGGTTTAGATTTGTTTCTCACCCACTCACCGAAATTACCAAAATCAGCAGAACGGTTTTTGCCCATAAACAATTAGGTAACTCAATTCTTTTTACACTTATACATTATTGGATATCATATTTCTTTTTGGACTATGTCAACTCCACCTTGCACTGCATCTAAGCAAAAACTGAGTTAACTTTGTATATTTTTTCTTCAACCGTTTTCATATGTTTTAACCTTTGTTCTTATGATTTACAGTTCCTGATTGGTTTATTTCTCTGGTTTTGATCCTTTTACTATGATTTCTATATCTTGATTATACTTTCTCTATCTTTATTGTATTTTATCATAATTATTTTTCTATCTGATGATAATCTCTATCTACTTTTCTTTTCTATATTAATTTAGTTTGTCACCATCTTTGCAGTGTTGATTTCTTCATTTCTTTAATTAATTTTCACACCATTACTAATGGAGTTCTAATATTTTTTGCAGGCCTTTTTTGTCTTTTATATGGATCTCATCCAGTTTTGGATCTATGCCCAAAGAGTATGTATCCTTCTCTTAATAGTATTGTCACTTATGGCTGTTTTGCCTGTCCACAGATTACTTCATCCGACAATTTTGTCAAACTACACAGGTTCAACATTAAGTATTTCTCAGTATGAGTATCAGTATACCACCTCCATCCAAATTTTTGAAACCATGAGATATCAATAATTTTCTCCGAGTCAAAACCCGATTCAACTTCAAAAAATGCAAAAAATCAACTTTCCGCCCATAATCATCCGACATTCTAGGAAGTCTCAGTATTCTGCGGAGTGCATTCATACAATATATAAAGAATCCTATCCTTTCCTTTCTTGGAAGTATTCTTTACCAGTTTTTAGGAAACAAATTATATACGTTATATTCTCTATTAACTGCTCCCAATATATCAGAAAAGAAAAACCTAAACAAACTTGCAAATCAAAAATCTATTCAAACCCTAGACGACAATTTATCTTTTTTGAAGAAATGGATGCTCAAAGTTCCAGTATCCTAAGTGATATCACAGAAAAAATGAAGACCGCTTCAATAAAACCCAACAAAGGTGCTATTGGTTCTGCAAAAAATATCAATGAAGTTGCTACTAAATGGTCAAATAGCTTGATTGGCAAGCTGATAACTGATAATGATGAGATTGAAAACTCAGAAGTCAAGGACGAACTGAATCTTCTCTGGAAAAATTACAGAAGAAGAGAAGTTAGGATTGTAGGTAAGCATCTTTATGTCTTCAAGTTTAATTCTCAGAAGGATACGAAGGATGTCATGAAAAAATATCCTTGGATTGTTCAAAGAATCTTACTTGCTCTTCAAGAGTATACCGCTACTATAGCATATAAAGACTATATTTTTTCAAAACAAGAATGGAATGTTCAGTTTAAAGGTCTGCTGCTAGAGCATCATCATGAAGCCATAGTGAATGAAGTTATTGAAGATATGGGTAAAAAAATAAGTACAAACCCTAAAAACTTCAGGCCACGCTCAGGAAATATGATAACAGCAAGAATAGAGATAGACCTTAAAAAACCTCTCAAAAGAGGAGAATGGTGGAATACCAACTCAGGAGAACCAACGTGGATTCAATATCACTGGGTTAAGCAACCACACATTCTTTGTTCAGAATGTTATATTATTGATCATGATGACAACCATTGTGAAGAAGTGGTTGAGGTTCTTAGAGAAAAAGCTATAGCGGAAGAAGAATATGAAGCACACCAACTGGCCAAAAACAATGCTGCTGCTGTAGAAAATGCTGATCAGGAAAATATTGGTGATGACTTCATACATATTGAGAAATACATGGAACAACCTTCTGATGCAGAGAAATATAGAATTAACAAGAGAGATAGAAATCAAAATACCCAAACCTTGGGGTCTAGCCCTTCCTTACAAGGTCCTATTTTAGCTGCTCATGGTGGGGTGGCTAACAATACTGATCAAACAAATGCTAATGTTGATCTTATGGATGGAGTAATAATGGTTTCCAGAGAGAATACTGATGCAAGTGCTTTGGATGATACCATTTAACCTCAACATGGCCATGCAACTACGATAATATACACTATCCACTATTTTTTTTTTTCGTAGCAAATTATTCTAACGTTGATAGTCTTCATCTATTTATTTTACTTATTTATTGCCCATTTTACACTTGTGATTTATATCCTGTTACAATCATGAGAGCCTTAGCATGGAATTGTCAGGGTTTTAACAGTAAAACTACTAGAGACCATCTTAAAGATCGGACATATAAGTATAATCCAGATATCATTTTCATATCAAAAGCAAAAATAGGAGAAGATAAAATGAAAAAACTTATAAAGCCTTTTAAATATCCAAACATGAAAAAAGTTCCTTCCATAGGTTTAGCCAGAGGATTAATCCTTCTTTGGAAAGATGGCTTTCAATTTAAAGTTGTGAATGCAAAATCTTGGATTATAAATTGTTTGGTGCAGGATGATCCCTCGAAACCGGAGTGGTTACTGACTTGTATATATGGTTCTTCTTATCCCAATAATAAGGAGAAACAATGGACTTATATTAACAATCTTAGTCAAACTATTAAGCAGCCATGGGTGGTTTTGGGAGATTTTATTTTGGTTTTCAAGAATGAACATCACACAAGTATTTCGGATAATACTTCTCGTACTTCTAATAATTCTTACTCTATTGCTTCCTCTTCAAGAGATTATCCTTATATCAAGCTCATTCATGATGCTGGGTTAGAAGATTTAGGATATATTGGAAGGTCTTTCACTTGGTCAAGAAATGTTCACGGAACTAGTGTAAGCGATCAAGACTTGATAGGGCTCTAATTAATGGAGAGTGGATAATTCATTTTGCTGATGCTAAGCTTATTCATCTTCCTCAACTAGGGTCAGATCACTGCCTTATTATGTTGGATACTTCCTCGATTAATGGTGACAATAGAAGAAATTGGAATTATTTACAATGTTATGAAAGTGATGAGCCTCTCAAGGATGAAGTTGTTGCTGCTTGGAGGGTACCAGTCAATGGTTCACATGCTTATAAATTATCAAAACATCTCATTAATACTAGATATTTTGAGTCCAAGTGGAATCGAGATAAATTCGGTAATACACAGAGCAATATACATCTCATACATCAACAAATGGAGGCCATTCAACAACAAGATGTGAACCCCAATACTAATCAACAGATTCAACATATTGAGAACCAGATTGAGCATTGGCATCAAGTGCAAAGCGATTTCTGGGGATAAAAATCCAGAGATGATTATTATCTCTAAATGGATAAAAACACAAGGTATCACCATGCAAATGCAAATAGAAGACGTTCGATAAATAACATTACTGATCTTAAAGATGAAAATGGACAGTGGTGCACCACAAAGGAAGATCTGGATCAACTTCTAGTCAGGCAATATGGTGCTTTACACACTACTTCAGCGCCAGAAAGAAATGATGTTATTCTCCAGTGCATTCCACATGTTATTACTGAAAACTGCATCAGACAATATGGAATTAATGCGCATACCGGAAGATGCTGAAATACGTAAAGTTTTGAAGGATATGAAATCATGGAAGGCACCTGGTCCGGATGGTTTTCCTCCAGGTTTTTTTAAAACACATTGGGAGGTTGTTGGTACAGATGTAATAGAGATGGTGAAGCAGTTCTTTCGTACGAGATTTATACTCAAAAGTTTGAATGCTACAAATGTCTCCCTTATTCCAAAAACTAAGAACAAGCAATTTCCTTCAGACTTACGCCCTATTGCTCTTTGCAACAGTTCGTACAAGATTATTTCAAAGATTCTAGCATCTAGAATGAGGAACAAGTGATTGTTCACACAATGAATAATGAAAAAGAATTAACCAAGTATCTAGCCTTGAAACTAGACATGTCTAAAGTCTTTGATAGGCTTGAATCCTTCCTAATGGATGTCATGCTACAAGTGGGATTAGCCAAGAGTGGTGCAATATAATAATGCAGTGCATTAGCACTACCAAAATCTCGATTCTTCTCAATGGTGCACCTTGTACTGCTTACCAACCAACCAGCGGCTTTAGACAAGGTGACCCACTGTCGCCTTATCTGTTTATAATTGTTATGGAAGCACTCTCTCGATAACTACTTCATGCTGAACACGACAACAAGATACAAGGTATTAAGTTGGCTCTAAGTGCACCTTCAATCTCCCATTTATTTTTCGCGGATGATTGTCTTTTGTTTATAAATGCTAATATCCATAATGTTGATAATCTTCTCGACATCATTGAAGCTTTTGGTGCAGCATCAGGTCAGATATTATACTTTAACAAATCAAGTGTGTATTACAGTGCTGGTGTTCCGCAAAGATTCTGTATAATGCTTACTAGAAGACTGAAGGTACCAAAGATGAATTCCGATGAACGCTATCTTGGCATACCACTATTAATTGGGAGGAAAAAGACTGAGTGCTTCTCAAAATTAGTGCATAGAGTTAAAGGAAGATTAGAGACATGGAACGGAGATTCAATGTCTCAATGTAGTAAGTCCTTAATGATCAATACCGTAACCAACACTATTCCATCATACTCGATGAGCTTCCTACAAGTACCTGTTGACACAATCAAACAAATTGATTCTTTACAACATAATTTCTAGTGGGGATTTAATGAGAAAAGAGGTATGTATACTACTTCTTGAAAGAGGTTAGGTTTACATAAAAACCCGGGAGGACAAGGGTTTGGAAATTTGAAAGTTATGAATAGAGCATTCTTAGTTAGAGCAGCCTGGCGCATGTGTATTAACTCTGATGCGCAGTGGGAAAAAGCAACGCATGCAAAATACTTTCCAAGTACCATCTTGCTCCATGCTAGTACCAAAAAGAATTGTTTGTGGGCATGGAAAGGAATACAAAAACAAATCTCTTTCATCAAAGAACATAACAGATGGAGAGTAGGAAAAGGGGATAAAATCAAAATATGGTTAGATATCTGGGTGAATTGATTGAATGTTCCACCAATTCCTAAACATGGAGATGATGATAGTGAGAATTATATTAGGGTACAAGAACTGATGCTAAATGAAGGAAAACAGTGGAATGTCCCCCTTGTGAATCACCTCTTTGAACCTGAAACAACGACCTTGATAATTAATATGATAGCACCAATTGCTGCAAGTGATAAACTCAAATGGAATCTGACGAGGAATGTAAATTTTACCCTTAAATCATCTTATCATAAATTTCATGAGGCCAGCTTGGGTAATATGTAGGTTTCACTAGAAATCCAAGGTACAAACATAAGATGGAAAGATTTTTGGAAGACTCAAGGTTGGCCAAAAGTAAAACACTTCTGGTGGAAGTGTTTAGCTGATATATTACCTACAAAGGAACGTCTTTCTAGAACCCGCAGTTACATAAAGAGAGATTGTCCTTTCTGTGGACGGTTTGAGGAATATACAATGTATATATTATTCTCTTGCTCGTTTTCTAGGGCAGTTTGGGTGCTGGTACCAGGTGGGTCTTATGTACTGTCAGGAACATACAGTTGTGGCTGCAATCTTTGAAATGTGGATGAACCAGCACCAGCAACAAACTCTTTCACCAGATTGGTTAACAAAGGGTATGAAGGTATCATGGGCCATTTGGAATGAACGTCGTGAAGTCAACTTTCAAAATAAGAAGGCAGATCCAAAAGTAGTTGCTAGGAGGTATATTAGTTTTTCTACTTACATTAGCAAACTGAACTTAAAATCACATGCACAAAACTGTTATGTTCAACAATCTATTTCTCTAAAACCACTGTGGAAACCATCTACACACCCATATCTTGTTATCAACTGTGATGCTTCATACGATAGTAAAACTGGTCTAACTGGTGTTGCTCTTATCTTGCGTGATTTTGCAGGAACTTGGAGGGGATGCTCAGCAAAATGCTATGCAGGAGTAAAGAACGCTGAACATGCAGAATGCTTGCGTTTTTTGATTATTGGATTTATGATCAGCATTCAACATCAAATCAACGTAATCCATCGTGTAATAATTAGGCATTAATCTTTTATTGAACATTTCGGGAAATTTAGTTACACAGTGATTCACTTTCCTTGCAAGTTACTAATTCAAAATCTTCAAATAAATAAATAAGTATTAAAATACTAACAATATAAAAATTAACAACAACAAAAAAAAAAATATGTTTTTTATTGAAGATAAAGTAGATTGATAACGACAGAAAGAAACTAATCATTTGATTCAGTCTCTTCTATGACCAACTCAGAGTGAATCGATCTTTCGATGACTGAATCTCCTAGATTAGTTATTTTTGGAGAAATTACAGCAGAGTTACTAATATTACAACGTGCATAAGCTTTTACAGTATCAAAAGCAATTGAGGGAAATAAAAACTGTGGGGATTGTTCTAGCCAAGATTCATGTCTATTGTTCTTCCTTCCCTTCTTAGCTAAAAGATCATCTACTCTGTTAGCTTTCCAATCTACGAAGTTGAAACCCAAAAAGTGAGATAATAGTTCCGTTTTCCTTTTTACTTCTTCTAAAATTTCCATACTCTGCCACTGGATTGTAGAATTTTCCCCTTGTAAGTGCTTTATGATTTCCTGATTGTCACCCTCAATGACTAGATCTTCTGCCCTTGTTTGTGATGGCCCAGTTTGTAGCTTGTAGGAGACTTAGATCTTCTGCTTCTTCAGCTGTGGAGGTTCTGAAGGTTCCTGATTCAGCTCCTTCGAAAGTCCCTGTCCAGTTGCGAATCACAAATCCAAAACCTGCATTAGTATTTTTTCTGAAATCCAAGATGCATCACAGTTGATCTTAATAGTGTTGATTTTTGGAAATTGCCAGAAAGTGATACGTTTAATGAGAATGTCATTAAGTATGAAGAAGTGTAGGGTGCCACTACTCATAATGACGTGCTATATCTAATGCTAATTGCTCAGGAGTTCTAGATTTATCTTCAAAGATTCTAAGGAATCTCTGTTTCCATATGAACCAACACTTGGTAGCAGCAAGTGCCATTGAGATGCAATTTGTATCCCCTTCTATCCATTCATTATACTTATGCAAGAAAGTATGGTTATGAGAATTTAGAGTTTGAGATACTCCCTGATAGGCCATTGGCTGTAGATTTCAGATAGCTTTTGCATAATCACAATCAAAGAAAAGATGGTAAGTAGATTCAACAGCATTATCACAGAACACATACTTCTTTGCAACATATATAATTTTTAGTCTAGTGGGTAGTGCATCTTGAATGCATTTACATATGAATAATTTAATCCTTTGTGAAGTATCCATTGCCCAAAGACCCTTCCAATATTTTTTTTTGTTTTAACATAGATGGAGTTAGAAGGGTTAGAAAGTTTTGCATAGAGAGACTTGACAGAGAATTCTCCATTCTTTGTCAAGGTCCATCTTAGTTTGTCCATTTTCAGACCACCTTCATTAGTAGTGTATAGTCTGATATTAGTAATTTCCTGCACTGTTGAGTTATCAAATAAAGAGGTTAACAAGTTAATGTTCCACTTATGTGTGTTTGAGTCGATGAGCTCAGACACAAGTGTTATAGATGTGTTTCTAGTAGGAAATGACTCAGCCAAAGTCTGAGCTCTGGATGGAAGCCATTTATCATCCCAAATGTTTATCATCGTACCATTACCCACTTCCCAGATACTATACTGTTTGATATGAGCAATCCTTTGTAAAATGCACTTCCAAATCCAAGAAGACTGAGATTTCCCTTTGGAGTGCAGAGCTCCTGACTTTTTAAAGTATCTGACTTTGAGAATTTGAGCCCAAAGATCATCAGGATGACTCACAAGTCTTCAAGCTATGCGACTGATCATAGCTTGGTTCACTTTATTAGCTTCTTTGAATCCTGGGCCACCTTGATCTATAGGGTTACATAAAAAACCGAAAGACTTTATGTAAATGCCTTTAGAGTTGGTGTGTTTTGCCTACCAAAAGTCCCTTTGTATGTTATTTATTCTATTAGTTATCTTTTTTTGGCAAGACAAAGCAGCCCATACTAAATATCGGCATGCTAGATAAAACTGACTTATTCAACACCATTTTACTTGGTTGCGACAGAATCTTTCCTAGCCAATTCCTTATTTTTTGTTCCATTTTTCTATGATATTGTCAAAAACTTTTAGTTTTGATCTGTCTATAAACAAGGGCACCTAAATGTGTGTCTTTAATGTTGATTTTTTTTATCTTCATCATTCTACAAATAATCCCTATGTGCTTGTTATGCACCTTTTTGCTAAAAAGGAGCCCTGACTTCAAAATTGATAACTTGTCCAGAAGCAACACTAAAAGTGTGTATAGCATCTAACAAGTTTTTACAGCTTCCTAAATCTTCTTTGGTAAACAAAAGCAGATCATCTGCAAAAAAGAGATGGGAGATAGGAGGAGATTTGGGTGTCAGTTTTGTTCCCTGAACTTGTATAATGTTTTGTAGATGGCTTAGCAAGCGGGAAAAACTTCCATGCAAAGAATGAATAGGTAGGGAGATAATGGATCTCCTTGCCTAATCCTCTTGAAGGTTTGAATTCACTGCAAGGTTGGCCATTAAACAAAACAACAATGGAAGAAGTAGATAAACATTGGTAGATCATCTCACACCAATGTTCCGAGAATCTGAATTCTGTTAGAGTTTTATTCAAAAATCTCCAATTGACCCTGTCGAAAGCTTTCGACATGTCAATTTTCAAGCCTATGTTGCCTGTTTTCTTCTTACTTTTTTTCATGGAGTGAACCACCTCATGAGCTAGTATAATATTATCTGATATTTGTCTAGAGGAAAGAAAGGCCGATTGAAGCGGAGAGATTATTTTTTTTAAAGATTTTTTTAGTCTATTTGCTAGGATCTTTGCAATAATTTTATAAGGCGTGTTACACAGGCCAATTGGCCTGAAGTCAGCAGGATTTTTAGGATCATAATTCTCTTCTATTGAGATGCAGGAGTTAATGTGTGAGAAAATAAGATCGTCAGAGTTAGTGGAATTCTCAGTGAAGAGATCAGCAAAGTGTGAAGTAAGAACTTCAGCGATTTCTGGTCTGTTAGATACAACATTATCATTCTTATCTTGAATACAATCTATGTTATTACGTTTTCTCCTTTTCAAAGTAGTTACATGGAAGAAGGTAGTGTTTCTTTCACCTAAAGCTATCGTATTGTTTCTAGACTGACGTTTGGCTATTTCCTCCTGAGTGTCGTACAAAGCTTCTAGTTCTAATAGCTTTTTGTTAACTAAAGAAGTTATACATTTGGATGGAGTTTTAGCCTTCAAGTTATCCATTACTTTTAAAAGAAGTTTTATCTTTTTGTTTGGTTTTCCAAAGACATCTTTTTTCCACTTACTAAGGTTATGAGTTAGATTTGAAATGTTAGCTAACAAATCAAAAGTAGTGTTTTCAGGACTAAGATTCCAAGAGCACTTGATAACCTCAATACATGAAGGTTCTTTTAGCAAAGTATCATAAAACTTAAAACAATGAGAGAGAGGAATAGAAACAGGTTATAAAGAGAGACAAATTGGTCCATGATCTGAACCAATAACAACTAAGTTTTCAAGGAATGCTTCCTTGAATTCAATGTTCCACTGAGCATTTTCCATGGCCCTGTCAAGCCTTTACTTGATGTTGTCCATGCCTTGTCTATTATTACTCCATGTAAAGATGTTTCCTTTATATCCCAGGTCCTCCAAGCCTGTTCTTTGGATTAAATTTAAAATAGGGTCCATCTTAGTTCTGTTAAAGGGAAGTCCCCCTTCTTTTTCCTCACTATTTAAGATGATTTTTAGGTCACCTATAACTAACCAAGGCATTGAATTAAGGTTGATTCTATTTGCTATGTTTTCAAGATTTCCTATGACCTCTAATTTCATATCATGCTTTGGAGATCCAGAAAAACAGGTTAGAAGCCATTCAACCGAATTGAAATTGTTTTTGACAATAACATTGATCATATTGAGATTCCATTGCACAATTTAAAAATGGAATCCGTCAACCCAGGCAAGGGCTAAGCCTCCAGCTGTACCTTCTGGGTCTACAATATGATGGTTACGAAAGGAGTTTAAAATTTTTCTAACTAATGGCCTTTGAGATTTAGTTTCAGATTGAAACAAAATTTCTGTCTTTTCAATGTTTAGTAAAGTGTTTAAATGTTGTTTAGCTTTTTTCTGGCTACACCCCTGTGTGTTCCATGCCAGGATTTTCATTGTTAAGAACTAGGAGGTTCCAAAATAGTAAGTGTAAGGTCTGTGTTCTTAAAAAAAATAGAGGGAACCAAAGCAATCAATAACTAGAATATCCTTGAAGAAGTAAAGCACTCATACCAATAGAAAGAAGTGAGTAAGCTTGAACTGACTAACTGAAGTATCTAAGTGAACTGCTTGTGTTCTTATCAAGTAGTGTAACTGAGATCTAACATGTAAGCATGAAGAGGATGCAGGAAAGTTGTAAAGCATAACACAAGATAAAACAAATGACTATCTTTAAATAAAATGGTTTGAAATCAAAAGCTTGAGGGAAATACAACCTGATCTGCAAGAAACAATTAGGGACCCTCAAGCTTTTGTTACGTGTAATCTGCTGTGAAGTCTTGTTTGTTAATATAATAAATAACACTTGTTGGAGTCAGTACCGGAACACTTGAGCACTTACTAAGCAGCGACAACACAAAAGATAGGTCCAGATTTCTTGAAAAAGAATTTAGTAGCAGAGGAGCAAGTACAACACTATTCTATTTTAAATTTACTAAGAGAAATGATTAAAATATGACTTACCTGGGAGTTGTTTCGGATTAGCTTATCTTGGATCAGGGATTGAGATATTTAAATTTTGAATTTCTTCTATCAACAGAGGTTAAATTTAGGTTGAAAATATTCTTTTTCCAACATTCAAGAAACGACAACACGAATAATTCCGGATCCAGAAAAGGGCAGATTAGAGGGCCAAGCAGAAAATGAAATAAAACACATTTAACATATATGAGGGAAATTTTCTCCAAATCCATAGTTTCAAAATTTTGCTTTTTAAAAACTTGCGATCGCAAAACCAAATAAGAAGAGACCCAACAACTATTTAGCACAAATAACCTGTAAAATTTTAATAAACCAATTAACACCAACAAATTCAACTCTTCATCTTCAATACCAACAACTTGTAAATTCTAATAAACCAATTATCACCGACAAATTCAACATGTCTTCTTCAATACGAACCGATGGGCTCACATTCACTTATTTTATTTTATTTTGGACGACTACAGGTTACAAACATTTTCCAAACAGAAAACTTAAAACCAAAATGGTACCCCAACTTGAAATCAATTCGAAAATCACTGTGCAGATTAACAAGGGATTGAAGAATGGGTTTACTTTAGTCACCCAAATGCATACCCAGGAACACAAGATACATTACTTGTTCCGAGGGACAAAGAGAAATTTTATATCCCTTTCAGAAGAAAAACAAACAAGAATTTTCATTTCATTCAAACAATGGGAATTAGCTCAGAAGCTAAGTTCATCCCGTTTTAACATTACTATATTTCCAATTCGTCAAGTTCATCCCATTTTCACATTGCTATATTTCCAATTCGTCTCACAACCAACGGGATTTAGCTCAGAAGCTAATTTCATCCCTTTTAGATTTTCTTATAGGTCTTACAAGGGAAATTAGGTCAGAACCCAAATTCATCCCTCTTAGTATTACTAATTCTTTTCACAACCAACGGGATTTAGCTAGCTCAGAAGCCAATTACATCCCTTTTAGATTTACTATATACTTTTAGATCTTACAAGGGAAATTAGGTCAGAACCCAAATTCATCCCTTTTAGTGTTACTAATTCATCTTACAACCAACAGGATTTAGCTCAAAAGCAATTTCATCCCTTTTAGATTTAATATATGCTTTTAGGTCTTACAAGGGAAATTAGGTCATAACCCAAATACATCCCTTATAGTGTTACTAATTCATATTATAACGAACGAGATTTAGCTCAAAAGCCAATTTCATCCCTTTTAAAATTATATATGGCTTAGATTTTACAAGGGAAATTAGGTCAGCACACTGTTATTGTTACCATGTAGTCTTTCAAACAGAAATTTTCAAATGAATTAAAGCAAGTGAGCAAAAGCAAGATAGAAATAGCTCAATCGACAAAGAGCAAAACCAAAGGGAAAGAAATTCATGGAGTAATATCTCTCAGCAGAGATCTAAGAACCCATCAAAGAAAAACAACAGAGGCAACAAACCCAACAGAGGGGAAACAAGAAGACATCAAAATGAAAGGAAATTGAAATAAACAAACCTTTACTTAATCAATTTGATCGGACCTTTATCCTACTAGAAATCATCTCCCAAGTCCTAACAAAATCTGTATGGCAAGTGTAACTCTCAATCTCGTCTCCTATTTCGCTACCCTAACTAAGAGCATCCACAGTCATGGAGTCGACCAAATGCCAAATAGCAGACCAAAAGCTAAAAAAAATTGGCATTTTACACTGAGCAACCACAGTCGTGGAAGACTATTTTTAGTCAGGCGGAAGTATAACAAACGCCCCAGTTCAGGCGCACTTTTAATGACCGTCCCAGTTCAGGCGCGCTTTTAATGACCGTCTCATTCAGGCGCATTTTTAATGTCCGCCTCATTCAGGCGCACTTTTAATGACCGTCTGATATCAGGCGCATTTTTAATGTGCGCCTGGCACTTTTAATGTCCGTCTAATTCAGGCGCACTTTTAATGATCGCCTGATTTCAGGCGCACTTTCAATGACCGCCTTATTCAGGCGCACTTTTAATGACCGCCTGATTAGTGAATTTACATAAATATTAGCCACTAATCTTCTTCTAATAACGTATTAGCCCACTAATCTTCTTCTAATAACGTATTAGCCCACTAAACGAGTGAATATACCAACGTCCCATTGGGGCGTACATTAAAGCAACGTCCCATTGGGACGTAAAATATACCAACGTCCCATTGGGGCGTACAATATAACTACGTCTGTGTTGGGGCGTATGTATTACATGCGTTTGGTTAGGCGGAGTTTATAGATGCGCCTGATTCATACGTTAATTATACTTCCGTCTGATTTCATACGGTCACTAAAATCTCGTCTGCTTTCATACGCTATTAATACTTCCGTCCCACTATATTTCGTTTAGTCTGGGTTAACGACCACATTTGGTCTCAAACCCTAATTTTGGCGATCAAATTTGGGTTTGGTCCCTTCCGTTGCGGCATATTTTGAGACCAAATTTGAGTTTAGTCCCCAAATTTGGCCGTGACTGTGGTTGCTCTAAGCCCCCAAGCTTATCCTAGGAGGATTTACTCCATTTCGGGGGAAGAAAGAGGAGAGAGAAAAGGAATGTAAAATAAAATCCGTTAAATAATTATTAAATCAAGTCTCAATGTCTTGCTTCCAATTTTGTTCAAGGGGCAAGGGCAAGCCTCCCCCGGCTTTCCTTCCAATTTTGATCCGCGTATCGTAATATGCTTTACGCGTAGTTATGCAGACTTTTATCCAACCTTGTTTAAAAATTAATATTTAAAGTTAGCACATACTGAATAGATAAATGATCCAATTTGGTTTATTCCTTCCACTCTCATTTGGAAGATTAATTCAGATTGTTTTTTATTTGTAAAAGCCAACTTAAGGATTTGGATTCAAGAAACATATAGAGACATATATGGGAGAAACACCATCCGAAATGATCAATAACCTCAACTTGGATCAAGATGACATGTATATGGAGTTAGAGAAGCCTTACCTACAGACGAACACGAACATATTGCTGGAGCAACATCGACAACAGAACCTACAGATATTCATCATACCAACTTATATCAAAGAGAGAAATCCAGATGCTTACAAGCCAAAAATGGTATCCATTGGTCCATACCACTATGGTCAACCCCACTTGATGAAAATGCAATTACATAAGAAAAGAGCCCTACTTCACTTCCTCAAGAGATCACAGGCACGCGCAACTAAACAAGACTATGTAGACAGACTGATGCTAGTCGTGGATCAATTGAGGAAAAGTTATGAGCAGGATGTCGAGCAGATGGAAAGGTGGAAAAATGATGATGATGGCTTCGTTAAACTCATGATGATCGATGGAATTTTTCTCATCGAATTCTTGTCTGTCTTGAAGGGTAATCAGAACAATCGCGATTATGCTAATATTGACCCTATTTTTGGTCATCGTGGACATAACTTGAACTATAACTATGTGATGCAAGACTTGTTGTTATTGGAGAACCAATTACCTTACCTAGTACTCTCTACGTTGCTTTCCGTTTCCGAAGGCCAATCTGAAGAGGTAAGAAAACATAGAAACTACTGCTTACAATTGCAATTTACTCAACAGGTATATATGTAGTATGCAGTTGTTACGTGTTATCTATAATTTGGCTTTCATGGATGCAGAACACACACAGAATTCTCTCGACAATTATGTTTTCTCCCCCGAAATTCCAGGGCCATCACTTGTTAGACACATATATGAAGGGAATATTGGGAGGAGGAAGCCATCATCAACGGGGAGATGAGGAAATGACCATTCGAATTTCTGCTTCAAAGCTCCGTAAGTAAGTACGGAGTCCATTTCAAGACTGTTGCAAGCTACAACAAAATAAAGTTTGACAAGCACACTGCAACATTAAGTCTTCCTTCCATCATCATCAACAAACAAACCAAAGATAGATTTTTTAACTCGAAAGTCTATGAGCTTCGTGTGGGCACAAACAAAGATCTCAACTCTTACATCCACCTCATGGACTCTCTTATCCAATCTGCCAGTGATGTTAACTCACTGCGCTCTCAAGGGATTATAGTTAGTTCTCTGGGTAGTGATGAGGCTATGGTGGAAGTAATGAAAGAACTCACAAAAGATACAGTGCGAGGAGATGTAGATCAAATTTCTATTCGTACAATTGCAGAGGTGAAGGAGTATTATCATCGGGAGAAAAAAGCAACTAGAAATTGGATATGGGTGCGCGATAACTGGGCTTCAATAGTAGGGGCTGCAACTATACTATTGTTACTGTCAGTAGTTCAGACTGTTTACACAGTTCTTGCTTTTCACTACAACCAGAAATAACACTTCAAAATTTGTGCGTTCTAAATATTGTTGCTAAAATAAGCTTTACTTCATCATAATGTACTATATGTACATACTATTATATACCTGTTTATTTATGCTTAATTGCTTTAACAATGTGAGATTTTCGCATAGTATTTACTACTCTTATTACACAATCTCAGTAATAATAATTTTAAGAAACAAAGAAAAAAATGGCATTGAAAAGTAAGCTGAGTAATTTACATAGAGTCAATAAGAAATTCTTTATAGAGAGCCTACAATAAAATGAACGAGCACCACAAAGAGGTTGCTAGAGTTAAAATGCAACAAATCATCATATTCTAATTCGAAAAGTAAGCCAATCCAAACCTATTGAACACATTTGTTTGTTGTTTTTTCCGCCCTTTAAACTAGAATCGTGGCTTCGGCGCTGTCTTATTGCCAACTATTTTTTTGGAACCATTTGATCCGATGCCGTTTCTAACTGCTCGCCCTTTCGTTGCAACTATTCTATCTTGACCGTCTAAATCAATTCATTATTGTCAATCCCATTCTGTATCTTTTGCCAGTCAACCAGCTCTCGCTTTCTTTAATTAGTATAATCGGAAAAACATCATTTTGTGTCTGAACATCAATATTAAACCCATGAGGTGACGGGTGACTCTTAGGTTGCTATAAAGCCAACAACAGCTTTAAGGAAAAACAAAACAACACAAAACAAAACAAAGAAAAAAAAACAGCAAACGCCCACAATTAAACCCATGAGGTGACCCTTACTCCCTTAGAGCAACTGCAGTGGTGCGATCAAAACCAAAGATCAAAGATCAAACAAAAGACCAAAATTTGGGTTTAGTCCGTGCTGTGACGCAACGGTACATGATTAAAATTTCGTCAGGCGGACTTTAAAAGTCCGCCCCATTTTTTTTTTGTAAAATTTCATCAGGCGGACTTTAAAAGTCCGCCCCATTTTTTGTAAATTTCATCAGGCGGACTTTAAAAGTCCGCCCCATTAAAATTCCATCAGGCGGACTTTAAAAGTCCGCCCCATTCTTTGTAAATTTTAACAGGCGGACTTTTCATTCTTTTTTTTTTTATTTAATTAAAATTTCATCGGGCGTAATTTAAATCTCCGCCCGTTAACAAGCGTACTTTAAATTTACGCCTAGCAACAAGCGTACTTTAAATTTACGCCCGACTATATTAGAATTTGGGATTTGGTCGCGACCATATTTGGTCTGGAATTTGATCTTTGGTTGGGATTTGATCTTTACTCCGTCCCACTGTGTTACGATCTCATCCCAAATTTTTGGTTATACTCACCCACTGTGGATGCTCTTAGGCTGCTATCGATTTTAACCGACTTATTTTGTTGTTTAAAGAACAATAAAACCTGACCATGACTTACATCCATGCTCCTTCTATTCGGATCACGGAAAACAAACCATTCAAAGAAATGTGTTTTATAATGATGATTACGACCCCGAAAGCTATAACATATTTATATTTCCCCGAGAAGGGACATGTACGATACAGTCAATACTGCACTTTAGATTAGATTAATGGAAGCAAGTAGCGTGCTGTCGTGGAGCTTATTGTGTTTGAAAATCATATTCACGGTGTTGTGGAATTCATTTGAATGAAATGAAAATATCATGAACCAGATTTGGCCACGTCCAAAGTGGCAAGCAAGCGTCGGGATCAGCTCGTGTTTTTCAACATTTTCCAGGAAGGATATTGCTAAATTTATCAGCTAAAGGTTTAAACATTCAGTTGTCTGTTTATCACATACCTAACTTTAAAGACTTGGTCGAAAAAATTTGAAGACTAAATGTCTTCTACCACCGTCCTTGTTCTCCAAGAGCCATTGCATGGCATGCTGACCATTCGCACAATGATCTGAATTATCTCTTATCTCCATAAAAGCTAGACCCTTGATCATCATCTCTAAGACAGCTAGCTTGCCCTCTTTTAATCCCTTGCGTATACCACCAAACAAAGATAATAAGCATATCCAAAAACTATTCTTCGCTTAATCACGTTAATTTTTTGAATTAGTAATTAACACGTTATATACGCAGCTTCTTGGAAAGTTGTCTGAATTTTCTGCAATTCCTAAGTTCAGTTTCAAAGTATTGGATTAACTTCAACATAGAAGTCACTAACAAGGTAGTTAGGATAAGATTAGGAAATTGATGTAATCCTAAGGGAATTAGAAGTCATCTAGTTCTAAGAAAAGGAAAGACATGTAATAAGGTAATAGGACTAGGAAAAGGAATTCATAGTTCTATATATATATATGATCACCAAAGTTGTGGTTGATCATAAGAGCAAGATTAGAACTTGTATTTAGTTTTGAGAGATTTTCTAAACATCAATAAAGAGAGTAGTCTTTATACAAGCTAAGTTTGATCTTGAAGTTGCCATTAATTGGTATCAGAGCTTATTTCTGAGCCATGGAAAACAAAACCACCATTGTGGGTGCAAAACAGTTCACGCCACCATCAATACAAGTTCCAATCCTCAACGCCACAAACTACACAGTATGGGCCATGAGAATGAAGGTACTGATGAAAATCTACAAAGTTTGGGAAACAATTGATCCTGGTACGTTGGACCCAGATAAGAACAACATCGCTATAGGATTACTCTTTCAAGCAATACCAGAATGTCTTGTTCTACAAGTTGGTGAACAGGAAACTTCAAAGAAAATTTGGGATGCAATAAAGGCACGTAATCTCGGAGCTGATCGAGTTAAAGAAGCCCGTCTGCAAACCTTAATGTCTGAATTTGAAAGAGTAAAGATGAAAGACACTGATACTACTGATAGCTTTGCAGGAAAGCTATCATAGATAGCCTCAAAAGCTGCGTCACTTGGACAATCCATTGATGAAGATAAACTGGTAAAGAAGTTTCTCAATAGTTTACCAAGATCCAAGTATATTCATATCATAGCTTCTCTCGAACAAGTCTTAGATTTCAAGAAGACTAGCTATGAAGATATAATTGGAATATTGAAAGCATATGAAGAGAGAATCCTTGATGAAGAAAAAAATGGAGAAACTCAAGGAAAACTCTTGTACACAAACTCTTACCAACAAAACTCTGCGACAAGAGGAAGAGGTCGTGGAAGAGGTGGTAGAGTAAACAGAGGCCGAGGAAGGGGAGGAAGGTTTAACTCACAAGATAGAACAAAAAGTCAGAATGATCAAAACCAAGGGAAAGAAAAGAAGGATATATCAAACATTATTTGTTACAGATGTGATAAACCAGGACACTTCTCCTCTGTATGCCCTGAAAGAATACAAAAGATGGAAGAAGCAAACAAGAATGAAACAAGGGAAGCAGATACAGCTCTTTTCATGCACGAAGTTGTATTCTTAAACGAAGGGAAACTAATACCAAAGAACTACGAATCAAAGGATGGAGAAGAAGGAATCTGGTATTTAGATAATGGATCCACCAATCACATGACTGGTAAGAGACACTACTTTTCTGAACTCAATGAGGAAATCAAAGGAAGAGAACCTGAAAAAGTTCTCATCAAGATTGATAATAAGTCTGCAATTGCACTCACTAAAAATCCAGTGTTTCATGGTAAGACGAAACACATTCACAAAAGGTATCATTTCATACGAGAATGCATCGAGAAGGAGGTCATTAACGTAGAACACATACCTGGAACTGAACAGAAGGAAGATATATTGACAAAGGCATTAGCTCGGATCAAGTTTGAAGAAATGAGGAAATTAATAGGAGTACAAGATTTCTCACAAGCACAGTTGAAGCTTAAGGGGGAGAATGTTGGATTTACTTCAACATAGAAGTCACTAACAAGCTGGTGAGGACAAGATTAGGAAATTGATATAATCCTAAGGGAATTAGAAGTCATCTAGTTCTAAGAAAAGGAAAGACATGTAATAAGGTAATAGGACTAGGAAAAGGAATTCATAGTTCTATATGTATATGATCACCAAAGTTGTGGTTGATCATAAGAGCAAGATTAGAGCTTGTGTTTAGTTTTCAGAGATTTTCTAAACATCAATAAAGAGAGTAGTCTTTATACAAGCTAAGTTTGATCTTGAAGTTGCCATTACAAAGGGCCAAGGATCATGCATAAATAAGATAAATAGTACTCCGCAATAGACGAAAACAAATCAAACTGTGAGAAAACAGATAAAGAACAAACGAAACATTTCAATTTTAAGATTTCCGGCCCCTTCTATGTATATAAACATGTATATCTTCAAACACTGCAGACCTCAAGTTTCATTCACATAAAACGCTTCAACTGTTGAACCCCAGCATTCTTTTGTCAACTGACTTGGTTATTTTGGATGTGGGTTTTTGAGTAATACTGATTTCAATTTCCGCTTCCTAAGTTCTTCAGCTAGTTCTCTGCTCTGATTTTTCCTGTTTTTTATTCATACGTATGAGGGGGAACAACTGTAAGTTGGGTTGTGGAGGTTCTAGTGCTGTGTCTGATTCTATCTGTAAGTTGGACAAGAAGTTTTCATGGATAAAGAAAGATTACAAAACCTTGGATGAGGTAAATATTCTCTTCTACTCTCAACTTGATTCATTGGTCTAAATCTTATTACAGCTGAATTATTTATTTTTTGGAAGTTGAGAGGTGTTATCTAAGAGACCATGAAATCAAATGTTAAGGCTGGATTCCTATTTCTGACCTCAGGAGTCAGACCAGGCTGACCCAAGTTTGTTAGGACTTGGGCTTATTTGTTAGGACTTGGATTCCTATAATTTCGTTATAGGAGGCTACCGACACATTGATTGTTCTTCCTCTCCACAGGTTTCTGAAGCTTTGAGAGCCAAGGGTCTCAAGTCTGGTAATCCTATTCTTGGATTTTGTTTCACTCAAAGCAAGTGTAAGACATGTCTTTTCTCATATATTCTGAAACACCTTGTGTATCTCATTTATACGCTAAACTTGTTCCGCGAATTTCAGGGACAACCGAAAAGAGCTTGCATTACATAGGAAACGACCCAAACGATTATGAAAAAGTGGTATCTATAATAGGAAAGACCCTTGCTGCTATTTGTGGGGATAACTATATTCACTGCTTTGGATTTGGAGATGGTATTGCACCTTTTGTTATATTTTCAGTTTTTTTTTTTGGGGTGGGTGGGGGGGCTTAGGAGGTCCAGGTTTTGATTTTTGATAATATCTCTCTACAGCAAACACACTTGATACGCACGTCTTTAGCTTCTACGAAGATAAGAAACCCTGTCATGGGTTTGAGGAAGTCGTAGAACGATACAGACAGATAGCATGTCAAATGCGACTGGCAGGTAAATATATATACCCCCATTTAGTTATTAAAATCGGTTCCATTGTGTGTTGTGGCTAACGTTATTTAAAATTTTCCGCAGATTTTAAATCATTTGTACGAATTGTTGAAATGGCTACTAGTATTGCAAGTAAAAAATGTGACCAGCATCATATTTTGGTCATGATTGCTGATGGACCGGTAAATTTTACTTCCATCGGAATTTATTTTGCAGCTTTTTGCTCATCAACAAGTGAGAGGTTGCGCAGTGTGTATTTTAGTGAAATCAAGAGCTTATAGTGGAATCCTTTTTGTGGTCACAGGTAACAAGAAGTTCTGATACGGAGCACCGCAAGCTAAGTGATGAGGAGCAAGAAACTGTAACTGCAATTTCAAATGCAAGGTTTGTTTTTTTGTCGGATTTCCAGTTATTGCCAACCCTCGTCTCTTCTTTTCCTTTTTCATCATTTGGGTCAAGACATTGCCTTATAGAAATAATCCTTGATGCAGCAAGTACCCCTTGTCAATAATTTTAGTCAGAGTCGGGGAAAAGAATGCAAACATGATGAAAGGATTAGAATCAAAGATCCCTCACTGTACTACCTTTGACAACTTTCAGGTATGCGGCAATGTAAATTTAACGGAACCAAAAAAATGTCAACATTTACAGAATATCTATATCATGCGGAATTTTGAATCCCATTTGACTTCTGTTAGAATACGGGCATCCAACTCAAAACCAATTGGCAATGAGTGGAGAGGCCCATAGGATTATAAACCGCAGGATCTTAGATTGCCCAAACAATGTGGGACTAATAATCTCAACACGCCCCCTCACGTGTAGCCTCGTTGGGTCTTACACGTGGACAATAAATCGGGTGACGCGGAGTAAAGACGTGGTCTAAAGACTCGTCGCAAATAGCCTGCTCTGATACCATGTTATAATACGGGCATCCAACTCAAAACCAATTGGCAATGAGTGGAGAGGTCCTAAGAGATTATAAACCGCAGGATCTTAATTGCCCATACAATGTGGGACTAATAATCTCAACAGCCAAGTCCTGTATGAGACGTGAGACCCAGTAAGACCTAAGAAGGCGGGGCAACCATACAGCGGTCCATATAAGGTGTGGAGCTACTCCACTTGTTGCCAATTGGTTTTGAGTTGGATGCCCGTATTCTAACATGGTATCAGAGCAGGCTATTTGTGTCGAGTCAGTTGACCGCACCTTTACTCCGCGTCACCCGATTTATTGTCCACGTGTTAGACCCAACGAGGCCACACGTGAGGGGGCGTGTTGAGATTATTAGTCCCACATTGTATGGGCAATTAAGATCCTGCGGTTTATAATCTCTTAGGACCTCTCCACTCATTGCCAATTGGTTTTGAGTTGGATGCCCGTATTATAACAACTTCTTATTATCAGTCCAGAAATCAAGTCATTTTTCACATGACCAGGCAAAAGATTTTAATACAGATTTTACCTTTTTTGCAGTATGTGAACTACACAGATATAATGTCTCCTGTGCCAGAGTGTAGAAGGGAAATCGAGTTTACTCTTGAGGCTACAAAAAAACTCCCTAACCAGGTTATAGCGATCGAGAAACTAATTGCTTCAACGAGGTTACGATGAATCCTACTTGCTGTTATGTTTTGACCATCTCATCTCTTCAATTTTATAATGCGAATGTGTTGAGTCCTGTGAGATTTCTGACTTCCATGGTTCCTTTTATCTTGTGATGTGCAGCTTTACAAACAATAAAGAAATAGAAATGGATTGGGATTCTACTGCTCCGCCTATACCAGTTAGCGGGACACCTAACCAGTCTTTGTGAACCATCTCCAAGTACGAATATCATCTTTTTTTTACAGTTCAAAAATATTCTGCAATTTAGGCATCATATACACTTAGTTTTTCCAGGACAACCGATGGCCTTACATATTTGAAATTGGTTTTTGCCCCTTCACAGAAAAGCAGTGACTGCCGCCAAGACCCTGAGTTGTGCACACCAGAAAGACTCAACTAGGCCAAAGAAAAACTATGCCATTTTGGCATTTTGTTTCTACTGTTCTTCTGAGGAGTTGAACATTTATTGTCTTAATTTTTTCTATTCTTGGGTATATATGTATAAAGGTACGGATTATAGTGTACAGTTTAGATATCCTAAACGACATACTTGTACAAGTACTAACAGATCAATAAAATCGTTAAAAATCAAGAAACAGTTACAATCGTTAGAGAACGATGAATCTTGAGTTTGTGGAGACATTCAAGTGGATAATTATAGATGGGTATCTAGAAGGGCGAATTTGTGTGGATGCAGTAGTATTCGGTACACACACATCACCTTGCCAATCACAACTAATGCACTGCTTGACTCTTGACAGGATGTACATGAAAAAATCCCCACGGAAGTTCTGTTGGCTTAAGCATGTTTTTTTATGTTGCATATGCTTCTTAGTTAATATCTGACTTGTATATTTGGGTGCACTGCCGAGGAAATTCAAATTGTAGCTGGAGCAACTCATTCAATCTTCAGCAACAAAAAAAGTAATATAATTTGCAATTAAGCCAGTACCCAAAACCAGAAATCAAAAAGGCTTACAAAGTAAATCACCAATCAAACATTGAAAAAGCAGTAGACTTAAGGCTCACAACTATTTTAATCGTTGCATCTGTAAAATTTTAGAAGAGTGAGTAGCAAAGATAATTCATTCTCCCTAGTACCGTTGAAGCCAATTTATTACCGGACCTTCTGCATTTAACCACTGCACCTTTTCCATAATAGTCATTTATCTCTTTCAGCACCACACTAGACATATAATCCTTGTCTCGTTGCACTTTATCTTTTGTGATTTCCTTCATTACTTCAACAACAGCTTCATCACTCCCTAAAGAATTAACGATTATCCCTTGGGAGCACAGTGGGCTAACGTCATTAGCCGACTGGATAAGACAGTCCAAGATATCAATGTAAGAACTCAACTCCTTGGTACCGGTACGAAGTTCATAGGCTTTGAGGTTTAGAAATCTAGGTACAGTATGTTGGTTAATGAGGATCGAAGGAAGTGTTAGTGTTGCAGTGTTCTTTTCAAACTTAATCCCGTTGAAACTCTGTACCCTTTTGAATTGGATGCCATACTTGTGTAGCTTGGACGCCGAGAGACGTACATGTGTTTTATCCGCATCTTGATCTTTCTCTATTGCAGGTTGGCTTTCATCCAGTAATCCCTTCATGTACATGTCCAACAAATGCAACCCAGGACCTTTTTTTGGTGCAAACATCATCCAGGAGAGGATGCTATTTACGCTCTGCATCCACAGCAGTGGAACACAAATATTTTTAGGTACTTAATACCACTTCAAAAAATTAGTCAGTTCAAACACTTCCATCATGTTTGTTATTTTTTTCTTTTTGGATCTGACTCGTCTAAGATCTGACTGAAAAAACTGACTCATCTAGATTTTACTTAACACATTTGTTTTTTGAGTCAGATCTGATACAACTAAAAATATGAGTCAGGGATATTTTATCACCTTATTCAAATAGGTTCGAGTCAGGATTTGGTCTCGCGAGTCAGATCTGACTCAAAATAAAATCAAACCGTTTGACATTTGACTCGTGCTGAGTCAGCAAAAAACAAACACCCTGTTAGAGGCCTAACTACTCATGCATCGTAAGTAAGTAGCATATTAGAATTGCATAACTACATCGTGTCGATTCCATGAGATAATAGAGAACAGTAAAGCTTAGAAATTGCATAACGGCCTTAAAATAACCCGACGAAAGTAACAAAAAGGAGCCTGCAGGGAGAGGAGTTCTAAAGTTGTAATTTATACCTGTTCTGGCAGGCCTTCGGAAACAGAAAGCAAAGTAGAGAGTACCAAATAAGGCAGTTGGTTCTTTATAACAACAGATCTTGCATGACGGTGTCATAGATCAACATATGTCCTTCATAGCCGAATATAGGATCATTAGTAGCGTAATCATAATTGTTTTGGTTACCCCTAATGACGGACAAAAATTCGAAAAGAAAAACTCCATCTATTAACATGAGTTGAATGAATATATCATCATCTTGCCAATTTTCCATGTGGTCTAGTTGCTCATAAGATTCCCTTAAGAGAGTGACAACTGCTTTCAATTTGTCAAAGTACGATTCGACTGGAACGCTTGATCTCTTAAGGAAATGAAATAGTGATCTTTGTTTGTCGAGTTGCATAGACATCAAGTGTGGTTTCCCGAAGTGGTATGGACCGATAGACACCATTTTCGGCTGATACGCTTTTGGATTCTTCGCCTTGATATCAATTGGTATTTCTGAAATCGTTTGCTTGTGATCTTGATGCTCTATATTCAAGTATGGATCTACACTATCCAGGTTGAGGTTACTAATCATATCTCCTAGTGTTTTTTCCATTTCGTGAGTATTTTCCTTTTCAAGATACGATTTCCAAAGGTTCTGAGTTTTCTAATATTTGCATAAGGAAATTGGTATATCCAATTTGCTTCTGCTCAAAGATGATGTTAATTATCTGTCAAATTGAGCTTATGTAATATGCACTCCTGAGCTAGAAAATATCAATGTCTATTCCATGTAAATTTACAAAAGTCAACGTAAGTTCACTGATTAGAGGTGTTTTCTAAAGTCAACCTTCCATCCCTGTCTATATATATCACCATCATTGGCCAAGTCCATTTACGTAATTTATTTTAGAGTAATTTATTCTTACTAGATTTTGTGCACGAGCTACGCACCGGGCGGATCCGGAAACAGCTATGCATGTTTGGGATTTTTGATTTGGTGTAGCTCGGCTTTGCCTCACCCCATTCCGATGCATGTTTGGAATTTTTGATTTGGTGTAGCTCGGCTACGTCTCTCCCCATGGCTTAAGATTTTTGATTATGCCCGTGCTATGCATCGGGCATCTTTGATTTCTATGATGTGGCTTCGCCTTGCCCCGTCGTCGTGCATTTTTAATACGGTGTTGCGGGATGGAGCTTAGGATATCCATATTTAGGCATAAGACAGCAACAAAATCGGAAGAAAGACTAAAATTAGAAGAGCCAAAGCCCAGTGGCAGGCCATGGCTAGCAAATAAGAGACAACAAAATATGATGTTTAATCAGGAATCTATAAACTCATATGGGGACCCGATTAATGGGGAAATTAACAAATTAAGAGTGCATTGATGATATGGTTATGGAAGATGCCATTGTTGTGACCCAACACAGTTTGAAATGACTTGAATTTAAGAAGATAAAAAAAACTTGCAGTATAATGACTTGGAAACCATTTCTCCAAATTCATTTATACTCTACTTTAACTTTAATTATTAGATAACTAAGTCTATAATAGAGCTTCTCTTGCTATGATTTCGAAAACTACTCTGAGCAAAAGGAGGAACCCACTCTTGTCCGTAATAGAGCTTCTCGATCAAACTAACACATGTGTTGCTGAAAGAGTTTCTGCATAATGATCAACATTAGGAGGTGTTGGAAGTTATTCCAAGATATGGTGTTTTGGTTCGTTAATCAACATATGATGTTGATCCAGTCCGAGTGGATCAATTATTGTAGTTGACGCAGTCAAGTTGGATAAACAGGAGTTGTTGACACACTGTGCGATATTTAGAAGTTTGGGTTAACTAGAAGAACACGTTGTGTCGGTTCTAGAGTGTTCTAGGAGAGTTCTATTTAGAGTTTGTGTTATGTTAGGAATGTGTGCTTTATTTAGAGTTTGTTATTATGAGGAAAGTCATTTGAGTGATCGTCAAGTTTGTGAGACTATAAGTAGGCTTGTAAGCCATGAGACAATGTACACCGAATTAATTATCAATGTAGTTTTTTTTTGCTTTCGCGTGTGCTCTCCTCTCTCTTACTCGATCCTACATATGGTATCAGAGCAAGGTGAGAGGAAGGGAGAGGAGAAGAAGAAAAGAGCTAAAGATTTATTTTTTTCC
The DNA here is from genome assembly GCF_003573695.1 of Papaver somniferum. NCBI lineage: Eukaryota > Viridiplantae > Streptophyta > Magnoliopsida > Ranunculales > Papaveraceae > Papaver > Papaver somniferum. The sequence goes on from NC_039367.1 coordinate 95,588,180, forward strand.
GTGGTAGAGAATTGTTCAAAGAGAAGTTGAAGGCTTGTCAAAGCCTTGGTGCTGTGTTGGTGTTTTTAGTGTTCGTGAAGGGTTTGTTCATATTGGTTTGTTCGTGATCTTAAAGGAAGATGGAGATGTTTCCATTGAGTTTGGTTGTGAAAGAAGACAAGACAGACGGAGTTTGTTGCTGACAGTATTTCGATTGAAATTGTAAAGAAAACCTGCTGCTGTGAAGAACGAACAGATGGACGTTGTGGTGATTTAGGCATAAAGAAGAACAAGATAAGAAGATGAACTTGTTTCCGTACCGTTAAGAGATTGAGATACTTCCGATTGAATCAGTGACCAATGGAGGAGATTGAAGGTTATTTGGACAGATTTATTCTTTGCAAGTAAACAAGGAAGAAGGTTTGCCGCTGCTATTCAAATTAAAACGAATAGGAGGAGGAGGAGTTCGAATCAACAAGGCTTGGTGTTTGAATTGAATGCAATGGGTTCTGGTAGTTAACGTGACATTGATCACGCTGTTAGAAACGAGATTCAAGTTTGGAAGAAGATGGTTAGGGTCTGCTTAAAAAAGTGTTGGTTGTTGATTATAATGGAGATTTTCATGACTACAACAACATAGTGGTTGTGTACGACGAGAAGAAGAGGATGCTGTGGTGTGATGATCGGTGATGAGAGATGTTGATGCTCGAGCTGGTGATAGGAAGAGAAGAGAAGCTGATGTTGGAGTCAAGAGCTGTACGCCGAATGCGTTCCTCGTACTGCTGAGAACTTCAGAGCTCTTTGTACCGAAGATAAAGAAGTTGACGTGAACTAATGGTACTGGGTGTTAGCTGTGATTCGTATGGAGAGTGAAGAGTAAGGTGTGCTTGTGTGGAACACGTGAGTTAGGGTTTCACGACTTTCCAAAAAAAAAAAAAGGAAAGTGTTATTGGAAGTTTGTAACAGTTTGGTGTTACAAAGGTTAGTGTTACAGTTGGACAAGAACAGTTGCTGTTGAACAGTTACAGAAGAAAGTGTGACAAAGGTGTTATAACAGTAAGAAGTGTGACAGTTTTTCTTCCAGAGGCGTTGCAGAAAGCAGATTTCAGCTTTGAAGGTTAAGAAGTTTTGGGTGAGCGGCTGATTCGAAGGGTTAGGTTATGGATTTGAAATAGACACAAGAGAAGATCAAAGTTGGTATTGCAGTCAAGGAGGACTGGTACAGTTTGATGAAGTTGATCGAATTCAGAAACTTAGAATGACAAAGAAAGTTGGGTGGTGATGTTTGAGCTTAAGGGAGGATGGTATCTTATTAAGCTTAAACATGGTGATTGAAGAGTTTGTGGAAGAAACTTGGAAGTCTTACAAAGTGTGGCAGACTTTGTGTTAGTCATTGCTTGTGGTAGAAGCGTAACAAGAGAAAGATTGTGAGAGAATCTTGTAAAAACAAAGAAGGGTGAAGGTTTCGACTCTAACAAGCATGACTGGAACTAAAGAAGAAAAGAGAAGAAGAAACAACAGTAAGGTTGTGAAGTAAGAGAAGAAATCACTAGGGGGTGATGTGTGAGAAGACAACAAAAGGAGGTTAAGCCTGTGAGTTGTGGAAGTGACGTCACAAGGGTGTGATCGTGTTAGGAAGAAGGAATCCCAGTGGGGATTTGGCTAGAGTTGTGTGAAGCAATCCCAGTGGGGATTTGGCTAGAAGAAATTCCAGGGTGGAATTTGAAGTGGAAATCCTGCAAGTGAAGTAGGTAAACAAGTGTTGAGTTTAAGCTACAATGTTCAGTGAAGAAAGTTGAAGATGATCTACAATGCTCCGTGATGAGTTAAAGAATTGGAAGATGTGTTTGGTTAGAAAGTTGTATAGAGCACAATGAGGTGTTTTCTAGCTTGTTAAGGTTTGTGTTCCGCTGCGATGAAGATGAAGAAGGAAGAAGTTTATGATGGTTGCTATGGTATGGCGACATTATGTAATGTTTTTGAAGATTTTTGTTAAGCAAAATTAGAAGATTGCTTCGTTTGATTTGGTTTGCAGTTTGAGTTTCGTTTTTTAGTTAGTTTACTGTTTGTGCTTTGTTTTTTATTTGAGTTTGAGTTTGTTGACGGAATTCCGGAGTGATCATGAAGTTGGGATAAGCTATAATCGAGTATCAAGGAATAAGGGTTTGATTGGTGGTTTCTTTGAAGAAGAATGAGAAAAGACAAGAACGTTTTAATGTTTATCTATGAAAGAAGAGGTTTGTAGAAATGAGAAAAGACAAGGACGTGTAAACGTCGATCAATGGAAGAAGATGAGGAGTAGAAGAGGGTTACGGAATTCTCGTTGACTGATATCTTGGTTTAAGGGAGGATGTTGGAAGATAAACCAAGATATGGTGTTTCGGTTCGTGGATCAACAGATGATGTTGATCCAGTCTGAGTGGATCAACTGCTGCAGTTGACGCAGTCAAGTTGGATCAACTGGAGTTGTTGACACACTGTGCGATATTTAGAAGTTTGGGTTAACTAGAAGAGCAAGTTGTGTCGGTTCTAGAGTGTTCTAGAAGAGTTCTATTTAGAGTTTGTGTTATGTTAGGAATGTGTGCTTTATTTAGAGTTTGTTACTATTAGGAAAGTCGTTAGAGTGATTGTCAAGTTTGTGAGACTATAAGTAGGCTTGTAAGCCATGAGACAATGTACATCGAATTTGATTATCAATGTAGTCTTTTATTTGCTTCCGCGTGTGCTCTCCTCTCTCTTGCTCGATCCTACATATGGTATCAAAGCAAGGTGAGAGGAAGGGAGAGGATAAGAAGAAAAGAGCTAAAGATTTTTTTTTTTTTGTTTTTCCGTGGTAGAGAATTGTTCAAAAGAGAAGTTGAAGGCTTGTCAAGCCTTGGTGCTGTGTTGGTGTTTTTAGTGTTTGTGAAGGGTTTGTTCATATTGGTTTGTTCGTGATCTTAAAGGAAGATGGAGATGTTTCCATTGAGTTAGGTTGTGAAAGAAGACAAGACAGACGGAGTTTGTTGCTGACAGTATTTCGATTGAAATTGTAAAGAAAACCTGCTGCTGTGAAGAATGAACAGATGGACGTTGTGGTGATTTAGGCATAAAGAAGAACAAGATAAGAAGATGACCTTGTTTCCGTACAGTTAAGAGATTGAGATACTTCCGATTGAATCAGTGACCAATGGAGGAGATCGAAGGTTATTTGGAAAAATTTATTCTTTGCAAATAAACAAGGAAGAAGGTTTTCCGCTGCTATTCAAATTAAAACGAAGAGGAGGAGGAGGAGTTCGAATCAACAAGGCTTGGTGTTTGAATTGAATGCAATGGGTTCTGGTAGTTAACGTGACTTTGATCACGCTGTTAGAAACGGGATTCAAGTTTGGAAGAAGATGGTTAGGGTCTGCTTAAAAAAGTGTTGGTTGTTGATTATAACGGAGATTTTCATGACTACAACAACATAGTGGTTGTGTACGACGAGAAGAAGAGGATGTTATGGTGTGGTGATCGGTGATGAGAGGTGTTGATGCTCGAGCTGGTGATAGGAAGAGAAGATAAGCTGCTGTTGGAGTCAAGAGATGTACGCCGAATGCGTTCCTCGTACTGCTGAGAACTTCAGAGCTCTTTGTACCGAAGAGAAAGGAGTTGACGTGAACTAATGGTACTGGGTATTAGATGTGATTCGTATGGAGAGTGAAGAGTAAGGTGTGCTTGTGTGGAACAGGTGAGTTAGGGTTTCACGACTTGCCAAAGAAAAAAAGGAAAGTGTTATTGGAAGTTTGTAACAGTTTGGTGTTACAAAGGTTAGTGTTACAGTTGGACAAGAACTGTTGCTGTCGAACAGTTACAGAAGAAAGTGTGACAAAGGTGTTATAACAGTAAAAAGTGTGACAGTTTTTATTCCAGAGGCGTTGCAGAAAGCAGATTTCATCTTTGAAGGTTAAGAAGTTTTGGGTGAGTGGCTGATTCGAAGGGTTAGGTTATGGATTTGAAATAGACGCAAGAGAAGATCAAAGTTGGTATTGCAGTCAAGGAGGAATGGTACAGTTTGATGAAGTTGATCGAATTCAGAAACTTAGAATGACAAAGAAAGTTGGGTGGTGATGTTTGAGCTTAAGGGAGGATGGTATCTTATTAAGCTCAAACATGGTGATTGAAGAGTTTGTGGCAGAAACTTGGAAGTCTTACAAAGTGTGGCAGACTTTGTGTTAGTTATTGCTTGTGGTAGAAGCATAACAAGAGAAAGATTGTAAGAGAATCTTGTAAAAACAAAGAAGGGTGAAGGTTTCGACTCTAACAAGCGTGACTGGAACTAAAGAAGAAAAGAGAAGAAGAAACAACAGTAAGGTTGTGAAGTAAGAGAAGAAATCACCAGGGGGTGATGTGTGAGAAGACAACAAAAGGAGGTTAAGCCTGTGAGTTGTGGAAGTGACGTCACAAGGGTGTGATCGTGTTAGGAAGAAGCAATCCCACTGGGGATTTGGCTAGAGTTGTGTGAAGCAATCCCAGTGGGGATTTGGCTAGAAGAAATTCCAGGGTGGAATTTGAAGTGGAAATCCTGCAAGTGAAGTAGGTCAACAAGTGTGAGTTTGAGCTACAATGCTCAGTGAAGAAATTTGAAGATGAGCTACAATGCTCCGTGATGAGTTAAAGAATTGGAAGATGTGTTTGGTTAGCAAGTTGTATAGAGCACAATGAGGTGTTTTCTAGCTTGTTAAGGTTTGTGTTCCGCTGCGATGAAGATGAAGAAGAAAGAAGTTTATGATGGTTGCTATGGTATGGCGACATTATGTAATGTGTTTGAAGATTGCTGTTAAGAAAAATTAGAAGATTGCTTCGTTTGATTTGGTTTGCAGTTTGAGTTTCGTTTTTTAGTTAGTTTATTGTTTGTGCTTTGTTTTTTATTTGAGTTTGAGTTTGTTGACGGAATTCCGGAATGATCATGAAGTTGGGATAAGCTATAATCGAGTATCAAGGAGTAAGGGTTTGATTGGTGGTTTCTTTGAAGAACAATGAGAAAAGACAAGAACGTTTTAACATTTATCTATGGAAGAATAGGTTTGGAGAAATGAGAAAAGACAAGGACGTGTAAACGTCGATCAATGGAAGAAGATGAGGAGTAGAAGAGGGTTACGGAATTCTCGTTGACTGATATCTTGGTTTAAGGGAGGATGTTGGAAGTTAAACCAGGATATGGTGTTTTGGTTCGTGGATCAACATTTGATGTTGATCCAGTCCGAGTGGATCAACTGCTGCAGTTGACGCAGTCAAGTTGGATCAACAAGAGCTGTTGACACACTGTGCGATATTTAGAAGTTTGGGTTAACTAGAAGAGCAAGTTTTGTCGGTTCTAGAGTGTTCTAGAAGAGTTCTATTTAGAGTTTGTGTTATGTTAGGAATGTGTGCTTTATTTAGAGTTTTTTATTATTAGGAAAGTCGTTTGAGTGATCGTCAAGTTTGTGAGACTATAAGTAGGCTTGTAAGCCAGGAGAAAATGTACATCGAATTTGATTATCAATGTAGTCTTTTATTTGCTTCTGCGTGTGCTCTCCTCTCTCTTGCTCGATCCTACATATGGTATCAAAGCAAGGTGAGAGGAAGGGAGAGGAGAAGAAGAAAAGAGCTAAAGATTTTTTTTTTTGTTTTTCCGTGGTAGAGAATTGTTCAAAAGAGAAGTTGAAGGCTTGTCAAGCCTTGGTGCTGTGTTGGTGTTTTTAGTGTTTGTGAAGGGTTTGTTCATATTGGTTTGTTCGTGATCTTAAAGGAAGATGGAGATGTTTCCATTGAGTTAGGTTGTGAAAGAAGACAAGACAGACGGAGTTTGTTGCTGACAGTATTTCGATTGAAATTGTAAAGAAAACCTGCTGCTGTGAAGAATGAACAGATGGACGTTGTGGTGATTTAGGCATAAAGAAGAACAAGATAAGAAGATGACCTTGTTTCCGTACAGTTAAGAGATTGAGATACTTCCGATTGAATCAGTGACCAATGGAGGAGATCGAAGGTTATTTGGAAAAATTTATTCTTTGCAAATAAACAAGGAAGAAGGTTTTCCGCTGCTATTCAAATTAAAACGAAGAGGAGGAGGAGGAGTTCGAATCAACAAGGCTTGGTGTTTGAAATGAATGCAATGGGTTCTGGTAGTTAACGTGACTTTGATCACGCTGTTAGAAACGGGATTCAAGTTTGGAAGAAGATGGTTAGGGTCTGCTTAAAAAAGTGTTGGTTGTTGATTATAACGGAGATTTTCATGACTACAACAACATAGTGGTTGTGTACGACGAGAAGAAGAGGATGTTATGGTGTGGTGATCGGTGATGAGAGGTGTTGATGCTCGAGCTGGTGATAGGAAGAGAAGATAAGCTGCTGTTGGAGTCAAGAGATGTACGCCGAATGCGTTCCTCGTACTGCTGAGAACTTCAGAGCTCTTTGTACCGAAGAGAAAGGAGTTGACGTGAACTAATGGTACTGGGTATTAGATGTGATTCGTATGGAGAGTGAAGAGTAAGGTGTGCTTGTGTGGAACAGGTGAGTTAGGGTTTCACGACTTGCCAAAGAAAAAAAGGAAAGTGTTATTGGAAGTTTGTAACAGTTTGGTGTTACAAAGGTTAGTGTTACAGTTGGACAAGAACTGTTGCTGTCGAACAGTTACAGAAGAAAGTGTGACAAAGGTGTTATAACAGTAAAAAGTGTGACAGTTTTTATTCCAGAGGCGTTGCAGAAAGCAGATTTCATCTTTGAAGGTTAAGAAGTTTTGGGTGAGTGGCTGATTCGAAGGTTAGGTTATGGATTTGAAATAGACGCAAGAGAAGATCAAAGTTGGTATTGCAGTCAAGGAGGAATGGTACAGTTTGATGAAGTTGATCGAATTCAGAAACTTAGAATGACAAAGAAAGTTGGGTGGTGATGTTTGAGCTTAAGGGAGGATGGTATCTTATTAAGCTCAAACATGGTGATTGAAGAGTTTGTGGCAGAAACTTGGAAGTCTTACAAAGTGTGGCAGACTTTGTGTTAGTTATTGCTTGTGGTAGAAGCATAACAAGAGAAAGATTGTAAGAGAATCTTGTAAAAACAAAGAAGGGTGAAGGTTTCGACTCTAACAAGCGTGACTGGAACTAAAGAAGAAAAGAGAAGAAGAAACAACAGTAAGGTTGTGAAGTAAGAGAAGAAATCACCAGGGGGTGATGTGTGAGAAGACAACAAAAGGAGGTTAAGCCTGTGAGTTGTGGAAGTGACGTCACAAGGGTGTGATCGTGTTAGGAAGAAGCAATCCCACTGGGGATTTGGCTAGAGTTGTGTGAAGCAATCCCAGTGGGGATTTGGCTAGAAGAAATTCCAGGGTGGAATTTGAAGTGGAAATCCTGCAAGTGAAGTAGGTCAACAAGTGTTGAGTTTGAGCTACAATGCTCAGTGAAGAAATTTGAAGATGAGCTACAATGCTCCGTGATGAGTTAAAGAATTGGAAGATGTGTTTGGTTAGCAAGTTGTATAGAGCACAATGAGGTGTTTTCTAGCTTGTTAAGGTTTGTGTTCCGCTGCGATGAAGATGAAGAAGAAAGAAGTTTATGATGGTTGCTATGGTATGGCGACATTATGTAATGTGTTTGAAGATTGCTGTTAAGAAAAATTAGAAGATTGCTTCGTTTGATTTGGTTTGCAGTTTGAGTTTCGTTTTTTAGTTAGTTTATTGTTTGTGCTTTGTTTTTTATTTGAGTTTGAGTTTGTTGACGGAATTCCGGAATGATCATGAAGTTGGGATAAGCTATAATCGAGTATCAAGGAGTAAGGGTTTGATTGGTGGTTTCTTTGAAGAACAATGAGAAAAGACAAGAACGTTTTAACGTTTATCTATGGAAGAATAGGTTTGGAGAAATGAGAAAAGACAAGGACGTGTAAACGTCGATCAATGGAAGAAGATGAGGAGTAGAAGAGGGTTACGGAATTCTCGTTGACTGATATCTTGGTTTAAGGGAGGATGTTGGAAGTTAAACCAGGATATGGTGTTTTGGTTCGTGGATCAACATTTGATGTTGATCCAGTCCGAGTGGATCAACTGCTGCAGTTGACGCAGTCAAGTTGGATCAACAAGAGCTGTTGACACACTGTGCGATATTTAGAAGTTTGGGTTAACTAGAAGAGCAAGTTTTGTCGGTTCTAGAGTGTTCTAGAAGAGTTCTATTTAGAGTTTGTGTTATGTTAGGAATGTGTGCTTTATTTAGAGTTTTTTATTATTAGGAAAGTCGTTTGAGTGATCGTCAAGTTTGTGAGACTATAAGTAGGCTTGTAAGCCAGGAGAAAATGTACATCGAATTTGATTATCAATGTAGTCTTTTATTTGCTTCTGCGTGTGCTCTCCTCTCTCTTGCTCGATCCTACATATGGTATCAAAGCAAGGTGAGAGGAAGGGAGAGGATAAGAAGAAAAGAGCTAAAGATTTTTTTTTTTTGTTTTTCCGTGGTAGAGAATTGTTCAAAAGAGAAGTTGAAGGCTTGTCAAGCCTTGGTGCTGTGTTGGTGTTTTTAGTGTTTGTGAAGGGTTTGTTCATATTGGTTTGTTCGTGATCTTAAAGGAAGATGGAGATGTTTCCATTGAGTTAGGTTGTGAAAGAAGACAAGACAGACGGAGTTTGTTGCTGACAGTATTTCGATTGAAATTGTAAAGAAAACCTGCTGCTGTGAAGAATGAACAGATGGACGTTGTGGTGATTTAGGCATAAAGAAGAACAAGATAAGAAGATGACCTTGTTTCCGTACAGTTAAGAGATTGAGATACTTCTGATTGAATCAGTGACCAATGGAGGAGATCGAAGGTTATTTGGAAAAATTTATTCTTTGCAAATAAACAAGGAAGAAGGTTTTCCGCTGCTATTCAAATTAAAACGAAGAGGAGGAGGAGGAGTTCGAATCAACAAGGCTTGGTGTTTGAAATGAATGCAATGGGTTCTGGTAGTTAACGTGACTTTGATCACGCTGTTAGAAACGGGATTCAAGTTTGGAAGAAGATGGTTAGGGTCTGCTTAAAAAAGTGTTGGTTGTTGATTATAACGGAGATTTTCATGACTACAACAACATAGTGGTTGTGTACGACGAGAAGAAGAGGATGTTATGGTGTGGTGATCGGTGATGAGAGGTGTTGATGCTCGAGCTGGTGATAGGAAGAGAAGATAAGCTGCTGTTGGAGTCAAGAGATGTACGCCGAATGCGTTCCTCGTACTGCTGAGAACTTCAGAGCTCTTTGTACCGAAGAGAAAGGAGTTGACGTGAACTAATGGTACTGGGTATTAGATGTGATTCGTATGGAGAGTGAAGAGTAAGGTGTGCTTGTGTGGAACAGGTGAGTTAGGGTTTCACGACTTGCCAAAGAAAAAAAGGAAAGTGTTATTGGAAGTTTGTAACAGTTTGGTGTTACAAAGGTTAGTGTTACAGTTGGACAAGAACTGTTGCTGTCGAACAGTTACAGAAGAAAGTGTGACAAAGGTGTTATAACAGTAAAAAGTGTGACAGTTTTTATTCCAGAGGCGTTGCAGAAAGCAGATTTCATCTTTGAAGGTTAAGAAGTTTTGGGTGAGTGGCTGATTCGAAGGGTTAGGTTATGGATTTGAAATAGACGCAAGAGAAGATCAAAGTTGGTATTGCAGTCAAGGAGGAATGGTACAGTTTGATGAAGTTGATCGAATTCAGAAACTTAGAATGACAAAGAAAGTTGGGTGGTGATGTTTGAGCTTAAGGGAGGATGGTATCTTATTAAGCTCAAACATGGTGATTGAAGAGTTTGTGGCAGAAACTTGGAAGTCTTACAAAGTGTGGCAGACTTTGTGTTAGTTATTGCTTGTGGTAGAAGCATAACAAGAGAAAGATTGTAAGAGAATCTTGTAAAAACAAAGAAGGGTGAAGGTTTCGACTCTAACAAGCGTGACTGGAACTAAAGAAGAAAAGAGAAGAAGAAACAACAGTAAGGTTGTGAAGTAAGAGAAGAAATCACCAGGGGGTGATGTGTGAGAAGACAACAAAAGGAGGTTAAGCCTGTGAGTTGTGGAAGTGACGTCACAAGGGTGTGATCGTGTTAGGAAGAAGCAATCCCACTGGGGATTTGGCTAGAGTTGTGTGAAGCAATCCCAGTGGGGATTTGGCTAGAAGAAATTCCAGGGTGGAATTTGAAGTGGAAATCCTGCAAGTGAAGTAGGTCAACAAGTGTTGAGTTTGAGCTACAATGCTCAGTGAAGAAATTTGAAGATGAGCTACAATGCTCCGTGATGAGTTAAAGAATTGGAAGATGTGTTTGGTTAGCAAGTTGTATAGAGCACAATGAGGTGTTTTCTAGCTTGTTAAGGTTTGTGTTCCGCTGCGATGAAGATGAAGAAGAAAGAAGTTTATGATGGTTGCTATGGTATGGCGACATTATGTAATGTGTTTGAAGATTGCTGTTAAGAAAAATTAGAAGATTGCTTCGTTTGATTTGGTTTGCAGTTTGAGTTTCGTTTTTTAGTTAGTTTATTGTTTGTGCTTTGTTTTTTATTTGAGTTTGAGTTTGTTGACGGAATTCCGGAATGATCATGAAGTTGGGATAAGCTATAATCGAGTATCAAGGAGTAAGGGTTTGATTGGTGGTTTCTTTGAAGAACAATGAGAAAAGACAAGAACGTTTTAACGTTTATCTATGGAAGAATAGGTTTGGAGAAATGAGAAAAGACAAGGACGTGTAAACGTCGATCAATGGAAGAAGATGAGGAGTAGAAGAGGGTTACGGAATTCTCGTTGACTGATATCTTGGTTTAAGGGAGGATGTTGGAAGTTAAACCAGGATATGGTGTTTTGGTTCGTGGATCAACATTTGATGTTGATCCAGTCCGAGTGGATCAACTGCTGCAGTTGACGCAGTCAAGTTGGATCAACAAGAGCTGTTGACACACTGTGCGATATTTAGAAGTTTGGGTTAACTAGAAGAGCAAGTTTTGTCGGTTCTAGAGTGTTCTAGAAGAGTTCTATTTAGAGTTTGTGTTATGTTAGGAATGTGTGCTTTATTTAGAGTTTTTTATTATTAGGAAAGTCGTTTGAGTGATCGTCAAGTTTGTGAGACTATAAGTAGGCTTGTAAGCCAGTAGAAAATGTACATCGAATTTGATTATCAATGTAGTCTTTTATTTGCTTTCGCGTGTGCTCTCCTCTCTCTTGCTCGATCCTACAGGAGGCATTGTGTTTATAAACAAACTCCAATTAGATTCACTACTAATTCACTACTAAATATGAGCAAATTCTGACAATGGCAGTATGATGAATGAACATTAAGAATTCACAAAATCATGTAGGACTGACTCATATTGAGAAAACTTTAAACTTGTATAAGATTTGATTCAGAAAACTTGCACTAAGTTTCATAAATTCGTTCCTCATACAACTGTATAGATCGGAATTGGCAAACCTCGTACACAAACATTTAATTAGGAAACTCGGGGACTTATTATCTAGCTAATATGAGCAACCAAAAAGCCATGAAATACTGAAAACTCTAGTGCACCAGCAGTCACATCCCACACTGGAGTTTCCGGACTCGCATAGTATCTTGTTTGTCACCTTCAAGTCAATATCAATGAAACCATATGATTTTGGAGTCACCCGACTTAAGTGACTTCCTGTTAGTGATTCAACTCTCGCTAGCAACTACTTCCGCCCAATAAAAAAGCTAGGATTAAGAGAAGTAGCCAGGGTAAATGTCACCAGAAAAAACTATCATTGTGAAAACAACTCAAGAAAAAACAGCAAACTATAATCCCCTCAAACTCAAGTTCTTGAATATTGTTGGGATGGTGCTGGGACGGTGTATCTGGAGATATCTTTTAATTACTAAAAGATAACAAACTATCAAGCAAACACTAATATATATCTATAACAGAAAAACAAAAGATTATACACCCAATTAAAACCTATACTAAGTGTATTCATTCTGAGCTTAACTTACCTGTCAATAACGCCAAACCTTGCTGTTGCCTAATCTGAATTTCACATTCATCCCAAACAGTTCAAACCTGACGCAAAACCTGCAACTGAGAAGGGTTATGCTTTTATCATTTATTCACCCACGCTGAATTATAGATAACATCTATTATTCAAAGTAACTGAATCAGTACATAGAACGTATATATACACACATACATTTAAGTGCTAATATATGGCAGTGACTAAATCATAGTTCCCTATAGACATAAAGGGATAACATTGTAAACTCAAACTGCCATCTCACAGTTCTGTATTTAATTTGCATAATGGGTTAGAATCGATTGTCAACAAAGCAAATACCAAATACACTAATCCTAATGTAAAATAACAGTTTGTTAAGTCTGTATATAGGTGGTGACGCCGAAGGCATTTAGGATCCACTACATTTTGACTAATGTACAAAATAGCATCATACACTCAAAAACAATGCACGGATTGTATCTAATTCAATTTTGTCTTCTTAAAATTATGCTTACCCTTGCTAAATAAGCAGATTCTCTGTCTTCGTATATCCCATGAAGACAGGTCTTTTATCTTATTCAAGTGATTGATTTTCTCAAGCCTGCTAAACCCTAGGTTTATTAAGCAGTTGACCAATTGAGTAAACCAAATAGCTGCTACTTCATCAATCATGAATAGCTACAACATAATCACTGGTCTTCATTATCAGCAGTAGTACCTATAATCAAACAATAAGAACAAATATCAAAAAAGGGAAGAAAAGAAAAACTAACTAAATGATTGTACTTGTAACTGATAATCTTGACATTTTAGCGCCATTTTCTCCAGCAAACCCGACGGGCAATGAATTCGAGGCTAATTTTTTGATGACATGTTCTTCTTATAAGTCTCTACACTCCAACCAAAAATGAGATCATTCCGAGATGTATAAAACCACCATCTACCATTTTGAATATCAACCGTTGAAGATTAACGGTTGAAATTAAAATATGTGGATGGTGAATTTTCGTATTTAGGAATTCTCTCATTTTTAGTAGGAATGTAGAGTTTTATACGAGGAACATGTCGCCAGAATATTAGCTTTAAATTCATTGCCGGTTTGGTTTGGTAAAATAATGATAACCATGTCAACGGATTATGTCGTTATAACCATGTCAACGGATCCTTCCCCTATCATAAATCCAGCAAAACCCTTTGAAGTTTTAGTTTCCTTGCCATAAGAAAACATGAAGGAGGAATTTTTTTTTCCCTTTTTTGTTTGCTATGTAGGGTTTCATGAGAAAGAAAAAAACCGGAAAGGAGAAGAAGGGAAAGCCATATCAGAATAAGTATAGTAAAAAAGAAGAACCCTAACTGTAAATTTTTCTTGTAGAATGAAACTAAGAAAAAAAAAAGAAAATCTTTCAATAGAAATCATAGTCACCAACATCAAACCGTAAAAAAGAAGAACCCTAACTGTACATTTTTCTTGTAAAATGAAACTAAAAAAAAAAAACTTTCAATAGATATCAGTATCACCAACATCAAACCGTAAAAAAGAAGAACCCTAATTATAAATTTTTCTTGTAGAATGAAACTAAATAAAAGAAAAACTTAGCCGAATATTACCCATAGAGTAAAACCAAACAAATATAATAATTACCAAATCAGAAGAAACATGTTGAAAGATGCCCTAACTTTGAATCTTCATTAATTTCATTATTTAGTCCAAAGTAGTAAAAATCACAGACTGTTGTGGTACCAACACCTATCCTTATTAGTTTACTTATTTAGTTTCTCTATATTAGTTCCCTTGTTTAGTTTAAACTCCATAGTTAGCATTACTTGTTTCACAAGTATACGCAGTTATAAATACAACTCATGAGCTTTGTAAAAGACTCAAGAATTAATACAAGAACTCTTTCAATCTCTTTGATCTTCTTATTCTCTTCTTAATCTTCTTCTAAATATCTTAATTCTTCAACTATCCGGGTTTTATACCTATTTTTATCATATAAACCTTGTGTTTTGGTCTATAACCCTAACATCTGGTACAGAGCAGGTCACGATTATACTCGATTTTCGACCAATTTTTTTTTACAATGTTTTACACTGAGAAGATTTTACGCGAATTTCTCATAGAAGAAAATTTAGCCCGTGAAGATGACAAAGCTAAGCGTAAACTTGACCTAGCTGAACATGAAAAATCTCTGACATCAAGTTTGACACAAGCTCTGAGCTCGGAACTAAAAAACTCTTTACGTACTATGTTTCGTGAATTTTTTCCTCAACCTATTGCTCATGGTACTGGTCATCAACAAAACCATCAGTTTACTACTAACCCTAATATTGGTGATGGAATTCTTGAAAACCCTATTCATGCTGGAGCTATTAGCTTGAAATTTCCTACTTTTGATGGAGATGACCTTGATGATTAGATTTTTAGTGCCGATCAATATTTTAGTTTGCACATGGTGGCTGACAATCAAAAAATCACTATCGCTTTCGCGCATCTTAAAGGTGATGCTTATGCTTGGTATCATTGGAAGAAGACCACGATTACTGTTACTACATGGGTAGAGTTTTGCTCTTTAGTTCGTGCTCGTTTTGGTCCTGAGAGATTTGTTGTTTCTAAACAAACAGATTCATCTTCAACTCAAAACAGCATTGATATGATTTCCACAACAAAAGTTAGTGCAGAAACGAAAACTACTTCTCAAAAGGAAGAAGTAAAACAACAGGTCGATGAGGTTCCATATGTTTCGCAAGAGTTTAATACATCAGTTTATGTGAATGTACAAGATACTTCTGGAAAGCAAGATGACAGTCAGTTTAAACATGTTTCGTTGTCAACTGAAGAGGAATCATTGTTTTCTAATGATATTATCGTTGTTTCGACCACATCAGGTGGTTATGAAGAGAACGTTGTTTCTATAGAAGAAGAAGAAAATCAAGACGACAAGGTTTCACATGTTCCGCTAGAAGTTAATGGTGAGTCTTCAAATTTCGACAAACCTAATGATTTAGTAGTTCATGATATAGATTTATCTTCTTCGTCTACTGTTGAGAATGATCAAGTTCTTACTCATGGGGAAACACGTAAAATCGTCTCTCATGTAAACCCTAACAAGGATCATCTTGTTGAGTTAACTCCTGAGATTTCTTCATGGTATATCCAACTAGAGGAATAAACTATATATCATTGTTTTATAATTCTGACTATAAGCTCGATTACCTATCTCAAGAAAATATAAGTATAGAGAATTACAATGGACGATTTCGTGGTAGAATTTTCTCAAACGCCGAGAGAGTATCGTTGGCACAAGGTACGGCAAAATATTTTGTAAGAAGCAACATGTATTTCAATCAACACGTTGGTATTTGCATGAATGATACTCGATTGCGACCAGCAAGAAGTATAAGTTGGACAGCTGCGCATCTACCCCTTTCGGTTTCAAATCATTCATCTCTGTTCGAACCTGTACTTTTAACACAAACTGATGAATACGATGCTAACACTAAGTTAGATTTGGTGGACTGTAACTGTGAGAATTATGCTCTTCTCTTTGCAAATCTTCCTGGAGTTATTGTGCACATACGAGATGTTGTTGCTTATTATAATGAAGAATTTTACAAGGAAAAGTCTTGCAATTACACGAATGTGATGGTAGAAGCCCACAAAGTTGGTCTTCGAAAACTGGTGATGGACATGCATTCAGTACTATATTCGGAACCATTTCTTTCATTTGCAAGTTTTGAGAAGAACAGACATAATTATATTGGACGGGATCCAGCTAACTCACTGATTACATTACTTATTCCACAAATACTGCCACTACAAACAGCTTCTTAGAGTTCTGGAATTTCTCTTTATATAAAATATTCATCTATGGATTTTTCAGCGCTAAAATGTGCAGATAATAACATAGCTTTTGAGCAGAAGGCATATGAACCTGATATTTGGGAGTCAGTTGTATGTGGCGCCATAAATCCAGAGTTTCCAAACCTTAATGTTGATACTAATGGAAAAGTTGAAGTCCTTCTTGGCGAAATTTCTGTTGCTCAAGACAAAATAGTGAGAAATGTTATCTTCGTAATTGGAGTTCCTTCCAGATACATGGACGGCGACAAGGCTGCATTCACGAGATCAACTGCTACTGGAAAAATAATACTTTGTTTCTCAGCAAAAAACAACGTTAAACAAGCTATTTTGGAGCCTAAAGGGAAATCTTCAACTACTGTATATGAAAATGTTGATAAATCTGGTAGTCTCATTTTCGGTAATGTCAATGAATGGAATGCACTTCACTGGGACGCCTTTTGTGGAAGAAAGCGGAGTACTATTGGTGCTCTAGTAACGTTAGAAGATGCTCCTGGAACATTATCAGGTCCTAGTCCGAAATTTCCTTCTAGTAGAACAACTAATCTTGTTTATGCCTGCGGACGCAAAGGAATTGCTGATTCTACGTTTGATTTGAAGGAAAGAAAAGGAAGAACCATCGAGAGACCTTCTCTAATGTGATAGTTGTACAAACACTTTCAGAGCACTGTCCAATGCCAGACACTGTTGGTACTCCGGATTTGTCACTGAAGGATTGGTTAAGTGCTCAAACTGCTGCTCATATTCACCAAGTCTACAGGGTTCAGTTTGTCCAAAAGAAGTTATGGCGTTTCCGTAAGAAACTACTTGAACTTGGAACTACCAAGTATTACAGTAAGAACGAGTATCTACGGCTTATTCATGCTTCGAACCATAAGGTCTGGGCAACTCTACTTTCCCCGTTTTTGAACCTTCTAATGAAGGTCAACCGTTTGAACCTGTGGAATTTTTTGAGATGCTAAATGTTTGTGAAGCCTATATATATTTGGCTCAGAATTGTGTTCCATGTGTACATCGTAATGTTATAACAGAAGGTAGTGGTATGAAGAAGAGTTGTGCAAGGTTTGATGGGAGTTGTGCAGGGCAAATACGCATGTGGAAAATTGATTTGTCATTTTATATCGCTAATCATCAGCTGCTAAAGATCCCTACCACCCAAGTTGTCCAAGTACGGGTTATTAAATCCAGTGAATGGATGTTTAGGGAAAAACTGATGTTTGGTTTCTTCCTACCATCTAGTATTACGATGACGGCGAACACCAAGTTTTGTTATCTTCCGTTATAGCCACTATGGAAATTTTTAAGAGCCTGGGAACTGTTAGTGAACATGACGCAAAAGGCGACAAAGTATTTCTAGAATTTTTAAACTCAGATAATGGGAATAAAATTTTAAAAATAGAGGAATCCCTTGGAGAAACTAATTTTTTTAAGGCGCTGGTCGAGAAGATCTCTAAGTTGATGCAAATACGTAAGTCTGGTAATGATTGGCAATGTGTTCCACTTTTCCTAGCTATAACAAATAATTTACTTGGAGTGGAGTATCTTAGGCTACTGATGTTTTTAATGATTAGAGCCCTGAGAGTCAGGGTAGGTTGGATCAATTACTTTGACATGTGTACTGACACAATTCCTTTTGGCGGACAAAATATAAGTGTTCTTGAATCAGTTTATACCGACGGGAGATGGTTAGATGACATCATATTCTTTTCAGCACCTACTGCAGCACCGTTGGTTGAGACACTTCTAGATGATGCAATTGACGTTAGACGTTACGTTGAAATTAGAAGACTTGGTTGGTCGATTTTATCTCAAGACAGAAATGTAGTTAATGAATCAAAGGAGTTATTCCATTTCTTGAACCAGCAGAGGGAAGAGTCAATTGGTTGTGCATTCCATGGTATAGCTCAGAAGTTGGGAGATACCCATGTTGTACTCATTGTGGTAATTGTTGGCATAGTTTTCATGACCACCACTAATGAAGTGACTTTTGTGTTTGATCATGGTAATTTTTTAAGAGAATTATATGGAGAATACAGGAAACGCCGCATTCGTTGTGTCCTGATGTATTTCCAGAATTTCAGGCTTGAGGACAAGCCATTTTTCGAGAAGGGTGGGATGTTGCGGTACCAACACCTATTCATATTAGTTTACTTATTTATTTTCTCTATATTAGTTCCCTTGTTTAGTTTAAACTCCACAGTTACCATTACTTGTTTCACAAGTATACGCAGTTATAAATACAACTCATGAGCTTTGTAAAAGACTCAAGAATTAATACAAGAACTCTTTCAATCTCTTTGATCTTCTTATTCTCTTCTTAATCTTCTTCTAAATATCTTAATTCTTCAACTATCCGGGTTTTATACCTATTTTTGTCACATAAACCTTATGTTTTGGTCTACAACCCTAACTCAGACAAAGAAGATTAGGGATCATAAAAGATAAAAGGGAGAGAAAAAGATCAGGGAGAGAGTGCCTCCGATGAAAATAGCATTTAGGTTCAGGGTGTCGATGAAGATGAAAAAGAGAAAAAGAAAAACTCTTCACTTAGTTTTAATTTCTCACGGGAAGGACCAACGTCTGATGAAAGCATCCCAGTTTTTTTTTAAGCGATGGGAGTGTATCAGTTATGTGTAGTTTTCGACGGAAGTTTTGTACACCTAACTGGCATTAGTAACGTCCAGTTAAGTTTTTGGTGTAACCAAGTGTAAATAATTAGTTAGGTTAAAAGTCACACATAAGTATTGTAGACCCACGTTTTGGCTAACGGTGTTACAAACGGCCAGTTAAATATAGGGTGTAAACAGAGTGTAATTCATGTTTTAATGTCTCGATCAATAGAATCCTCCAAGTGTCCTCTCCAGGTTTACTAATGCCCAAAGCTTTTATCTAATTTAATTTGAGGGGGTGTCACACTCACCATGCGACGTGGGAGCTCATATGACTTAGCATTTTAAAGGAGGGGAGATGACCCTAGAAATTATGGGGTTTACTTTTTTGGCCCCAGGGTTGTTTAATAAAATTTGCAAATTATTCCAGTGGCCCTGAAATATTATAGGAAGTAGGATTAACAAAAATCAGTGTGCATATTGCTTGCACACTATAAAATATGAAGAAAATTAAAAAATTTATGTACAAAAATCAGTGTGCATATTTCCTGCACATAAAATCAGCGTGTATATTGTCTCCACACTATAAAATATGAAGAAAATTTTAAAAAATATTTAAAGAATAAAAAATTACGTGAAATGAAAATTTGATAGTTGTATTTACGCTCGTTGTGTAGGTCTTTCAAAAAGAACGCGCAATTGGGGGATAAAAAAAGTAATTGGGGGATATTGATTACTTCCCCCAACCCATGGTGTGTGCTAAGGGGTGATTTTTGGGTATGAAAATACTAAAATACCCTTTGGTTAATTAAAAAACGTTATGAAATGACTATAATACCCTTTCTACTAAAACTGAAAATCTAAAAACCAAATACATATCCCCCATTCTCGATTCACTTCCGGCACTCATTAGGTTTAGGATTTTCGAAAAAAAAAAATTCTTCATCGTTCTTCATCCGTTCTTCGTCGATTAATCGTCGATTCAAAAATTTCTTCGTCGATTAACATACCCGAATCATAACAATGCCTCCACGAAAGAAAACAAATGCCCAATCTTCAAAATTGATAGGTCAACAAAAACACGAACAAAGAATTACTAAGATTGCTCAAGAGCAAGAAGAAGAAGAAGAAGCGGATTCGGACAATCAACCTCTCGCAACCATGGCTTCTGTGAGAAGGTAAGTGATTTTAAACTACTTTATGAGTGTTTAAATCGATTTATAGCAATGGGTTTAGGTTAGAATCGCGAACCCTAACTGAAACAGTTGAGTTTCAGTAGTACCGACACTGAAATATGTATGAATACATTGTCGGTTTTGTGTTCCGGCATTCAATCTTGGATGAATGCAATGTCGATTCCAACCCGAGATTCACCTGAAACTGAATTTTCCTTACCGGCATAGAATTTGGGTCGAAGTCTATGCCGGTTTTTAGTACCATCATTTTTTAATAATAATTCGTGTATGCCGGTAGTGGACTTAAAACATACATGAGATTTTATGAATTTGTCACCAGTACCGGCATAGATTTTGGGTTGCATTATATGCCGGTTTTGGGTACCGGCATTCTTTTGTAATAATTTGAGCATGCCGGTAGTGGACTTAAAACATACAGGAATTGATTTGTTTGCCGGTACAAAGTTACGGCATGGAATTGATTTATTTCGAGAGTGCCGGTAGTAGTCTTTTGATATCCAGGAGAATTACA
Source organism: Papaver somniferum (assembly GCF_003573695.1). Classification (NCBI taxonomy): domain Eukaryota; kingdom Viridiplantae; phylum Streptophyta; class Magnoliopsida; order Ranunculales; family Papaveraceae; genus Papaver; species Papaver somniferum. Next base: position 95,608,273 of record NC_039367.1, read on the forward strand.
TATGACTACCGGCATTCTCGATAGTCAATGTTCACTGCCGGAATATTTAACTGGTGTGGTTAGTTTAAGTAAGTCAATGCCGGTACAAAAACTGAAAGTGAGTTGTCTCACATGCATTTCGTGTGCTTATGATATAGGTCAAAAGCCAAGGAAGCTAACAAAAGAAAAACTAAAGATGCGGTCACTAAGAGAAGAAGGAAGGACGGTCTTGATACTCCTCAATCTCTCCCTCCTCGAGGGAAAGATGAAGGTCGCAAAAAGCGTTTGGGGGCTGAGACAAGAGAGATAATTTGGGAGAGTGGTGGTGATTGTAGTCGAGTTGTAATCCGTGAGCACGATGATCAAGATGAGCAAGATGAAGAGGAAAGTGATAATGAAGATAATGTGGTTCCTCCAAGTCAATTAGCAAGCCATAGCGAAGTTGGTGGGACAGTCAACAATCAACACAAGGCAATGGCAAGAAGGGAAAAGGAAAACTGAAATTTAAAGGTTCCCATCATCTTCATATTAATGACATGATACCTGACCTTGAACGTGGTAGAATTTGGGGTGAAGATTTGGCGATCACACCACACACCTAGTTCCATATACTCTCCAAAGATGATATCATTATATAATATTTCTAACTCTCCCAATACCTCAACATACAAAGCAATAGCATCCTTTGATTCAAATGAAGATTTGGCGATCACCAAAGCTTGATACGCGGAAACTCGATCTAGGAGCAGTCCTTCGTAAGGGTGGATTCCGTAACCTTTTGGGGTAAGGTATACAACAAATATATGCAAGAGTTTGGGAATACGAATAGAAGAATTGTTCAACAGATTCATGATAGGCACCAAGTCATAGAAAGTGCGATACTTTCTTATTTAGAAATCCAAAAACCAATTTTCAACGATCCCCACTTTAAGTTGTCCATTGATCAATTTGTAAGTATTGTTGTGGTTTATTTTACGCGATCCATGTTGTTTGATCTTCCTACTAAACACCACTAACCAAGTAAGTTTTTGTTATGTTTTTGTAGCATGAAGTCGTCAAAAGGCGCTACTTGGAGGAAAAGGAGGAAGAATTCGCATTCGATGCAAGCTACCAATTCATGGAATCCAAAATCCCGTTGTATACCCCGGAGATGATGGAGAGTGTATCGTCCTCCAAAAAAAATTGATGGCTTTAGAAATTTTAGTGTAGGTTTTGTGGGTAGATATCTATATAAACCCTCACGAGACTATAACTCGTCCACTATGGTCGACTAGGGGTTCAAAGGCTTGATGCACATGCTAAGTGCATTCTTTTTTCCGTCGACAAGGATTACATTTGAAATAAATTACATTCCGGCATTCAATGTTTACATAATTCCATGGTGGTATCTAGTACCGGCGTAGATCTTATATATACTCTATATTATTGTATGCCGGAATTCAGTGTCAAAATTCTGAGTGCAACACACAATGTTCCGGCTTTTTAGTTATATACATTAGTGTGCCAGCAATTGGTTCCAGCATTGTCGAAAATCTAACGTACACTGCCGGAATAGAGCATTCAATACATAACGACTAATTTTTTTTTGAACCATTAACCAGTAAAGACCATTTCCGGCGTGGGATCTAAGATACTGACAATGCCGGAATGATAAAGTGGAAAAGAGCCATTGTGTCCTTATCTATTTAAAGGAATGGATACACTTATTGCAGTTGATACCTCAAAAAAAAAATAGGTGAGCTCCAACACATTTCTCTCATGGAAAAGAAATCACGAACTACCGATTTCAGAGAATTTTTATATGAAAAAAAATCCACTCCGATAGGGAATCAATCATCATCCACCACCAACTCAATTCCCATGATAACTTAAAATAAAGGAGCAAACCACCAAATCACTTGCAGCAATGGAAGAAGAGATACTTAGAAGGAAAAGAGTATAAGAAGAGGAAGCAATACAAGAAAAATATCGCAAAAAACTAAAGAGATAATCGAACGTGTAAAACAAGCGAAGATATAAGCGTATGTTGAGGAAGAAACCGAATGGATTAATAATTACTTCATAGTTTCGGATTTTCCGGAAGATCACCTCCCTTCAAACCATTTTTGGGGTCTTGTTGCGGATGGTCCTTATATGTCGAGGTTATATGATGGTAAGTCCAAGAAACTCAAAATGGTTTACGGGGATGAGTTTGTAGCGAATCGGAAAATTTTCCTCATAAAATTGTGTCGCAAATACAACGAGTTTCTCGTAAGATACCAAGATAATAGGTATCAAGCTCATGCCACATATACCAAATAGAGAAAAGAGCCTTTTAGGCATTTCGAAGCTGCGTTGTTCGTTGAATCTCGTACCAAGAAATGATGTTAGTTGCAATTAGCTTGAGATATTTCATTTTATGTGTTTAATGTTTTTTAGTTTATTTCCTTAGTATTAATATGAAGCCCAATTTGGGTCAGTTTGCTTGCTTAAACTTTTTGGAGATGCGTTAATAATGAATCAAGAATCACTATCGGCGTTGAACTGTGATCAGCATACTATGCCGGTTTTATGGTTACAATTGAAACTTATTATCAGAATGTCAGCATTCAATTGTGCGATCTTTCCATGCGGGCATCCTGACGGTTACAAACACAAGTTATGTGGAAGTTACAAACTCCTTCATTCCACTAATTTGACGGTTACAAACTATTTTATCCCACTTATTTGACGGTTATAAAATCATTAATACCAGTTCATGCGTCGGTTACTAACTCCTTCATTCTATTTAAGTGACGGTTATAGAAAGGAAATTATTCTATATCCCTTTGTATTCACTCTCCTTTTTTGTTTCATCTTTTGTACCAAAGACAATGGGTCGTCGCAAACCTCGAGAAAAACCCATAACCAATCCTGAAGAATCTGCTGATGATGGTGGTAAATCGAAATCAAAAGCGCAAGAAACGCCTGAGCCTGAAGAGTCTGTTGGTGAGGCGAGAATAACACAATTGCTCCGGTAAGTGATGTATATGTTGAATTGATGTATTTTTAGGGTTTATCCAAAGTGAAACTTGGTTGTTTAGTCTTTCTACTACACTAGAAATAAATTCTAAAATCGAAATTAGAAGTTCAGTTACATGTTTGATTCGCGGTAGAATTCAATTTGGAAATCATGCCAGATTATGTTTCTTGAATTCCTATTTTATTGCATGAGCCTGCCGGCATGAATATTTAATTGAATACCATGCCATTTGTAGTTGTCGGCGTTGTATATTTGATCAATACTATGTCGTTTTCATTAGCCTCTTTTGTTAAAAACTCTGTACTAAAATTACATAGTTCCGGTATACACAGTATCTATCTTACAATGTCGGCATATGTTCCGGCAGTGTCTATATGTGAACTTACTATGCCAGTTTTCTTTACCAAAAATTGTTAATTTTCTGTCTAAAATTCAAGACAACCGGCATGGATTTTTAATTATTCACAGTACCGGCTCAGTTCCCGACATTGATGTTATGTTCAATATATATGTCGGCTGTTATTATTTAACTCAGTTTACATATTGGAACATAGGCCAACAGCAGAACAAAAGAACAAAGGAAACGAAAAAGTTGTTGTAGAAGCAAAACGTAAGTCTTCTTGACGTAGCCGTCCTGATCCGGCTACTGCTAAGGTCAAAATTCGGGATAAACCTATAAGCGACTCAACCAGCAGTGATGATGATGATGATTGAGAACAATTACATGTACCAGAACGAGCAGGTGGCTTAGGACAAACTGGTGTCGAAGTTGAAGCCCCTAAGGATAATGAAAAGGCACCCCCAGCGCACCTTCCTGATAAATATGACATGATTCCAGACCGCGATGATGGAAAACATTGGGGTAAACCGATAAACCCGCAACTCTTATTTGCTTACAAACACTCTTGGGCTCGTTGGATCTATCAAACTTATGTAAGACGTTTGCATCTTCTTATTATATTATTTATCTGTGATCGAGTGAATTTAATTAAATTTGGTGTGTTTTTATAGGACCACAAGAAAGCCTTCCGTGTTAGCCGTCATCAAAAATCGGATGCATGGCCTTTGAAGCTTGAGTATGACGCTGTTAAAGCAGTAGTCAAAGCATCTGGGTTGTATCCCGCGATAAAAAATTATGTGGCCACTGATACCGTCATGGCGAACTCTTTTTGGGAGAGGTTTTTTGGTGAAACTGATACCATGCATTTTCCTTTTGACGAGATGACCATTATTCCTGAAGATGTCCAAAGGATAATAGGTCTTGAGGTTCTTGGGAAAGCCGTTAAGGTAGGAGATGACTCTAAGGACCTAGGATGGGACAAGATCTATGAGCTGACTAAAAAGTTGTTTGGATGGGACAAGGAAACCACTTTGGCAAATGTGTACAAGATAAACCATTCCCAAACAAAGACTATCACATTCGTCAAACTCATTGAATAGTTTGGGAATACGAAAAACAAGGAATTGAATCCCGAACAAGTTCACCAAACTGTCGCTGCTTATATGTTGTTCATCTTGGGAACCGCTATATTCCCTGATGCTAATGGTAACAGGGTGCATATGAACAACCTACAATACTTGGATCCATTGGAAAAGGTTCATGAGTATTCATGGGGCACTGCTTTCTTGGCACATTTTTTGGCAGAAATGCGTCGATCTTCTAAGGCGAACGCCCGTCAATTTAATGGGAATTTCATTGTAATTCAGGTATAGTGAACTACTTATTTTGTGATCGTTTTCATTAAATTTGTTAGTTTCCAATTATTTATTTTCTTATACATTTCATTGACATAGGTATGGGATTATGAACACTTCCCAAAATTGTTCATACGGTATAAAGGATTGAGTGCTTTCACTGAATATCAACAGATTAGGCCTCTAGGTCAGAAATACTTCTTCGACAATACCCCGAGGCCCAATAACAAGAATCGGTTATGTGCAATGAGATTGTTTTTGGACTCGGTGGCTATCCAAGATGTTGTGTTTGACCCATATAGGAATGCCATAGGAGTTTACTTGCAAAGGCGTGACGATGTTTCATTTTACAACGGACCGTTATTTCATCCAAAAGGATTTGTTATGCACAACCCTCGCCGTGTAATTCGCCAACTTGGGTACAAGCAGAAAGATCTCACGGATACATCTTATCAGAAACTCTCTCATGACTTTACTCAATGCCAATCAAATGAGAACCATACTCTCATAGTTTACGACCCTAAACCTATTCTTGCATATTGGAGTCAAAAGGAAGAACAAGGACTTGTGTTGGATAGGGTTGATTGGGAATTGGCTGAGAACGTTTATGAGAGTGAACCAACCTTCCTAAGAGGCCATCGGAAGTTCTCGCATCCTTATGTTGTATGCCCGGATATCGTAGATGTTCCTCCACCACCAGCACGTCCCTCCATAACTTCGGAAATTGTACCCACACTTCTACAGCTCGTTACGTTGTTGGTACATATGTCTTGTTCATTACTATTATTTTAATTTATATCTATGAACTTATACAATTATACATACTAAGTACATGTTTAAAATTTCCTTAACAGCGTCGGCGGATTGGAAATTTGTCAAAGTTCTTTAAGAAAAAGAACAAGAAAGGAGAGGTGCTGACCCAGAAAGAAATGGAGAACGTCAAGCAAAAGATAGACAAAATTGAAGATCCAGAGGAAAAAGACTTTTGGGACGAAAGGAAGAAGAGGGTACACAAGAAGTCAAGAACCGAGTGATCGTGTGTTTCTTCTATAGTATTAGTTTGGTTTGAACAATATAGTGTTGGTTTATGTTTGTTTGTGAGTCTTGAACAATGTGTTTGTTTGTGTGTTTTGCTAAACTCTTTGCTTGACTTGGTTTATGTTTGATTTGTTTTCAGTTTGGAACAACATAACTTTGGAGTTTGTTCTTGTATGCAATCTAGTATTGTAATTATATTTATTATGTTGATAAACTTGTGTCAAATTACCTCTTTTAAAGAGTTTGAATGTGGCAAGATCACATAAATTTTTAAGTTTTCTCCAGTACCGGTATGCTCGAAAAGAGTAAAATCAATGCTGGTTTCCTAAATGAAAGAGTTCTGGCATTCAACTGTGTTTGGATACTATGCCGGTGGTCTGCAATCTCCTTGGCAAATATGTTTTTCACAGAAAATCGGCACTGTTATGATGTTAACTTCTATGCCGGCGAATTTACTGATTTCTCTGGATGTTTTTTCTGTATTTCCGGCATGATTTCAAAACAATAATCTACGCCGACACCAAAGTTCCGGCGTGGTAATTATAAAACACAACTATGCCGGCATAGGCATCAAAATATGATTTAATGTTTACAATTCAAACTTCCAAAAAAACAAAAGGTTGCTTATTAGTGAACCACATATATCGAAATTACTCATCATCGCTTCCACACGTATTAACTTGAATCTCCTCCTCTTGAAGAGGTTTCTTTGATAAGGCCAACGCATCTCAAAATTGGTGATTCTCCTCATACAATGCCATCCATCCCTTCCAGATATTGGGATCTAGATCTTTGTTTTTTACCATCCCACAAACAGGTGGCAATGGACATTTGTCCTTGAGTTTTGGAATAACGAAATGATTACCGTTCACGAACGCCAAAACAACTCTTCTCTTCTTAAGGGATCCTTCGCATTTTTTCCACTTTGGGGTAAATGTTACTTCTACGATGGGGGTAAAATAATGAACAACACATCTAAATGTATCCGCCACTATATGCCCACAAAGCGGCATTCTCATCCAATATTGAGAAGGAAGAAAGTTCATCTCTTGCTCGGGACCTAATACTTGAGCATGCATATCATCAAACCCCTCGCCTACACCAAGAAATTGCTCATAAAAGCTCCTCTTGTTCACAAGTTGTTCGTCCATCCTCGTTCTAGCATATCGGCATGGTGTCATACCTCTACTAACCGCCGTGTCAAAGATTCCTAATTGACATCATCCGTATATACAATATACTCGCAAATAACCTCAGGAAGTTGGTCTATGTAAGACTGTATCTTGGTATGATAACTTCTAATTGTCCAACCTGTTCTGGGATCCTTATACATCTTCATATTACCCTTTTCTAACTTGATTATATCCAAACCATCCTCTGCAATCTCTACACTTGCACTGTCTTCGATATGTGATGGGAGTTCGTACTTCCTTGGCCTACCCCTTCGCCTTGGAACTAAGACTACATAAACTTTGCTATCACTTGGGTTTGTCACCACCTTTGCCTCGTCACCTTGTTGTTTTATGTCACTTGATGTTGATACCTTTGGAGGCCTACCCATTTTTCTTGGAACCTCCGCTAGATCGACTATGGGTATGGCTTCAGAATGATCACCTTGTTGTTCTATGTCACTTGATGTTGATACCTTTGGAGGCCTACCCCTTTTCCTTGGAACCTCCGCTAGATCGACTATGGGTATGGCTTCGGAATGCTCACCTTGTTGTTCTTTCTCACTTGATGTTGATACCTTTGGCGGACTACCTCTTTTCCTTGGAACCTCCGCTATATCGACTATGGGTATGGCTTCAGAATGCTCACCTTGTTGTTCTTTGTAACTTGATGCTGATACCATGGAGGCCTACCCCTCTTCATTGGAACCTCCGATGAGTTGGCTTTTGGTGTGGATACATAATCCTTCGTTTGTTGTTGACTTGATAGCGGTTCCTTCCTCGGCCTACCTCTTTTGTTTGGAACCTGCGATTCCACGAACCTTTGTTCCGAAATCTCACATGCGGTTAGATCTCGTTTCTTACCTGTCGCGAGTTCTTCTTCACGTTGAGTCATTTCTTTTAATTCTACCCTTTGTTTTCTCCTTGACGTTTTAGTTTGTGGTCTACCTATTGGATCTCCCTTTCTTGGCTCTTCGCTTTGTGCGATCCATGGACGAGTAATTAGACTTATTTGGCTCAACAAGACTTGCCGGCTTACCGAGTTTCCACGTGAGTAAGCTTCGAAGAATTCCTTTGCTTCGTTCGTATCCCATGGAGATTGCCAGGGATCTCTCGAAGGGGGAGGGTCGAAAGATAGTTGCTTCCAAAACGGATCAATAACCTCACTAGGTATCACTTATTCATACTTCACAAGCATATGACGACATGGAAACCCGAATGAAGACATGTCGGGACAAATACACATATCACCCGATTTTCCGTAATTTTTCTCATATTCCATTTGTCTCATCATATGTTTTATTTCCCAATGAGAGACGTTAAATTCTATTCCTTGGAGCAACTTACCATAACGAAGAAATTGAGTCATCCTTTCCATTGAGCTTTTCTCAAAATCCTCCTTGATCCTAATGATATCATCCTTAAAGTATTGCTCCATTGCCTCGGTGACCGTAACCACATTGCCTTGACCGGATAGGATGAGATCTTTAAATCTCCCATGAGCGGACTCTGATGCACTAGTTGCTTCACTCTTGAAGTGTCTATACCGTTTTGTCCATGCACGCACAAATTTTTCCTTGAACTTATCTAACCATTGAGTCTGAAAATACCAGACGGCAGTCGGATAAACTTCGTTCCAATCGGCAATAAACTTCTCCAATTTCTTTTCGTACATAACCTCGGTAAGAGACCAATAAACTTTCTCTCAATCTCTTAGAAATTCCAATCAATTTTTATGATTTTCCGCATGTTCTTTGTCCACTTGCTCCTTTATCTTTCCTCTCTCATCTTCTTCTTCTTCGGGTGATAGTTTGTTCTTTCGAACATATTCCTCTAGTTGAACAATCATTATCTTCTTAATATCCTCCTTAGTGGGTTCAAACAAGGCATGGCAAGTTTTTTTGACATCTTCACGTATATGATACGTACATAGGAAATTTTGTGCGTCCGGGAAGACGTAGGATATTGCTTTCATTAATGCGTCATCTTGATCGGTTATGATGACCCTCAGAAGTTGATTTTCCCGAAAGAATAATTTCAATTGTCGTAATGCCCAATGATAATTACAGTCCCTCTCGTTTTCCATTAAACACCAAGCTAATGTGAATGTTACCTTGTCCGAGGTTTGCCCCACGATGTTGAACAACGACATATTGTATTTGTTTGTCTTGTAGGTATAATCCATCAAAAGAACACCACAACATGTATTTGCCAATTGTGAAAGCAAAGGATGCGAAATGAATATTTGAAGGGGCTTCTCGTCCGGCCCTCTTTTAATGATACGCGTGTAGTTGTAATCCCAAGCTATCTTCTCAAATTCTTGCATAAAGGACCTCCCTTCCCATTCCACCCTTCTAATAGTTGCTTGTGCGCTATAAATTGTACGTAAAGAAGACACGTTAGACTCATCCTCTTCCTTGAAGCCTCTGAGAATTTGTCTCGGTTTGATAAGTGCTTTGGTCAATCTCTTTACATCCTCGAACTCATGAGCTTTTAGATTCGCAACTAGGGAGTGACCAACAAAATCTTTCGGATCCCGGTGGTTATGACATCCACACAAAACCTCACAATCCCAATTGTTCATGTCATTTAAACGGAATACAAGCTTAAACAGGCAATTATTTTTCCTCGTACGAGTCTTGTATACCCTATTAGTCTTCTTTGGATATACATAATCCTTTCTCTTGTGGCTATTCTTCTCCTTGTACTTCCCACTTCTCTCGCAAGCCATCTCAAAACGCCTCTTTGAACCTTCGGTATTCCTCACCCACACACACATGTTCTTAAGAGCCGTCTCTTTATCCCAAGAAATTTCCTCATTTCGATCTATTATTCCCTACATAAGATCAATTTCATGTTCATTAGAAGGTTCATTACTAGCAATCCATTAGTAAAGTTCAAGATACTATGTGAAAAGTATTCTTTGGTCACATACCGGAGGTATTTTATAGTATTCCGACGTATCCCGATAAAGCGGCTTTGCATTTGTTGGATCAATATATGTCACCACCTAAAGATCGAATGAAAATTAGTTCCAAACGAAATTAAAACACTATGCCGGAAACCGTACCGGCATGCTCGACCAATGTTCCGTCATAGTCGAACTTAACCAAAACTGAAGACCAAATTTGAAACATATTCTGGCATAAAAGATTCATTAGACAGCAACGCCAAAAGCAAAGGTGCCGGCATTCTCGTAATTTATTTTCCCTAGCCGGTACACGCTTCCGGCATTAAAAATAATTCATATGTAATGTCGGTATTTAACTTTGGAAAACATTTATTCTTGTATGTTTTTTGGTAGGTACCGGCATTGTAAATTTAAAATTTAACAACGCCGGTTGCGCTGCCGGCATTCTCAATATTGATGGTACCACGCCGGTACGGAGTTCCGGCGTTGATGTTTATTAATTTCCCATACCGGTATTTGGTTTTAGACGGAAATGTTTCCTGTATGTTTTTCATGCAGTTCCGGCATGGTAACCTATCAATGAAACCATGCCGGTTGATTATTCCGTAGTATATTCCTTGGTAGGTAAAAAAGTTATCTGTGTACCGGCATAGTTTTTTGGTAGAATACTATGCCGGATCAATATTCAAAATGGGGGATATCGCTTTACCGGCATGGTATTCATACCATTTCCATGCCGGCACCGAGGTTTTAAATTTGAAAAAATGGCGGGTTTAAAGAAATAAATAGATTTTTCAACCTCCTAGCAGCTTTACCTGTGTATTGGGGATGCTTGCATGTTTTGCAAGTTTACTTTCTTGTGTAGCTTCTTCGAAAAACTCTCCATACTCGTGAAAATCATCATTCAAGGGTGTTGGCTCAACAAAGAGTTGCAATTGAGAGTTGTTGTCGTTAGCTGAAAATTCAAGATATGCTCCTTGTTGTAGTTGAGCTAAAGATTCAGCAGCTGCAATTCTCTCCTCACAATCATCTTCCATTTTCACAAAAAAACTTCCACTCAAAATTATTTTTCCCTCCTTCTACTCTCACCTCACTCACCCAAATTCAAATAAAACACACACTAATCATTTATCAAAAATCTTATGATTTTACTAATTATTATTAATCACTAATCCTGATTAGTGAGGGGTAGATTAGGTAATACGTAAAATACTTAGATAAGGGGTGACCCCGAATTGATATCTGGATCCAGTTTTTGTCCTTTTCTTATATCCCCCAATTGCTTTTTTTATCCCCCAATTTCGCATTCTTCGAAAAGCTTTCCAAATATATAAAATTTGTCGAATTCTTATGTATGATTCGTGAGACATGTTATGTTCAAGTTGGCATGACGATTATACCCTTAATAAAGGATATAGTTTATTTAATAACATCATCAAACATTTTTATCCAAATGACCGTCCTTCTTTTTTAAAGGTCATTTCAACAAAATGGGTTAATTTTTTTTTAAAATGAATTTTAAATCAAAGACCATTTAAGCAAGAGAGACGAAGGTGAGGTGGAAACACTTAATTCCCACTTTATTTAAATCTTGTTATTAGGAGGGGAGAAATGGATATGCCGAGGGAAGGAATTCCATTTTTTTAAGTCAATAATGGGCCTACCATTAATCATACCAAATAATACCGTAAATATTATATTTTTATCTAAATACATATCCTATCCTCACCCTCACCCTCATGAACCCTAATCACCTCCCTGGACAAGAACAAATTGTGATAGTCATTGCAACTCGTCATTGTTCCGAACGGATTGGATGGATATTTAAATCCGGCATTGGAACTTAATAGGGAGATGAAAAGGCTTCAAGGAGGAACTGGAGCTAGAACAAATCCTTATCAAAATTGATCGACAAGCAATCATGAATAAATTAATCCCGATTAAAATCGCTCGCCAATCAGCAAATTAGAAATTACTACTCTCTTTGTTTAGCCTGCATCTGGGAAGTGATAAAGCTAGCACGAGTCAAATATGTCCGCCGTACACCGTTTTAAATTTTGCCTGAATAAATCTGGATGCTAACAAGTGCGATTGTTACTGTTTTAACTTTAAGATATTAAACTTCTGTTATAGGGATTTATGATCTTAGTTGGTCACTGTTAAATTTAAAACGTGATTGGGATAAACACTTCATAATCAACCGTTATTCCCATTTCTATGCTTTTTCTTGCCACCTATATTACAGTCTGCCATTGTTGGAAAAAGAATGTTAACTTCGGGAATTCTTGAAACAAGATGAATTTTTATTTTAAGTTTAAGGACACGTTTGACATTTCATCTCTATATTAAGTTTAAGGACACGTTTGACAATCCCTCGTGACATTTTAATTCCCTCTTCATAATCCTTCCCTTCTCAAATCCATTATTTCTCTCCTATTAACATGACTTTTTATTTATATTTTTCATTCACCATCCATTTTAAATTAATCAAGTTTATTTCTTTGTCATTAGCCATATAATCTAAAACCCCTGGAAGGATTGTACGTTTGATCTATCAAAATTAAAATATTTTGTTTTATAAAACAAGTTGATAAGAAATATCAATCAACATTTTTCTTATCGGTATAAACAAACCATGTTGGTTTAAACAAATTAATGGTGTCATTCTGCCCTATTTTAAAATTAGAACTCTGAGTAGTAGGTGCTAACAATTGCCTGTGTTCTATACTGAAACTCCTCTGGTAGTGGCATGAGAAGAGGTCAACCTAACATTTTGGCTTTGATGTCAATGATAAGCAGCACCACAGAGCTTTTCTAATCATTCGGGTGCGTGCTTTCCGGGTCAAAATTTCCTCAAGTCTACAACTTAATGCATAAAAATTCATCTAGCCAATTAGTTTGTCCAACTTGTTATAAAAAAATAGTTTTTCTGACTTTCTAAGTATTTCAGTAAAGCTGACACTTCTACTTTTCTCTCTTGGTCAAGATGGCCGGTGTGTTGACCCAAGTCAAGAACAACACAAACCCTGCATATTTCCAAAGTGTTCTTAGTTCTTAGTTTTTGGACAACAGATCTCTTAAATCCGGATTCTTCGCGATCGATTGATCTCAAAAAACCAAATCCACAGAGAAGACACTCTAGTGAGATTTTCAGAGTTTTGGATTCTTATTGTTCCTATCTATCAACTATCGTTTATCTAACACCAATAGAGAGCTTTGTACCCTTCACGCACCACCTATTAAACAAATCACCACCAATGAACCGCTACCCACCTCCCTCTAGAGCCAATGCATGGCCTCCTACACAGACACAAAGTCAATCATCACCACCACGCGCATCTGCTCAACCTGCACACCGTTCACATATACCAAAAATCCACCAAGTCCCCAGGAATTTCACTATGAACGAAGCTCAGGCTTTTTCAAATCCTTCTTTATTCTGCTCAACCCCTAAACCAACAACATCAAACCTCTCATCTTCATAATCCGCTCAGTCTTCAACTCACCCATCTCAGATACCAAAAAGCTCAGATAAAAGAACAACAAATGCTTTACACGAAGAAGAAGAGATTCCAAAACAGAATCGAAACAAAAGGAGTGTAACTGCAGATAATAAAAGCCAAGACAACAAACCCAAATCATTCCCAGAAGGTACCATACCTTTTAACAATCAAAACCAAATAAAGCAAAAGGAAAAATCACTTTTCCATCTCACTGAAAGAATGAAAGCCCTGATGCATGAGCGCGAAGACAAAAGATTGGAAGTCACGGTACTAGCAGGAAACATCACCTTCTCCGGCCTCAAACAAGCGGTAACTAAACATTGGATCCCAATGAAGATCACAAAGTTTGAACCCTGGCCAAACACAACAGACAAAATTATCCAGTGCACTATGGAACACGTTACCGACAAAGAAACCATCCTAACAAACAAAACTTGGATCATGTCAAACCAAGTAATATTGGTAGAAGACTGGAGAAAGTACCTACAAACCCACTTGCATGTTTCATGACTGCAGTTTTTTGGATACACCTGTTGGGCTTGCCGAGCTACCTAGGAGATGATAGATCAATCAAAGAGCTTCTCACTGACACCAGAGAGGTTATTGAGGTGGACCTGGACTACAAACCGGTAAGAGCAAATGTAGAGATGTTGTTAACTGAACCTTTCATGCCTGGAATTTTACTTGATGATACTGCAAAAAGTTGGGTTCAATTCGCATACGAGCACCTATCAACACTTTTCTATAGGTTTGGTCTCATTGGACATATTGAAGATGAATGTACGATCTTCCTAAACAAGCAACATGCATTACAAGACCCCAACCACCCCCTTTTTCCCTATCACAGACTCAATAGCAAGATGAGAGCGGTGATAGGCACATTTTTGTCTTATATAATCTCAATTGTATATATTATTAGTGTTCGATTTTATATTTATTATGGCTTTTTATGTCCCTGTAGGTATTTTTGGAGAAATAAGTTTTTGCGGCGAAATTGGTTAAAAAAGTGGTTTTTGCGCTCGTGGGAGAAAATTACTATACGGACTCTCACTTTGGATAAGGGGTATCCCAATTACTAAGGGGTGACCAATTACTAAGGGGTAGCCTAATCACTAAGAGGCATCCATTTTCAGGAAGCTGCTAAAGGGAAACCACTGCTGGATAAGGGGAGGTCATCTTCTTCATTTGAAATTTGAATTTTGGAGGGAAAATAAAAACAAAATTAGGGATGAAGAATTGAAGGTGTTCTAGGGAGATTCAATGGCTGAAATCAAATGGGTTTGTTCCTCTTGGCTAAACAGGGCTGGTAATGGTCTTATTTTTGCCCAGAATTGTCTAGACAATCCGCAGGCGATGAATCAAGTTTTATAGTTTTTGGCGGGAAAAATATGCATGCAACTGGCAGAGTTGGGGATTGAATTCGATCGATTTCCAGAGTGATTTCAATGGATGAAATTGATTGGGTTTACTCCCGAGGCTTAAACACGCCTGGTGAAGTCTTTTGTTTGAACCCAAATTGGGTAGAATAGCCGGAAAAAGAAATAGAAATCAGGTTTTGCACGGGTCTCTGTATGACTTATTTTTGGAATTCTAGGAAGACTAAAGGCAAGAAACTCTTCCCAAAGATACATATCTATCTAAGGAATAGTTTGAGATAAGTTGGAAAGCTCAGAAACGCGTGAAACAATTTTGGGAAGAGATTATTGCCATAACTGCCAAGAAAAGAAAAGAAGAGATCTCGAGAAGTTTTGGGGAGATTAAATCGCTCTGTTGGCTATATATAAGTTGTTGGGAGTTCATAGAAGGGAGTCGAGACTTTGGGGGACCGAGCTGAGGGCTTGGTGAAGCTGTAGAGGTGAAAATCAAGAGTTGCAGAGAAGACGTTTCTGCTGCTGAAGAACAACGTCGTAGAACACTTCGCAACTTAGCAAGAAACCGTTACCTAATCTTTCAAATCCAATACCTTTTGTAAAAGCTTTGCAACAACTATTCCTGTTAGAATTTATTTGTAAGGACAGCTTCCGTAACAGTGGATTCTGTAACAATTATATCTGTTACAGATTCACTTCTTCAATAAAAAGACCTATTTGAGCCATGATTAAATATTTTGAGCGTGTTTTTGACATGAGGAGCTAAACCCCAACACCGGGATGATGGAGGAAGCCCTATTTCACAATCACTTGGTAACTATAATTGATTCTTTATGACTTTTGCAGTTGTTTTAATCGATTTATGATTTTTCTTGATTAGTTGTGATTTTGTTTGATGTCGTATGCTGGGTTTTAGGAACTTTTGATGCGTCATGCTTGTGATTTACATCTAATGCTTTATAAAATCTACTTTTGGCAAAGAAAAGAGTCAATAAAAGAGCTAGAATTTTTATGAGTCATCATATGAACCAATTGAATGTGATTAGTGATGAAATCCTAAGTCTCAGTACCTCTCGATATTCGTGACAACCTTGTGAATATATTTTTAGTATTTTTATTCTTAGTTCTTAAATCAAACCTTTACACAATCCGAGTTGAACGAACTTTACTACCACTTAAAACCTACATCAATTTTTGGCGCCGCCGACGCGGATTTGTATTAGGTTTTAGGTTTTAGATTTATTTTATTTCTTTTAGAATTTTTGTTCTCTTTTACGCCTTTGGTATTTTTCGATTCTTTTCAGATTGGAGCGAAGCTACAAGGAAAGAAAAAAGTACTATAAAAGGAAAGCATCACCAAAGAAGGACAGAAGAGAGGAATCTGAAAGGAGTGAAGAAGAATATTTTTTATATAGTTATTTTGTTTTACTTTTAGAAACTGTAAATAGAGTTTTAATTTTTGTAATTTTTCTTTTTATTTTTGGACACTTTTTGGACTTTATTTTTGGACTGGACATTATTTTTTAAAACCCTACGGAAGGGTTAAGATTAAATATAAACTGTTTGCAGGGAAGGACGACAGTTACGATACTGTCTCGGCCCTTCGGGTTCGTACACTGACATCGGAGTCGGTGGCCTGAGTCGACTTCAATGGTTCATCGCCCGTATGGTACGAGAGGTAAGACTGTATCTACCCACGAATCCCCTTTCAGTAGGTTTTATTTTGCGTGACAACTCACACCCCTGCAATAGAATGTCGAACTGGTATTACAAGAGCCAATACAACGAATATCCGACTGAGTTTCAAAATGGACGTTACTACTTTGACCATAATGTGAATATTGGTTGGGAACATCATCCTTTTCAAGGTTATGGATCATACCTTGATGAGTCCAATTACTATCCACACACGCACCGGTCATACGAGCAAAATTCTTATATTTCTCCTTTAGAAGAGTCCCTCGGGAAATTAGAGGAGTCGACACGTAAGTTAGCTGAGATGAATAACTTAGTTTATTACGAAAGAGAACTTTCTATAGAGGAATCCTTCAAGTTGATAGCTGAGACGAACGAAAGAATTGCTCGAAATAATCTTAATTTCCAATACCGTGATTCCAATAGTACCCTTAAAAATGAAGATAGTTATTTGCATAATCAAGATGACGAGGATAAAATTGGTAACACTACTTTTTTAGATGAGGTTCAACCATTTTCATGTTATTATGATGATTATGATGTAGATAGTGTTGATGAAGAATTTGAAATATGTAGGCATAGTGATCAGGAATTTTTTACTCCAAATGAACTTTATGATGATAGTTTTATTTCTGGTTCAGATCCCGATAATTTTAATGATTATTCACCTATTCAAAAGGACGAGGATTTGATTAGAGATACCACTTCTTTAGATGATGTAGTATTTCCTTTTGATTACGAAGTCGATAATGGTTTAGAGGAACTAGTTTATTCTGAGAATACCGTTTTAGAGTCTAGCGATTTAGAAACAATGGTCTTAGACGAAGAAAATGAACTCGTACAGCTATTAAATATGAGTGAGGATGCGTCACTTGAATATAACCTAGAAGAAGCAATTGACTATTTTCAGGATTCCAACGATCTAGAAATTAAGGAAATTGTAGCTAGTATATCTAAAGATACCCAAAACTCTTAATTTTGGGGGTGATTATCATTCTCCATGTGCCTTAACTCTTAGAAAGGTCCCTCACTTCGGACTTGACATATGTGCCTCAACCATTTTGCAAGATTATCTTCGTACACGTTTTCCTGAACCTAGTGATGTCCATAAGGAAGTTCAGTTGTTAGAAACCCATCCTCTGGTTGATGAGGTTAGACCAGGCTATGATACCAAGATCGACTTTGTTTTCCCACCAAATATTTTTCAACGAATTGTGGGAACGTATAAATTTCAGATTTGTCAATTATTTAGTTTTGAGACTAAACCTAATTACTATAAGAGATTAGGGTCGATACATTTGCTTAAGATTGACCACCAGTTTCATCTTGGTCGATTGTGTGAGCCAAAACTGATTGACTTTAAGGATCCTCAATTATTCAGGTTATTATTATGTGCTTTTAAATTTTTACTTGAGTTTCTTCAGACTCTAATACCTGAACCGGATCTTAGCTTTGAGGAATTCCAACCCATGAAAATATTTTATTTGGACCCAGTTATAGAACCTGAACCACAGCTAGATGTAGTTTTCTTAAACAGGAAACTAAACAAGGGTGTGCTTTATTTGTTTATTTTCTTGGCAGGTTGCAGATTCCTTTTATTTGTGATAGATCTATTTGGTTTTGATGACCCAAAGAAATTTTGGCTATTACTTTAGGATTCTATGAGGTGACTAATCTTTTCTTAGTCTAGATGAAGACTTTAAACTTAGCACTTCTTGGGAAGTAACCCAACATTCATGCGACACGGTAATATCTTTCATTATCTCTTTTGCTTCAAATGGTAACAGTTTCTCCTTGTTCATGCTTTTAATTGCATCTTTAGTACATTGAGGACAATGTTAGATTTAAGTTTGGGGGTATGGGAGAAACTTTTTAGTTGCAGTATGAATAAATAAACTCCAGATCTTAGAAATTTATGCCTATTGGGGATTGCACTAACTAATCTAAGTGGATGGAAGCATTTTGATCGTAGGAGTTGAGGAACCAATCTGATTAGATGGAAACATCTAGAAGAGTCTATTCATAAAAGCACAAAGCTCAGGTGTTAGAAATAACATGATAGTTTCACCATATCTCGTTGAGTCTTTTTCACTTCTATTTTTATTTTATTTTATTTTTTTTTAAACCAAGTTTCTCTAAGTAATAGGTGGGGCCCACAATTCAAGTTGTTACCAATGCTAGGGTGAATTAGAGTGATTGAGTTACAAAGAAAAAGAAAAAAAAAGACTAGATCAATTAGACCAAACGGATCAAAAAAAAAAATCAGTGAATAAAGTCGACCACTGGTTCCCTTGTATATGCCAGTTGTGTTGAACTAGAATTAGGATTATCGATCACTGGTTCCCTTGTATATGCCAGTTGTGTTGATATTAGTCAGACCAGTATCTCAATCCATTAGGATAGGTTCATTTTGGCGGAGGCCTTCAGACAGATATGGGAAACGCCGTTCACTTAGTAAACATCAAAACCATCTATGTTTTTCTCTATATCCATCTTCTTGATCTATCCATGTGATTAGTTTTGACTCCGGATATTGATGTCCATAGTGCGAATATCTGAGTAGATATCTGTCACTTTATATGAATTTTAGTATGCTTGAGTGCAAACTCGTGTACATCAATTGGAATTTCGCAGCAGGGTACTTCCTCCTGTAGTCAATAAGTATGCCAACCAAAGAGATTCTTTAGTGCCTTCCAAGGTTCTGCCTAGTTAGATAGGGTCTGGAGTGTAAAGGTTTTGTGGGTATATCTCTTGTAAGCCCTCCGGAGACAACACTCCGCCACTAGGGACACTTAGGAGTTTAAAGTCTTATTGCATACGCTAAATGCAATCGACAATGCCTGCGTCAGTGATTTAGGATATTATTTTATTTAATTTACTCGAGAACTAGCAAATAATAAGTTTGGGGGTATTTGATAGGCACATTTTTGTCTTATATAATCTCAATTGTAGATATTATTAGTGCTCGATTTTATATTTATTATGGCTTTTTATGTCCCTGTAGGTATCTTTGGAGAAATAAGCTTTTGCGGAAAAATTGGCAAAAAAAGTGGTTTTTACGCTCGTGAAAGAAAATTACTATACGGACTCTCACTTTGGATAAGGGGTAGCCTAATTACTAAGGGGTGACCAATTACTAAGGGGTAGCCTAATTACTAAGGGGCATCCATTTTCAGGAAGCTGCTAAAGGGAAACCACTGCTGGATAACGGGAGGCCATCTTCTTCGTTTGAAATTTGAATTTTGGAGGGAAAATAAGAACAAAATTAGGGTTGAAGAATTGAAGGTGTTCTAGGGAGATTCAATGGCTGAAATCAAATGGGTTTGTTCCTCTTGGATAAATAGGGCTGGTAATGGTCTTATATTTTCCCAGAATTGGCTAGAAAATCCGCAGGAGATGAATCAAGTTTTATAGTTTTTGGCGGGTAAAATATGCATGCAACTGGCAGAGTTGGGGATTGAATTCGATCGATTTCCAGAGTGATTCAATGGCTGAAACTGATTGGGTTTACTCCCTAGTCCTAAACAGGCCTGGTGAAGTCTTTTGTTTGAACCCAAATTGGCTAGAATAGCCGGAAAAAGAAATAGAAGTCAGGTTTTGCACGGGTCTCTGTATGACTTATTTTTGGAATTCTAGGAAGACTAAAGGCAAGAAACTCTTCCCAAAGATACATATCTTTCTAAGGAATAGTTTGAGATAAGTTGGAAAGCTCAGAAACGCGTGAAACAATTTTGGGAAGAGATTATTGTCGTAACTGTCAAGAAAATAAAAGAAGAGATTTCGAGAAGTTTTGGGGAGATTAAATCGCTCTGTTGGCTATATATAAGTTGCTGGGAGTTCATAGATGGGAGTCGAGACTTTGGGGGACCGAGATGAGGGCTTGGTGAAGCTGTAGAGGTGAAAATCAAGAGTTGCAGAGAAGACGTTTCTGCTGCTGAAGAACAACGTCGTAGAACACTTCGCAACTTAGCAAGAAACCGTTACCTAATCTTTCAAATCCAATACCTTTGTAACAGATTTGCAACAACTATTCCTGTTAGAATTTATTTGTAAGGGAAGCTTCCGTAACAGTGGATTATGTAACAATTATATCTGTTACAGATTCACTTCTTCAATAAAAACACCTATTTGAGCCATGATTAAATATTTTGAGCGTGTTTTTGACATGAGGAGCTAAACCCCAACACTGGTATAATGGAGGAAGCCCTATTTCACAATCACTTGGTAACTATAATTGATTCTTTATGACTTTTTCACTTGTTTTAATCGATTTCTTGATTAGTTGTGATTTTGTTTAATGTTGCATGTTGGGTTTTAGGAACTTTTGATGCGTCATGCTTGTGATTTACATCTAATGCTTTATAAAATCTACTTTTGGCAAAGAAAAGAGTCAACAGAAGAGCTAGAATTGTTATGAGTCATCATATGAACCAATTGAATGTGATTAGTGGTGAAATCCTAAGTCTCAGTACCTCTCGATATTCATGACAACCTTGTGAATGTTTTTTTAGTATTTTTATTCTTAGTTCTTTAATCAAACCTTTACACAATCCGAGTTGAACGAACTTTACTACCACTTAAAAACTACATCAAGCGACAATACCAAGACCAAAATACTCATACCTAACCACATCTTCATCCAATCGTCTCACGGGTGAGTCTTCATCAAAACCATGTTCAACCCCATCTCACTCTACTCTGAGAATAGTCCCACTGACACCAAAATCGGCACAACACCAAGCACCACCACCAACACCAACACTAAAATCGGCACACATGATTCCACCCAAACAAACAGTATCCAGACCGATTCCAACTCGTCTCAACCCATCAATGGCTCAACAAGGCTACAGTTGGACCCCACTTCCCCAAACTCCACTATTTGCCAAACACTACACGAAATCAGGGAATTTGTAACGCCCGATTTTGTAACAGATACTTTTTAAGTAACGTTGTACTGACGTTGGTAATTTTGTAACGTTTGATAATTGTTGCAATAATTGGTATCTGTTACAGAGTTTCGGGAGGGTTGTGGGTAATTACCTTCCTATCCTCAACTTAAATTGCCAAGTTACATTGTTACCTTCCATTACTACTATTAGCGCATGTATTACCACTATCAGCTCCCAATTTCATCTCACACTCAAGGGATACCCAGCCTCCCAACGATTCTGGCTTTTTTTCCAACATTTTTTTCCCATTATAACTCTTCATTTTAATTACCGAAAATCAGAAAACAAAATTAAAATCCGAAAACAAAATTAAAATCATATGAGATTAGTTTTTCATTTAATATGTCTGAAAGTTGGGAGGTAGATAAGCAACTTAATGTTTTAATAGAAAAACGGTTGATCAATCAATCAATTTCCAATCAACAACTAAATATTGGATTTCACAATTGATCGATACAACGCATAGCCTGTGATATTTCAATTATATAACAAAATATAATGCGGAATAGAAATAACACAGACACCAGAAATTTTGTTAACGAGGAAACCGCAAATGCAGAAAAACCCCCGGGACCTAGTCCAGATTGAACACCACACTGTATTAAGCCGCTAAAGACACTAGCATACTACAAACTAACTTCGGTCTGGAATGTAGTTGAACCCTAATCAATATCACATTTATTCAAGGTAAAGTTGCGCTCCTTACGTCTCTGATCCCAGCAGGATACTACGCACTTGATTCCCTTAGATGATCTCACCCACAACCAAGAGTTGCTACGACCCAAAGTCGAAGACTTTAATAAAAAAATCTGTATCACACAGCAAAGCCTATGATGATAGATAAATATGTCTCCCACAGATAAACCTATGAGTTTTGTTCCGTCTTTTGATAAATCAAGGTGAATATGAACCAATTGATAAACCGGACTTATATTCCCGAAGAACAGCCTAGTATTATCAATCACCTCACAATAATATAAATCGTATGGTAGCAAAACTAGATATTGTGGAATCACAAACGATGAGATGAAGATGTTTGTGATTTCTTTTTATCTTGCCCTATTGGAGATATAATCTCAAGTCAATTATTTCAATTTAAATCGTACGATAGAAAATGGAAAGATCAGATCGCTCAACTACAAGAGAAGTAGTTTCGTCTGGCTTCACAATCCCAATGAAGTCTTTAAGTCGTTAACCGACAGGGTCTCGAGAAGAAACCTACGGTTAAAGGAGAATCGACTCTAGCAAAACCAACTAGTATCACACAGGAGGTGTTGGGATTAGTTTTTCCAGTTGCTAGACGTCTCCCTTATATAGTTTTAAAATCATGGTTTGCAATCTTAGTTACCTTGGTAACAAAGCATTCAATATTCACCGTTAGATGAAAAATCTGACTTATCCAAGCAAATATCTTTCAACCGTTGGATCGAAACTTATCTTGTCTCACACATAAATGAAATGTATTCATTTAGGTTTGAGTAACCGTACCTAAACGTGTACATTGGGTTGGTTCACAAATAGCTAACCAATGGTTAGCCATATGAGTACTTTCATATTAACCGTATTCATCTTTCTCATAACTAGTTCAAATGACTCATAAGAACTAGTTAAAGAGTTGTTCAATTGCTTAGGTCTTTATTCATAGACACAATTGAAACAAAATCGGTTTGATTCACTTGAATCAATTAATGAACAATATAGCCATGGTTTGCAAAGATTGCATTCCTTATTGATTTATTATTTAAGTTCGTGAAACTACCTATTTGAGAATTAACTAGCTTGGGTACGTGTACGGGTATGCGTACCTTAGCTACCGGATTTGAGTTTACAAACTCAGCAGAAATTTTCGATTCGAAAACTTCCGTAGGTACGCGTATGGGTATGCGTACCTAAGGTGACTGGTTTACTAGTTTGCAAACTTACAAACTCAACAGAAATTTTCGGTATGAAAACTTCCACCAGTACACGTACGGGTACGCGTACCTAACCTGTCTCCTTCACTAATACCGTATGCACACATATTCATGCACTTGGTTTCCGGCACATGGATTTATACATTAATGTGCGAACACACTATATATTCTTATATCCATAGTTAGTAATCTCAACTCTACATTTCAATCATTGAAACATTCTTCTATAATGTTATAATAGTCGTTAGACAAAAAGAATCGACTATCGTCATCAAAGCTATTTTCAAGATTGAAACGTCATCATGACTTTCGTCACGGGTAAAGATGAAAATGGTTAAAGCAAAAGCTTACCAACACATATTTCGATAAAAAGATAGGCGAGTAAACTCGTCTCGAAATAGCAAATGTGTATGTATGAAAACTATCATAGTTATACGACTTTTATCTCAAGAGTATGAGATAGAGTTATACGACTTTTATCTCAAGAGTATGAGATAGAGTAAATAGACTTTTAAGTGACAGATGAGTTCAAGTCTCCACATACCTTTAGTTCGGATGAATTTCCACTGGTTCCTTGAGTAGTTCTTCGTCTTCGTAAGATAATCGCCATGGAGTCTGGAGCTCAACTATACCTAACTATACTAGACCGAGACTTAGTCATAAGTAAACTAGAAATAAAGACATATAGTTTTGATCACTAACATTGACAAACATGCTTAAGATAGCAACGCATGCGAGTTCGACCGAGCAATGCTCTAACAAATCTCAATATACTTGCAACCTATAGAGTTAAGCACGAGGGTTCCACACACCATTTTTGATAACCAATATCAAAACCGAAACTACAAAGTAATTTTGTTTTGATATGTTATCAAGGAGACAATTTACCGAAGATATTTTCCCTAATAGTTTAGCAAACCAAAAATCGACTAAGCACCTTAGTTCCTTTGCTAAACCGATTGTACAAATACAATTGCTTGTTCGATAAAACCAAAATAAACATAACTCTATTTTTCTCATCAGGTTCTAATTATCGATATAACTTAGACCTTTAATTTTTAAACAAGACAAGTACTAGGTTAGTTAACTAGCATTCCCTGTTAAGGCATTCGAATAGACTTGAATAACTGAAACCTCCACTTTGATAAGTCTAACTAAGATCAGAATTAACTTAGTTTATCTTATCCGGAATTGAATTGGACTAAACAATTCATCCCGAAAACCTTTTTTCGTTAAGCCATAAACAATTCATATAAACCAAATAAATCAACTTGCATAATTATTCACCTCAACCGGAAGCAATTGAAACAACATATACATTAAAGCACCGCAATTTCACCGAAATTTTGTAAGCCTAAATAAATGATACCACACAATAAAGCAAGATAATAATAGTTTTTCTTGAATCACACACACATCCATACATAATGGAATAAAACATCAATCGTACCGAAATTTTGTTAAGCAAAAGCAATAGATATACGCAATAAAATCAGGCTTTTCTTAAACAGGAAAACAATTAACTAACAATATTGTTACCTCAAATTTCGCATCCTCTTCTCCAATATGTTTGCATCTTCTTCCAGGGAGAATTGATATCGAAATATCATTATGTTGTCATCCTTATGTGATTTATGATTTTTCGTGGGTTGTAGTACTGAGGTTCGAACTCTCGGACTTGTGAAGGATAATTTTTAGATTCGATAAAAATATATATACAAAAATATTAACAGTTTGGGCGAGAGGTAACCAAGACACTAGATTCCACTATTATGCAAAATTGAATGATAAATATTTCAAAAATCTATTCAATTCTGAAGTCCTCTTTTATCTTTAATTCACTATCAATCATACAGATTCTCAAACATTATTTGTAAACCTTAAGCATAGATTATCAAGAGATTAAACCAAGCATAACCTATCAAACTGAATAACAAATAATTTAGACAATCATTCAAATAATTTAAAACTCTGCAAAAGCAGCGATTAGGTGAATTATATAATTAAATGAAATAGTTACCCATTTATGTTGCGTGAATAGTTTCCTCCATTGCCTTGGTTACGAGGGAATTAGTCGCTCATCATATTGGAAAACCTCTCAAAGAATTTCATTGATGCTAAAAAGTGTTTTACAATGAAGAGAAAGATAAGTAAATAGTATAAAGCAGGATTCTGCGACCCACAGAAGGCGTCCAGAATCAACGGCATAGAGATAGTGTTGTTGGTACAACGACTCAGTCGCGGAAAGGAGTGGAAAAGTGTCGCAATAAAGCGACAGTTTTTAACGACTTTCCTGCCTCGTCCAATGTTCTTCGTGTTCTTCAGTTCCCGCAGCAGCAGGAACTTCTTCACAGCGTCTGGTTCTTTGATTTTTACGTCTCTAACTCTCCCAACTCTCGACAGCCTCTTCTCAATGACCGATACTTGTATTTATAATGTTTTGGAGCAAGAAATCCGACCATTGATTGCGTATATTTTCTCTTTAATTCGATTATTTTTGCTGCCCAAAAATGAGAATACTTACCATTTATAGAATTTCCACACGTTAACTCGCTCCCAAAACGCTCCAAATTAGTTTCTTCATGCCTCAAAAGCTTTCCCGCACCTCCAAATCACTCCATGCACAACAGAAACACACTTGAGCTCGCTTACAGTGCGTGTTGCTCTGTTTTGGTTTGGTGAATCGAACCAGGAATTTTAGCCAAAATTGACTGATTCCGTCACCCATACTGTGTTCCTCAACCTATATCACATCTCTATACCAAAATTCAGCCATTGAATCGACCTACCACTACTTCATTTCTTCGATCGAAAATTCTCCTGTGTTGTGAACATTTTCCCCGCCAAAATCGATATTCAAATGAAGAAGAGGGGTGTCCCCCTATCCTGTCTTGGTGTCCCCTTAGTAATTTGGGCTGAAATAGTAATTCTTGGGTTGAAATAGTAATTTTTCTGGTTTCCTCTGGGACGTTTCCGGGACATTTCTGGGGTGCCTTTAGTACTTTTCTCCGGGGTGTAAATCATCACTTTTTGAGCAACTCTTTCCATACAAGGGTATTTTCTCCAAAAACACCTAAACAAACATAAAAACACCATAATGAGAACAAATGGGTACTAATAAAATACATAAAAGAGATCAAATAGACACATAAATGCGTCTATCAAATACCCCCAAACTTATTATTTGCTAGTCCTCGAGCAAATTTTATTCTTGAAAAGAGACCGAGTTAATCTCGGGTGGGTTTATCAGAGGTGTACCCACAAAAACCAATACTCCAGACCCTAGCTATCTACGAAAAATCTTGGAAAGCACTAAAGAACCTCCTTGGTTGGAATACTTATTAATTACAGGCGGAAGTACCCTGACGCGAAATTCCAATTGCTGTATACGAGTTTGCACTCAAGCATACTAAAATTCATATAAGTGACAGAGCTCTACTAAGATAGTTTCACGATGGACATCATACTCGGAGTCAGACTAATCACATGAAAAGATTAGGAAGATGGAAAAAGAAAAATGTAGATGGTTGAAAAGCGAACGGTGTTTCCCATATCTGTCTGAAGGCCTCTGCCAAGATGAACCTAACCTAAATGACTGAGATACCGGTCTGACTAATATTAACACACTGGCATATACAAGGGAACCAGTGGTCAATAACTTAAATCTAGATCAACAAACTGGCAAATACAAGGGAACCAACAGTTGACTACACATAACAATAACCTTTTTTTTTTTTAACTTAACGGCATGAATAGATCTTTTTGATCCAAGCGCATGCTTCTTGTCAGCAGATTACACGATAGTTCCCACGGGTCCTGCATTCCGCGCTTGCTTAGGCGACGGAAACAGGGAGAACACACGCATATTGATATCCAAGTGTTAATACTTATTCCGATTGGTCTAACTGGTCCTGTCTTTTTTTTTTTTTTTAAAGGTAACTCAGTCACTCTATTTCACCCTAGCAAAGGGAACAACTTGAATCGTGTGCCCCACCAAATCACTTGAAATAAAAGAAAGAAAAAAATAGAAAGTGAAAAGGACTCGACGAGATATGGCGAAACTATCATGTTATTTCTAACACCTGAGCTCTGTGCTTTTATGAATAGACTCTATAGATGTTTCCATCTAGTCAGATTGGTTCCTCAGCTCCTAAAACAAAAATGTTTCCATCCACTTAGATTGGTTAGTGCTATCCTTAATAGGCGTAAATTTCTAGGCTCTGGAGTTTACTTATTGCAACTAAAAAGTTTCTCCCATACCCCCAAACTTAAAGTTAACATTGTCCTCAATGTTCTAAAGATGAAACTAAAAGCATGAACAAGGAGAAATTGTTACCATTTGAAGCAAAAGAGTTAAGGAAGGATATTACCGTGTTGCATGAGATTGGGTTACCTCCCAAGAAGTGCTAAGTTTAAAGTCTTCAGCCAGACTTAGAAAAGGATTGGTCAACTCGAACCATAAAGTAACAGTCGAAATAATTTTGGGTCTTCAAAACCAAATAGAGCTGACCATAGGAAACTGCAGTGAACCAAGAAAATGGACAATAAAAGCATGCCCTTACCTATTTTCCTGAAAACTATCGCTAATTGCGGTTCAGGTTCAGGTTCTATGAAAGGGTCTAAATAGAATATTTTCATTGGCTACGTTTCTTCATAGATTGGATCCAAATTACTAGGTCCTAGAGTCTGGAAAAACTCAAATAAGATCTTAGAATCACAAAATAATAATAACCTAAATAACCGAGGATCCTCTAAGTCAATCAAGTTTGACTTACATAATTGACCACAGTGAAAGTAGTGGTCATTCTTAAGCAAATGTGTCGATTCTAATTTCCTAAGGCATTTAGGTTTAGTCTCACAACTTAATATTCGACACATTTGAAATCTATATGTTCCCACATTTGGAAGAAAACTATTTGGTGGGAGAACAAAATCAATCTTGGTATTATTGCCTGGGTTGACCACATCAACCAGAGGATGGGTTTCTAACAGTTGAGACTCTTGTTGGATATCATTAGGTTCTGGAAAACGAGTATGAAGATAATCTTGTAAGATGGTTGAGGCATTGATGTCAAGTCCCAAGTGAGGGACCTTACTAAGAGTTAAAGCACATGGAGGATGATACTCACCCCCAAACTTAGACTTTTCAGTGTCTCTAGATAGACTAGTCACAACTTCCCTAATTTGTAGGTCATCAGATTCTTGAAAATGGGCAATTGATTCTTCTAAGTTGTAATATTGCGGTGCATCCTCACTCACCTCTACGAGTTCATCTAAGACTATTGTTTCTAAATCGTATGACTCTAAAACAGTATTCTCAGGATAAACCGGTTCCTCTAAACCTTTCTTGGTTTCGTAAACAAGACATACTACATCGTCTGAAACGGGGGTATCTCTAGTCAAATCCTCGTCCTTTTGAATAGGTGAATAATTTTTAAAATTATTAGGATCTGAACCAGAAATAATATAATCATTATAAGGCTCAACTGGGGTAACAAAAATTCCTGATCACTATTCCCACACATTTCCGATTCTTCATCAGCACTATCTTCATCATCATAATATAATTTTTGACATTTAATAATTCTCAATCTTTGTTTCCAACTACATGGTCTATGTTTATAATATTTCTCATAGATCGTTAGAGGTGATTACTCAATAAAAGTTGGAGTATCCTGCCCACGCATATATTCACCAAGAGTCATTTCCGAAGACGTCTCTTGATAACGAGAATTTCTAGACATATATTCTCGCAACGTCATCTCAGGTGGCGTCTCCTCAAAAGGATTCATCACCGAAGAAATATAAACTACAGAGGGATTCTATACAATCACAAACAAGGACGACTCGACTCCACCAAAGCAAACCTAATGATTTCTACCAAACAAAAAGCACGATGGCTCCACTTAGATTGTTTCAAGACCAGCTTCTATCTTTCGAAAGGGAATTCGTTGCAATTTGAGCAAACCCCTCTGGAATCAATCTGAGTCAAAGTAAGTTGAATTGAAGCGAGGGAAGCTCAGTGGAGCTTTGATACCCAAGGCCTCACCGCTATCACAAGGGGGCGCAGTCACGCATTCAAATCACAGAAATCATCATGAACTTTGGAGTGTGCTTAAAGACCAACCAATATTTTTCGAACGAGTTTCTTATTAAGCTCGTTACCCTATCGGTCTCGTTCTATTCCAAATTTTAAGCTTGGGTTCGCGTTAGGTTTTGTTTTCCTAAGGCGGGCAAGAAGGGAGCGGTGATGAAATCCAAACCCTTATCTTGTATTGGCCAGGCCTTGCCCTTTACTAGGAATTTAAAAACAGTCCAAATTCGTCCTCAATCAATGAATCACCTTAAGGAATACAGTAACTCGCTTACAGGAGATTCGCGAGTGTTTCGATGGACTTACCTCCCGTACCAGACGGGGATGAACCGTTGAAGTCGACTCGGGCCACGACTCCTATGTCATGTACGAACCCAATGGGCCGAGACGATATAGTTATCGTCGTCCTTCCATGCACACAGTTTATATAATTTTTTTTTTTTAATAATACCCTTCCGTAGGGTTAAAAAAAAAAGAATAAAGTCAAATTGTCCAGAATAAAGTCCAAATAAAAAGTCCAAAAATTATGAAAAATAAAGCCTATTTACAAATTCTAAAAAAAATAAATAAAAGCTATATACAAAAAATAATAATAATAATAATAATAATAATAATAATAATAATAATAATTAAATCCTAAAAAAAAATAATTATGTCTTTTTTTTTCCTTCTCTTTTAGCTTTTAGCTTTTAGCTTTAAGCTTTTTGTTCCCAAGTCCTTAGTATTCCACTTCGAACCTGTAAATCAAAGACACAAAAAGAAACGTAAAAAGAAACAAATAATAGTAAAAAAAAAAAACCTAAAAATTCTACCTAAGCACAAATCCGCGTCGGCGGCGCCAAAATGATTTATGATTTTTCGTGGGTTGTAGTACTGAGGTTCGAACTCTCGGACTTGTGAAGGATAATTTTTAGATTCGATAAAAATATATATATAAAAATATTAACAGTTTGGGCGAGAGGTAACCAAGACACTAGATTCCACTATTATGCAAAATTGAATGATAAATATTTCAAAACTCTATTCAATTCTTAAGTCCTATTTTATCTTTAATTCACTATCAATCATACAGATTCTCAAACATTATTTGTAAACCTTAAGCATAGATTATCAAGAGATTAAACCAAGCATACCCTATCAAACTGAATAACAAATAATTAAGACAATCATTCAAATAATTTAAAACTCTGCAAAAGCAGCGATTAGGTGAATTATATAATTAAATGAAATAGTTACCCATTTATGTTGCGTGAATAGCTTCCTCCATTGCCTTGGTTACGAGGGAATTAGTCGCTCATCATATTGGAAAACCTCTCAAAGAATTTCATTGATGCTCAAAAGTGTTTTACAATGAAGAGAAAGATAAGTAAATAGTATAAAACAGGATTCTGCGACCCACAGAAGGCGTCCAGAATCAACGACACAGAGATAGTGTTGTTGGTACAACGACTCAGTCGCGGAAAGGAGTGGAAAAGTGTCGCAATAAAGCGACAGTTTTTAACGACTTTCCTGCCTCGTCCAATGTTCTTCGTGTTCTTCAGTTACAGCAGCAGCAGGAACTTCTTCATAGCGTCTGGTTCTTTGAGTTTTACGTCTCAAACTCTCTCCCAACTCTCGACAGCCTCTTCCCAATGACCGATACTTGTATTTATAGTGTTTTGGAGCAATAAATCCGACCATTGATTGCGTATATTTTCTCTTTAATTCGATTATTTTTTGCTTCCCAAAAATGAGAATACTTACCATTTATAGAATTTCCACACGTTAACTCGCTCCCAAAACGCTCCAAATTAGTTTCTTCATGCCTCAGAAGCTTTCCCGCACCTCCACATCACTCCATGCACAACAGAAACACACTTTAGCTTGCTTACAGTGCGTGTTGCTCTGTTTTGGTTTGGTGAATCGAACCAGGAATTTTAGCCAAAATTGACCGATTCCGTCACCCATACTGTGTTCCTCAACCTATATCACATCTCTATACCAAAATTCAGCCATTGAATCGACCTACCACTACTTCATTTCTTCGATCGAAAATTCTCTTGTGCTGTGAACATTTTCCCCGCCAAAATCGATATTCAAATGAAGAAGAGGGGTGTCCCCCTATCCTGTCTTGGTGTCCCCTTAGTAATTTGGGCTGAAATAGTAATTCTTGGGTTGAAATAGTAATTTTTCTGGTTTCCTCCGGGACATTTCTGGGACGTTTCCGGGACATTTCTGGGGTGCCTTTAGTACTTTTCTCCGGGGTGTAAATCATCACTTTTTGAGCAACTCTTTCCATACAAGGGTATTTTCTCCAAAAACACCTAAACAAACATAAAAACACCATAATGAGAACAAATGGGTACTAATGAAATACATAAAAGAGATCAAAATAGACACATAAATGCGTCTATCATTATGCAAAACAAAAGAATAACAACCAACCTTTACCAGAGAAAGGTTGAAAACCGGTTTTTAACTATTGCAAGCAAAAGTTGAAAACCCCGAAACACATATGCTTTTATGCTAAAGCAAATGATTCAACATATTGTGACTTTTTCACATATTGTTTCAATCATAACCCCTCACGATCCTTTGATAAAGCCTACCAACATGGGCTAGAACTTAATCCTGCTAAACCAAAAAGTCGCTCAAACCATAAGGGTTCACAACATATGAGATTGAATATCAAGGTTAGAAAACCGAAATCAAACATCACATAAAGATACATAGCAATAACATAAAGCATTCAATCACAGCCTATGTAAATGAAATACTATCACACGAAGAATTATAAATCAAATAATTTTATTCATAATAATAGTTTTATTCATAATAGACCTAGTACAATCATTGAAAGAAATCAAAAATTGATGTCTATTTTCCTTTCTCAATTCTTATGAAGATTGCTTTCAAAAACTGGATTCAAATTCCTCTTAGCACTTCCCTTTATAGTAGATAATTTGTTCATTTCAAACAGTTGAGAATGAAGATTAGCACTTCATCATTACCCTTCATCATTACCCTTTTTATGGCAAAATCATAATGTATTAAGAACACGTTTATCAATGGATAAGATGTCCTTTATTCGTTGCGCTAGAAGCACAATAGTTGAGTCAAGCTTTTTTTCAAAATATACCTTGTCCTCTTGGCAACGTTTTTCAGTTTGATTCTTCAACAGAATTTCTTTATTAAAGATCTTTAACTTTCCTACAAGAGATCTTCGAGAAAGTATAGAAAGATCATTACCTTCTATTATGGCATGTTTCTTAGACTCGTATCTGGATGGTAACGATCTGAGAATTTTGCATACTATTTCCTTTTCAGGTATGGCCTTTCCAAGGAAAAAAGATGCATTAACAGTCTCAGAAAGTTTAGAGTTAAACTCCTCGAAAGTATCGTTATCACCCATTTTGAGGTGTTCCAATTCAGATGAAAGGGAAAGAAGTATAGCTTTTTTTCAGAATCATCTCCCTCGAATACAGTCTCAAGAATATCCTATGCTTCTTTAGAAGTTCTACAAGCCAGCACATGATGTAGAAGATCATGGCTAACTGCATGTATGTTGGAATTCAAACCATCAGAATTCTGCTTTGCAAGAATTCTTTCTTCGTGAGTATAGAACGCTAAGCGTTTAAACTTTGTTTCCGAATAATCCATCGGTTGTTGATATCCGTCTTCGATTAATAGCCAAGTATTGAAATCTCGGGATTGAAGAAAGGATTTCATGGCAGATTTCCACAATGGGTAGTTTGTCCCATTAAATCTTGGTGGTACGTTAACTGAATCACACAATAGATTCATTTTCTTATAGGTTGGATCGCACCAAACACAGATTGTTAGATCTTTTCGTGTTTGCCTGCTCTGATACCAATTGAAAAGACGAGGGTACCCAAATATACCTCAATCAAAAAAATTTCCACCTTTAAGTCCTTTCTCCGAAAGTGATTGTCTATAGACTGAGTCGAGACAATACAACAAATCGGCTCACACTTCATGTGATCGTCTATGGATACGATATCGAGAAAATACAACAACGAAGTATGTTTACTTGATAAAAGGTTCGTACTTAACCAAACACACTAGGATTACTATCAAGTAAATAGGAATTAACGTTTGTGTAATTTGCTTTAAATTATAATAACAACAATTATAATTGCGGAAAATAAAAGTAAATGAGACAACAAGATTTTGTTAACGAGAAAACCGCAAATGCAGAAAACCCCCGGGACCTTGTCCAGAATTGAATACTCTCAGGATTAAGCCGCTATACAAAATCAAACCAACTTCGTATAGTTGAGACCAAACAACTAAACCTATAGTTCACCTAGTTCCGTCTATATTCCCACGCCTCCAACTTGTAATAAGTCACGTACTTGGAACAATTCCTTTGATTCGTATTCCAAACAGTAAAGGAACAACAAATCTGTTTGGTATCAACTCTTTTCAACCAAGTGATGTGAGTTCGACAAAAGTCTCTTCTATTTATTTCAATAAACTCATTTGTCAGTTTCTTAGATCTATCTTATTATCAACTACCAAAGTAATTGTTAAGATTTTGCAATCAATACTTTTAATTACAAAGAATTATATTGATGCCGATCTACACAACTAATCAATCTTATCTACCACAAGGATAAACCGATTATAGTTGGATCCTTTTTTACCGAAACAATTATTGTGCACACCAAAGATTATGAATGTTTTTCCATATGTCCGAATTTACGGCACTTGAAGCATTGTACTTCATCATTACCCTTTTTATGGAAAAATGTTAATGTATTAGGAATGAGTTTATCAATGGATAAGATGTCCTTTATTCGTTGCGCTAGAAGCACAATAGTTGAGTCAAGCTCTTTTTCAACATATACCTTGTCCTCTTGGCAACGTTTTTCAGTTTGATTCTTCAGCAGAATTTCTTTATCAAAGATCTTTAACTTTCCTACAAGAGAGCTTCGAGAAAGTATAGAAAGATCATTACCTTCTATTATGGCATGTTTCTTAGACTCGTATCTGGATGGTAGCGATCTGAGAATTTTGCATACTATTTCCTTTTCAGGTATGGCATTTCCAAGGAAAAAAGATGCATTAACAATCTCAGAAAGTTTAGAGTTAAAGTCCTCGAAAGTATCGTTATCACCCATTTTGAGGTGTTCCCATTCAGATGAAAGGAAAATAAGTCTAGCTTCTTTTTCAGAATCATCTCCCTCGAATACAGTCTCAAGAATATCCCATGCTTCTTTAGAAGTTCCACAAGCCAGCACATGATGTAGAAGATCATGGCTAACTGCATATATGATGGCATTCAAACCATCAGAATTATGCTTTGCCAGAATTCTTTCTTCATGAGTATAGAACGCTAAGCGTTTAAACTTTATTTTCGAATAATCCATCGGTTGTTGATATCCGTCTTCGATTAATAGCCAAGTATTGAAATCTCGGGATTGAAGAAAGGATTTCATGGAAGATTTCCACAATGGATAGTTTGTCCCATTAAATCTTGGTGGTACGTTAACTGAATCACACAATAGATTCATTTTCTTATAGGTTGGATCGCACCAAACACAGATTGTTAGATCTTTTCGTGTTTGCCTGCTCTGATACCAATTGAAAACACGAGGGTACCCAAATATACCTCAATATAAAAAAATTCCACCAATAAGTCCTTTCTCCTAAAGTGATTGTTTATAGACTGAGTCGAGAAAATACAACAAATCGGTTCACACTTCCTGTTATCGTCTATGGATACGAGATCGAGACAATACAATAACGAAGTATGTTTACTTGATAAAAGGTTCGGACTTAACCAAACACACTAGGATTACTATCAAGTAAATAGGAATTAACGTTTGTGTAATTTACTTTAAATTATAATAACAACAATTATAATTGCGGAAAATAAAAGTAAATGACACAACAAGATTTTTTTAATGAGGAAACCGCAAATGCAGAAAAACACTGGGACCTTGTGCATAATTGAACACTCTCAAGATTAAGCCGCTATAAAAAATCAAACCAACTTCATATAGTTGAGACCAAGCAACTAAATCTATAGTTCAACTAGTTCCTTCTGTATTCCCACGCCTCCAACTTGTAATAAGTAATGTACTTGGAACAATTCCTTTGGTTCATATTCCAAACAGTAAAGGAACAACAAATCTGTTTGGTATCAACTCTTTTCAACCAAGTGATGTGAGTTTGACAAAAGGATCTTCTGTTTATCTAAATAAACTCCTTTGTCAGGTTCTTAGATCTATCTTATCAACTACTACCAAAGTAATTGTTAAGATTTTTCAATCAATACTTTGAATCACAAAAAATTATATTGATGCCTATCTACACATCTAATCAATCCAATCTACCACAAGGATAAACCCATTATAGTTGGATCCTTTTTTACCGAAACAAGTATTGTGCACACCAAAGATTATGAACCCAAATCAGAAATCTTCAAAGTCTTATTTGTCTTCAAATCTTCTTAGATCTTCAATAAACACCTGCACACAATCAACTCGAATCTCTTGTGATCAATCACGCACAGAACGAAGTCTATTAACAATGGATTATCACAAGACGTCTTTAGATCTACAAACAGTCTAAAGATCTGATTCTCAAGCATATACAAACTAGGTGCAATCAAAGTTCAACCACCGTTAGTCAATCAAATCAATCGAAAACAAAAGATAAACCGCAATTATCTAGTTTCCCACCAACGGTACTAATAGAGCTTCTCAATCCCAAAGAAGTCTTTAAAACGAGCGGCCGTAAGAGATTTTGCCTGATTAGGTTACTTTCCTCTCCGGATAGGCGGCTCCACTAATAACAACACAACTGAGGTAGTTTTTCTGGCTCTGAGGATTAGTTTGCTAGAAATGCAAACTTTGATATTTATAGGCAAGGAAGTTTGGACACCAATTAATTTCCAAAACCGAAAATATTCTCAAGATATGCAATATATTCCAAATTATATTTCCATAATTCCTCGAAATGCTTTGTCCAAATAATGACCGAAAATCTCTTAGAAAATCTCCAACTAGTAAATCCACATTACTAATTTTTCATTTTCCAAAAATAAAATTAAAAACGTTAATTAAAAGATTCTCAAATTATTTTTCGATCCGAGATTTCCCTTTAGCTATTAAGGAATATCTTTGAATAATAAAAGATAAGCGTTACTGTACATGTTCAAAGTATGTCGACATCTTTACTTTGTAAGTCCTCTTTCATACTTACAATCTTGAAACCGATTTTCCAAACTTCCAAACAAATTTAGAATCGGTTCATCTGACTTTCAAGAACTATGTGATTGATCAAGAACACTCAATCACCAAACATGGGTTTCACGGTTCTACCAAAACAAGTTTCAGTTTTACCTCCATGTAAGTACTTTGCATAGTCACGCTAGTTACCAAAATTCGGTTGACTAGGTACTAGGATCGGTTCCCTACATATATATGGTATCTAACTTGTAATTGTTGCACATGTCCATAGGATCAGTTCCCCTTTGCCTAAAAACGTGTTGCACATGTCCATAGGATCGGTTCCCCTTTCTACTAAAAACTTGTTGCACCTCATACAAGGATCCATTCCCCTCTTGTGATCGGATGCACCTCTTACTAGGATCGGTTACCCTTTACCCGGAGTCGGTTATACCAATAACACTAAATATCATACCATCTTAGGTGATTACTTAACAATGGGGAGTTTTATAATTTTTATAAACTAAAATAAAAGCAAACAAAGAAATAAACAAGCAAATCAATATTATAAAGATATTGGTTAAGGATTTCGCCTTCAATCACAAACATGTTTTCGACACAATAAATAGAATTGATATTTTAATCTCAACTTTTATCAAAGGCCCTAGGATACCTTGATCGCAAGAATATCCCGCAAATATCCTCTTATCATCAACAAACACATTAAAAGATGTGAATGTGAATTCTACCTAAGAGAACAACCTAACGTGTAAAAGCACTAATCAAGTTTAATTCCCTAGATGCATTAAGTTCTATGAAATCATGCCAATCAAAGCAATCGAACGTGTAAAAGCACTAATACGATTTAACAAAGGTTACGACTCACATGTGACTACTAGGATGTATCACTACAAGCAATAATCACAATCATGCTACTTGTAATCAGGAATCTATCACTTTTGCGTATAATAAATCCTAATCTATCAATGGAGATGAACACAAACTTAACTGATTCGCGACTCGATCAAAAAAGTATTCAAATCATAAGACAATATCAATAGTGAATCATAAACGATAAAGCATGGAGACAAAACTAATTTATTGAACAAAAACTCATGCTTGGAAATCCAACTAATCCATAACCAATGATAAGAGTAACTACTCATGTTAATGGAGTTCCCAACAAGAATAAAGAGAACACTCATGTTTCTAAACCCTAAAACAAAAGTAGAAGTAAAGATCCTCCCGAGAGATAGGGAAGGACTCCCTTTTATTTCCTTTCTGTCCACCTATAGTTCAATTCTCGTCACTAACTTAGCCCACTGCCAAAATTGAATCTCTAACAGCCCATTAGCCAGGTCCAAGTCCATCTGAGTAAGTATTGGATCGGTGAGTCAACTCGGCTAACTCAGAATCCGGCCGAGTCTTGTCTGTACTGGCATGCTTTCCTTGCCAACTTCAGGCCATTTTTAGCTCCTTTTCCTGCAGTATCAGCAACACCAGCTCCCAATTGCAGCAGCATCACATCATCAGAACCACTACCACCTGCTCATTACAGCTGCATCTGCACATCTAATTAGCTCAGGCTAGTTCTTGTTGTTCAACTGTACCACCAACATCCCTTTCAGTCTCAGTACCACCATATTCCAGTCGAACCCATCATCAGCTGCAATGTTCTTAATTCCCTGTAATGCAAACATCATTTCAGTAAAACCACTACCACCAGTCAACACCATTCTCTTGGCACAAACAATGTTATTTACAGCTCCATCAGATTCATTCATATACAAGAACAACACAACAATTCCATGAGCCACAGCAACGCCAACTCCTTCACTGCATCACCATCAGCCCAAGCCCTCTCATTACCACTGATTCATACCAACTCAGACTCCACATACACACCTGCATTTGCTCATCAAGTCAGCATACTCAAGCCACCAAAACTGCACCATTTCCTTGCACCCTAACTGCAACTCTCTCTTGCTGCGTTTCTTTCTTGTTCTCATCTCAGTCTCATTCAATTGCCATCACGTGCAGCTCATTCCATTCACAAAATGACGCATAATAGACCCATAGAACAACGTCACAATTCAACTCTTCCCTTTTCTGTCTCAGGCCTGGCCTCTCCATCTGAACTGCATCCACACTGCTGTATTACTGCATTCCTGCGACTTCAGCTGCAATTTCAGTTCCTTTCTAACTTGTATCAGACCATATCCGCGGCACCTGCATTTTCGCACAACACACACACACACACACACAGTCCACTCCACACGAACTCAATTCAAACACCACTTGTAGATTCTATTTCACCACTGCCTTGGCTTACACAACTGCAACTCCAGTGTTTTGACGTCTCCATCGCGCCAATTAAGTCCCTCTGAGCATCGCTTTCATGCCATACTTCAGCCACACTCCTTGCGAACTCCGTCTCAGTCTTGCAATCTTCTTACAGTCTCTGCAGCTCCATAGTAGCATCACATGTACCTGCATCAGACATTCTTCCCCTAACTCCAACAGCATCTCAACACCAAGACTCATTAGCTTCTATCTCAGAACCAACAAAATCATTTCATGTAGCTTGACATACACATCATCAGTTCTGCAATCTCATGATGACCAGCACATTCACTAATCTTCCCTATAACAATTGCTGCAACTTCATATCAGATTTAGTCCAGCTGCAATATATCTTGTAAAGCACCACCACTTCAGC
The DNA here is from genome assembly GCF_003573695.1 of Papaver somniferum. Taxonomy (NCBI): domain Eukaryota; kingdom Viridiplantae; phylum Streptophyta; class Magnoliopsida; order Ranunculales; family Papaveraceae; genus Papaver; species Papaver somniferum. The sequence continues at coordinate 95,647,490 of NC_039367.1, forward strand.
CTTCAACTTAAATCCTACCAGACCCATCTCAATTTGCTGGCACAAATCAAGTCATTCTTTCTTTCTTGTTCACAACCAATCCCATGGCAGGCTCAGTTTTATCTCCACCTGCAGCTGCAACACTTCATCTCAATCAACCCATGACAATTACCAGCATCAATAAATCACAGAAAACCCCTTTTACAATCTCATTCACCCAGTTCATTTCTTCTTAGCTTTAGAACTATCTCAGCTTCCAAGACCCTGTGTCCTAACATACATCTATGGAAGCGTATGTATCTGTAGTTTCTTCATTTCCTCCTTGAACTGCACCTGCAACTGATTTAGCTCCAGTTCATCTTTGTTGTCTCCCTGGCATCTCATTCAAACTCCATCAGTAACAACTTCTCAATCTTCATAGCAGACCACAAATTGAAGGCAAACCCTAACCATCAAATTCATCTCAATTTCTTCATTCCCTGATCTTGGAGGTAAATTCATCAAAACCCCATCTCTGTTATCCTTCAAAAGCCCTGAATTGTCATTAATCTTCACCAATTCGTCACCAAAAATGGGAGATCTGATTCTCCCAGTAGCAGCAGAATTCCTCCTTTGTTTCTTGTTCAAAACCTTTGTAAACACCACCGAAATTCATCATCTTCTTCTCCAATATCATCTGCAACATCACACTCAAAACCCATATCGATTTCCTCTCTAGTTTCTCTCTGAATCTCCCTTTCTCTGCCACCATTTTTTCTCAATTTCAGGTGGAGAAAGTGAAGTAAAGATAATGAGACACTGAATATTAGGTTTATTGTAGGAATGGGAATGGTGATATCCACTCGAGTGAAGTAGATAGGCGGTACCCAGAATGACTCTAGGCACCCGTGAATAGGATAAGGACCAACCAAATGGCAGCCCTTATGTTGACTTGTATCGGTGATGTCGACTGTCCTGTATCCTCCGTTGTGCTCCGGAGAGTGCTTGCCTAAGTAAAGACGATTTTGCCCTCCTTGCTCCAAATGAACACTCTTTTCTTTTCTTGAATTCTTCCACCAGCGACAGCCGTCTCTTACTTCTCAGATTCACTTTTTCCCTTCAATGTCTCTTCATCACTAAAGCTGTCGTGCTTTTCAGACAGAATTTTGCATCACTAAAGCCGACATACTTTTCAGATAGAGATGAAGAAATAAAAGCAAATAATGAGAAATAATCCTCCTCCAATAGCAGTTGCACATGAAATGATACTTTTGCCCTGTTTCTTCTTCTTTTGTTCCAAATGACTCCAAAGTACCTAAATACTCAAAAGCAAATATAAGATACATAATTCACAAGAAAACTTAGCAAAGAAATCATAAAAAATAGATAAATATCAAGGTATTTTAGACACCTATCAATAACACTGAATCCATCATACCATCTCACGTGATTACTAAAGATCGGTTTTACTAATAAAAGTCATACCAATACAAAAGTCAGGCCTTTGTGAATAGTTTTACGAAGAACATAAACAAGTCATGAGCGGTTATACTAATCACACATATTGGTAGTTCAAAAGATATGCGATGAATAACAATACCAATAATGCCTAGTGATTTCCCTTTCGATTCACAAAACAAGTTCATGAATTTACTTCCTTTAAACAAATGTAAAACATTATTTCCTAGGATGAAAACTTCACCTTATACCCATAGATAATCACAATAAAATTCAAACGATTATGTCGATGTCTTATATACAAAGTTTAATGGTTAAGCAATAAACCTCGTATTGTATTCCTTAATACTATGTCTAACTAGAGTGTAATCATTCATGCTTCGCAGTTATGTTTTCAATATGCACGACTTGAAAGATACGTTAGGGAATGAAACAGTTCAAGTCAAATATCACTAACCTCAAGTGGAAGGATGATGTTGTCGTTTTATCTCCTTACTTCTTCACTTCTTCAAGTCTTCGCAATACTTTTAATGTCTCGTATCCTAATACTTTCAAGCTAACGTATACAAAGTTGACTCTAGTACATAATCAAGCGACTCTTTAGATGAGTTTTGACTCACTAAAATATGACAACCAAACTTGACATACCAACGCTTGGTGGGTTCAACCGAGCTATGCTCTAACATAATCTTATACAATTCTTTAGTTATAGGCTAAGTGAACTATCTAATGGTTCTAACACCATTTATGTTTCTAAGTTGTGATACATTTGAACTTTGATGTTGTGTAATAATACTATGACATTGTATAAAAATGATTGAGAACTCTTGTTTTCTCATTGTTATAGCTACGGATTTTCAGCAACGATGATGCAAAACTTACAACCTTTGGAATCATTGGAGTACTTGGAAGTGACGAAGATTTCGAGTAATGTTGAAGAACCAAGGAGATCATGCATGTGGAAGAGAAGCTACAAAAGTTTATTTATTTACTTTGTACTCCATATGTATTATAGTTTTGTCACTAAAATTGACAAAGGGGGATATTGTTAGGGTACTGCTCGGTCGAACTCGCATGCGTTGCTATCTCAAGCATGTTTGTCAATATTAGTGATCAAAACTATAAGTCTTGATTTCTAGTCTACTATTAGCTAAGTCTCGGACTAGGATAGAAAAGTGCAGTTGAGCTCTAGACTCCATGGGGATCATCATACAAAGAAGAAGAACTACTCAAGGAACCGGTGGAACTTCATCGACTAAAAGGTATGTGGAGACTTGAACTTATCTATCACTCAAAAATCTATCTACTATATCTCCTATCTTGAAACAAAAGTCGTATTGCTATATAGACTAGGATTATACACATTTGCTATTTCGAGCCGAGTTTATCTCGCTTATCTATTTCTCGAAATATGTGTTGGTAAAATTTCTCTTTGGCCAAGTTCATCTTTACTAGTGACGAAAGTCATATTAGTTTCAATTACTTGAAAATCATTTTGACGACAAATAGCTTATGAACAACAACTATATAACGTCCTCTAAGAATGTTTCAATGATTGAAATAAGAGTTTAGAATATAACCTTGAAAGGATATAAACATTGTGTGATAACTCATACGTGTGTAAGTCCTTATTCCTTGAACCAAAGTATGCGTACTTTGCTGCTCAAGAAAACCGGAACTGAAGTCCTCGTACCAGTATGCGCACTTTCGGAAGTTCACATCCCGTGAAATTCTGCGGGAGTTTGTGAACTGAAAACAAACTTATTCCGGGTACTTATGTCCGCATACCAGTATGCATACTTAAGTGGGTTAGTTTCTAAAAACGATTATTCGTGAACTTAAACTTAGATAAACTAAGGAATGCATACTTTCAAACCGTGGCTATAAAGTTCATGAGTTGATTCAATAGAATCAAATCGTTTTTGCTTCGATTGTGTCTTGTATACTTCTATGAGATCTAAGCAATTGAACAACTCTCTAACTAGTTCTCTTGAGTCATTTGAACTAGTTATGGTTAAGATAAATATGGTTGATATGAAAGTGCTCAAATGGCTAACCATTTGGTTAACTACTGTTGAACCAACTAAGTGTACATGTTTGGGTACGGTTACACAAACCTAAATAAATGTGCATTTCATTTTTGTGTAACAAGCTAAGTTCGATCTAACGGTTGAAATATGTTAGCTTGAATCTAATCAGGTTTTCATCTAACGGTGAATATTGAATGCTTTTTTACTAAGCTAATATTAATTGCAAACCCTGATTTGAAAGTCTATATAAAGGAGAAATCTGGCAACTGGGAAACCTAATCCCCACACCTCCTGTGTGATACTAGTTGTATTAGCTAGAGTCGATTCTCCTTTAACCTTAGGTTTCTATCGAGACCCTGTAGGTTAACGACTTGAAGACTTCATTGGGATTGTGAAGCCAGACCCAAATATTTTCTTTGTAGTTGCGTGATCTGATTTTGTTGTTTCTATCGTATTTGTGTACAATCGTAAGATTGGCTTGAGATTAAGTTCTCCGATATGTAAGATAGAAAAGTAGTCACAAACACCTTCGTCTCAACGTTTGTGATTCCACAATATCTTGTTTCGCTAGTCGATTAAGATTATTGTGAGGTGATTGATAATTCTAGGCTATTCTTCGGGAATATAAGTGAAAAAGCGGGGGTTTAACAACCACACCCAATATTTCGCTTAGCAATCTGTATGGACAAACTCCAATATACTTTTAAGAGAATCAACTAGACAGTCAGACTCAATCTTAATAAAAGTATATCAAAGAGTTATATCTCACTTTCTCGATTCAATACTTACTCAAGAAAATAGAAATCTGTGAGTCTAATTGAATACAAGAGAAACTACTTGAACGGTACCAAAGACCAATGTTCAAGGATCAATCAATTTCAATCAACAACCAAAAGTTGTATTTCCCAATTGATCGATTCAACGCACAACCTGTGATATTTCAATTATATAACAAAATATAATGCGGAAAACAAATAATACAGACACCAGAAGTTTTGTTAACGAGGAAACTGCAAATGGAGAAAAATAAAGTCCAATTTTTAATAATACCCTTCCGTAAGGTTAAAAAAATAAAAATAAAGTCCAATTGTTTAAAGTCCAATTGTTTAAAGTCCAAAGTCCAAAATAAATAAATAAAAAATTACAGTTTTCCTCACACACTCTAAAAAATAAAAATAAAAATTAAAAATTAAATCCTAAAATTGTCCTTTTTTCTTCTCTTTTCTCTTTTCTCTTTAAGCTTTTTCCTCTCCAAGTCCTTAGTGCTCCACTTCGAACCTGTAAATCAAAGACACAACCAAAGAGACGTAAAAAGAACAAATCGAATAATAAAAAAAATAATAAAAACCTAAAAATTCTACCTAAGCACAAATCCGCGTCGGCGGCGCCATTTTGTTATAGTTTTGAAAGTGGTAGTAAAAGTTCGTTGCTCGGACTTGTAAAGATTTAAAAATAAAAATATATATACAAAAAATATTAACAATATGGGCAAGAGTAGTGGGACTAAAGATTCAGCCGTTTTTTTCTTCAAATGGTTCAGAAATTAATTCTAGCAATTATAGTTCAAAAACAAAACAAATATTAACTCTAGTTTATTGCCAAGATAGATTTTATAAAATATTACTTGTATTTCTTAAGCATGGCATATCAAAAATCCCTAGGACTAAGCATACTCCATCAAATGAAATCACAAGTAATTAATTTAAAATCTTAATTCAATTAAAATTAGTGCAAAAAGTAAATAAAAGAATTAATGAAATTACCACATGGATGAAATTCGACCTCCTCCGTCGTCCCAGTGTTGGGTTTAGCTCATCATGATAAAAACACGCTCACAGTATTTATTTATTGCTCAAAGGGTGTTTACAAGGATGAAAATGGAGATAAAATAATAAAACAGTGAATGTGCGACCCACAGTAAGCGTCCAAAATGAACGATATAAAAGAAGTGCTATTGTTACTGTATCTCTAAGACCCACACCTACGACCCACGCGTGCGAGTCATTTCACCGTTGATAAACGACTGCTGGTGCAGGTTCGTGATGAAGATCCGTTCTTCATGTTCTTCATCTTCATCACGAACAACAGCAGCAGCAGAGAGAATTCGTGATTCTTCCTCTGCAGCTTCCTCTCTTTTCCTCCCAACTCTCGACAACCTTTCTCTGACCTCCAAGGACTCTATTTAAACCCGAAGCATGCATCGAATCTCCTCCATAACTCCACAAATCCTAGGAAGTGAAAGAAAATATTTTCGGATATTTTCTTTCCTGTTTTAGTTTTTCACGCGTTTTTTCTGGTCCAGCACGCTCCAATTCGACTTATTCAGGCCTCAACACTCTTCCAACGCCAGCAGAACTCCCCCATGCACACAAGAACTTCAATTTTGCTCGTGTTAGAGTACACGTGCTCTGTTTTGGGTGTGTGAATCATACCGAAAATTCCAGCCAAATTTGATCGATCATGTCACCCATACTATGTTCCTTAACCTATATCACATCTTTATACCAAATTTCAGCCATTGAATCGACGCATAACCCCTTCATTTTAACCTATAGAAATTTCCCGCCTTTTTCCAAAATTTGAATTTATGAGAAGAAAAGTGTCCTCCCCCTAATCTTGTACGGGTGTCCCTTTAGCAATTGGGGTGTAAATAGTAATTTTTGAGGTGGAAATAGTAATTTTTCTGGTTTCCTCCGGTACATTTCTGGGACGCTTCCGGTGCATTTCTGAGGTGCCTCCGGTACATTATCCTGGGGTGTAAAACACTACTTTTCGAGCTCATTTCGCCGCAAAGGCTTATTTATCTAAAAACATCTACAAAAACACAAAACAACACAATAAGTACTTAATCGAGTCTAACAATACAGACATTGAGGACAAATTAGACACAAAAATGTGTCTATCATTGAAACCCAATCAATCTCACACTGATCCAAGGTACAGTTGTGCTCCTTACGTCTTTGATCCCAGCAGGATACTACACACTTGATTTCCTTAGCTGATCTCACCCACTACTAAGAGTTGCTACGACCCAAAGTCGAAGACTTTAATAAACAAATTTGTATCACACAGAAAAGTCTACGATAATAGATAAATCTGTCTCCCACAGAAATACCTACGAGTTTTTGTTCCGTTTTTTGATAAATCAAGGTGAACAGGAACCAATGGATAACCCAGACTTATATTCCCGAAGAACAACCTAGAATTATCAATTATCTCATAATAATCTTAATCGACTAGCGAAAGAAGATATTGCGGAATCACAAATGATGAGACGAAGGTGTTTGTGATTTCTTTTATATCTTTTCTATCGGAGAAATCAATCTCAAGCCAATCTTACGATTGTACTAAAATACGATAGAAACTGCAAGATCAGATCACGCAAGTACATAGAAAATAGTTGGGTATGGCTTCACAATCCCAATGAAGTCTTCAAGTCGTTAACCTACAGGGTCTCGAGAAGAAACCTAAGGTTAAAGGAGAATCGGCTCTAGCTAATACAACTAGTATCACACAGAAAGTGTGGGGATTAGTTTTCCCAGTTGCTAGAGTTCTCCTTTATATAGACTTTCAAATCAGGGTTTGCAATCTAAGTTACCTTGGTAACAAAGCATTCAATATTCACCGTTAGATGAAAACTTGATTATATTCAAGATAATATTTTTCAACCATTAGATCGAACTTAGCTTGTTACACAAAAATGAAATGCAGTTTATTTAGGTTTGTGTAACCGTACCCAAGCATGTACACTTAGTTGGTTCCACAGTAGTTAACCAAATGGTTAGCCATATGAGCACTTCCATATCAACCATATTCTTCTTTACCACAACTAGTTCAAATGACTCAATGAAATAGTTAGAGAGTTGTTCAATTTCTTAGATCTTATAGAAGTATACAAGACACAGTTGAAGCAACAACGGTTGGTTCACTCGAATCAATTCATGAACTTTATATCCATGGTTTGAAATTATGCATTCCTTAGTTTATATAAGTTTAAGTTCACGAATAATCATTTTAAAAAAATAACCAACCTAAGTATGTGAACTGGTACGCGGGCTTAAGTACCCAGAATGAGTTTGTTTTCAGTTCACAAACTCTAGAAGATTTTCACGGGATGTGAACTTCCGATGGTGCGTGTACTGGTACGCGGACTTTAGTTCTGGTTTTCCTGAGCAGCAAAGTACGCATACCTTGTTTCAAGGAATAAGGACTTACACACATATGTTTTACCACACAATGCTTATATCCTTCAAGGTTATATATTCTAAACTCTCATTTCAATCATTGAAACATTCTTAGAGGACGTTATATGATTGTTATTCACAAACCATTTTTTGTCAAATTCATTTTCAAGTAATTGAAACTTAATATGACTTTCATCATTAGTAAAGATGAACTTGGCCAAAGTGAAAGCTTACCAACACATATTCCGAGAAATATATACGCGAGATAAACTCCGCTCGAAATAGCAAATGTGTATAATCAAAGCCTTTATAGCAATACGACTTTTGTCTCAAGATAGGAGATAGAGTAGATAGACTTTTGAGTGATAGATAAGTTCAAGTCTCCAAATACCTTTTAGTCGATGAAGTTCCACAAGTTCCTTGAGTAGTTCTTTGTCTTTGTATGATGATCGTCATGGAGTCTTGAGCTCAACTACACTTTCTATCCTAGTCCGAGACTTAGATATAAGTAGACTAGAAATCAAGACTTATAGTTTTGATCACTAACATTGACAAACATGCTTGAGATAGCAACGCATGCGAGTTTGACCGAGCATTGCTATAACAATAAGACCGGGTTAGCAATTGGTTCCTGTTCACCTTGATTTATCAAAAGACGAAACAAAAACTCGTAGGTATTTCTGTGAGAGACAAATTTATCTATTAGGGCATACTTTTCTGTGCGATACAGATTTGTTTATTAAAGTCTTCGACTTTGGGTCGTAGCAACTCTTAGTTGTGGGTGAGATCAACTAAGGGAATCAAGTGTGTAGTATCCTGCTGGGATCAGAGACGTAAGGAGCACAACTGTACCTTCGATCAGTGTGAGATTGATTGGGGTTCAACTACAGTCCAGACCGAAGTTAGTTTGTAGTAGTCTAGTGACTGTAGCGGATTAATATAGTGTGTGTTCAATATGGACTAAGTCCCGGGGTTTTGCTGCATTTGCGCTTTCCTCGTTAACAAAACTTCTGGTGTCTGTGTTATTTCTTTTCCGCATTATATTTTATTATATAATTGAAATATCACAGGTTATGCGTTAAATCGATCAATTTTGAAATCCAACCTTTGGTTGTTGATTGAAATTGATTGATCCTTGAACATTGGTCTTTGGTACAGTTCAAGTGGTTTCTCTTGTATTCAATTAGACTCGCAGATTTCTATTTGATTGAGTAAGTATTGAATCGAGAAATTGAGATATAACTCTTTGAAATACTTTTAATAAGATTGAGTCTGACTGTCTAGTTGATTCTCTTAAAAGTATATTGGAGTTTTTCCATACAGATTGCTAAGTGAAATATTGGGTGTGGTTGTTAGACCCCCGCTTTTTCAAAATGTCTATGTATTCCCTCATCCTGACATACTTGCATAAAGGATATGTTAGAGCATAGCTCGGTTGAACCCACCAAGCGTTGGTATGTCAAGTTTGGTTGTCATATTTTAGTGAATCAAAACTCATGTTAAGAGTCGCTTGATTATGTACTAGAGTCAACCTCGTATAGGTTAGCTTGAAAGTATTAGGATATGAGACATTACAAGTATTGCGAAGTCTTGGAGATGTCAATAAGCAAGGAGATACAACGAAAACAATCATCCTTCCACTTGAGGTTAATGATATTTGACTTGAACTGTTTCATTCGATAACATATCTTTCAAGTCATGCATATTGAAAACAAAACTGCGAAGCACATTTGAACTCTAGATAGACATAGTATTAAGGAATACAATACGAGGTTTATTGCTTAACCATTAAACTTTGTAGATAAAACATCGCCATAATCATTTGAATGATATTGTGATTATGTATGGGTATGAGGTGAGGATTTCATCCTACGGAACAATGTTTTACATGTGTTCTAAAGAAGTCAGTTCATAAACTTGTTTGTGAACCAAAAATGAAATTGCCAGGTGTTCTTGGTTTTGTTATTCATTCCATATCTTATGAACAACCAATATGTGTGATTAAGTATAACCGTTCACAACTTGTTTGTGTTCTTGGTAGAACTATTCACAAAGGCCTGACTTATGTATTGGTATTATTTTTATTAGTGAAACAGATATTAAGTAATCACCTGAGATGGTATGATTGGGTTTTTGATTTTATGTCTCACCAAATATGGGAAAGGGGAACCGATCCTAGTAAGAGGTTCGGTGCATCACAAAGTGGAACCGATCCTTGTATGGGGTGCAGAAAGGGGAACCCATCCTATGGACATGTGCAACACGTTTTTAGGCAAAGGGGAACCCATCCTATGGACATGTGCAACACATATAAGTTAGATACCATATATATGTGGGGAACCGATCCTAGTACTTAGTAAACCTAATTTTGGAAAGCTAGTGTGACTATGCACAGTACTCACATGGAAGGTAGAATCCAAACTTGTTTTGGTAGAGACGTTAAACCCATGATTGTGATTGAATGTTTGTTTGATCAATCGCATAGTTCTTGAAAGTCAGATGAACCAATTCTAAACTTGTTTGGAAGTGTGGCAAATCAGTTTCAAGGTTGTAAGTGTGGAAGAGAACTTACAAAGTAAGGATGTCGGTATACTTTGAACACTAGCTATGAATGTTTATTTCTTTAATTGTTCAAAGTTATTCCTTAATAGATAAGGGAAGAGAATCCCAGGATCAAAACATAAGTAAGTTAAGAATCTTTTAATTAAGGTTATTAATTTCATTTTGTAGGAAAATATAAGAATTAGTAATATGCATTTACTAATTAGATTTTCCGAGAGATTTCGATCATTATTTTTGGAAAGAGCATTTCCAGGAATTTTGGAAACTGAATTTGTTCTTTAATGAATATCTTGAGAATATTTTCGTTTTTGGAAATTCCTTGGTGTCCAAACTTCCTTGTCTATAAATACTTGAAGTTTGCCTTTTTATCAAACTAATCCTTCGTAACAACATGCTTCCTCTTTTGTTGTTGTTACTGGTGTAGTCGCCTATTCGGAGAGAAGAGTAACCTAATTAGGCGAAATCTCTTACGGCCGCTCAGTTTAAAGTCTTCTTTGGGATTAGGAAGCTCTAGCGTGTACCGTTGGTGGGAAACTAGATAATTGCGGTTTATCTTTTGTTTTCGATTGATTTGATTGACTAACGGTGGTTGAAATCTGATTGCACCTAGTTTGTTTTTGCTTGAGAATCTTCTCTTTTTATATAAGATTCACTCAAACTAGTTCAGAGTTTCGACATGGATCTTTAGACTGTTGTTAGTTCTAAAGACGATCTTGTGATAATCCATTCTTAGCAGACTCCGTTCTGTGTGTGATTGATCACAAGAGATTCAAGTGATTGTGTGCAGGTTTTTATTGAAGATTTAAGAAGATTTGAAGACAAAGAAGATATTGAAGATCTGAATTGGGTTAATAATCTTTGGTGTGCACAATACTTGTTTCGGTAAAAGAGGATCCAATTAATAATCGGTTTATCCTTGTGGTAGATTGGATTGATTAATTGAGTAGATCGGCATCAAAAAAATTCTTTGGATTAATAGTGTTGTTGGATTAATCTTAAACGATTACTTCAGTAATTGAACATAAGTTATATCTAAGGACCTGACGAAGGAGTTTATGTTAAGATAAACGGAAGAGCCTTTGTCCGACTCATATCACTTGGTTGAAGAGAGTTGATACCAAACAGATTCGTTGTTCCTTTACTGTTTGGATACGAACCAAAGGAATTGTTCCAAGTACATGACTTATTTATAAGTTGGAGGCGTGGGAATACAGACGGAACTAGGTGAACTATAGGTTTAGTTGCTTGGTCTCAACTATACGAAGTTAGGTGTAATTTTGTGTAGCGGCTTAATCCTGAGAGTATTCAATTCTGGACAAGGTCCCGGGGTTTTTCTGTATTGCGGTTTCCTCGTTAACAAAATCTTGTTGTGTCATTTACTTTATATTTTCGCATTATAATTGTTTTATTATAATTAAAGTAAATTACACAAAAATTAATTCCTATTTACTTGATAAGTGAATCCTATTTTTTTTGGTTAAGTCCGAACCTTTTTTATCAAGTAACATACTTCGTTGTTGTATTGTCTCGATCTCGTATCCATAGACGATCACACGAAGTGTGAACCGATTAGTTGTATTGTCTCGACTCTGTCCATAGACAATCACTTTCGGAGAAAGAACTTATAGGCAGGAAAAGTTTTAGCTTGAGGTATATTTGGGTACCCTCGCCTTTTCAGAATCACTTTTGTACTCACCACCATTTTCCGAACGTAGTACCTTGATCTTTCTTCCAGTTTGAGTCTTAGTTTCCTTTTTCTATCTCACGAAGACTTCTAGGACTTCATCTTTATGCCCCATGGGGTACATCCATACGCGCCTAGAATAGTCATCAATAAAAGACACGAACCAATGTTTCCCTCCCAATGATGCATTCTTGGAGGGACCCCAACCATCTGAGTGAAGATAATCAAGAACTCCACTAATGTTATGAATTTATGTGTCAAAGCTTGTTCTTGTCTTCTTTCCTTTCACAAAATGTTCACAAAACTCTATTTGCAGGCAATAACACCTTTCAACAATCTTACTGAATTAAAGAATGTAACGACTCATCACCTGCATGTGCAAGCCGCATATGCCATAACTTCGTGGTATCCATAGTTGAATCCTCGATGTATTCTGAAATAGACACATATCCCGTTAGTGTACTCCGAATTAAGTAGTACAAGTTGTGATGTCGTGTGCCCTTCATGATGAAGAACGTTCCAGAGATTACCTTTAGAACGTCGTTCTATGCTACTAGCTTATAACCCTTAGCTTCCAAAGTTCCGAGTGAAATCAGATTCTTCTTCACAGCAGGTACAAACCTTACTTCCCGAACCATACCATCATGCATCTTGATATGAACACTTCCAATCCCGATCACCCTGCAGGTATGATTATGCCCCATACGTATCTATCCATCAAACTCTTCAAATCTTGAGAACCAGTCCCAATGAGGACAAATATGATAAGTAGAACCGAAATCTAGTACTCACGCACCGTTAGTTACGATACAAGTTGATGGTATCATAGTTAGCAAGAAATCTGAACCTTCATCTGAATCTTTACTTTCCTTAGTATGTTCACCTCGGTCTTGTTGTTATCTCTTTCTTTGTCTTTACGATTGGTACAATCCTTAGCCCAATGGCCAAATTCTTGACATCATGCATATTCATCCTTATATAGACGCGTTCTTCACTTTGAACGCCCTTTAGCTCTACCATGATCACCAGTCTTCTTTCTCCTTTCTGTTGAACGACCTCTTGCAAGAAGTAAATAATTTTTAGCTTCGCTTGACAAATCTTCCCGGTCCATCTTCCTGAACTCCTCACTACGTAATGATGTAGTGACCTCAGCACATATCATCTTATTCTTTCCATGCATTAAAGCCTTAATCACGGGTTCATACCTTTCAGGAAGAGTGTTTATCAGACACAAAGCTTGTTCGCCGTCCTCGATTGTCTCATCGTAGTTAACCAACTCAGCAAGGAGTTTATCATATGAATCTAGGTTCTCAGTTATAGAGGAACCCTTCTTCATGTTTTAGAGATACAAATTTATCTTAAGATGTCTCATATTCGCCACATTCTTCACAAGGGATTCCTTTTCTAGCTTTTCCCGGAGATCCTTAGTTGAAGTCTCGTGATGATAATTAACTCTTACTGACGTTGCTAAACACCCTCGAATCGAACCCAGACATAATTTATTCATCTTGTTTCACTGCTTGTCAGACATCTCCGCTGACCGACCTTTTAGAACTTCCTGTAGGTCAAGATGAACAAGAGAATCAATTACGTATGTTCTCCATAAACCAAAGTTATTGGTTTCGGTGAACTTTTATACCTCTAGTTGCGATCTATGTGAATGAAGTATTTCTTCTTTTGTTTCTTTATCTTTACTTGTGGACTCCGAATGTTCTCCTAACGAATCAACTGGTTTTTCGGATCAACTGGTTTTTCCGGATCAATCATTGTTCACAAAAAACCAATTATAGATAAAAAAAACTAAACTTTGAGATCAGAATTACCTCAAGTAACATCAGAAAAATACCCACGCTGCAATATTATGAATACCCAAAATTCGAATAACGTAACCCGAGTTCTTGATTCCAATTGTTGTACTAAAACTCTGCTAAAGCGATTTGCACAGCTATACAAGGGTACTCTAAATATTGCAAAGAACATAAAGTAGAGAATAAAAGAGACAAAAAAATTAACGAGGTTGAATCCTCGGGAAAAATAGAGATTTTATATATTACGTTTAGGAGAAAACATATAAACCCTAGAGAGAAAGAAGAATTTTTGGTGTAATTTTTTAGGTTCTCTACTAGGCTATTTATATAGGTACATTACTTAACTATAAGACTAAGGTTTCATAATTTAGCTAGGAATTCCCAAAACTTTATAGCTTTCCATGGTGTTGGTGCTTCCGCCACCGGTACGCACTGGATCCGTCAAACGCGCCAAACCCACAAGAGCAGTTGGGTAACTAGAAAACTCTGGTTTTTATGTCGGAAAGAAGGGTTCTTCTTACCTGGTGGATTTTTATGTTTTTGAGTCATATGCGAAAGAAGCATTGATTTTCGATGCCGCGATCACATAAAAACAGGGACTTTGAGGATCAATAGATAAATACGTGGCAATTGAATCATGAGCCGGGATCATAAAGAGCATACTGCAAGTAGGAAGTGGAACAATTAAGGTCGGATATAGTTGGTTTTCCGCGAAATCTATTTCAGTAGAGCGTATGAAGTCGATGGCCCGAGGTAGATCACTCATTTGGATAGGATGGCCACAATTTTCCTTACCAACCCCGGGAAAACTACGAAGTGCAGGATAACCCCAAGGGGTTGTGGGTTGTTTTCTACCAGTTGGGGCCCTTTCTTCACCACTCCCATGAGGATGGTCTACAGGGTTCATAACTACCCCTCTTACTACAGGACGCTTACCTAGCCAACGCTTAGGTCCGACTTTGCTTATTGTTCGCCAAAAATCCTATTACTACAATTGGTAGGTCGTCGGGTTACTCAAATAAGTCATGTTTTATGTGTTTTTCCTATGTTGCAACTTATGTACCAATTCGATCGATCCGAAATGGATCGACTATTTTATTTGCTTGAAGTTGGGAAAATGGCCAGCATGAAAAAAATGAGTGGGCACATGCCATAACCACTTGGCTACATTTCCTAGTGAAATATATTTTAATTGACCAAGACTTCTGGACGCCCCTCTCGCTATGCTCGAACACGTCCTCTTGGTCTACTAAGTAAAAATGGGGTGACAAAGAGATGTTGCTTCACCTCTCATTCTTAACTATCTTTTGACTCCAGAAGCAGAAAGATGTGGGTAATCAGGAAGGCTGTCACAAGCAGTTAGAGGTATGCGATAAAGACCAAGGAAACCTCACATTATCTGGGTTTTGGTCTCTCGTGAAAGAGACTGAATGTATATGCTTCTCGTATTCTCCTACTTTTGTATCTCCATGTTGAAGTTCCATAAAAAGCGAAAGCGGGATCTGAAGATTATGATTCGAACTCTGACTTCTCAGTCTTTTCCACTTTCGTTCATTCTCTATACAATTCGGATAAAATCCCATAGTCAGGTAATTGAACACTTTTCGTAGGCTTTCGGCTTCGCTCTCGCTCCTATGTAAGAGCCAGGAATTTGGCAGTAAAGAGTGCTAGAAGCTTCGCCAGAAGCAAGCAAGACGAGGAAACCTAGGGGTACACGACAACAAGACGAGGAAATCCTCTCTGCGAATAGAAGATACTCAGCTCCGCACAACGTAGGGATTGGCACGCTTTCGGAAAGAATATAAAATAGTAGAGGATCCAACTCACCTGTTTCTGATCCTGTAAAGAATGACCTTGAAATCCGATGTGGGCAATCAGTCGAAGGAGAAGATGACTCTAACGGCATACCTTTTCCATGATGGGTCAGCGAGAAAATGGGAGTTCCTTATATAAAATTATTGACTCTAGAGATATGGTAATATAGAGAAGACAAAATTGTTTGAAGCACCGAGAAAACAGGAAACGCCCTTTTTTTCAAAGAGAGGAAGACGGGTTATTCACATTTCATTTAATGGCCATAGGCGAATTGACAGCTAAGTTGTGGTAATTCTCTCCTAGGGGAAAAATAGGCACCATTGTGCAAAACAGCCTGGCGCGAGCACACTATAGTAGAGTCCCCGCGCGTATTGAAGGAGGAAAGACATCTGATTAATAAAAACATGACTATTCATAGATTGGAGACCGGGAGAGAGACCTCATAAACAAAGATAAAAAAGAAGGTGATATATCCAAATCCCTCGTGCACTGAGATCCATTTTTTTGGACTGATTCAAATGACAAAGAGAATATTAGTTAACTGACACCGACGTATCCTCGTATTGCGTCAGCCATTTAAGAATCACCCATGGTCAAGGAAAAGAGGATATTAGTGGATTGATACTTTTACTTATTGATCAATGATAATTTTGACTCTAAAAATTTAACAATGATTGATTCAACCTCAAACTATCAAAACACTATCACATAACAATGGCTCAAGATATGATTTTGGGCCTATATCTATTGGCGGTACATGGTGAGAGAGTTCTAATCATTTCACGACATCTCTAATTGATGATGTATTTGCTAGCAGAAGTTAGTAACATATATGCACAAAAAAACAATAGAGAAGGTGGTGCACCTAATCTTCTTATATATCTATATGCATTCTATCGATTATATTTCTCATTTTTACAATAAATCCAAGAACTATAATAGGTCCTCAATGCAATTAACATTCTAAATTAATTGACTAGATACCTACCTAATTAATTCAACAGCTATGACTATGATATATCATCAAGTGAGGCTTAAATGGAATGGTAAAAATGAAAATCATTGTAAGAAGAACAATGCGAGCCCGGGAAGGAAAAAAAAAAAAAGAAAAAAAAAATTGACCCTAATCATAGAAAGAAAAACAATGCGAGTCCGGGAAGAAAATCATACTCTACTTGTAAAGATTTGACCCTAAATACATCCATATCCGATATCCGAATATGTGTTTTGTCCCATTGGTCCTACTATTAACTTCCACCTCCATCCACCATTGAGAAGAATTGGTCTTGGAGCCTGAACAAGAAGATCTCAAATGGATTAATCAGTGAGGTGACTGATTTTCAAATGGATTAATATTGCAGATATCAAAATCCATGTGCACGTTTTTGTTCATCCACACCGCAGTTAGGAAACATGCTATATATCAACAACATATACAATGGCATCAATTTTGTTTTAAATTATTAGGTGCATGGTGAGCAAGACAACTGTAGTTCAATTACTTTTTTTTTTATTACTTTTTCTTCTAATGGAGGAGATTATCATACTTCATTAATATGAAAATCTGCTTGTAATAGGAGATCACATCAATGAACGGATTAAGATAAATAGGACAAAATTCACATTACTCGGAACTTAGGTAAAAGAACAGTACTAACTCCACATTAGCCAAAAAATATTTTAATCACATGGTTATTGATATCATTCTATTTACCACTATGTCCTCGTAGGTTCATACTATAAATTAGTGGAGTGGGGAATACAAGAAACCGTGTGAGCGAGCCAGATTTGTGAGAGAAAGAGAGAAAGACTTATGTGTGCTACCATGGAGAATGATAAAAAGGTGTTTTTTCTTCTCATGATCATAACAATGCTTTTTGTGGATAGTAGTACTTACTACCCAAAGAGTTTCATTATCTTAGGTGGTGTTATTGCCCAGGGTTCGCAAACTAATATTGCCGGAGGCAACCTGAATACCGGTATCATAAACACAGTTAATGGTAACAACAACCGTATAGTAAATACGGTTAATAATGACAACAGCTCCGGTTGTTGTGAAAACGGCTCCACTTGTTGTGAAGACGACTCCGGTTGTTGTGAAACAGCGCAAGAAGAGATCCCAACGGAAACACCGGAACTACCAACATTTGTGCCGGTATCCACACCATCGGAATTTGTACCAGTTTATGGTGGTAGGTATGGTTATCCTTGGTGGCCAATCCATGTTTCGGAATTTAGATATGGTGATTCCGGGTCAGCATCTGGGCCAGCTCCAATGAAAAAACAGAAGGGGAAATTAGGCTCAGGCCCAACCCATGGATAACCCATAATATGAGGCCCTTAATTAAAAAAAGTTTAAATCTAGGCCCCGAGTTTTTAAAAGACCTTGATACCCTTATGCATATTGTCAAGCCCATAATTAAATAAAATTTAAATCTAGGCCCAAAATTATTAAATCTAGGCCCGAAATTATTAAAATACAGTGCGAAGGTGTAAACAGAAGTTACACATGCATATGGCATGTGTAACCAGAAGTTACACATCCTTATGATATGTGTAATGCAAAGTTACACTTGTATATATACGCAGAAAATAGACATCAAAAAGAAAACACAAAAAAAAAATACATGTATTACTTTAATATTCATTTACAACAATTTTTTAGCATGTGTAACTAGAATTTACACACATCTGTCTAGTGTAATTGAGAGTTACATATGTGTCTATCTAGTGTAATTGAGAGTTACACATGCATCTGACTTGTGTATTCAGCGTCAACTCCAGTTCCAGCGAGATCATTACCACGTTTAAGCAATTAGCTTTTATGAAGTTATCTGAAACCTGAAATATAACAACAAGCAATCAGTATTTATAAGATCAAAATGAACAGTACATACAACAATGTATATTCAGTTTCACAAGCATCTGACTAGAGTAACTAGTAGTTACACATGCATCTGAATTGTGTAACTGAGAGTTACACATGCATATAACATGTGTAACTAGGAGATACACATGCATATGGCTTGTGTAACTAGGAGTTACACCTGCATATGGAATATGCCATTTATCATGAACTTGCAAGCCTAAGTTACCTAAAGCAAAGTATGTGTAAGTAAAGGTTACACATCTAATTAGCATGTGTAACTAGAAATTACACATCTATTTAGTTTGTGTAACTAGAAGTTATACATCGAATTAGCATGTGTAACTGAAATTTACACATCTATTTAGCTTGTGTAACTAAAAATTACACATCCATACTAAAACACCACCACTAAGACAAGCAGAATGTAAAGTAGATCCAACTTACAATGTCTAACACAGCTCTAACATCCATACCAAACCTCTCAGCTTCATACAAAAACACCACCACTAACTGAAACTTAAAGAAAATTTAACTGAAACTTACCAATGGCAACTTTCGTCAATCCAGGAAGATCCATCAGGGTCAAATTCACAACTGCGAAGGTTCAAAAAACAACAGAAGAGATGAGCCAGATGACCAAAGAAGCAACATCTACAAACTCGTAATCATTTTAGGTATTCAAACTTAAGGCACCACTTTACACGAGATAATCTTACCATTCGGAGAGTAAATACTAAGATGAATAGAAAAACTAGAAATTCCATTGCCACGTCCTGTCTCTCGATCAATCTCATCTCCAATCTCCTTCCTCACAACAGCTGACACACATATGATACAAAACAAATTAATAAAAAATCGAACAGTGAAACAAATATCATAACTACCTAACCAACATTTGTGTTTGGAGATCTAGTGAATTTACCAAAATCAATGAATCTCTTTCTAGGAAGATGCATAAATTTAATCAGCAGTTACACATCCATAAAAAAAGCTTGTGTACCCATGTAATCTTTCCTTGCAAGGTTTTTTCGTTTTAGCATGTGTAATTACGAGTTACACATGCATATGAAAAGTGTAATTAGAAGTTACACATGCATCTGATTTGTGTAATTACGAGTTACACGTGCATCTGACTAGTGTAACTAGGAATTACACATGTATGTGACTGGTGTACTAATTAAGGGATACACACCAAAAATATGGCTAAAGTACTCGGCAATTACACATGCATCATACCTTAAATCTAGTTTCACTTTGGCTAGTGTACCTTAAATTTATACACATCAAAATATCCAATCATGATTAGTTAGGTATTCCTCTAACCAATTAATTTTTAAGATGCCTGCATATGATGTTTAAGCAGAGAGATGGACATATAATTGTATCATACCTGCCTTCACTTTTCACAAAAGAAGAATTTTCATATCCTCATCTTGCACAATTAGCTTTCTTTTGTTATCAAACTCCAATATATTCAGGATTTTGTATTCCCTGCAATTGACATTTGATAACAAATACAATAAATCAATACAACAGACACACATGAACCAATGCCAAAAAAAATTTGGAAATGAACATTGTTTACTATTTACCTTTCTCCAAGGTTTCCTGAGGGATATCTTTCTCTGATATCAACAGTTGATTGGGTTCTTTTACAGTGTCATCCAACTTAATGTGTAACTATGAGTTACCGAGGCAACTGAATAGTGTAACTTGGGGCTATACATGCATCTGAGTTGTGTAACTACGAGTTACACATGCATATAATTAGTAAATTATAATGAATGAAACTCATCATTCAAGTTTCAAACCAAACAAACACCGCAGATTATATTGCATCTGACTAGTGTAACGATGGATTATACATGTATATGACTGGTGTACTAATTATGGGATACACACCAAAATATAACAACTATACATCCAATTATAATGTGTAACTAGCAGCTACACATCCAATTATCCTATAATTCATATGTAAAAAATAGAAACGTAAACGTAAACAACTAAAATGCTAAGGAAATGATGATCTAGCAATCCACATACCACTCTCATTAGCTCTACAATCCAACACATAACACCACCAACAAAATCTTATAACAACAGATTCCTGAAACCCAACTGAGTTGATTTAATTCAGTGAAATCGCTAACAACTTAACTACATATCACTTCTTAATCAACTTAAAATCCAAAATATAATTTCTGTCAATCATACCACTAACAGTGCAACTACTTATGCATGCTTAATCAACTCCATAACTACAAAAATATAAACTAATTCATTCCCACAACAGCAAAGTTCAAGAAATACTACAGAAGCTAATTCACATCAGACACACTAGCCAAAAAGTAAAGTTCACGTACTACACCATCCACTAAAAATTGACCATCATCCACTAAAAATGTGAGTGGAAGAGAAATGAAAAAACAAACCTATTGTTATCATCTTTCATACAGTCCAGTCAATGATGAGTTTGTTTTGTCCCATCTTTTTAACGAGCTTCTTCTTGATCACAGTGAATGGTGAGAAGGCTGCATAACGTCAAGCCAAAATAAAAACAAATTAGTATTCTTAACTTGCGCATAACTTAAACAAATTTCATTTGAACATATAGAGGGTTAAATTAGATAGAAAATCAAAAGTTGACCAAAATTAAATCGATTGAAGGGGTAATAAAAAATAAAGTATCCTGAGTTCAAATATGAACTTATCTTTTCAATAATAATTACAGATTCAGAGATAAGTTAAATCTCACTCAAGAACCCTAGAAAGAAATTAATTGAAATTTTCTCGAAATTTCCATCTCAAAAGAGAGATTAAGATGATACACAAATAGATCTAAGCTCCGACTATGATTTGAATAATCGATATAATATAGATCTGAAAAATCTTCAATATATTATTGCGAATTCAAGATCTGATGGAAGAACAACCGGAATTAAAATGAAAGCCTAAATCGAATGAAACAAAAATGTAATAAGAACCATATAACTACCTCAATTTCAAGTTTATCGCCCTTTTTACTTTCTTTTACGGTCTTTATCAAATCTCTTTCTTCAATTTATGTGGTTTATGAACTGAAATCATTTGTAAACCCCAAATCTTAGTGTGTTATCAGATCTTGGAGACCGATAAATGAAGATGACTTATTTGCTTCTTCATTTCTGCTATTTTGGAGGAGTTGTTTCTTCATTGGAGAGCTCGATCGAGAGGGTTAGGGAGAATGAAAGAGAGAGAGAGAAGTTTTTCTCCGGAGAGAGAGAGGGAAAGAGAAATAAAAATTGAAAATGAAAATATCTCCAGTGACTTTTGCTTATAAATGGGTACTTTAGGTAATATAAAAATTCCAGATCTAAAATTTTTATTGGTAAGCCCGATAATTAAAAGTTATGGGCCTAGAAATATCAAAAAGTGAAAGTATGGAGTTGATAGTGAAAGATCCATTTTGTGGGGCTTCTATATGTTGAACCCATATAATAAGGGGGTCCTAGTATTTTTCACAAAACAGAAACAATTGGAGCCTTAGAAGCTGTCCTTTGGGCACGTGACCTACTACGACTCTACGAAACATCTTTGAGACGGGGGACTCAAAGACTGTCATAGGGTTATATATATATATATATATATATATATATATATATATATATATATATATGGGAACTTAGGCGCAGGTCCAAAAAAAATAATATTTTCATTGTCAGGCCCACAATTAATCTTTAGTTCCGTGACACCCATAATTATATGAAATTATTAAAAATGTCTGCACGACGGATTATGCATCTGCATGACGGGTTATGCCTCTGCATGACGGGTTATGCATCAAGGGTATAATTAGTAACGCAACTTGGATATAATATATCTAAAAATCCGCGCCTTAGAATTTTGCAAATTTTATATCGTTGGAAATCTTTATAAAAGAGCTACGCAACGAGTACAAACAAGAATATCAAATTTTTGTTTTTCACAAAAAAATCGGAGGTGATCATCATTTTAGGCAAAATTTTCAAAAACTTGATACATAACCATTATGCAGCCACCAAAAAAGATGCATAACACATTCTGCAGACGCATAACGAATTATGCAACCATTTTTTCCACTGCATAACAAATTATGCATTTGGGTAACAAAGTTATGCATCTATAACAAGTTATGTAACCATTGTTTTACTTGATTTTAGTGCACACATAAAAATTGATGCATAATGCAGTATGCATCCATATTTACGGATGTATATCAGGTTACGCATCTATTTTTTCGATGCATAAAAGATTGTGCAACAATTTTCTCGATGCATAATGTATTATGCAGTCATATTTTCGGATGCATAACAAGTTATGCATCCATTTTCTCGATTAACATGTTATGCAGATATTATTATAGGTGCATAACGTGTTATGTAGCCTTTTTTTTTGTTGGTTTCAATACTAACAAAAAGTAGCTGCATAACGTGTTATGCAACCACTCTGGACACTGCATAACAAGTTATGCAAAAAAAAAA
The DNA here is from genome assembly GCF_003573695.1 of Papaver somniferum. Lineage (NCBI taxonomy): Eukaryota > Viridiplantae > Streptophyta > Magnoliopsida > Ranunculales > Papaveraceae > Papaver > Papaver somniferum. Next base: position 95,670,360 of record NC_039367.1, read on the forward strand.
GGCTACATAACGTGTTATGCAACCATTTTCGGGACTGCATAACAAGTTATGTAACAAATTTTGTATATGCATAACAGGTTATGCAACCAATTCCATAGTTGCATCACTACTCACACCTCAATTTTCTTCTAAATGCACGTCACACGCACACATTGTGTATAGTGAAATGGCAAGTCGCTGATCTTCCGACCGTTGGACTCACAATGGAGTTCACCAAAATGAGGATTGAGGATATCCCGACCATTACCATGTAACATATACAAGCAAGTAACGTGATAGTGGCATGCACCCAATTAAGCAAGGTAGTTAATAAAACTTAAGTCGAATGACAAGCTTTCACTACAATGTCAGGTCAACCGAACTAAAAAGAAGAAAAGAGGAAACAGTGACTGGATTTCGATGGAAAATGACGAAAAAGCTACTTTTAGAAAAATCAATCAGTGAGCCAGTAAGGAAAATGACGAAAAATATTTCACTCTAACCAATCCATTCAGTTGAATAACAACCCCATCTCCGCCTAGCCACAACAAACTTCAAGTCTTACCAACAGCAACGACCTCTTCTCACAGCTTCCGATCCGTTCTGTTGTTTGGATGGGAAGTAAAACGACATTTAAATGGGAAATCCAATGGGAAAATTAGGCGCAGGCCCTTGTAAAACATCAGCAGCAAATTATCGGGATTATTTCAGAGTTCGTAGGAGAAGAAAAGGAATTCCAGAAGAAGAATAATAGTTTGTCTGGAGTAAAGAAGAAGAAAAAATCCGCAACATAATTTATAAATTTTGGGTTTGTGAAAAACTTTCTTACAGAATATGGGTGTGCGTCTGAGTTTTTCTGAGTGTGGGTTTCACAGTGGAAGAAATTGGAAAAATGGGTCTCTCTGTAGTTTTCACTATATATGTATATATATACATAAAATATTTGAAAAAATAAGGGCCCAATTAGTCTCGACTGATCCCAAGACAATAAAAGATAAAAAAAGTTTTTTTTTTTGATCAATAAAATAAACAAAGTTGTAGAGGGGAGCTAAATAGATCACGCAGAATATCTTATTTACACTAAGTTTGATGCAAAATAAGTGTAGAAGTGAAAGCATGTAATATGGTTAAGGAGAATATTATTACGTTTGTCGATATCATATGTATTCTATCTTCTTTTTTTTTTTATTTATATCTAAGAATACCTCGAAGGGAAGCCGCGCCATACTTAAAATATGATCGACGAATTTTACATTTTGCTGAATTGTACAACCCAATGCCCATGGACATGTTTTATTTCTAAGCATGACGTACATCGTGTTGGATCCAAACTACACTAGAATGCAGATATCAGACACAAAGTCTCTCACTCGCAATAAGTCTGTTTTTCGTGTTCAAAATCAAAGAATGATATACGGAGAGGAAAAAAGAAATCGAACTTTTTTGTATTTTTCATGAATTAGTAACACCATCTTACAACTAGAATATGTTTCAGTTTTACTGGTATATAAAAATATCGCAAACACAATAAACTAAACTACAAGTAGGAGTTCCGACAGGGACAGACTACACTCACATTGGTGTATAAATTTGGCCACTAAATTATATAGTACATAATTTATATAATGGGCTTAGTCCAGGTATAAAAAATTATTGTTGACTGACATGTATCGGCCTGGATGCGGGATTTTAGACCTGCACAACAATTAGTGAAAAACATAGGCTTTCAGAGACTTAATCGTAAGTTGGTTGCAATTTTCGAAAGTAATGAAGTGCTTTGGCACTATGGGTTGAGTGTTTGTGCCTCGGTGCAGTTTGTAATTTTTTATTTTTCAACAAAATTTTACCGCTTTACCTAAAAAAAAAGAAAAAAAATAGTGCCAAACATAGGATTTCCTATTTCTCTGACTCGTCGCAGCTATTAGAGCTTCTTCAATGGTGTTATGGCGAGCTTCATATGTGTCATTGTGTGAAGACATCCTTTATCTTGTTTAGCGACTAATTTTCCTAACTATTAAGGAGAAAATAAAATCTTCTCCAACCCATAAATAGTTTCACCTAGATGTCTTTTCCTTTATTTCCAAAGTGTATAATGTTAGTTTATTTGGTATTTATTGACCGACACAAATAACAAATCTATAAAAATTATGCCGCAGAAACTCCATTATAGTTGTATCTCTGTAAGGATTTTATGGATTGAAACTGGTTAATGTGTAATAAATGATTATCTTTTATGTGCAAAGTTGATGCAAAATCCATAAACCAACGACGAATAATTATTGCCCATGTTTTATTGAAACTTCAAGAATGGATCATCGTTAATGGTAACATGTTACAGTTCATATGCCTACAGAGAATGGTGGGTTAGGAGTAGAGATCTTGAGAACTACTAATCAATCTTTATTGGTTAAGTGGATTTGGAGATACTCTAAGCACAAAAATAGTCTTTGGAGGAAGATAGTTAACCAAAAGTTCAATAAGAACACAAAGTTGTTAATGCCGGATGTTGATACAAAGCCAAAGTGTAGAAGTCCTTGGAAGAATGTAGTGAATATGATTCCCACAGTTCAATCCATGTCACAATTTACATTGAGAAATGACAAAGGGATCAGGTACTGTAAGGATAAATGGTTAGATAGAGGGAGGTTGCAAGACTTATTCCCTGTTGTTTATAAAGCTGCTAAAGCGAAGGATGCGACCATTGCTGATATGATTGTGGAAAACAGTTGGAGATGTGATTTCAAGAAGGTGTTGAATGCAAAAGAGCAGCTGGAATGGGATTTGCTGAGACGTGATATTTCTCACATACTGGCTCTTGTAGCAGAGGATGATGAATTGGTTATTATGGAGAATTTCAGTGCTCAAATGTGTTATGAAGCTTTGACAGGTAACTTACATGATTGCAACTTCAACATACATCTGTGGAAAGGGAATATTCCTAATAAGGTTAGTTTCATTCTTTGGGCTTTTTTCATGATTCGCTTCCGACTAGGGACATGCTATCTCATCGAGATATGGAAATTGAAAGTGATTATGTACCCTTTGGAATGGTGAGAAGGAGTCAACAGACCATATGTTTATGCATTGTTCATACTCGTTTGAGATTTGGGATTATTTTATTAAGGCTTTCAAAATTTCTTGGCCTATGCCGAGAACTTTGCTCCAGTTGTTTGACGCTTGGTTGACGAATGTGCTTTTTGGAAGAGGTAAAGAGGTATGGAAGATTATACATTACGCCATATGTTGGGTTTTGTGGAAGGAAAGAAATGGAAGAGTTTTTGGTGGTCGTCAGAAAAGTGCAGCGGAGACTATAGATCTTGTGAAACAACTCGTAGTCTTATGGTCTTGTGACACCAATACTTTTAAATTTGTTACCCATAGTTTCGTTTGGAGCAATTCAGAGGATCTTATGAGTGAGTGATTTATTTTGTTATTTGTAAGGTTTTTTCCTTTCTTTTTTCCTTTTAAAATAACCTTCTTCTTCGAAAAAAAAAACAGTTCACATGATTTAAAAAAAAAGTTACAGTTCACAGTATTCAGTTGGTCGTCAAAGATATACTTTATTCAATAACTCATCAGGCCAACTTCCAAGACTGCTCCCCAGTCTTGCAAATTCCAATACCACAAGATTTAGGTTATTATTCAAATTCTTTATAGCTCTTCATAGAAATCTATGTAGATTTCTATCTATCTTAAGCCCCTGTAATCAAGATATGATTGATTTATAGTAGAACCGAGATAGGATGATGGCTCAAGATAAAAAAAAACGGAAAAAAAAAAAAGTTTATCATATGCATGAAGAAGAACTCAGATTGTTCCAAGATAAACATCCTATAAGGCCATAGATGAACTCATATTGTTTCTCAAAAATTTCTGTAGAGGAAAGCACTGAAATAGAAAGGCAAATATCTATAGAAGAAGTTTGGGTTGTAATTAAAAAGTTCAAAATTAACCAATAAATCTCCAGGTATAGTTGGATACAATACGGAGTTCTATAAAGTTGCATGGGAGGTCATCAAAAAAGATTTCATAACAGTGATAACAGAATTTGAGAATTAAATGAAGCTAGACTAGAGAACTAAATGCTCCTTCATTAGTCTAATTCCAAAGAAGGAACAAGTAGGAACACCTCAAGACTTAAGACCAATCAATTTGGTAAGCATCATTTACAGGATAATCTCCAAAGTGCTGACTCAAAGAATCAAGTGGGTATTACCAAAACTGATCTCAGAAAATCAAGGAGCATTTATAGCAGATAAGCAAATACTTAATGGAATTCTAATTGCGGGAGAACTTATTGACTCAAGATTCAAAGAAAAGAAGCCACGCATATTGTGTAAGTTAGACATTCAAAAAGCATTTGATAATGTTAGTTGGCACACAATTAGCAATGTCTTGCAGTCATAAGGGTATATATATATATATATATATTCACACACAAAATATTAGAAAAAATAACAACCCTGGTATAGGGGCGGCAAGTTCTAGATGAGGGGCGGCAAGTGTGATAGCAATGTCCATCTAATTGGTTAGGGGGTGTCCTATAGGGGGTATAAATTGACTAGATTACCCTTTTTGCTTTAAGTGGACTAATTTGTCCCTCCTTTTTAAATTGAAAAGACTGAATTGTCCTCCATCATATTTAAACCTAATTATGAATGAGAATGATCAAAATCAGTTTCTTTTCTTTCATCTTCTCTACTCCTCCATTGTAACCGTAAGCACCACCTCCATTACAATCGAAAACTTCATCGTCGTCTTTGATTAATCGGCGATTCGCAATATTAATAATCGTTGATTGAAGTCCATATTAGAGATGACGAAGAAGAAGAAAGTTGACGAAGATTCAACCGCTTCCAATCAAGAACATCCCTCAATCGGTAAAGAACATCAATTCCAAACCCCTCAAGTGGAAAAATCAAGTGCAATGACTTATATGAGGTATTTATTGAAAAACCCATTTAGTATTTTGTTTATTGTGTTCAATTTAAGTGTATGCTCCATCAAAAATTAGGGTTTTAGGTTAAAAATCGAATTTCAAATTCTGGATTTGATGTTTCTACGGTTGGAATTGGTTCAATTACGAACCGAAAATGATGAATTTGATGCTTTTACGGTTCGTAACTATTGAATTCATCTCAAATACCAACCGTATGTTCTTGGGACCGAGAATTTTTTTCAGTTACGGTTCGTATCTCAAGCCCTATTACGTAACGTATTTTCTCCTGCATGTCTTTTGGGTTCAAGTTATTATACGGTTGAATACGATACCAAAGTTACCAACCGTAATTGTGTACGGTGTTTAACTAGTGCCAAGTTACGAACCGTAAATAATTACGGTTTCTTACGAGTTTCAAGTTACAAACCTTAAGTTATTTTGGTCACAATTTTTTTGGTTTATTTGTTTCTATCTTGTTTGTTCAACCTTTAATAAATCATACATATGTATTGCTTGTGTAGGAATCCTGATAGGGTGAAGAAAAAGAGAGGGAATAACTTAACAACGATTGATCATACACCCACCCCTCGTGGTGACAAGCATTTAGGGGTAGATCATAGAGGTGACCCCAAGAATGCGAAGAAGAAGAAGAATCAATTTGAGATTAGGCTTAGAGAACCATCTGTAGGTAAGTCCGGGGTTGAATTAGAAGGAGCTGAACCTAATGATCAAGAAATTGAGGTAGGAGTTGAAAAGAACCTTGAAGAAGATGAACCTAATGAACAATAAATTGAAGAGGTAGGAGTTGAAAAGAACATTGAAGAAGCTGATGATAATGAAGAGGAAGAAAATCCTGATGAATCCAATGGCGAAGAAGAGGAGGAAGAAGAAGGAAATGATGAAGATGAGGAAGAGGAAGCAAATGATGGAGATGAGGAAGAGGAATCAAATGATGAAGATGAGGAAGAGGAATCAAATGATGAAGAAGGAGTACAAAACAAGGGAAAAAATTGTTGTAGCTACAACTCCATCTCCAGCTAAACCAAGGAAAGAAAAGAAGTCGAAAAAGGAACCCGCACCAAAAGGGTTGCATATTCCTAAAGGAAAAGACCTGTTGTTGCCAAGAATAAGAATAAAAGACCTTGGAGCGAGGCACCAGATAAGTCCTCAATCTTATTTGGTTATACCAATTCCTGGGCCGAAAAAATCTGTGAGACTAGGGTATGTTTCTCTTAACACATTGTTATAATTTTTTTTTATTTTTTATTTTTTGTATTTATGTATATTTCATTAATCTCAGTTTAACAAAATATGTTTGCATTTATTTTAAGGATCATGCAAGGGCGAACAAATTGCTCAAGCGTCAAAGAGCTAGTCATTGGCCATTAGGTGAAGAATGTGGTGATGTTCGTACTCTAGTGGAAAGTTCAGGAACCTTTACCTTTAACTCCATCATATTTTTTTCCACTTTCTTTACTACCATTTCCTTGAACAACAACTTTGCTTCTTTCTTGTTGTTTAGAGAGAAATACCGGACCTTTTCGTTTAACATCAATTTTGCTTGTTGAACTTTCTTGAGTAGGAAGATCGATACATATTTGTTGTACATTTCGACGACTTGGTTCTCCTTTATCCGCTTGACCTCTTTTTCGTTTTTTTCTACCTTTAACATCATCCTCTTCCATCTCATCTTCTGCTTCATATTCCTTTCTCAACCATTCATAACCACAAGGATCTCTTTTCTTTGATTCTTCCACTAATTCTCTTGCTTTTTTATTTCCTACGTACCTCTTTTTTTTGGTAGGAGGCCTCCCATTACTCTTCCCCTGTGGTGGTTCCTTGATATCATACCTAAATTGTGAATATACGAAATCTCTCAAGTTACTCAACCATATTTGCCTTTGGCCTTGGCTTAGTGTAGCATATTTCTCGGATAGAGCTTTTCTCGGTATCGCCAAACGTTCCTCCAAATTGTGGATCAAAAATTGTTTCAAGGAATGTTAATTGTTGCCAAAAGGGATCAACATATTGAATCGGGATCACTTTGTCTTGATATGTGGCTATAACATGCCGACATGGGAGTCCCAAACTTGTCATGTTTGGACAAACACACTCTTCTTCATAATCCCCCAATTCATAATGTTGTACTTCATATATTATCTTCTCAATTGCTTTGTGCGAAACTTGATGTGTAATTCCCCTTAGCCACTCATTGTCTATCCCATTTGGTGTGTTGTTTACTTCGGCTTTTTTCTAAAGACTCCGTAACTCTATCGTGAACACGAAGGAAATACGAATTCATGGCTTCAAATAACCTAACTAACCCAGCATTACAACTATGAATTTTCTTCTTCAACCGGTTGTGAGATGACTCCGCCGTACTTGTAGCTTGGTTGTCATAGTGCCTATATTGGTTAGTGAACGCCAATACGAACTTCTCTTTGTGCGGATCCAACCAATTATCAAACAAATAGTTCACGACACTTGGATAACCTCTTTTCCAATGAGCCACTAACATACGAGCTCTATCCCCATATTCATCCACGCTGATAGAATAGGTCAAGGCTCTCCACTCCGTTTTGAAACTTTCCCATTTTAGTTCCGCCAACTTGTCATCCTTCTTAAATTTCTCTTTGGCTTCATCTTGTTTATGTAACGGTAGTTTCTTTATCCATTTCGCTTTCTCGGGTTGGACGGACAAGAAGCATGCACTTAGTTTCAATACTTTTCCACAAGTGGAACGTGCAAAGAAGGGTATGAGCTTCCGGGAAAACCCTCCTTTTTGCATTCAATAAAGCTTGCTCCTTGTCGGTAATAATCACCTTTGGAGTATATCCCTCTATGTAGAATAACTTCATTTGTTTTAGTTCCCACACATAGCTCTCTTCGAGCTCATCTTTCAAGAAGCAAAAACCAACACTAAAAGGAGCATTGGTAGAAGTTTTCCCGACAATGTTCAACAACGGCATCTAAAACTTGTTGGTTTTTTATGTGCAATCCATTAGAAGCACTTGATGAGAGCATCGTGCCAACTTCACAAACTCAGGATTAGCCAATAAAAGATGTCTTATTCGTCCTTTCTCATCATCATCGTGGAAAACCGGGTAATTATGCAACTCCCCCAAATGCCTTAATTGTTACATTTCGTTCCTTTGTTCCCATTTCTTAGCCTTCAATTTTTTTCTTGCATTGTAGATGTTATCCAAATTAGAAGCATTTTGTGGATTTCTTTCCTTTTTAAGTGAGCGAGGATATCAACAGGCTTCATATGAATTTGTGTCAGTGATTCTACGATCTTCTCTTCTTCTTCGGTAAGGCGTCCAACATAAGCGTGTGATAGCAAACTCTCCGGTATAGAGTGGTTATGACTACGACATACAACTTTCTCCAAAAACCACCTTTTTGCCGTGTTCTTTTTAAACAGAAGCTTGAAGGGGCATCGGGTCTTCTTACTGAAAGTAGTATTCTTCCTCTTTGGCTTTACTACTTGCAAGGTATCCTTTTTTGCGTGACTTCTATTTTGTCCAGTACACTCGAAAACCATTTGAAAGGCACTATCACTAGTGGTACCATTACAAACTATGATACACATAATCAACTTTTCTCGTTGTCTAGCCCACTTCTTTGCATCGTCTTTCTCCTCCCATGTCTCCTCGGTTAAATAGTGAGAGCTAAAATCTTTGGTGAGAACTTTATTTGCTAAAGGTTGGCCATCCATTATGGGAGGTACATCCCCGATCTAGATAAAAATATAACCACATTAGTCTAAACAAGACAAAAAAACAAAATATGTATACAGGTACGGATGGTAACGACAGAGGATAAATAAACCGTAACTGGGGTACGATTGGTAACTACAAACACTTATGAACCGTACCAAACCTACGGTTTGTAACCTTCGTCTTCTAACCAACCGTAACCACATCAAAAGAAAACTGAAAACATGCAGAGCCATTTACGGTTGGTTACGAAAATACAGAACAATTCGTAACATAGGTTACTGTTGGTAACTAATTCTTATATTACCAACGGTAATAAGTGCAGTAAATACCGCCATGTACATGACGAGTTACGGTTGGTAACTAATGCATGATATATCCAACCGTAACCTAGGTACGGTTCGTATCGAAAATTTTCTACCAACCGTAACTGGTATTGCGATTGGGTTTTTCCCAAAATTGAACCAGTTACGGTTGGCATTGGATACTTTTCGAACCGTAACTGCTAGTTACGGCTGGTAACTAGCTTATTTCCAACCGTATGTTCTTCTGAAAATTTTAAAAATTTGATTTTTTTACGTACTTTAGATAATTTTGATCAACAAAAAGCTAATGGGAACTAATTTAGAAGTATACCTGTTCATTTTCAGTTCTTGGTTCTTCACTTTGTTGGTAATTTCTTCAATTGGTTGAGATTGACCTTCACTTTGGGCTAAAACATCTCTACCATCTTAAAAATACTCCATATCAGGATCTCCATCAAGAGGTATGTAGTACTTGTTTTCTCTATCATATAGAGATTTACCCACCTCAAATTTGCCACTGGAATCACTCATTTTGGTTGAGTGAATCAAAATCTAGGGTTTCACAAATATCACATAAGTTATTTTTTTCTTCTCCTCTAAACTTTATTTTTTATAACTCTAAAAATCTGATTTTTAGAGTTATTATACGTGAAAATTAATTATCAACCCTAATCTTGATTATCAATACTAATCTTGACTATCATTACTAATCTTGATTATCAACAATAAGGGCTAATTAGTCATTTCCAGATTGTTTTTGATAAGGGACACTTGAATATCCTTGTAATGAAATTTTTTGGCCTATTAGGTTACCGCCCCTCTACCAGAACTTGGCTCCCCTATACCAAGATTGAAAAACAAGGGCCCAATTAGTCTCGACTTATCCCAAGACAATACACAATAAATAAAGTTTTTTTGTTTTGTTTTTTTTGATCAATAAAATAAACAAAGTTGTAGAAGGGATAGAGCTGTCAAACGGGCAAGCTAGGGTCAACCCGGCCCTAGCTTGCCAACTCGTACTAGGGTTAGGGTCAACCCTAACCCTAGTACTATTCACGAACAAGCTCAAAATGCCAACCCTAGCCCTAGACGGGTCAACCCTGACGGGTTGGCGGGTTGGCTTGTTAATGTTATTAATTTAAAAATTAAATTTAAAATTTAGGATTGTTTAGGATTATTCATTTAGTAAAGGTCGAACCTAGGTCAATTTGGTGTTTAACTAGAAGCCCCACCACTGAGTTGTAAAGTGAACGTTTTTATTGCCACTTAATCAACGATATAGCCGGTTACAGCGCTTTAGTTTTCTTAGGCAGAGAACCCTAACATCAACTAAGCATTTTACTTTTTTTTTTCTATCATTTTATAAGTTTAAATTAATGTGATTAAGACTAACTCACTGTTTAAATTATGCTAGTCCTTTTTTCAATTTAGGACATCCCGAATAAATATGTGATTGATGAATCTAAGTTGTAATTTAATTTATTGATTGATTATTTAAAATCTAAAAAATTTTATATTTGTTTGGGTAGATCCAAAATTAGCTTTATTTATTGATTTAAAATTAACTAATTCTAATATATGTTTGCAAATCATGGATTTTAAAGAGTTACACCTTGTTTGTTTGCAGCTGACTCATCTGAGTCATCTGGATCTGAGTCGTCTGGATCTGAGTGAAATTACCTGACTCATCTGGATCTGACTCACTAAGATCTGAGTCAGAAAATATGTTTGTTTTGTGAGTCAGACCTGACTCAGCTGACTGGATTTTTTTGGACAGAAAATGCCCTTGTGCACATTTCAAACCATAACATTTATCACTACTGAAACATCACAAATTTTTCCATTCCAGTCTAAACAACTTCCCTTTTTTGATGGAATTAAACATATTAAACATCATAAAACAATAAAATCTAAATATTAAAGTCCTACAAACATAAAAGAAGAAACAAAATCTAAAGGAGACTAGCTATCTCATCACGTAAGTTGTTCATATATCTGCTCTTGTCGTCCAAATAGACGAGGTGCATTTTCTTTCGTTTCCGCTTCCACTTCGACTTCCACCTGTGTCTCATTCATATCAAATGTCTCATTCTCATATTCTTTAAATAGCCAATCATCCAATGCATTACGACGTAGAAAGTTATGTATTGACATGCAAGCAATAACGATATCTCTTTGAGTCTCAAATGATTAAGAAGGCATTTTACTTAAGACGGGAAATCTTACTTTCAATACCCCGAATGTTCTCTCAATCACATTCCTCAATCGAGCATGGGCTTGATTAAACTTCTCCTCTTTTGCCGTTGGAGGAACTCTTCGGTAATCACCTATCAAATACCTTATGTTGCGATACGGACACATAAACCCTTGTGTATGAGAGTACGCAGCATCACAATTGTATATAAGAACATTGCCATCTTCTCCTCTACTTCTATATATTTACTATCCTCTAAAAGTCCTTTGGCTCGGAACTCATTGCATAATAGGGTAAAAGGAACCTTACTCATTCTCAATAGGTTGTACATATTCCTCGGATTTCCATCTAAGAGGTCTTGGGTGAAAGCCTTTCCCGTTAAAATTGACTTCTTGTACTTCGGGCGTACACGCCGTTTAGCCTTCTTAAGTTTCTTCACTAACAAGCATAAAGCTACTAGTTGAGATAATAGCGTTTTCATTTTCCTGAAAAGACCAAGTAGATGAAAGAAAATCAATTTCAATACAATATTTAGTAGAGATGACTACGACTAATTTCTTCTGAGTAATTGCACTGCTAGATTCACTCATAGTAAGTTATCAGCTCAGAAGATCGTTATATTCTCAATGTCAACCGATTCTCCTCTTCAAGATTATTAGTATAACTTTGAGTCAGTCAAGTACCCAAACTCAAAGAAAGTCATAGTCTCATATGCTAATGCAAAATCATCCACATCTAAACACTTAGGGTCACAAGATGAAATTCTAGGATCCCGCCAGAGTTGATTGAGGCTATTCCTTCTGCTCAGGTGGAACTTGGGGTCAGGTTTAGCTCTCAGGATGAGGTCATAACCCACACGTCTTATCACGCTGAACAATGATGTGAATGTGATCATGAAACAAATTCAAACCAGCTCAAGCAACCAACTCCCAGTTTACAGGGGGCTGTTTTTCATGTAACAATACTTTGATGGTTTAGGTATCCGATATTTCAACTCAAAAATAATTATTCATTCATTCACAAACCTATATAAGAAAATGAGTACTTGCCTGTATTTAAGTTCTCCCCTTCTCTAAACCCTCTTCCTTGTAGCCTTTCAATCTGCAATGAAATGAAAGAAAAAGGTTAAAATCATAAATAAGAAAATAACCAGCAAGCAATTCAATGTAACCAATAAGAAAATACGTATTCATTCATTCAACATTCACTCATTAAGCACAAATAAGCACAAACAATACTGATTCATCCATTAACTTCAATAAATACTCATTCAACTTTTAACATAAAATAAAACTCGAGTACGTAAGTAACAAACACGAATGTTTGGCAAACCTAACATCTCTAACTATTTACTAATTTCTCAACATCTCAGTGGATGAGTATTCAAGATTTCTCAACGTTCTTTTAAAAGTTTGTGTACAAAGGCAACACGACGCTCATCGCTTTTCAAACTGACAAACAATTTCTGCCAACCAGGCATCTCTGAAGCTTTTAGAGTTATGCTCAAATACTCATCCATTGTGATGCAATCAGTCTCAAGTAAATTATCCAAAGCTTTCATGAATTCGGCTGCGCTATCCTTTTCTAGAGCAAGTTTCTTATGTTGAAGATGAGTCTCCATCGATGTTACAATAGAACAAACTTTCTCAGTTAATAGATCACTTGATTCTTCCTCTATTTCTTTCTTCCTTTTCCTGCCACTCCCCTTTGCATTGAGACTAGAATCAACCTCGTTGTCATCCTCATGATTTTTTTCTTTTCCATGACTTGTACGAGATTCAGATCCATTATTTGAAACCCCTGCAGTTATAGAAGTTCCAGCTGAACAAGGCGGTTCCAATCTTCCAGGCGTATCTCTATTAGCTCCAGTGGAAAATTTCCCATCAAATAAATTCTGCAACTTCTCTGCATCTTCCAGCCCTTTGTTCTTGAATTGACTAGCGTTTTTGATTGTCTGCATCAATTAGAAAGTAAAAATTAATAAATATGTTCAGCTGTTTATACAATCAAAGTTATAATTAGATGCACCAAACAGAACATTACGGTTCATTAAGGTTATGGAAACATTTAACACATTATGCAAGATACAGTAGTAATATTTACAACATAAAATGTTGTTATCTCTATACTCTCACGGGTGCTTGATAGAACCTTAGATCAAAATAAAATAGTACAAAGTGATGATACTGCTTTCCCATTACCTAAAAAAAAGACTTGCATGGGTGCAGATCAGCTCAAAATTTTGTGATCTCTTTATATGTTGAAGCTATTTAGGCAGATGTCTCCCCATTCAGTTGTCGTTGATATAGTTTTTTTTTTCTTCCCAAAATCATTCCCTATTTACGTGAGAGTATAGAGATAACAACATTTTATGTTGTAAATATTACTACCGTATCTTCAAGATGTTAATTTCGAATCCAAATCGTTTTAAGGAGAAAACAAATTAAAAATAATAATAAATATGTATACGCTTGGTTGGGTTTTAACATTTATTAAAAATACTACCACAACATTTTCAAAGATGCACACTTTGGAAAAAAGTTTAAGAAAATTCCACCATATAATAATAATAATAATAATAATAATAATCTGATATACCATAATGCTAATCTGCTTAATTTAATCAAAGAATGAATCAACCGAAGTTCATAATTCTTCATTTTCTTCCACAGTATGACATATGTAAATGGTGTCACCTATGTTTCTATGGTGTGATGGTGTGTCCATGCAACAGAGGCAGACGCATAACTGTGTATATAAGTGATGCAGATGCAGTGGCAAAGTCAGATAGTGGCAAGCTTACAAGACCTTTTGTCACTTAAAATACCTTAAACTTGTCATTTTATTGTTAATGAACCGTAATGTTCATTGTACAAATAAAAGAACAAATGACCATATTATACTGTCACAACATAAGAAAATCACCATATTACCAATGTAATACAGTAGTACTAAAGTCATCTGAATCGACCAACAATGACCATACTATATAGCTCACCTCATATTTCATTGGAAGCTGTCTATGATTCTAGTTAGGAAGTGTTTCCGGTCAGTTTAAACCTTAATTATCAGCTGAAATGACTATGGAATTAGAAAAACATGGTCAAACATGGGTACACGAATCAAGAACTCATAAAATTTGCATGGGGTACACAATTAAGCCCTGGTATTTATCAATAAAAATGGGATATGGTTCATGGTAAGAAGCATGATCAAATTTTAAGCATAATTCAAACTTAATTCCTAAAGCCAAAACACATTGCCTTAACTGGCTTAACCTGATGGCAGAGCGGCGTTTAAAGAAAAACAACGATAGAAGTAAGCCAGACCAGGGCTTACAAGCATAAATTTAATTCAATCATAAAGTCCAAACAAAACTGAAATAGTCTCTTACCTTGTCTAATTCAATCCATTGATCTTCGCTCCAATCAAATGTGTTCGTCTCCGCGTTATACCCATGTCCGGTTCTTGCTAAGAGACGGGACCAAGTGACATATTGGGTTCGCAAGTAATCCCAGTGGTTTCTCAACTTTTTTTGTGTGATGGTGCAGTCATACTTCTCAGAAAAGAACTTGCACAAATTTCCCCACGAAGTTTGCTTCAAAGAAGTTCCAGAAAATCCATACTCAGTAGCTTGTGCCAAACACTGGTCAATAAATAGCCCTCTAAATTCTGGGACGCTCCTAAAAGTTATCTTATTTGCTTTCTCATCTTCCTTTTTCTCCATAGAGAACTAGCATAAAGTAAAACAAATACAAGACGTGGGTAATTTGAAACAAAAAGAGTGTGCTAACTTTTGAGAATTACCATACAAAGTAATTTACCACTAGGCATGATCTTTATGCATTCAGGATATACGGGTTTAAAATGAAGATAGAATATTTGACAGCGAAAAGTAAAAGCAATGGTTGGCACCAGCTCATTACTGTCCTAATATCAAAAGAGAGATTCGCCAAAAGTAATGATCATTAATCCATAACAAACCATTTAACAAGCCAGGACAACATGCATAATATTTGATTGTTGGTTACCAAGAGACATGGATCCACCTTAGCATCTAGATTATCATTGCTTTTACTTTTAAACAACATTTCCTCTCTCTCTAAACAACATCATTCCCTTTGCATACAGTAACAAGGTTCTGCCAGCTAGTATCAAGAATTTATGATACATTAATTCATTAATGAAGACAACTTTTCTATTGCTTTCCTGTCCAAAGCACTGTTTTCCTTCAACTTAACAAACTCAGCAACTCAAAATCACACACTAAATATCGAAATGACAACACTTATATAGTAATAAGGATATTGGCTCAGCATTAAGAATCAAATAGATTTCCTATAAGGCTAGGAGCCTAGGACTAATTGTACTCTATTTCCCAAAAATTTCCCTGCCCATACTACATTATTTTTTTTAAATTAATACAGGAATACAAGTTTATTAAAGGTAGAATTACATTCTCCATTAAGATTAGCTAAAGTAAGTCACAAAATGGACAATAAACATAGCAATGAAAGATTCAGAAAGTACTTATAATTTCAATAAGGGTTGTTATCATTACAGTTACCTAGAGATTTCTTAACTGTAAAAAGGAAAAACAAAATGAAATCCCTAGTTGTATGGTCTAGTATCCTAGCTATAAACAGGAAAGACCCATGTTCTATCATAATTAGCAAGCACAGTTATATTTCTCCCCTAGGCATTTTCACAAACACCATCAGATATTCAACCAGAAAATCTAAATAAAAACCCATCTTCTAAATCAAATAAAACCCATATGAAAATGAAAGAACATGTTCGACCATAAAATATTAATAAAAACCCATGTTCCGAATCACATAAAACCCATATGAAAATGAGTATGGATGAAGAATTATACCTGAAGATGATGAATGATTCTAAAAGAAGCTTTTAAATGATTTGAGAGAGATGGAAAGATGAGACGAGAGTGATGATTGAGATAGAAATTACTCGATTTGTTGAGAGAGGTGAAGAAGATATCAGTTGAGAATAGATCTAGGGTTTGCCTCCTCATCACCCATCTCTGCTTCCGACGGAATGAACGAAGAAAATGAGAAAGGAAATGAGTTTTTTTGATATAAAACGTGAGGGCATTTTCGTCGATTTCAGTGAGTCAGGCTTTGAACCACCTACTCAGCAGCATTTCAATGCCTGACTCCCTAGGGCCCGAGTCAGGGGTTAGGTTCGACTCAGATGTCGAGTCAGGTGTTGCTAAATTTACAAAACAAACAGTCTGACTGCTGACTCGGCGCGAGTCAGGGGTTGACTCATACCCAGACACCGAGTCAGCTGCAAACAAACAAGCTCTTAGTGGGATTGAGGGATATATTTATTAATTTTGACGGGTTGACGGGTAACCCGCGGGTTGTCCCTAGCCCGGATTGTTTTCTAGTAGGGTTGTATATGCCAACCCTAACCCGACCCGTTTAGACAACAAGCCAAGCCGGGCCGGATTGAAACAAGCCGGGTTAGGGTCAACCCGCAAGCCGGGTTATAAATTGACAGCTCTAAGAGGGGAGCTAAATATATCATGCAAAATATCTTATTTATACTACGTTTGATGCAAAATAAGTGTAGAAGTGAAAGCATGTAATATGGTTAAGGAGAATATTATTACGTTTGCCGATATCATCTGTATTCTAGCTTCCTTTTTTTATTTACATCTGAGAATACCTCAAAGGCAGCCGCGCGCCATACTCAAAATATGATCGACGAATTTTACATTTTGCTGAATTGTATAACCCAATGCCCATGGACATGTTTTATTTTTAAGCATGACGTACATTATGTTTGATCCCAACTACACTAGAATGCAAATATCAGACGCAAAGTCTCTCACTCACCCTTAGTCAGTACTGCATCTCACATGGAAACCACTCCCCCTTACATAATGATCCGAAAACCATATGTATTTGTAGTGTGAACTACACATTAATTCTCTCCCTTTTTGTCAATAAAATTGGCATAGGTACGAAAACGGGATCCTAATGAAAATTTCCATAGAGACATTTCATGACCAAAAGTAAGCACATATCAACTTATTTAGATGCAATCATATAGCCGAAGCTAAATGCTTTCATCAAGGAGTTTATAAAGATACAAGATAACTCTTATAATATTCCACAGCCGCACTCCCCACAAAGATTTGGTAATAAAGCACAAGTTCAATTAAGAACTCTCCCCCATAAACTGTCATTCCCGAAAGAACAACAAGAGCGACCTTAATTTCATAAGAAAAGATGAATTTCTATGGACACAAATTACATACGAATATGAATTCGAATCCAAAAATACTCAATTAGATTCACTACACCATTTTTAGCGATTTGTAACGGCAGAGTTCAGTTGCAAAGCACGGTTGCAATAGTTTCAATCTGTATGAAAGTCATTATTGCAAAATTTCGCAACGACTCGGAAGCAATTGCGAATTTTCGGTCGCAACAGTTGAAATCTGTTGCAAGGTAAAATTAGGAGGTCAGAACAGTTACCAACGCAACCGCATAATGTAGTTGCGAAATGTTTGCAACATAAAAAAATAAGTGGTTTTGACCAGTCAAAACCAGGTTTGACCGGCCAAAACAAGGTCAAATTTAGTGTTCCATGTAACAAAATCATCTTAAAGCAAAGTTTCCCTGCAACTTTTTCAGCAAGTACTGAAATTCACTGAAATGCTTCAACTTTTAGAGGCAAAACAAACATGCATAAATTTCTACACCACATAATTGTTTATTATTGAACAAAGAAATCTTCCAATTCAAAAAGAGAAGGCATACATGGGTTTACTCTTCAGTTTATAAGGAATGAGAAAGGATGTAACTAACAGCAAACATAGAGTTATTTCCTAAATTGTTTTGCTTTCAAATAATGACAAGTAACAGCCGAATAAAGAAATCTCAGTAGAGAAACATACGGGTGAGCAGGGAGGGAGTGTCATAGTCCAGTTTCCAGCTGAGATTCCCTCCTAACTCCCAACTATACAAAGGAATCATCCATAATTTATCAATCTAAGATTCCCTCCCAACTAGTTGTAGCCTTCAAGGACCACAAAGCTTTCAGCTGCTTGTACACCTTCCGCAGTATGTTCCTTTTCCAATTCCTGGAAAACAATTCAAAAAGATAGTCAATTCTAAATAACCAAAGCATATAACCATAAGTTTCTAGGAGACACAGGCAGTACATGATCACTTCATACATTGAATTATGAATGCTAACCATCATTGAACTTGGGAAATTCATGAAATCATACAATAAAGAGATCTTCTGTATACCTATGTAAAAGAATGACAAAGAACGACTTGGGCAACATAAATTTTTTAAGTTCCAAGCTGTAGCTAGAAATATACAAATTCTGTGCGTAGTATCAAAAGAATGACAAGTATATAAATATTTCCTAATTTTTCAGAATATGCAAACTCTGCAGTTGTAATGTTAAGCGTAATAACAGTAACAGATACAACTTTAAAGGCACAAGACCTTGAGACAAGTTCAATATCATTCTTTACCTACATGCTCAAACAAGTATAGCTTCTTGTTGCTTCATAACCATCCTTGTAAGTAGTGGGACGTATTGCTCATATTTGCGACCTGCAAATCCCATATAAACCATATAAAGAGGAAAGTCAATCTAAATAGTATATCAGATAACAAAAGCAAGGTTTTTCAGTTCATGAATTTTATCAAATGGTGAAGGCGTACTTAAGAACTTGTGTACCTATAATTTACCACTTCAAAGAAAACAAATATCAAAACATAGAATACGACTAAGACAATGACAAACCTTGTTGAGGTCGTTACTCCAAAGTGCTAGTATCTCTGAGACCTTGTTTGGAAGATAAGACCGCCGCAATCAAAGCAGTTTCAGGAATCCGGTTGCTGCGGGAAAAGACACATTCAGGTTAATCTTTTATGTATTAGATTTAAGCTTTGATCAGAGATGATTCTCAAGTATATCTAGAGAATTTGCACAAAGAACAACATTGTAGGAGTGGCTTTAAGCTTTCTATGGCTGACTGAAAATTACCTATCCACTAACAGCTGGAGATAGTCTTCCACTTTTCCTAGCATGAATAAACGAAGGAAATGAACATTTTTTTTTACCTGTTCTTTGGCAAGAGATGCAAGTGCTTGTATTCCTTCAGCATCTCCAAGTGAATAGTATATAAGCAACAAACCACTCAGATCCTTTGTATTTCGCAAGTTCTTGTATTCTTGCTGCATGAGGCGTTCCCCGAGGTTGAAATTTAAGTTGTCAGTTGCGAGGATTTCCACTAGAGGAAACAACAAGATCAATGTGCTAGACGTCACACGCCTTTCAGAGAAGCCGCTCAATATCTGCAGCAAACAACAAATCACCCATTCACACAAGTTATAGAGGACTCCAGTCCTTTAACTATGATACTTACTCTTTTTTTTTACAATTCTTTGATGTACTGCAGGACATTTGACTGATTATCAGCATCTCCTTCAACTATGTCCACAATGCCACAAGCAACATGAGATAGAAAGAGTTGCATACTTGCATCAGTGAAATTTTTGCTGCAGGACATCTGTAAGTTTTTTGCTGATTCCAATGTGCAACCAAATGGAATTAAGACTTAATAGGGTAGCATTAGGCTGCATTCGAGTGAGTTAAGGAAATGCGCTACCTAATTGAGTGTATTTTATAGTTTTAATTATATAAAAGGTCATGTTGTTGCTGTTAAAACAATGGAAACATTTAAATCAGCTTAATAGGATTGAGTATGTTTATAACAGCCATACACGTACCAGTACTAAATGAGGCGCATGATAATAGAGGCCCGGTACAGGGTCGTATATGATACCTCTATCACATTGACCAGGTATCCAGAAAGAACGGAAATCCAAAGAGTTAACACACCTAGCCATCCAATTGCTTCCCATATTGTTATCACAGGCGCCTCATCTTCGACAGACTCTTCTTCTTTATGCTCCTTCTATCTACAAAGATTACATGTGGCAGATATTAAAAACAGTATCTTCATAGAGTTGTTAGCTATGTTCACTAGCGAAGTCAGACTCCCTTGCGTTGTTTTTCACTGAAAATATGAAAACTTTACCCACAACCATTACAGGCTCTAGTTCATGTATCTGTTTTGCTTAAAATTTCTCTTTAGATTGCGCACTGACATCCCATCATCTCTCAGTTATTCGAGAGAGATACATTACCAAATTAGAGAAGAAACCCATAATCAAGTAGGTAATTCAACCAGTAAACTGAAGAAAACATGATACGAAGAGACTAAAAATCAGTGACAGAGAATGAATGTTACAGAAGACTTCATAGTCTCTAGGCAGTGACATCTCATAAAATATCTATTCACATACTTAAGCTACATATTAGTTGCAATCAAGACTTGAGTCTGAGTGACTGAAAACATAATTTATTGAATGGGTTTGTGATCACCGTCCACATTCAAACCATATAAACATGAAAAACTGCAGACTGGTGCTATTTTCTAGCAAATATCAACAAGTTAGGTCAGAAACTAGAGACAACAAACTGCAAACTAGGATAATTTATATCTCACTGGAAAAGTATGATGAAACATAACTTAGATCAGAAAGAAACATGATACAAAGTCGGAGGAGAATACCGTTAAGTTGTATTATGCTTCCAATTTGTCAAAAATATTTCCCAAAATTCCAGGTTCTAACTCCACAGGAAAAGGCTGCAATAACATCAATTTCTTTATAAAGGTAAAATCAACTACCCCAAAGTACCTTGTGGGTTCGTGAAACGGGTTCGTAGCAAACCCTGCCCTTCCATCGGCAACCACGACCGGACCTGACACCTGTTCAACATTAAATAAGCTAAAATAGAACAACCCAGAGAGCTTAAAATTTTCTATTCAACATCAGGTATCATTACGGCATTTCAATTCAAGCACAAGGAAATTTGGTTTGCAAATCCAGATACTTTTTAAAAACATAACCAAATTTGTGCACTTCACAACACCATAGAGTTAGATTCAAGTTCAATACACTGAAAACTTGTAACAATGCATTCATCAGAATCTTCAAACTATCGAAAACTAACCTCAAGATCT
The DNA here is from genome assembly GCF_003573695.1 of Papaver somniferum. Classification (NCBI taxonomy): domain Eukaryota; kingdom Viridiplantae; phylum Streptophyta; class Magnoliopsida; order Ranunculales; family Papaveraceae; genus Papaver; species Papaver somniferum. The sequence continues at coordinate 95,691,584 of NC_039367.1, forward strand.
CAAATTATCTAATTCACTGATGCCTGTAAAACCATTAAAAAATTATTAAAGCATACCAGCATCTCTCGTGAGAGTCGTCGCCTCAAACTTTGACCACAACATCATCAGCTCTCACCCATATGCCTGTGAACAATGAGATGCAACAAAACCTAATAGTGACCTGTAAAAGAGCTTTGCCTCGATGAAAAAACTCAAAAGAGACTTGAAACTAAACTTCTCACAAGGGAAACAAACAAAAACCTAACAGTGACCTTGAACACAAAAAAAGATACAAGCAAAGATCTGACTTAAAACTAAAAACCCTTATTTCTCCTTGGAGAAACATTCAATTATACCTAGAAACTGAACCCACCTAATGAAAACTTGAAAGTAATATTAAAACTTTAATACATCATACAGAACGAATTCTAGCAAGAAACTATGATATCTGCACCAAAATTAGTAGTTGCAAGAACAATACCCGAATCTTTTCCATCTTGAACTGAAACTGTCTTTGTATTTGCTAACCCTGCAATACTCAAAATCACCACCAACAACAAATCATTACCAAAATACCTAAAAAAATCTAACCCAACAAACCCAAATCATAAATCAAAATTAGAAGACCAGCTGTGTTGGTTTTTCTTACCAGAGTGTTTGAAGCATCTGATTTTCATTTCCAAACTCTTCGATGAGGAAAGCGTTATTCCTCTTCACGATCTCTCAAATCAAAAACCCTAGTACTGAGAAAATGGGTTTCACACAAGATCAGATTCAATGAAACCCAGAATCGAAAATCAAACCTAAGGGTGAAATCAAGCGAAGCACTTTATCATACTTAAAGAAAATGAGAAGTTTGGGGATTTTCTTAGGGATGGCCATTTACCCCACCCAAATCCATCCCCGTGGGTACCCGTTCCTATTGGGTAGGGTTTTACCCGTACAAACGGGGTTGGGGTTGGGTATGGGTAATACTCGAAATTAATGAAGCGGGAATGAGATTCTAGGTCCCGTCCCATACCCGCCCCGTACATTCCCATTTTAGGATTTATATTTTTATTAATTATTTATATTATATTTAAACTAAGATATTATATTATATTATATTATAAAAGAAAAGGTAAAAGTATAAGATATCATTAATTATTATATTATATTTAAACTAAGAAATTAAATTATATTATATTATAAAAGAAAAGGTAAAAGTATAAGATATCATTAATTATTCATATTTGAGTTTAATGTTATGGGTAACCCGTAAAAAACCCGCCCCGTCCCAGATCAAGCGGGTAATGGAGAGGGTGTGGGTTTTTCTTTTTGAACGGGGCAGTGACTGGGATACAAGATCCCCGCCCCATGACCATCCCTAGATTTTCTTCATCTTTGTGCATAATTCTTAGAGACGAGAGAAGATAGACTGAACCCTAAAACAACTTTATACGTAAAACTCAAAACCCTGAGTCGGAAAATAAATTGGTCATCTTGATTTGGGATTCGTGATCTCTGAAATCACCAAATCGTTCGAATTTCAGACGTGAGAGGAGAGAAGGAGAAGAGAGTAGACACCAGAACGAGAGAGAGAATAAGATTTCTGTTCGAAATAGAATAAGATAAAGATAGGATAAATCTGAGTCAGTTTTGAAGCTGACTGTCTGAATGGGCTGAAACCGAGTCAGCTTGAAAGTGTGGGTAGCCACACTCACGAGTCGCACGCGTATGTCTTCAATCTGTTGCAAATTGTAACAATAGAAAACAATTGCGAGTTTTGTAACTCAGGGAAACTGTTGCAAAATTTTCGCAACTGAAAATTCGCAACGGAGCCTAAGTTGTTGCGACTTTTAGTTACTAATCCTTGAATTTGGTGTAGTGATTAACCACAAGAGAACCCATCATTAATCTAATCGTAAATGCTCAACATAAGAGAACTTACGGAGCCGCATAGTATATACATAAGATATGGATCAGGGAAGATCAATACTGCGGAATAAACAAGGATTCATTCTATTTTCCATCACCGTTTGCACAATGACATACAATAGACATAATCCTCGTAAACAAAAGTTCATCCTATCGTCCATCAATATTTTCATAATGATATAATAGGCTTCAAACTTTTGTGATGTCAAAAGCACATTCATTCTTTTATCAATACATGCATATCGACATTTGAAAGACTTAACTTTTGACAAGGTATGGGACAATCATAGTTCACAGACGCAAACACACATGTCCCATAACAAATTGCAATATATAAAACCATAAAGATTAATACTGCAAAAATCATCTTCCAAACAATTTTTTAGAATTTAAACAAATAAACCTAAAAACATGAAGATGAAAACGTTGGACATAGCTATGTGTAATCACAATAATGGCTATTCCAAACTCTAGTTATTCTTATAAACAAAACAAGAATTAAAATTCTCATAAGAAGATTTACTAGACAAATAACTCTTTAGAGAACATGATCCGGAAAAAAAACTAAACCCGGTCAGCAACTAGAGATTGAACAAGGACGAGCTCATCCGTTGCTTTCTTCAGTTCGTTTTTCAGAAAATCAAGATTCATTGTTGCAATTTCGAGTTGTTCAAGTACGACCTCAAAATCTCGAAGAAGATTTCCTACTAGTTGTGATGACATCTGAACTGGTAGTTTGTTTTCATGATCAACGGCATGATAGCAAGTTATGAAAACAGGATTCTTTTGAAACTCGATAGACTTGCCCTTCTTGACTTCATCATCTTTGTTGCTTCCATTTATTGTGCACACCAAAATTCAGTAGAACTTTTTGACCTTACGGAACAATGTATCAAGAGATGACAAATATGTGTATATAAAGGAGTTCCATGGAAAACCCTAAGAAAACTTATATACGTCCGTGTGGGTCAAGTGTACGTGGACTTGCGATCACAACCCTAATATGTGACCGAGGGAATGAGGAGCCAAATTTAGACTGCTTCTTGAGAACTCAAGAGACATTCTAAACAAATGATGAAATTCTTATGTCAAGAATAATAGTTGAGAAACAACTACTTGGAGGAAGGACAAATAAACAATAATTTTTTCTCAAAAGAGGATGATCAGAATTATGTTCAAGAGAAGAACTGGAGCGAGGCTCAACAGATTTTAAGATCATCAAATACAAAAAAAAAAAATATCATACAACCTTGACAGCATTCTCAAGACACACTTCTTGAGAACTATGAGAATCCTTCTTTGACTACAAGAAGGATGCTACATTGAGAAGTCACGTTGTATTTAGATGAGGATTTTGCTCATTAATATTGACTTATTTTTTCTCTCCTTCAAGAGGATTTTCAGAAAAATCACTCGACTTAGTTGAAGGAGTTTTATCAAGAGAGGAACAAGGAGTACCTGAGTCAGCCGCTTTCCTTGTCTTTTTGGTGCTCTGTTTGAGTATGTTTATGCTGACCTTAAGCTCTGAGACTCGATTATTGATGTGAATGAAATATGGAGAAGGAGTCTTGGATCCATAGCCTTCTTCAGAGAGAGAAAGGGAACTCAACCTTTCTTTCTTTCTCCTATGCCTTTTTCTCTTTTCAGAGTTATTTAAGAAGTCACTTGCCCTTCTGCCGTTCTTCCTTCTACCATTGTCGGTATTTTTTGTTTCAAAAGAACAATTAAGAAAAGACTTATCACATTATTTTTCTTGATTGTTGACAATGCCTTTTACTCCAACAACCTGAGAGACAGGTTTAATAACTTCTTTAGACATCCATGCAAGAATGTTGTGAAGTTTTTCATTCCTCAAACGAAAACGACATCTTCGCTCAGGATGTCCTTTATTTCCGCAGTAATAGCAGTTAAAAGGATTTTTCTTGACCGTTCTCTGGTGAGTAGGTTTAGAAGGATCAAAATCCTTGTTTCTAGGAACATTACAAGCTGCAAAAGGTTTCTCACATAAAGAGTTATCATTAGCTTTAACGAAATTTATCTTACTAGTTTTTGGAGCGTCTATTCCTTTATAGCCCAGACCACGTGTATCACGATGTTATTTACATGCTCCAAGCATAGAAGATAATTTTATAGAGCTAGAATTGAATCTACTCAGACTCTTTTCCAGTGATTTCACTTTATCAAGAGCAGCAACAAGGTCAGTCTCCAAGGATTTTTCTTTGGCGAGAAGATTGAGTTCTTTGTCATTAAAACATTTTTGTTAAGAGTCATATCTTTCTTCAGATTCTGCAAGTCTTTCTTTCAACACAAAGAGATTTCGAAGAAGATTATCACATTCAGACCCTTTTGAGCGTACATCTTCTTCTCGATCTTTAAAGATAGATTGTAAGAGTTTATATCCATAATCATATCCTATAAAGAGTTTTCCAAATTTTCTATTTTCTTGACAAAGAGGAGCCATGTATTTACTCAATCAAGTTGTTGACTTCTTTTCTTTCAAGGCACGGTCAAAAAACTTGATTTATTGAGAGACTTCCTCATCAAGACTTTGTCCTTCTTCTGAATCACTGTCATCCGAAAGATCATCCAACTGTTCATCAGGAGATTTTTCCCAGTTAACTGCATATTCAGACAAAAGACCAGAAACAAAGTCTTTCTTAAAAGCTTCAGGACTTTGAAACTCACAAGGGTGACTCTGAGCTGATGTTGCGTTATCGGAGATATTCTTATCTTCCATAAAGTCAGATTGCTACAAACACAGACCTGTAAGGTCTTTAAACGTGTTTGCCTGCTCTGATACCAATTGAAAAAGCGGGGATACAACAACCACACCCAATATTTCGATTATCAATCTGTATGGAATAACTCCAATATACTTTCAAGAGAATCAACTAGGCTCAATCTTAATAAAGTATACCAAAGAGTTATATCTCTCTTTCTTGATTTAATACTTACTCAAGCAAATAGAAATCTGCGAGTCTAATTGAATACAAGAGAAATCACTTGAACGGTACCAAAGACCAATGTTCAAGTATCAATCAATTTCAATCAACAACCAAAGGTTGGATTTCCCAATTGATTGATTCAAACGCACAACCTGTGATATTTCAATTATAAAGATAAACAATATAATGCGGAAAAGAAATAACACAGACACCAGAAGTTTTGTTAAAGAGGAAACCGCAAATGCAGAAAAACCCTGGGACCTAGTCCAGATTGAATACACATTGTATTAAGCCGCTACAGACACTAGCCTATTACAAACTAACTTCGTTCTGGATTGTAGTTGAACCCAAATTAATCTCACACTGATCCAAGGTATAGTTATGCTCCTACGTCTCTGATCCCAGCAGGATACTACGTACTTGATTCCCTTAGCTGATCTCACCCACAACTAAGAGTTGCTACGACCCAAAGTCGAAAACTTTAACAAACAAATCTGTATCACACAGAAAAGTCTACGGTAATAGATAAATCTGTCTCCCACAGAAATACCTACGAGTTTTGTTCCATCTTTTAATAAATCAAGGTGAACAGGAACCAATTGATAACCCAGACTTATATTCCCGAAGAACAGCCTAGTAATATCAATCACCTCACAATAATCTTAATCGACGCGGCGAAAGAAGATATTGTGGAATCACAAACGATGAGACGAAGATGTTTGTGATTACTTTTATATCTTGCCTATCGGAGATATCAATCTCAAGCCAATCGTTACGATTGTACTCAATACGATAGAAACAGCAAGATCAGATCACACAACTACAAGAAAGTAGTATCGGTCTGGTTTCACAATCCCAATAAAGTCTTCAAGTCGTTAACCTACAGGGTTTCGGTAGAAACCTAAGGTTAAAGGAGAATCAACTCTATCTTATACAACTAGAATCACACAGGAGGTGTGGGGATTAGGTTTCCCGGTTGCTAGAATTCTCTTTTATATAGTCTTTCAAGTTAGGGTTTGCAAACAATGTTAGCTTAGTAACAAAGCATTCAATATTCACCGTTAGATGAAAACCTGATTAGATTCAAGCTAATATCTTTCAACCGTTAGATCGAAAACTTATCTTGTTACACTCAAATGAAATGCACGTTTTAGGTTTGTGTAACCGTACCCAAACATGTACATTTGTTGGTTCAAAAGTAGTTAACCAAATGGTTAGCCACATGGGCACTTTCATATCAACCATATTCTTCTTCACCATAACTAGTTCAAATGAACTAGTTATAGAGTTGTTCAATTGCTTAGATCTTATAGAAGTATACAATACACAATCGAAGCAAAAATGATTTGATTCACTCGAATCGATTCATGAACTTTATAGCCACGGTTTGCAAACTTGCATTCCTTAGTTAATATAAGTATGAGTTCACTAATAATCGTTTTTAGAATATAACCAACCTAAGTACGTGGACTTAAGTACCCGGAATAATTTTGTAAATAGTTCACAAACTCCAGCAGATTTTCTCCGGAAGAGAACCTCCGACATTACGCGGACTCTGTTCCGGTTTCTTGAGCAGCAAAGTACACAGACTTTGGTTCAAGGAATAAGGACTTATACATGTATGTGTTACCACACAATTCTTATATCCAACATTTCTTATATAATTTAAATTCTCATTTCAATCATTGAAACATTCTTAGAGGACGTTATATAGTTTTTATTCACAAACTATTTTTCGCCAAAGCCATTTTCAAGTGATTGAAACATAACATGACTTTCGTCACTAGGTAAAGATGAACTTGGCCAAAGCGAAATCTTACCAACACATATTTCGAGAAATAGATAAGCGAGATAAACTCGGCTCGAAATAGTAAATGTGTGTAATCAAAGTCTATATAGCAAAATGACTTTTGTCTCAAGATAAGAGATAAGAGTAGATAGACTTTTGAGTGACAGATAAGTTCAAGTCTCCACATACCTTTTAGTCGATGAAGTTCCACCAGTTCCTTGAGTATCTCTTCGTCTTGTATGATGATCGCCATGGAGTTCTTGAGCTCAACTACAATTTCTATCCTAGTCCGAGACTTAGCTATAGTAGACTAAAAATCAAGACTTATAGGTTTGATCACTAACATTGACAAACATGCTTGAGATAGCAACGCATGCGAGTTCAACCGAGCAGTGCTCTAACCAAGTCGATGGACCGAGGTAGAGCACTCATTTGGATAGGATGGCTACAGTTTGCCTTACCAACCCCGGGAAAACTCCGAAGCGCATGATAACCCCAAGGGGTTGTGGGTTGTTTTCTACCAATTGGGGCCCTTCCTTCACCACCCCCGTGGGAATGGTATACAGGGTTCATAACTACCCATCTTACTACATGACGCTTACCTAGCCAACGCTTAGATCCGGCTTTGCTTATTGTTCGCCAAAAATCCTACTTCTACAATTGGTAGGTTGCGTTATTCAAATAAGTCGTGTTTTATGTGTTTTTCCTATGTTGCAACTTCTATACCAATTCGATCGATACGGAATGGATCGACTATTTTATTTGCTTGAAGGTGGGGAAATATCCAGCAGGAAAAAGAGGAGCGGACTCATGCCTTAACCACTTGGCTACAGTTCCGAGTGAAATAGATTTTAATTGACCAATCCTTATGAACGCCCCTCTCGCTATGCTCGAACTCGTCCTCTTGGTCTACTAGGTAAAAATGGGGTGACAAAGGATGTTGTTTCACCTCTCATTCTTGACTCTCTTTTGACTCCAGAAGCAGAAAGATGTGGGTAATTAGGAAGACTGTCACAAGCAGTTATAGGTATGCGATAAATACCAAGAAAACCTCACATTGTCAGGGTTTTGGTCTCTCGTGAAAGAGCCTGAACGTATCTGCTTTTCGTATTCTCCTACTTTGGTATCTCCGTGTTGAAGTTCCAGAAAAAGCGAAAGCCGGATCGGGAGATTATGATTCGAACTCTGACTTCTCAGTCTTTTCCATTTCCATTCCTTCTCTATACAGTTCGGATAAAATCCCTTAATCAGGTAATGAAACACTTTTTGTAGGCTTTTGGCTTCGCTCTCGCTCCTATGTAAGAGCCAGGAATTTGGCAGTAAAGAGTGCTTGAAGCTTCGCCAGAAGCAAGCAAGACGAGGAAACCTAGGGGTACTCGACAGCAAGACGAGGAAATTCTCTCTGTGAATAGAAAATCCTCAGCTCCGCACAACATAGGGATTGACACGCTTTCGGAAAGAATATAGAATAGTAGAGGATCCGATTCACCTGTTTCTGATCCTAGAAAGAATGACCTTGAAATCCGATGTGGGAAATCAGTCGAAGGAGCGGATGACTCTGACGGCATACCTTTTTCATGATGGGTCATCGAGAAAATGGGAGTTCCTCATATAAAATTATTGACTCTAGAGATATGGTAATATAGAGAAGACAAAATTGTTTGAAGCACCGAGAAAACAGGAAACGCCCTTTTTTTCAAAGAGAGGAAGACGGGTTATTCACATTTCATTTGATGGCCATAGGCGAATTGACAACTAAGTTGTGGTAATTCTCTCCTAGGGGAAAAATAGGCACCATTGTGCAAACCAGCCTGGCGCGAGCACACTATAGTAGAGTCCCCGCGCGTATTGAAGGAGGAAAGACATCTGATTAATAAAAACATGACTATTCATAGATTGGAGACCGGGAGAGAGACCTCATAAACAAAGATAAAAAAGAAGGTGATATATCCAAATCCCTCGTGCACTGAGATCCATTTTTTTGGACTGATTCAAATGACAAAGAGAATATTAGTTAACTGACACCGACGTATCCTCGTATTGCGTCAGCCATTTAAGAATCACCCATGGTCAAGGAAAAGAGGATATTAGTGGATTGATACTTTTACTTATTGATCAATGATAATTTTGACTCTAAAAATTTAACAATGATGGATTCAACCTCAAACTATCAAAACACTATCACATAACAATGGCTCAAGATATGATTTTGGGCCTATATCTATTGGCGGTACATGGTGAGAGAGTTCTAATCATTTCACGACATCTCTAATTGATGATGTATTTGCTAGCAGAAGTTAGTAACATATATGCACAAAAAAACAATAGAGAAGGTGGTGCACCTAATCTTCTTATATATCTATATGCATTCTATCGATTATATTTCTCATTTTTACAATAAATCCAAGAACTATAATAGGTCCTCAATGCAATTAACATTCTAAATTAATTGACTAGATACCTACCTAATTAATTCAACAGCTATGACTATGATATATCATCAAGTGAGGCTTAAATGGAATGGTAAAAATGAAAATCATTGTAAGAAGAACAATGCGAGCCCGGGAAGGAAAAAAGAAAAAAAGAAAAAAAAAATTGACCCTAATCATAGAAAGAAAAACAATGCGAGTCCGGGAAGAAAATCATACTCTACTTGTAAAGATTTGACCCTAAATACATCCATATCCGATATCCGAATATGTGTTTTGTCCCATTGGTCCTACTATTAACTTCCACCTCCATCCACCATTGAGAAGAATTGGTCTTGGAGCCTGAACAAGAAGATCTCAAATGGATTAATCAGTGAGGTGACTGATTTTCAAATGGATTAATATTGCAGATATCAAAATCCATGTGCACGTTTTTGTTCATCCACACCGCAGTTAGGAAACATGCTATATATCAACAACATATACAATGGCATCAATTTTGTTTTAAATTATTAGGTGCATGGTGAGCAAGACAACTGTAGTTCAATTACTTTTTTTTTTATTACTTTTTCTTCTAATGGAGGAGATTATCATACTTCATTAATATGAAAATCTGCTTGTAATAGGAGATCACATCAATGAACGGATTAAGATAAATAGGACAAAATTCACATTACTCGGAACTTAGGTAAAAGAACAGTACTAACTCCACATTAGCCAAAAAATATTTTAATCACATGGTTATTGATATCATTCTATTTACCACTATGTCCTCGTAGGTTCATACTATAAATTAGTGGAGTGGGGAATACAAGAAACCGTGTGAGCGAGCCAGATTTGTGAGAGAAAGAGAGAAAGACTTATGTGTGCTACCATGGAGAATGATAAAAAGGTGTTTTTTCTTCTCATGATCATAACAATGCTTTTTGTGGATAGTAGTACTTACTACCCAAAGAGTTTCATTATCTTAGGTGGTGTTATTGCCCAGGGTTCGCAAACTAATATTGCCGGAGGCAACCTGATTACCGGTATCATAAACACAGTTAATGGTAACAACAACCGTATAGTAAATACGGTTAATAATGACAACAGCTCCGGTTGTTGTGAAAACGGCTCCACTTGTTGTGAAGACGACTCCGGTTGTTGTGAAACAGCGCAAGAAGAGATCCCAACGGAAACACCGGAACTACCAACATTTGTGCCGGTATCCACACCATCGGAATTTGTACCAGTTTATGGTGGTAGGTATGGTTATCCTTGGTGGCCAATCCATGTTTCGGAATTTAGATATGGTGATTCCGGGTCAGCATCTGGGCCAGCTCCAATGAAAAAACAGAAACAATTGGAGCCTTAGAAGCTGTCCTTTGGGCACGTGACCTACTACGACTCTACGAAACATCTTTGAGACGGGGGACTCAAAGACTGTCATAGGGTTATATATATATATATATATATATATATATATATATATGGGAACTTAGGCGCAGGTCAAAAAAAAATAATATTTTCATTGTCAGGCCCACAATTAATCTTTAGTTCCGTGACACCCATAATTATATGAAATTATTAAAAATGTCTGCACGACGGATTATGCATCTGCATGACGGGTTATGCATCAAAGGTATAATTAGTAACGCAACTTGGATATAATATATCTAAAAATCCGCGCCTTAGAATTTTGCAAATTTTATATCGTTGGAAATCTTTATAAAAGAGCTACGCAACGAGTACAAACAAGAATATCAAATTTTTGTTTTTCACAAAAAAATCGGAGGTGATCATCATTTTAGGCAAAATTTTCAAAAACTTGATACATAACCATTATGCAGCCACCAAAAAAGATGCATAACACATTCTGCAGACGCATAACGAATTATGCAACCATTTTTTCCACTGCATAACAAATTATGCATTTGGGTAACAAAGTTATGCATCTATAACAAGTTATGTAACCATTGTTTTACTTGATTTTAGTGCACACATAAAAATTGATGCATAATGCAGTATGCATCCATATTTACGGATGTATATCAGGTTACGCATCTATTTTTTCGATGCATAAAAGATTGTGCAACAATTTTCTCGATGCATAATGCATTATGCAGTCATATTTTCGGATGCATAACAGGTTATGCATCCATTTTCTCGATTAACATGTTATGCAGATATTATTATAGGTGCATAACGTGTTATGTAGCCTTTTTTTTGTTGGTTTCAATACTAACAAAAAGAAGCTGCATAACGTGTTATGCAACCATTCTCTGGACACTGCATAACAAGTTATGCAAAAAAAAAGGCTACATAACGTGTTATGCAACTATTTTCGGGACTGCATAACAAGTTATGCAACAAATTTTGTATATGCATAACAGGTTATGCAACCAATTCCATAGTTGCATCACTACTCACACCTCAATTTTCTTCTAAATGCACGTCACACGCACACATTGTGTATAGTGAAATGGCAAGTCGCTGATCTTCCGACCGTCGGACTCACAATGGAGTTCACCAAAATGAGGATTGAGGATATCCCGACCATTACCATGTAACATATACAAGCAAGTAACGTGAAAGTGGCATGCACCCAATTAAGCAAGGTAGTTAATAAAACTTAAATCGGAATGACAAGCTTTCACTACAATGTCAGGTCAACCGAACTAAAAAGAAGAAAAGAGAAAACAGTGACTGGATTTCGATGGAAAATAGGTACTATTATGGTAGTCTTAGTTAATGGAAGGTCCACCCACTAAAGCCCAGTAACCAGAGGTCCATAATTAAAAAAATAAATAAATATGGACCCAATTTGTTAAGTCCAGGTCTTGTACACGTGCGGAACCTATTAAGTAGATATTCAGATTTTCCAAAATAGCCTTCTACTATAACACAAAGATAATCTAGGTATTTTCATTTTTCTTTTCATGCTCAGATCCTTTATTCTCTCTCCCTCTCATCTTCTTTGCTACTGCCTCTTACGAAATCTTCTCTCCAATTCATTTTTTTCTATGAAGATTGCTTACGAATATCTTTCGTGGTTTCCAGGTAATCTTCTCTCCATTTTTTTTTTGTTTCTCAACTGAAACATGAAGATCTGATCAAGTTCGTGACGTTTTCATCTTCGTATAATGGATGCTTGATTGTTCTTTTAGGGTTTTTAATATCTAATCATTTATGAATGCTTGGTTGTTTATTTTATTTTTATGAAAAAAGTTCAGATCTAGATGAATAATCACGTTTTTTGTTCATTTCTTCAGTAGATTTGATTATATCAGTTTCATCTTGTTGGTTTTAGATTTGTTTTGAGTTTGTTTTTGTGTATGAATCGACAGTACGTATCTGCAGTACTGACAAAAACCTAGCTTTATAAACTTTTTATTTGATTCACAATTACATATACAAAATATATAAATAAAAGTGTTTCAATTGTGTTTTTGTAAAGATTCGTTAGTTGTTTTTGACATACAACTGATTTTTAGATTATGAATCAGCAGTACATATATGGCATACTGAAAAATACTGCTTTGATTTTGTTAGTTTTTTATAGTATTATCACTTTTTTTGTCTGATCCAGAAGTATATATATGAAATACTGAAAGAAAAGTGTTCGGATTCTGATTTTTCATATATACATTCATTACTGCTTTGGTTTGTTATTATTTTTTATAGAATTTTATCACTTTTGATGTTTAATCCAGGAGTACATATATGGAATACTGAGATAAAAGTGTGCAATTATGTTTTCACAGATTCAATACTTATTTTTGACATGAAATTGATTTTTAAGTTATGAATCAGCAGTATGTATATGGTATACTGAAAATTACTGCTTTGATTTTGCTATTTTTATAGTTTTATCTTCTTCTTCTCTTTTTTAATTCAGAAGTACATATGTGGAATACTGAAACAAAAGTGTTTCAATTCTGCTTTTTCATAGATTCATGACTTTTCTTTGACATGCAGTTGATTTTTAGATTATGAATGCAGTAGTACATATATGACATACTGAAAAATAATGTTTTGATTTGGTTTTGGATTTTCTGAAATCGATTTCCGAATGTTATGCAGGTGGTGTTTGTATGGGAAATTAAAGGATAAATGAGAGCGTGAGATACAAGTCTATTGCTAGTTTGTTTGTTTTTTTTTAAATAGTTTTATCATTTTTTTGTATGATCCAGAAGTACGTATATGAAATACTGAAATAAAAGTGTTTTAGTACTGTAATTTTATAGATTCATTACTTGTTTTTGACATGCAGTTGATTTTTAGATTATGAATCAGCAATACATATATGGAATACTGAAATATACTGCTTTGGTTTTGTTATTCTTTATAGTTTTACTAAAAAAATAATTTGATCCACAAGTATATGTATATGGAATACTGAAATACTGAAATAAAAGTGTTCGATTCTGTTTTTCATTGACTTATTACTTGTTTTTAACATCCATTTGTTTTTCAGATTATAGATCAGCAGTACATATATGGAATACTGAGAAATATGTTGTTTCACACGTGTTTAGTTGTAGGGTATAGTAGTCATTTTCTTGATTTAAAAAACTTTGGACCTTAGAATAAAGATAAAATCCCGTTGGACCCTACTATAAAGAACTATATGGGCCTAAGACCAAACAACAAATTTTCCATTTGGATATGGTGATTCCGGGTCAGCATCTGGGCCAGCTCCAATGAAAAACAGAAACAATTGGAGCCTTAAAAGCTGTCCTTTGGGCACGTGACCTACTACGACTCTACGAAACATCTTTGAGACGGGGGACTCAAAGACTGTCATAGGGGTATATATATATATATGAGAAATTAGGCGCAGGCCCAAAAAAATAATATTTTCATTGTCAGGCCCACAATTAATCTTTAGTTCCGTGACACCCATGATTATATGAAATTATTAAAAATGTCTGCACGAAGGATTATGCATCCGCATGACGGGTTATGCATCAAGGGTATAATTGGTAACGCAACTTGGATATAATATATCTAAAAATCCGCGCCTTGGAATTTTGCAAATTTTATATCGTTGGAAATCTTTATAAAAGAGCTACCCAACGAGTACAAACAAGAATATCAAATTTTTGTTTTTCACAAAAAAATCGGAGGTGATCATCATTTTAGGCAAAATTTTCAAAAACTTGATACATAACCATTATGCAGCCACCAAAAAAGATGCATAACACATTCTGCAGACGCATAACGAATTATGCAACCATTTTCTCCACTGCATAACAAATTATGCATTTGGATAACAAAGTTATGCATCTATAACAAGTTATGTAACCATTGTTTTACTTGATTTTAGTGCGCACATAAAAATTGATGCATAATGCAGTATGCATCCATATTTACGGATGCATATCAGGTTACGCATCTATTTTTTCGATGCATAAAAGATTGTGCAACAATTTTCTCGATGCATAATGCATTATGCAGTCATATTTTCGGATGCATAACAGGTTATGCATCCATTTTCTCGATTGCATAACATGTTATGCAAATATTATTATAGGTGCATAACATGTTATGTAGCCTTTTTTTTGTTGGTTTCAATACTAACAAAAAGTAGCTGCATAACGTGTTATGCAACCATTCTCTGGACACTGCATAACAAGTTATGCAACAAAAAAAAGGCTACATAACGTGTTATGCAACCATTTTCGGGACTGCATAACAAGTTATGCAACAAATTTTGTATATGCATAACAGGTTATGCAACCAATTCCATAGTTGCATCACTACTCACACCTCAATTTTCTTCTAAATGCACGTCACACGCACACATTGTGTATAGTGAAATGGCAAGTCGCTGATCTTCCGACCGTCGGACTCACAATGGAGTTCACCAAAATGAGGATTGAGGATATCCCGACCATTACCATGTAACATATACAAGCAAGTAACGTGAAAGTGGCATGCACCCAATTAAGCAAGGTAGTTAATAAAACTTAAGTCGGAATGACAATCTTTCACTACAATGTCAGGTCAACCGAACTAAAAAGAAGAAAAGAGAAAACAGTGACTGGATTTCGATGGAAAATGACGAAAAAGCTACCTTTAGAAAAATCAACCAGTGAGCCAGTAAGGAAAATGACGAAAAATCTTTCACTACAACCAATCCATTCAGTTGAATAACAACCCCATCTCCGCCTAGCCACAACAAACTTCAAGTCTCTTCTATTAGGCCATTTACCAACAGCAACGACCTCTTCTCACAGCTTCCGATTCGTTCTGTTGTTGTGGATGGGCAGTAAAACGACATTTAAATGGGAAATCCAATGGGAAAATTAGGCGCAGACCCTTGCAAAACATCAACAACAAATTATCGGGATTATTTCAGAGTTCGGAGGAGAAGAAAAGGAATTCCAGAAGAAGAATAATAGTTTGTCCGGAGTAAAGAAGAAGAAAAAGTCCGCAACATAATTTTATAAATTCTGGGTTTGTGAAAAACTTTCTTACATAATATGGGTGCGCGCCTGAGTTTTTCTGAGTGTGGGTTTCACAGTGGAAGAAATTGGAAAAATGGGTCTCCCTGTAGTTTTCACTGTATATATATACACACATAAAATATTTGAAAAAAGAAGGGCCCAATTAGTCTCGACTGATCCCAAGACAATAAAAAATAAACAAAGTTTTTTTTTTTGATCAATAAAATGAACAAAGTTGTAGAGGGGAGCTAAATAGATCATGCAGTATATCTTATTTACACTACGTTTAATGCAAAATAAGTGTAGAAGTGAAAGCATGTAATATGGTTAAGGAGAATATTATTACGTTTGCCGATATCATCTGTATTCTATCTTCCTTTTTTTATTTATATCTGAGAATACCTCAAAGGGCAGCCGCGCCATACTCAAAATATGATCGACGAATTTTACATTTTGCTGAATTGTACAACCCAATGCCCATGGACATGTTTTATTTCTAAGCATGACGTACATCGTGTTTGATCCCAACAACACTAGAATGCAGATATCAGACACAAAGTCTCTCACTCGCAATAAGTCTGTTTTTCGTGTTCAAAATCAGAGAATGATATACGGAGAGGAAAAAAGGAATCAAACTTTTTTGTATTTTTCATGAATTAGTAACACCATCTTACAACTAGAATATGTTTCAATTTTACTGGTATACAAAAATATCGCAAACACAATAAACTAAACTACAAGTAGGAGTTCCGACAGGGACAGACTACACTCACATTGGTGTATACATTTGGCCACTAAATTATACAGTACATAATTTATATAATGGGTTTAGTCCGGGTATAAAAAATTATTGTTGACTGACATGTATCCTCCTGGATACGGGATTGTAGACCTGCACAACAATTAGTGAAAAATATAGGCTTTTAGAGACATAATCGTAAGTTGGTTGCAATTGTCGAAAGTAACTGAAGTGCTTTGGCACTATGGGTTGAGTGTTTGTGCCTCGGTGAAGTTTGTAATTTTTTCTTTTTCAATAAGATTTTACCGCTTTACCTAAAAAAAAGAAAAAAAAATAGTGCCAAGCATAGGCTTTCCTATTTCTCTGACTCGTCACAGCTATTAGAGCTTCTCCAATGGTGTTATGGTGAGCTTCATATGTGTCATTGTTTGAAGACATCCTTTATCTTGTTTAACGACTAATTTTCCTAACTATCAAGGAGAAAATAAAATCTTCTCCAACCCACAAATAGTTTCACCTAGCTGTCTTTTCCTTTGTTTCCAAAATGTATAAAGTTAGTTTATTTGGTATTTATTGACCGACACAAATAACAAATCTATAAAAATTATGTCGCAGAAACTCCATTATAGTTGTATCTCTGTAAGGCTTTTATGGATTGAAACTGGTTAATGTGGAATAAATTACTATCTTTTATGTACAAAGTTGATGCAGAATCCATAAACCAACAACGAATAATTATTGCCCATGTTTTATTGAAACTTCAAGAATGGATCATCGGTAATGGTAACATGTTACAATTCACATGCCTACAGAGAATGTGGGTTAGGAGTAGAGATCTTGAGAACTACTAATCAATCTTTATTGGTTAAGTGGATTTGGAGATACTCTAAGCACAAAAATAGTCTTTGGAGGAAGATAGTTAACCAAAAGTTCAATAAAAACACAAAGTTGTTAATGCCGGATGTTGATACAAAGCCAAAGTGTAGAAGTCCTTGGAAGAATGTAGTGAATATGGTTCCCACAGTTCAATCCATGTCACAATTTACAGTGAGAAATGACAAAGGGATCAGGTACTGTAAGGATAAATGGTTAGATGGAGGGAGGTTGCAAGACTTGTTCCCTGTTGTTTATAAAGCTGCTAAAGCGAAGGATGCGACCATTGCTGATATGATTATGGAAAACAGTTGGAGATGTAATTTCAAGAAGGTGTTGAATGCAAACAAGCAGCTGGAATGGGATCTGCTGAGACGTGATGTTTCTCACATACTGGCTCTTGTAGCAGAGGATGATGAATTGGTTATTATGGAAAATTTCAGTGCTCAAAGGTGTTATGAAGCTTTGGCAGGTAACTTACATGCTTGCAACTTCAACATACATCTGTGGAAAGGGAATATTCCTAATAAGGTTAGTTTCATTCTTTGGGCTTTTTTTCATGATTCGCTTCCGACTAGGGACATGCTATCTCATCGCGGTATGGAAATTGAAAGTGATTATATACTCTTTGGAATGGTGAGAAGGAGTCAACAGACCATATGTTTATGCATTGTTCATACTCGTTTGAGATTTGGGATTATTTTATTAAGGATTTCAAAATTTCTTGGCCTATGTCGAGAACTTTGCTCCAGTTGTTTGACGCTTGGTTGACGAATGTGCTTTTTGAAAGAGGTAAAGAGGTATGGAAGATTATACATTACGCCATATGTTGGATTTTGTGGAAGGAAAGAAACGGAAGAGTTTTTGGTGGTCGTTAGAAAAGTGCAGCGGAGACTATAGATCTTGTGAAACAACTCGTAGTCTTATGGTCTTGTGACACCAATACTTTCAAATTTGTTACCCATAGTTTCGTATGGAGCAATTCGGAGGATCTTATGAGTGAGTGATTTATTTTTTTCTTTGTAAGGTTTTTTCCTTTCTTTTTTCCTTTTAATATAACCTTCTTCTTCGAAAAAAAAAAAGTTCACATGCTTTAAAAAAAAGTTACAGTTCACAGTATTCAGTTGGTCGTCAAAGATATACTTTATTCAATAACTCATCAGGCCAACTTCCAAGACTGCTTCCCGCTCCTGAAAATTCCAATGCCACAAGATTTAGGTTATTATTCAAAATTTGTATAGCTCTTCATAGAAATATCTGTAGATTTCTATCTAGCTTAAGCCCCTGTAATCAAGATATGATTGATTTATAGTAGCATCGAGATAGGATGACGGCTCAAGATAAAAAAAAAACGGAAAAAAAAGTTTATCATATACATGAAGAAGAACTTAGATTGTTCCAAGATAATCATCCTATAAGGCCACAAATGAACTCATATTGTTTCTCAAAAATTTCTGTAGAGGAAAGCATTGAAAAACAAAGGTAAATATCTATAGAAGAAGTTTGGGTTGTAATTAAAAAGTTCAAAATTAAACAATAAATCTCCAGGTCCAGTTGGATACAATATGGAATTCTATAAAGTTGCATGGGAGGTCATCAAAAAAGATTTCATGGCAGTGATAACATAATTTGAGAATCAAATGAAGCTAGACTAGAGAACTAACTGCTCCTTCATTAATCTAATTCCAAAGAAGGAACAAGTAGGAACACCTCAAGACTTAAGACCAATCGGTTTGGCAAGCATCATTTACAGGATAATCTCCAAAGTGATGACTCAAAGAATCAAGTTGGTATTACCAAAACTGATCTCAGAAAATCAAGGAGCATTTATAGCAGATAAGCAAATACTTAATGGAATTCTAATTGCGGGAGAACTTATTGACTCAAGATTCAAAGAAAAGAAGCCAGGCATATTGTGTAAGTTATACATCCAAAAATCATTTGATAATGTTAGTTGGCACACAATTAGCAATGTCTTGCAGTCTTCTGGTTTCGGTGAAAAATGGATCAAATGGGTAGAATGGTGTGTCTCTACAACTCAACATGCTTTGCTGGTGAATGGAAGTTCTACCAAAAGATTCAATCCACATAAAGGATTGAGACAAGGAGATCCTTTGTCACCTTTCTTCTTTATTTTAGTTGCAAAAATATTCTCCAAGCTCATGAAGAATGATGTGCAACTGAATATGATTTCAGGCTTCAATATAAACTTCATTCAAATCTCCCACTTACAATATGCGGATGATACATTAGTATTCTTAGATGCAACTGTAGAAGAAGCTGAAAATTTGGTCACAATTCTGCAAATATTTGAAGCAATTACAAGATTGAAAATGAACTTTTCCAAAAGCTCATTCATCGCTATTGGAGCAGATAATATAATTCAAGATATAGTTGTTATTCTCAGATATAGGTAGAAGCTTTGCCTCTAAAGTATTTTGGCATGTCAGTTGGTGCCACCTCAAGAAGCTCAGGCATATGGGACTTAGTAATTAAAAATTTTCAAAAAAAGCTTGCTCCATGGAAAAGGAAAGTTTTTACTAAATCTGGTAGACTGTTATTGATTCAAACTTCTCTTTCTAGTCTCCCAATCTATTACATGTCTATCTTCCAAATGCCTGTCGCAGTGGAGAAGAAACTGAATCAGATAATGAGATTTTTTCTGTGGCGATCTTCAACTGAAAGAAAAAAAAAACAATTGGGTAGCTTGGGATAAAGCTTGTAAACCAAAGAAAATAGGTGGTTTGGGAATCAGAAATCTCAGACTTACTAACAAGGCATTAATGGATAAATGGTCATGAGACACCATTCAGATCGAGACACCATCGTACTTATACAAAATATGATCAACAAAATCAGAAGCCTGCTGCAAGCCATTCTGTATCATGCGGTCCACCATTATAGAGAGACCATCCAGACAGCTGATACACTAGGAAATCAGCCGACAGCCGGTAGACATAAGTCAGCAGAGATCTTTTGAAAATAACTTTTGGGAATACGTAGATCCTTCTTTTTAAGATTATATGTAATTGACGACTCCATGGGTTGTAATGCACCAACGCATAATCTCTTTTCAATTTAAGTCAATATAATATGCTTAAAAAAGGAGAGGGATTGCATCAAAATTTCACCATTTGTTAGGGGCAACATTGATATTCATCAAATTTTATATGAATTTACTAGGAAAGAAGACTTCAAAATTAGTTTGAAAAAATTGCTTAATAAATTAATACTAATATTCTTACATAAAAGTTTGCAAAAGTAGAGAGCTTTATGGAAAAAGAAAGCAGTAGGCGGTGCTTAAAAAAAAAGCATCCTAATGCTTCAGAAAGTAAAAAAATCAAGAGGCAAGAAAAATTAAAATTTTGGGCCCAACAATTAAGGTTTTAGGGAATATAGCCTAGATGGCCCGATCTATAAGACGGCTCTGACCCATCTAATGGACTCTCTTCTCCTATCTGCCAGCGATGTTAATTCACTCCGCTCCGAAGGGATTATATTTAGTTCTTTGGGTAATGATGAGGCTGTCGCGGAAGTAATGAAAGAATTCACAAAAGATAAAGTGCGAGGAGAAGTAAAATCAAATTGCATTGCAGAAGTGAAGGAGTACTATCATCGGGAGAAAAAGGCAACTAGAAATTGGATATGGGTGCGCGATAACTGGGCTTCAATTGTATTATGTCGAAGTTCGCTTCAATTATAGTAGTATGTCGTTTCTAACCGCTTTAAGCTGCAATAACCTCTATTTACCGACTCTCCAAGTTATTCAAAACCTATTATCACACATTAGTTTATTTTTTTTCCTCTCTATCTAGAATTCTGGCTCCACCATTGTTTTGTTGCCATTCCCAACCATTGCCTTCTAAGTGCTCCCCTTCTATACCGAGTATCGACTCACTATAGTCAACCGGATCCTGTCTTTTTGCCGGTTGTTTTTAGGTGACCCTTAGGTTGTTCTAAAGCCAATAACGATTATAACAGAAAAAAAAAACAGCAGACGCCAACAACCTTTTTATCCGACTTTTTATTACACCAGCAGACCAGCTAGATGGGGACATAGTAGAATACTGGACTTTAGATTACTCGAAGCAAGTCCCCTGGTGATGTGGAGCTTATTGTGTTCGAAAACTACAGCCTAGAGTCATGGTTGTGTAAACCTGTTGGGGTGAACTGAAAATCTCACATAAGTCGCAATCAACTCGGCGTATTATCTTTCGGGCTCTTTCCAAGAAGGAAGGGAATTGCTAATTTATCAGCTAAAACATTCAGCTGTCTAGTTACATACCAAACTTCAAAGACTGAATAGCAAAAAGTTAAGGATTACAAATGTCTTTTATCATAGTCCTTGTTCTCCCAGAGCCAAATGCATGGCTTGCTGACCATTCATACCGATCTGAACCATCTCTTATCTTGGTTGTCTGTATAAACAACATTAACCCTTGATCATCTCTAAAACAGCTCGCTTGCTCTCTTATAATCCGATACGTACGCCAGCAAACAATAATAATGGCATCTTTTCGGAAGCATTTCCGAACTTTTCTTCGATCCTGTTTTTTATAACAATCAACACGTTATGCACGCAGCTTCTTAGAAGCTCGTCTGAATTTTCTGAATCACAAAGTCTAAATTCGTAGCAAAGTGCCAAGGATCATGCATAAATAAGGAGTAGTACTCAACAAATTGACAAAAACGAAGCAAAAACTTATAAAAGTGAGAAAACAGGAAAAGAACAAACAAGGCGCGCATTTCAGAGTTCAGGGCCCTCCTATAACATATAAATCAATTTAGATCTTCGAACACTTTGGGTGTAAAATCATCTCCAATATTTTTGATTCATAACATATGGGGAACTGCAACTCGACGGGTTGTGGCCGCTGTGGAGGTTCTATTGCTGTTTCTGATTCTATCTGTAAGCTGGGCAAGAAGTTCGCATGGATAAATAAAGATTACTAAACCTTGGAAGAGGTAAATATTTTTTTTTTCTTCCTTTATTGATTGCACTGGTTCATTGATTGGTCTGAATCCTATTACAGCTTGATTAATGGTGTTCTTTTCTCTAGTAGAATGTTGCTAATATGCATTTTGCTAATATTTCTTCTCTAGTAGAATGTTGAATGTCTATGAACCCTGGTTAAATTGGGGCCTATGGATTTCTTCATCCACCCAATAGAGAATGATAAGGGGTGTCTAAAGATTATAAAATTACAAAATTAACCTTAACTTTAATTATTCTAACACAAATACAAATACAAAATCATTACTTAATTAACAAATATAAAAATTATTAGTCAAAATTCAACTTCCATCAAAATTAAAACTAAATTCTAATCAATCACAAACAACAATTATAATCTAATTTCATTTTGGTTTACCAAAAAAAAAAAAACCCCAAAAAACAGACAATTCAAGTGATTGAGTTAAATCCCTTTAACCCCTTCCTTCTAAGAGATACTCTACAATGATTTACCTCTAAAACTTTGAAATTCGCTCATCAAGGATTTCTGAAAATCACATAATCGGTTTATATATAAACCATAGTAATTTGATTGTGTAAAGAATCGGATTTTACTGTGAACCTACATACTCCGATTCTGGGTTGATGTGATGAACATCAACTATAATCGGATTACGTTAATACACAAATAAACCAATTCTCGATTCATGTTCGGATCATTTTGGACCATATGTAATCCGATTGTTTAGTTAAAAGTCTCTGTATCCAATAATCAGATTTCTTTATACTTCATATAAACCGATTCTGAAATAGCTGCAACAAACTACTTCAGGAATCGGTCTTTATAAATAAACTTAAAGTCCGATTCTGGAACAAATTTCATGAGTCTATGTTTCCCAAAAAAACAAAACCACTTTCATTCATTAAGCTTGGTTCAAGTATGCAAAACACAATATAAGAAAGCGACAAAATATAATCATCTGATAGATCAAGTTTTTAACATAAGGAAAATACTCATTCCAACAAATGGAGACCCTCGAATTGATTCGGCTCGATCAATTCCTCCCATCGCCTCATGTTGGCATCGTATTTTTTAAGCCACTCCTTGGTGAGCTCCGAGACCTCATTTAACTTATATACCGGTGGTAATGGACAATCATCACGTACTCTAAGACCGATGTAATGTATGTTGTTATGGTTGAATAAAACAATTCTCCGATCCTTAAGAGATTCATCCCAAATGGCGTATTTTGGTGCGAATGTATAAAATGATCCCTTACCAAATAGATGAACAACGCAACTCCACGTTTCCGCCAAGAGATGACCACATAGAGGCATCTGCATCCAATGCGCTCGGGTAATTGGTCCATTCCCCTTTGTCCCTTGTACTCTAACAACCATTTTTCAAAAATCACTTCTTTGTCTTCTCTTGTTTTTCCTTCAGTATTGATATGTAAAATTCCTTGTCTTCTTGTAGGCGCAAGGCCATCATCTTTCTAAAATATTGACATTGGGTTAGGTTCTCATCGCCGCCAAACTTATATGTCCTATTTGTTCCGATGCAACGTGATAACCACAATTCCCATCCGCATACACGTCGTCGGTGGATAACACATAGGGCTTAATGATTTCAGGAAGTTTCGAGTAATACTCCTTGAATATGGTGTAACAATTTCGATGGGGTCTACCTCGTTCATCCCTAAGAGTGCTTCCATCACCAAGAGCGGCCCTTAGAGTCACCATTGAACCCTTTTGTCTTGCTTCTCCCTTCCATTCACGTAACCTTGATACTCGTGTTGTACTCGTTTGACTCTCTTGAGAAGGAACGATTAGATTGTTTGGCACTTGACTCTCTTGAGAAGGATCGATTGGATCCACATGTTGCGAAGGAGCAATTTGATCCTCATGTTGCGAAGGAACGCTTTTCCCGCTTTCTCCTTTCTTTGGTCGACCCCTTTTCCTTTTAGCCGGTGCCTCTTCATTCTCAATTTGTGGAGGGACGTTTGAAACATTTGTCTTCTCTTGTCCGCTACTTGCCTCGCTTTCTCCCTTCTTTGGTCGACCCCTTTTATTTGGAACCTTCGCCTCTTCATTCTCAATGTGTGAAGGAACATTTGAAACATTTGTCTTGGCTTGTGCACTACTTGTACCGCTTTCCCCCATCTTCGGTCGACCCCTTTTCTTTGGAACCTTCGCCTCTTCATATTTAACATCTTCATTCTCATGTCGACAAAGGATTCTTACGGTACTCATTCAACCTTAAACTCCTGCCTTTCTTGCTTCCTATCCATGTTGGAAGGTGGTCTACCAAGCCATCCTTTTTTGCAAATTTCTCGATGATTTACCTTCCAATATCCGTGTCCACAAAAGATTCGAGTGGTTCTTCGGTTGGGGGTGGTTTGAAAGACCGTCAACGTCATACATTTTCATTGAGAAACGGGTCATGTGCTTCCTCATTGTGTATCCATGTTGATCTGCTAACCAGTGAGATTGTTCCATAACCTCCCTACCATCCCATGACCTCCTCCTAAAGGCTGCTATTGCCGTGTAAATTTTCCTCAAAGTGGACAAGTTATCCTTATCATCCTCCTTAGTCTTCCTAATGATGTCACTAGGTCTACACGCTTTCATCGACCTCACCGTTTCCAATTGATGTGGTTTCAACCCACAAACGGCCGTGTGTCCAACAAGAGATTTCGGATCATCATGATTGTGACAACCATTCATCACTTTGGAGAACTTGTATACCTTGGTACCATCGGGTCTCTTGGGTCTATAAACTATAATCTTAAACGGTAATCATACTTCTTTGATTTAGTAATGTATTCCGTTGTAGTCTTCTTCACGTACAGTCTTTCCTTTGCCCAGTGACTTTCTTCCTTTCCACCTCTCTCACAAACAATTTCCAAACGATCTTGACTTGAATGACGGCCTAAAACTAAGGAGCATTTGATCTCTATCCCCTTGTCTATAAACCATTGTTTTGCATCATTCCTTTCTTTCCATTCCAAATTGGTGTAATAGTGAGCAGAGGTATCAATACCTACGGGTTTGGGCTGATCTTCGTCGAATGCCACAACAATCTATAACAAGTATCAACAAGTTGAGGATTCAAAATCGGTTTATATGTTTGATAAGAACCCAAATGCGACACAATTGTACCCATATTTACATTAGCTAGGCCTCATTATTTGGCTAATAATATTGTTTTAAGGCTTTTGCAGGAATTACAAACAAATCCAATCACCTGAAAAATAAGTGGTTAGATAAACAACAAATGACATTTGCGACTAAAATGGGTAAATGTGGCTGGCCTGGTATTCCTATGTATCAGCACCACTGCGCGACACCAAACATAAACGGAGCCTTATGAACTTGCAAGGAAAAAGGAGTACATGATTAAGTTCACGATTCCTATAGACGTGGGAAGAATTAAAATTCAGTTGGCTAGTGTCACTGGCTTGGCACTCACGAGTTCACAAAGGGCAGACAATTCTTAATCTCAATCAATGCATGGTGAAGCGAGTCGATGTCAGCACACTGATGCCACCTAAGATTGGTCAAGAGTGACTTTATTATTGTTAGCATAAGAATGGAAGATATCACCTCCATGACCACGTGCAAATGAAGAAAAAGGAAAGATTGATATATCTTGTCCTTACATAAGTTCTCTTGTTGTATTTATATAAAGAATCTGAAGGAATATTTGAATCCAACTGACGTCATTTTGCAAATACAGTTAAGGTGGGACCCAGCACATGCAAGAAAATATCATGCTTTCTAAATGAAATTCATATACTATGGAAAGTGGAGATTCGGTGATACTTTACAATGTCTCGTCATATTATGACACGCGGCACAACATCATTGGGTGAATTTATATTTTCATGACATGTGGCAGACTTCTATAGGGAGGTGATGTGGCGACGAAGAAGAAAAACGTGAATTCATTTGTGAGCTATATTTATGTGTTGTTTCAAAATATACCAGAGGGGCGCCCGGCCACGGAGCTGGAGGAGAAACAGGAGAAGTATTTTGGAGTTTTGTTTTCGATTCTTCGTTTTTCTTTAGCTAAAGTTTGATTTTAATATGTTTATGGTTTTTGAGAAAGCCATGTCTAGCTAGAGTTATGTTAGGGTTTGGGTAGAAACCAATTTAATTGTGTAAACTGTACATTTATATGCTCAATAATGATTTACATGACTAGTAGTTTTTCTTCATATAGCTTGGTATTTTATTGTTCATGTGATTTTCTTATTTATTTATGCCTTTGAATTGATATTTCGTGCTTCGGTTAAATCCCTAGACGTGGTATGCAAGGATAGATAGGTAATGCTTTAGAATCACTACTCATGAAGAGAAGAAAACTAGAGCGGAGAAACAATATTTGAAAATGCATGGAATAGATTTTTAAAGATTAGTAGAGTTTGCATAATTAATTGGTGGAAACCGAAAATCCTAACAACCTTCTATCGTTCTGTTTTTCGTTAAAATTATTTATTGTTTCATTTTGTTTCAAATTTCTGAAAACTCATTAAACATTATCTATTTGATTATTTGGTCTTGGTATTAGTTAGAAGTACTATTTTCACACTCCTCGTGGGAACGACCTGTACTTGTCATTGTTCTACTAGTGAGACACTGTGCACTTCCAGTATTTTATTGTAGGTTTCCGAACCTACCAAGTTTTTGACGTCGCTGCCGGGGAATGGTAGCTAAATACTCTCTGATTGATATCTTTAATTTTATTTTTTATCTTATTCTAGATTTCTTTTGGTTCTTTTTACGCAGTTTGTTTGACTTTTTTTAGGTACCTTACTTTGAAGTGCGACGATTGAAAGCAGTACCAGGAAAAAAGAAACTATACAATCGCAAATCTTTTGCAACAGCCACTTGGAAGATCCATTAGAGGTTTTCTTAGGTCATTTTGGGTATGATTTAAATGATGATAGTGTTATTTTTTAAGTCAATGCCTTGTTAGACTCTGCACCGCTGTTAGACACTAATAAATGGAAACCCAAACTAGAACCTCTAGTTCTGCCCGAGTCTCGACTAGTTCCATCAGTCGAGAAAGCTCCGACCTTGACTCATCTTGATAATATTAATGATGAAACCGTTGAAAATGATAGTGAGTCTATAAGTCATTATATTATTGCTCCACTGAGCCTTTATTCAGCGAGTGAATTTGAACCAATATCTGTCATGCAAGTTATTTCGTCGGACTTAGAACCAGATTTAGGGAGTACAACAACTGTTCAATTCTTTAAAAAATCTTTATTAATTATATGCGAACCTGATTTATTTCATATTAAAGGTTCGAATTATGTTTTGAATAAGATTGAATCCAGTTTTAGCTCTCTAGGTACTAATCATTCTTGCTGCAGGATCTTCTTTTCAGATGACCGGGTTGGTTGGGTTGATCCCCAACTTTTCAGACTCTATATATATGATTGGCAGCTTACTTTGGGGTACCAACCTCTTTTTTTTTGAGATTACGTGCTACTAAAGCAAGGAAACAAATACATTTCACTTCATGGGAGTCAACCCATCAGATTTGTTCCTTTTTCTTCTAGTTTTTTTTTTATTTGCTTACTTTTGCATTTATAATTTCCCACCTTAATTTTTACGTTGGATGACTCAATTACATTGAGGAAAATGTAATGTGTAAGTGTGGGGAAGTGACACCTTCGTTAGGCTTTAAAAATAAATAAATTAGGATGACCAGCTGTTTAGCGGGTCTTAAAAAAAAATATTATTATTATGATTTTTAGGGTTATGACCAGCTGTGTAGCGGCTCTTCTTCATTTTTCTTACATGATATGACCAGCTGTGTAGCGGGTCTTTTTATGCTTGTCTTACATGTTATGACCAGATGTGTAGCGGGTCTTTTGTACGTTATTTGTCATGACCAGCTGTATAGCGGGTCTAAAAAAATGTTCGATATGACCAGTTGTGTAACGGGTTTTGTTTTGCTCGAGGACTAGCAAAAATGTAAGTGTGGGGGTGTTGATAAGCACGCAAATGCGACCCAATTGTACCCATATTTACATTAGCTAGGCCTCATTATTTGGCTAATAATATTGTTTTAAGGCTTTTGCAGGAATTACAAACAAATTCAGTCACCTGAAAAATAAGTGGTTAAATAAATAACAAATGACATTTGCGACTAAAATGGGTAAATGTGGCTGGCCTGGTATTCCTATGTATCAGCACCACTGCGCGACACCAAACATAAACGGAGCCTTATGAACTTGCAAGGAAAAAGGAGTACATGATTAAGTTCACGATTCCTATAGACGTGGGAAGAATTAAAATTAAGTTGGCTAGTGTCACTGGCTTGGCACTCACGAGTTCACAAAGGGCAGACAATTCTTAATCTCAATCAATGCATGGTGAAGCGATTCGATGTCAGCACACTGATGCCACCTAAGATTGGTCAAGAGTGACTTTATTATTGTTAGCATAAGAATGGAAGAATATCACCTCCATGACCACGTGCAAATGAAGAAAAAGGAAAGATTGATATATCTTGTCCTTACATAAGTTCTCTTGCTATATTTATATAAAGAATCTGAAGGAATATTTGAAGCCAACTGACGTCATTTTGCAAATACAGTTAAGGTGGGACCCAGCATATGCAAGAAAATATCATGCTTTCTAAATGAAATTCATATACTATGGAAAGTGGAGATTCGGTGATACTTTACAATGTCTCGTCATATTATGACATGCGGCACAACATCATCGGGTGAATTTATATTTTCATGACATGTGGCAGACTTCTATTGGGAGGTGATGTGGCGACGAAGAAGAAAAACGTGAATTCATTTGTGAGCTATATTTATGTGTTGTTTCAAAATATACCAGTGGGGCGCCCGGCCACGGAGCTGGAGGAGAAACAGGAGAAGGATTTTTGAGTTTTGTTTTCGATTCTTCGTTTTTCTTTAGCTAAAGTTTGATTTTAATATGTTTATGGTTTTTGAGAAAGCCATGTATAGCTAGAGTTATGTTAGGGTTTGGGTAGAAACCAATTTAATTGTGTAAACTCTACATTTATATGCTCAATAATGATTTAAATGACTAGTAATTTTTCTTCATATAACTTGGTATTTTATTGTTCATGTGATTTTCTTGATTATTTATGCTTTTGAATTGATATTTCGTGCTTCGGTTAAATCCCTAGACGTGATATGCAAGGATAGATAGGTAATGCTTTAGAATCACTACTCATGAAGCGAAGAAAACTAGAGCGGAGAAACAATATTTGAAAATGCATGGATAGATTTTGCATAATTAATTGGTGGAAACCGAAAATCCTAACAACCTTCTATCATTCTGTTTTTCGTTAAAATTATTTATTATTTCATTTTGTTTCAAATTTCTGAAAACTCATTAAACATTAATTATTTGATTATTTGGTCTTGGTATTAGTTAGAAGTAGTATTTTCACACTTCTCGTGGGAACGACCTGTACTTGCCATTGTTCTACTAGTGAGACACTGTGCACTTGCAGTATTTTATTGTAGGTTTCCGAACCTACCAATGTTACAGTCGAGTAAACCGATTATCAATAATCGGTTTATATGCGCAACTACAAAGTCCGATTGAGGAATAGAAGAAAAAAATTCGAAGTATACAATCTGTTCATGTATCGTATCATGTAATCTGATTTTCGTTCACATTTCTCCTGGAACTTTTTTTTCCCATAATCGGATTTCATTTATACGTAAATAAACCGATTGTGAACTTCGGGTATTCTACGTGATTATTCAAGTTAAGGAATCGGGTTATGCACATCACCAATATAAACCGATTTTGGTCACGTACCCAACTCCCCAAAAAGTTACTACAATCGGTTTATATGGTGAGGAACAAAACCCGATTATGATATCCAATTTGGGAATTTTACACAGAATCGGTTTACGTGGTGCTATCGAATAAACCGATTCTGGAAAACGATTTTGAAATTTTTTTCCTTTTTGGGCGATCGAGACGTACAAATGCGTGTTTGTAGATCGTTACAACTCATACCTGTTTATTAGAAGCATTATCACCTTCTTCTTCTCGAGGAATCTGTTCTTGTGCTTGAATAATATCCTCAAGCATTCTTTGGTTGAGCTTCTCTTCTTCATTCAACAAATTATCCAATTCGGTAGGATCCAAATCATGATAATCTGATGCATCCACTTCTCCATCACTACTAGAGTCTTCATCATTAATATAGAGTTTCATTTTTGCTAAGAAAATCACAAACCCTAGTTTTTTCTTTTTTCCCTCTACTTCTTTCCCTCCAAACCTTAAAAGAGGAAATGAATTTCTACTCTAATCCTAACACTGTAATCAAACTCAAACACTAATTAATTTAACTAATACTAACTTAATTAATCATCACTTATTTAATAAGGGTATATTAGATATTAATAAAAATAATGGTTAAGGGGTTTCTAAAAATTACTTGTTAGTGACCCTATTTTATCATGTAGTTATAGGCCCCAATTAAATGGCATAGGCCCTAATTTAGCCAGGTTACAAAATGGACCCGGTCACAAGCTAAGGGCTATTGAATATCATTATTTTTTTTCTATGGTGTTTTGGTGCACGCATCATATGAAATTGGGTCCCCACAGAAGCCATGTCTAAATAGACGCGCAAACAGTCCCTGAGCAATTAGGTGATATAGGAGGCTAATGGAGAATAGCTGACACATTGTTCTTGCTCTCCACAGGTTTCTGAAGCTTTGAAAGCAAAGGGTCTTAACTCTGCCAATCTTATTCTTGGATTTTGTTTCACCCAAAGCAAGTGTAAGACAGATCTTTTTTCTAATTTATGGCTGTGAAACACCTTATATTAATTTGTCAAATATAAGGTAATTCATTACCAGACCTTCTGCATTTCCCACTGCGCCTTTTCCATAATAGTCACTCATCTCTTTCAGCACCTCACAGGACATAAAATCCACGTCTCGTCGCACTTTATCCTTTGTAATTTCCTTCGTCACTTCAACAACAGCTTCATCACTCCCTAAAGAATTAACGATTATCCCTTGGGAGCACAGTGGGCTAACGTTATTAGCCGGCTGGATAAGACAGTCCAAGATATCAATGTAAGAGTTCAACTCCTTGGTACCGCTACGAAGTTCATAGGCTTTGAGATTTAGAAATCTAGGAACAGTATGTTGGTTAATGAGGATCGAAGGAAGTGTTAGTGTTGCAGTGTTCTTTTCAAACTTAATTCCGTTGAAACTTTGAACCCTTTTGAATTGGATGCCGTACTTGTGTAGCTTGGACGCTGAGAGACGTACAAGTGTTTTATCCTCATCTTTCTCTTTCTCTTTTGCAGGTTGGCTTTCATCCAGTAATCCCTTCATATACATGTCCAACAAATGCAGCCCCGGACCTTTTTTTGGTGCAAACATCATCCAGGAGAGGATACCATTTACGCTCTGCATCCAAAATCAGGTTGTTCAAATACATAGAGCACTAGCACATTAAAATTGCATAACTGCATCACAATAAAGCTTAGAAATTGTGGCCTTAGAATAACCCGACGAAAGCAGAAGTGTAACAGAAAGGAGACTGCAGAGAAAGGAGTTCAAAATTTGCAACTTATACCTGTTCTGGCAGGCCTTCAGAAACAGAAAGCAAAATAGAGAGTACCAAATAAGGCAGTTGGTTCTCCATCATCAACAAATCTTGCATGACGGTGTCGTAGATCAACATATGTCCTTCATAACCGAAAACAGGATCATTAGTAGCGTAATCGTAATTGTTTTGGTTACCCCTGATGACAGACAAGAATTCGAAAAGAAAAACTCCATCTATCAACATGAGTTGAATGAATATATCATCATCTTGCCAATTTTTCATGTGGTCTAGTTGCTCGTAAGATTCCCTTAAGAGAGTCACAACCTCTTTCAATTTGTTCAAGTACGATTCGATGGGACCGCTTGATCTCTTGAGGAAATGAATTACTGATCTTTGTTTGTCGACTTGCATAGGCATTAAGTGTGGTTTCCCGAAGTGGTTAGGACCGACAGACACCATTTTTGGCTGATATGCGTGTGGATTCTTCGCCTTGATATCAATTGGTATTTCTGAAATCGTTTGTTTGTGCTCTTGATGCTCTATATTCAAGTATGGATCTACACTATCCAGGTTGAGCTTACTGATCATATCTCCTAGTGTTTTTTCCATTTCTAATATTTGCAGGAGGAAATTGGAAAATCCAACTTGCTTGATCTGCTCAAAGATGATGTTAAGTATCTGTCAAATTGAGCTCTCATTTTATTTAATACATGTACTCCCGAGCTAAAAATTACATACTTATAATATAAGCTGTTGATCCGTCTATTCCATGTAAATTTACCAAAGTCAACGGAAGTTCACTTGAGTATAGAGATTTCCAAAGTCAACCTTCCATCCCTATCTATATCATATCACCATGACACCATCATTGGCTAAGTCCATTTACTTATATTTTGCAGCAATCATCCATTTTGATTAAGATTATTTATTTATCAATTAGCCATAATTTAAAACCCCCTGAAAGGATGGTTTGATCTATCAATATTAAAATATATTATTTTATAAAACAAGTTGATAAGAAATATCAATCAACAATTTGTTATCGATGTAAACGAAACATGTTGGTATAAACAAATAAATGATGCCATTCTGCTTCCCGTTAACAATAACTTCTTCAATTCTTCCCCGAAACTCCTCTCACAGCGACATGAGAAGAGGCCAACGTAAGATTTAGGCTTTGATGTCATTGATAAGCAGCACCACACAGGGTTCGTATACAACTTATTCTAATTATTTGGGTGCGTGCTTTCCGGGTCAAAATTTCCTCAAAGTCCATTGAATATACAACTTAATGCAAAAAAATCATCAAGACAATTAGTTTGTACTTTGTACAACTTGTTACAAGAAAATAGTTTTCCTAAGCATTTCGGTACCTGTACATGGTCGACATCTGATGCAGCGGATGTTGGCGAAAGTAAAGAATAGAGAAATGTTGTTCAGATTTCAAATACTCCTAAGAATATCGACTATGAACATTGATTAATATCTAGGCTTTGGTTTCCCATCTTTAGATAAAAATCGGTTAAACTTGAACAAGGTTGATAAAGAAGATATATTCATTACCCTTTAAACAGTTTATGGAGGAATCTTTTATAGACTTGGGGAAAAACCCTAACTTGTTAGTCAAGAAAGGATGAAAAAACCCCAAAACTAAAAATACGACGACTCAAACAGACTCCCTAATGATCTAAATTACTACACTAGGATGTTTAGCATCCAAATAGGATATAGCCTGCTCATCTGCATCATTCTCCCGGGGTTGGGAGAAATTCGCCCTCGAATTTGTCGTCTCATCATCGGAATTATCACCACAAAAAGGCACCAAGTGTTTTACATTAAAAACATCAGAAGTACGGATGTGACTTGGAAGCTTCAACTTGTATGCATTGGGATTAATCTTTGCGACAATTTCCAAGGGACCAATCTTGCGCACCTTCAGTTTGTTGTACTCGCCAACTGGAAAACGATCCTTTGTCAATATTGCCCACACAAAATCCCCTACTTCAAAATCTACAACTCTGCGTTTCTTATCTGCCGCCTCCTTATACCTTGCATTAGCTCGAAGCAACTATTCTTCGGACAACTTGTGAACTTGTTGCAGTTGTTGAATACGTTCTTCAGCACGAACTTCAATTCTCTTCAAATCAGGAACTGGTGCTAAATCTATTGGTGCTCGTGGATTGTATCCATACACAACTTCGAACGGACTTATACCCATGCTACGGTTTACAGAACGGGTAAATGCAAATTCAGCTTGGCAAATTTTCTGGTCCCAACGTTTCGGATTGTCTCCAACCATACACCGTAGTATATCACCCAAAGAACGATTCACAACTTCTGTATGTCCATCACTTTGAGGATGATACGCACTATTGAAGTTAAGATTTGTATTAGCCAATTTCCACAAGGTTTTCGAGAAATAACTAAGGAATCTTGTGTCTCGGTCACTAACTATTGAACAAGGCAATCCATGCAGACGATACACTTCTTAGAAGAACAATTCAGCTACCTTCAGTGCATTAGTAGTCTTCTTGCAAGCAATAAAGTGGGACATTTTTGAAAAACGATCAACAACAACAAATACTGAGTCATGTCCCCTCTGAGTTCGAGGTAAACCCAATACGAAATCCATACTCAAATCTGTCCATGGTTGACTTGGAACTTTTAGTGGCATATATAAACCTGCATTGGTTGCTTTTCCTTTTGAAACTTGACAGATTCGACATCTGTCCACGAATTTAGCAACTTCACGCCTCATCGTAGGCCAGTAATATGATTTTGAAACAAGCCGGAAAGTCTTATCTCTACCCATGTGCCCCTCGTCATGTAACTCCTTAATAATTTTTAACCGAAGACTAGAATCGGGAATACACAGTTGGTTTCCTTTGAAGAGAAATCCTTCATGCATAAGGTAATCACTTCGTTTTCCTAGACTTATATCATTCAATCTCCACAAAGTTTGGATCCGTAGAATATGTGCAGAATATGAATCAAAATCTATTACCTCTTTCGCATGGTGTTGAGTAACATACTCCGACGGCTTAAGGCATCAGCAACCTGATTCTGCGACCCAGCTTTGTGCTTCAGTACAAAAGTGAACTCTGCAAATAAGAAGCCCACTTACCATGTCTAGATGAAAGCTTCTCTTGACTATTGATATGCCTTAAAGAGTCATGGTCAGAAAACATAATGAATCGTTATGAATTAGATAGTGTCGCCAATGCTTCAAGGCTTGAACTATGGCATAAAACTCCACATCATAAGTATTGTAGTTGGTCTTAGCACCATTCAGCTTTCACTAAAATACGCTACAGGTCGTCCTTCCTGACTCAAACAGCTCCAATTCCCACCTTCGATGCATCACAGTGTAATTCAAACGGCTTGCTGAAATCAGGTAACACCAATAGTGGTGCGGTTATTAGTTTTGTCTTGACTGCTTCAAAGGCTTTGTCAGCTTCCTCAGCACCATGAAAACTTTCCTACTTTCATGCATTCAGTAATGGGTGCCATAACGGTGCTGAAATGATGAATAAAACGCCGGTAAAAAGAAGCGAAACCATGGAAACTCCTTACCTCGTGCAATGTAGTGGGTGTAGTCCAATTTCTTACAACTTCAACCTTGGAATCATCTACCTTTATTCCATCCTTGGTTACGACATAGCCGAGAAATACAACTCGGTCAGTCATGAATGAACACTTCTTGATGGCTGCAAACAACTTTCCCGACGTAGAGTTGAAAGCACTTTCGAAGATGTTGAACATGTAAATCATATCAACGCTATAAATAAGAATATCATCGAAGTAAACGACCACAAAAGTACCGATAAAGGGCCTGAGAATTTGATTCATTATACGCATGAATGTACTAGGCGCATTGGACAATCCAAACGGCATAACCATCCACTCATACAACCCTTCTCGATTTAAAAGTTGTTTTCCACTCATCACCTTCTCGAATTCTGATCTGATGGTACCCACTCTTCAAATCGAGTTTGCTAAACACCTTCGCTCCACACAACTGATCTAACAAGTCATCCAATCTAGGAATTGGAAAACGGTATTTTACTGTGATTTTGTTGATGGCTCGACTGTCAACACACATTCTCCACGTTCCATCTTTCTTTGGAATCAACAAGGCTGGTACTGCACAAGGACTTAGGCTCTGTCGGATTAAACCTTTCTGTAACATCTCTTCCACTTGACGACGAAGTTCTTCATGCTCCTTAGGACTCATTCTATAATGCGCTTTATTTGGCAGGCTTGATCCAGGAACGAGATCAATATGGTGTTGTATATCCCGTAGAGGTGGTAGCTCGTCCGGCAACTCGTTAGGGAAAACATCAATAAATTCCTTAATTAAAGGTTGAATGGAATAGGGATACTACTTTCATCCGGCTGTTGGTCTTTGCTAATCAACACATACAGTTCTCCTGCATCTTCAACTTCATCTTCAAACTGCTTAAGCGTCAAGAGATTGGTAGTTTGTCCGGTAGATGGTTTAGGTGCAAGTCTTTGCTGGGTACAAGTACTATACGTACTTCATTCCATAAAAAACTGTAGGTATTTTTGCCCGTCATGACTAATTTTCCTGTCAAACTCCCATGGACGACCCAACAACAAGTGACAAGCATCCATACTAGTAATGTCACACCATATTTTATCTTTATATTTGTTACCAATCGAAAAAGAAACCAAGCAACGTTTGTTTACTGTTACCTCATTCCCTTTCTTAAGCCAAGAAAGTTTATATGGATGCGGATGAGCCTTGGTTTCTAGCCTGAACCGTTTCACGACCTCTTCGTCAATAATATTCTCGCAACTTCCAGGATCAATAACTAAACGACAAACTTTTCCTTCGATCGTGCATGTCGACTGGAATATATTATTATGTAACCAGTTGTCTCCCTCATCTTTACGTGGAGTGAGAAAACTTCTTCTTACTACAAAGTTCACTCCTGTATCTCCTGTAACTACTTCTTCATTAGGTTCAGCATCATCCTCGGGATCCTCTTCATATTCAGGTACCCATTCATCTACTTCACGGTCGTTCTCATTGAAAAGAGCCTTGTTCACACGTTCTACTTTGCGACAGTCAGTGGCTTTGTTCCCAGTTTCACCGCACTTATTACACTTGCCTCCAAAATAGCTGCCTGGAGTTTTATTTGGTGTCGACACCGAATTAGGTTTATTAATAGTACTACTTGTTGATGTACTACGATTACTTCCTTGAGAAGATGCTACATTGTTACCCCAATTTGAACTTCTACGCCCCAATTGTTTCTCTACCTGCCTTGCCCTGTGATGTGCATCTCAAATAGAACAACAGTCAAACATATTAAGTGTATCCGGATATTGCTGAGGGAGACCACCTACATAACGTGCGACTCTTTGCTCATCTGACTCCGACAAATCGTTAAGAGAAAGTAATCGATAAAATTCCTTCGTGTACTCGTCTATAGAACGTGTTCCCTTGCGTAGGTTTTGTAGCTTCTGGTACATCAAGCTGATATAGTTGTGTGGTAAAAATTCTGCTCTCATATGTTTCTTCATCTTCTCCCATGAAACTAACTTCTGCTTCCCTTTACGAGAGCGTTGTAGTTTGCGTTGTTGCCACCACGAATTAGCTCTTCCCCGAAACATAGTTTCTACCAGCTGAACTCGTTTGTTATCTGGTACATCCTTAAATTCCAATACTTCCTCAATTGTATTCAACCACGAAAGAAACTCTTCCGGTTCTAAACCACCATAAAATTCTGGAACCTCCACTTTTATTCCGGCCTTCCAGCGCTCAGAATCGTCACATCGGATTATCCTACCTTCACGGCGTCTTCTACCAAAAGGGTTGGTATTATCCCTTTCTTCTTCGATGGTATTATCCCCTTCTTCTTCGTCTTCTTCTTCATGTCGAATATTATTCTGGCCCATCATCACTCGGATTTCATTCAATATTTCTTCCTTCATCATATTATAATCAAATGGATCAACTCCCTGGTCTCGACCACGACCTCGTCCACGTCCTCAACCAATTGCTAGTCTTGGCATATTACTAACCCTAGAATCGAATTGGCTCTGATGCCAACTAATGCAGCGTATGTTGGCGAAAGTAAAGAATAGAGAGATGTTGTTCAGACTTCAAATACTCCTAAGGATATCGACTATGAACATTGATTAATATCTAGGCTTTGGTTTCCCATCTTTAGATAAAAATCGGTTAAACTTGAACAAGGTTGATAAAGAAGATATATTCATTACCCTTTAAACAGTTTATGGAGGACTCTTTTATAGACTTGGGGAAAAACCCTAACTTGCTAGTCAAGAAAGGATGAAAAAACCCCAAAACTAAAAATACGACGACTCAAACAGACTCCCTAATGATCTAAATTACTACACTAGGATGTTTAGCATCCAAATAGGATATAGCCTGCTCATCTACATCAACATCCTTAATCCTTTAATTATGTTCCTCCCAGAAAATTATTTTTCTTTTCTCTAAAATAAACTACCTACAAAGTTATTTGTATCATACTCAACTTTGGTTCTTATCCTTTCCCTCTTTTCTTTTCTTGGATTCTTCTCATAGTTTTCTAGTCTCTCCGTGCTGTACCAAAATATGTGCCTTGTTGAGGTTTTCGGAAAATGCTTTGGTCTAGAAGATGATGAAAAGGATAATCAAAACGATCAAAACAAGATTATCAAAATTAAAGGAACTGTTGTTTTAATGAAGAAAAATATGATGGATGTGACCGATTTCTTTGCTTCTCTACTTGATCATGCTCATGAGTTATGTGGTAAAGGTGTTTGTTTACAACTTATCAGTTCTGTTAATGCTGACCCAGGTAACAATAATCACTCATAAATTATCCCCTTTTTTAATACTCATTAGAATCATGAAATTAAGTTTTGGAAACTCCACAGTGAACTCCAAATCTCTCTAAAGCATGCCTATACCTTTTCTTTAATAAATACAGAAAATGAAATGCGAGGTAAGGTTACTAAGGAAGCGTATTTGGAAGAATGGGTGAAAAAGAGTACCTCTTTGACTGCTGGATTGTCAGAATTTCATGTTACATTTGAATGGGATGAGTCCGTTGGAATGCCGGGTGCATTCTTAATCAAGAATTACCATCACAGTGAATTTTTACTCAAAACCTTTACTTTAGAAGATGTTCCCGGAGTAGGTGTTGTTCATTCTATGTGTAATTCTTGGGTTTACCCATCTAAACGCTACAAGTATACCCGGGTTTTCTTCTCTAACCAGGTGAACTCATATTTATACTTAGAATTTGTATACACTTGGAAATTTTCTTCATTCGTAATTACGTTTGAAGGGAAAGTAGAGTTGAAATTTGATGTTATCCCATTTATGTCATACATGTATTGATTGATGCTGAGTTACCTGACCAGTAACACACCAGAGCCTCTACGTAAATATAGAGAAGACGAGCTCAAAATTCTTAGAGGAGATGGAATGGGAGAACTTCAGGCATGGGATCGGGTTTACGACTACGCACTGTACAATGACTTGGGAACCAACCGTCCTATTCTTGGAAATTCAACCGAGTTGCCTTACCCTCAAAGAGGAAGGACAGGGCGAAAGCCCATAAGAAAAGGTATCACATCCTTGACCTTCTTGTAACTGACATTTTATTTTAACTTTTATCACGTAAAGGGATGAGCTAGTTTTACCATTTCACTCATATGTATATGCAGATCCAAGCTATGAAAGCCAAATGTTCGTACTCAACTTAAACATTTATGTTCCCAGAGATGAAAAGTTTAGTCAACTCAAGTTTTCAGATTTTCTAGCCAACTCAATGAAGGGACTGGGTCAGATTTTTCACCGAGAAATAAGAGCAATTTTTGATAAGACACCCAATGAATTTGATTGCTTCGAGGATGTGCATTATCTTTATGAAGGATACCAGGGACGAGTCGATCAACCTGCAAGCTCCCATTCATTGAATTCATGTTGTTGTTTTAGCTTGGAGTTCGTTAAAGAAATCTTTCGTTCTGATGGTGCACATCCTCTCAAATTCCCTAAGCCTGGAGTGATACAAGGTAATGTTATACTTATACTTACTCACAAAACATAGTTTTTGCTTGCCAAATAGATTATTGGAATTGGTTACGGGTGTTTGCAGCTGATGAAGTTTCTTGGAGGAGTGACGAAGAATTCGGACGAGAAATGCTTGCAGGAGTTAACCCGGTCGCCATTTGCCTTCTCCAAGTACATATGCAAATCAAAATGCTTTGGTTATCACATATAGTAAAATTCAGCATTAATTTCCGCTTCTAATTTAATAACGGCTGTACAGAATTTCCTCCCAACTAGTACACTTGATCCTACATTGTACGGAAACCACACGAGTTCCATAACCAAAGAACATATTGAGAAAAACTTGAATGGGCTAACAGTAGATGAGGTACTATCAATAGTGAATTTATTTTATCAATCTTTCGCTATAATAGAGTGTGAAGGAGTTAATGTAAAGAATTGATCTCATTTTGTAGGCATTAGAGAAGAGGAAGTTGTTCATATTGGACCATCATGATCACCTGATTCCGTACTTAAGTCGGATAAATATAACCGCGACAAAAACCTATGCTACTAGGACACTCCTCTTATTACAGGATGATGGGACCTTAAAGACTTTGGCGATTGAGCTGAGTTTACGGCATCCAGATGGAGAGGTTTATGGTGTTGAAAATCAAGTCTACACACCAGCTCAAGAAGGTGTTCAGGGTTCAATTTGGCAGCTAGCCAAAGCTTATGCGGTTGTCAATGACTCTGGTGTTCATCAACTTATCAGCCACTGGTATTACTTTTTATAGTAAATCAAAATTACGTTAATCCAAAACCTCAAGTTTTTTACTCAATGTGACCGGATTCTTTTTCACAGGTTGTATACCCATGCTGTGATCGAACCATTCATAATTGCTACTAATAGACAACTGAGTGTTCTTCATCCAATCTATAAACTTTTGCAACCTCATTTTCGAGATCCAATGAATATCAATGCTTTGGCACGTCAGATTCTTATATGTGCAGATGGTTTTATTGAGAGATGTGTTTTTCCAGGAAAGTTTTCCATGGAATTGTCCGCTAAGATCTACAAAGGATGGAACTTCACAGCACAAGCACTTCCAGAAAGTCTCCTTAAAAGGTTACCTATAAAAAAACTCCTTAAGATGCCTCTACTAGTTATGCTTGATCAAGTTTGTGCACATTCCCTGTTGGAAGCATGGATCCTAGAAATATACGTTTCATTACGTTGTCTAAAATTTAACATTTTTTTGCTTCTTTTAGAGGAATTGCAGTGCAAGACCCAAGCAAACCACATGGTCTACGTTTATTGATCGAGGATTATCCATTTGCAGTAGACGGGCTTGAAATCTGGTCAGCAATTCATAGTTGGGTTCTTGATTACTGTTCGTTTTACTATCCTAGCGATGACTTGATCCAAGATGATACTGAGCTCCAATCATGGTGGGAGGATATGAGAACTCAAGGCCATGGTGACTTGAAAGATGAACCATGGTGGCCAAAAATGCAAACCCTGTCAGAGCTAACTCAGTCATGCACCGCAATTATATGGATATCTTCAGCACTCCATGCAGCAGTGAACTTTGGGCAATATCCATACGCAGGTTACCTTCCAAATCGTCCAACCACGAGTAGACGATTCATGCCTAAAATAGGGACACATGAATATGAGGAACTTTTGAAAAATCCAGATTTAGTTTTTTTACAAACCATCAACAGTCAACTTGACACTCTACTTGTTATATCTCTCATTGAAAATTTGTCCAAACATTCCACTGATGAAGTGTTTCTTGGACAAAGAGAGTACCCCCGAGTTTTGGACTAAAGACGCAACACCACTTGAAGCATTTAAAAGATTTGGTGAGAAATTGGTGAAGATTGAGAATTGAATTGTGGAAATGAACAACGAAGAGCGATGGAGGAACAGAACGGGGCCTGTAAAAATCCCATACACTCTTTTGTGTCCATATCCTTTACCTTATGATCCTCTCGGACTTACAGGCAGGGGAATACCCAACAGTGTTTCCATATAAGGGGAAAGAAGTCCTTAATTTGGTTCATGTATTTGTTAATAATTTCTTTTGTGTAAAAATCACATACACTCTTTTGTGTCCATAATACATATCCTTTATTTTTGTTTTGCTCTGATTCTTTTCAATTTTATATATTTTTCACGTAGTTGCAGGAAATCCTACAACAACACCCTAAAAAGAGAATCTACGAAGTAATCTAAGAAACCATTATGAAGAACTCAAAATATTTTATTAAAACTTAAAACAAATACAAAGATGATAAGAGAAAACCCTAACTTGGAAAGCAAATAACTCTCTCTCTCCTAAATATCAATCCTTAGCTCACCAAAAAAATC
Source organism: Papaver somniferum (assembly GCF_003573695.1). Taxonomy (NCBI): domain Eukaryota; kingdom Viridiplantae; phylum Streptophyta; class Magnoliopsida; order Ranunculales; family Papaveraceae; genus Papaver; species Papaver somniferum. The sequence goes on from NC_039367.1 coordinate 95,733,636, forward strand.
TCTCCTACCACAAGAGTCTCTCGCTCCTTTTGTAGGAGTTTACATAGTGGAGGAAAGCTAATAAAGCCTTTATTTTTCGGATCTGAGACGCGTCAGTGTCGCTCGGACATTTACACTACCGCACGGTTTCTTTACTTCTGCATAGATCTTCACACTTTAATTCTGACTTGATGACGTCATTTGGATATGTCGTATGCGTCTGTGTTCGCTTGCTACTAAAGGGGTTGTTTCGCATAAGAAATGAGTGTGCAGTATTTTGCACCCACATTTTGCCTCTTCTCATTTCGTTCTTTTGGTATAAGGAGCGGTATGAGAAACTTTAGTTTGTTATTTTGCCGCACCAGTTCATCTTTTCGTATTCCTTTCAGATGGCAATTTTTCGGGAATTTCGGCATGACAGCCTACACATGTTAACTCTTCCACTTGCTATCTGACACGTCCCTGATAACCGCCTCTTCATATCCGTCCGTTCTTAATTAATGCACTGATGGAAAGAAATATCTCGGGAGTTGGGATGAAATCTTTTTTTACTGTGACACGACCTCTCTTATTTCTTTTTACCTTCTCTCTTCATACTTTATTTCTCTGCAACTTTCGTCTGCTGCTGCTATTCATCTCTTTCCGTCTAATATTTGATCGATTTTTACTATTTTCTGCTTCGCCTTATCCCTTTTCTTCCAATCGTTCTTCCCTTCTCACTTTTCTCGTTTTCAAACTCTATTCTTCATCATCGTCTTGATCATCCTGATCTTGATTGATTTGATCACCTTGATTAAATTCTCATTTTTCATTCCCATTCTAATAATGGGTCTTAAGCCCGGCTGGAAAAATGTTAAGGAATTCGAAAGATTGAAAGGCGAATCTGAGCATAGGAGTTTCACATTATCAGTTCCTCCTGGATCAGAACCTACTTCTGTGCTCGGACCTGAATGGTTTTCGGTTGACCAATGGGGTAATCAGAGAATCATCGTTTCACTTGGCGAACTTTCTGTTGGTCTTCATATATCCCTTTACGACCCTCAAATTCCTCTCTTTTATGAGCTTCTATCTGATGCGAGGTTTTCGCGTGGTATATATCAATTGAGCGACGACTGTATTAGGATAATGGTTGAATATTCTCGTCGTGCGGCTGGACTAGAATCTTCTTATCCCAAGTGGGCAAAACCTTTCAATAAGGAGGAATATACAGTGGCGAACTTATTTCTTAACTATGATGTCGTCATCATAAAGAACGAACAATACCTCTGGGGAATCCGTTTGATGAGAGCGGATGGTATCGCATAATAAGAAGATCATGCGGGATGTTGATTTTCACAACTCAACTAATGACTCTGCTCGTCGTTCAAAGGATACTCATTGGGTAGAATATCCTATTATTCTGGAAGGTCCTTACATCACTGGTATGGGTGCTGATGAGTCTATTCTTCCTCTCCCTGAGAAGTTTATCCCTTAAAAACCCTGGGAATTTAAATGGCCGGAGGAAGAGAACGTGATATGTTACTTTCAACTTTATTTTTCTGTTTACTTCTCTTCGGTTGTTCTTCATTTCCCTTATTATCTCCTTTGATTTCATATTGCGAAGCAGAGAAAGAAGGCTAACAAAAGTGCGTCTCAAGCTTCAAATTCGCGTAATAATGAAGTAAGAAATACTCTTATTTGAATTTTAACAATATTGTTGCCTCTGTTTCTTATCTCTCATTATGCGTGTAGGTGGAGACTGGAGATGCTGAGGGTTCTAATATCGGTGTTCCTCCATCTAAGGGAAAGGGTAAGAAGACTGCCTCTAAATCCACTTCTCAGCATCCTCTTAAGAAGCGGAAGGCATCTTCTCTAGTTCCTTTAGACTCTCATTCTGATGATGACGCTTTGTTTCTTCCTGAAAGCTCCGCGTCCACATCTGTTATGGGGCAATTGTCGAATATCTTCTCTGACTCTTTCTCAGCCATTAATGACGAAGCGTTGACTCATACGTGTGAAGTGGTTGCTAAAATTTGTGATGCTCCTTGCTTGAGTCATGAGTTTTTGCGCGGAGTTGTCTCTGCGTTAAGTCCAATCTTTCAATTCGCACTTGGATCTCTGGCAATTTCTACACTGTCGCTCCTACTATTATGATGCTTTCATGCTTTGTTCTTATTTTGACGTCCACCTCATGTTGACGCAGAGTGCCCGTATGTCTCACGTCGTTACTTCAGATCTTCAGAGAAATATTCGTTCTCTTCAAGATGAGAATCTTAAACTCAAAGATGAGGTCTCTACTTATTCTGATAAGGTCGTTGATCTCCGTGAGAGGAATAACCAATTTATCGGTATGTATCCTTTTGTTTCTCACATTCTTATTTTGATGCGTCATTTCCGCCTCCTTTTAATTGTCTGTGCTTGCGGAAATTTACAACTTAACTGATGAAGCCATTAATTATCCGGTTGAAGATGAGATCCTTTTAGAGAATCTTAACTCCTCCTTAAATAACATTACCGACGATGAAATAGAAGCTCTAAACCCTATGGAACTGAAGTCGAAATATGAAACTCTTAAAGTTGAGCGTAGGTGCATGTTATCCGTTTGTAATGGTTTTAGGCGTCGCTATTGTGAAGCCAAGGAAAAGATTAAAACTTTGAAGGTGAGAAATAGTGCTCTTATAACCGAGAAGGATAATCCTGTTCTTAAGGGTGTGAAAGCTTTAAAAGAATTTCATGAGGTTAAACTTCAAACTCAAGTGGAGAGAGATCAGGTTACTAGCGAAAAGAACGCATCAATTGAAAGAGATAACCTGATCCGTTTTCGACTACTTATAGAAAATAATGATGAGTTTGCGTGGGATGCTAAGGTTATTGATAACGTTAGGAATGGTTTAGCCACAAATGTTAGCCTAGAGTCTGATCATGCTGAATTGGTTAAGACTATTATTTCTGAGAAAGAAGGTTGCTCATAATTCTTTTATAACATCTCCAATTTTCGTGTTGCTTTCTGATTTTCATGCGGTTTTAATCCCTTTTTTTTATTTTTAGATAGCGAGAAGAAGCATCTTGAGGAAATTAAGAGTTGGAAGGAGAAGTTTTCTTCCATAGATTCTAAATATCACAGGCTCAAGAAGAAGTTGATGGTTACTGTCTCCAATTTAAATAAGGAAGCACTTAGCTTGCGCCACTTGTGTGTTAAGAAGTACGCAGAGAAAATCTGTGTCGAACATAAAATTCCTCTGCCAGATTTTGATTTCCCTGAAGTTCCTGCTAATGAAGAAGACTTTGAAATTTCTGATAGCGAAGCGGAATATGAGGAGTGTGAAGAAACTGAAGATGAAGATGGCAGTGGTTCAGAGACTGGGCGAGATTTTGAGTTCGAAGAAGATTCCTCAAAAAGTAGTAGAGTTGACACGGGAGGGAAATAGCCTTGCTTTCTCTTGTTATACTTTTCTCTTGTGTAGTCTCGTCCTTGCTTTGTGCTACATTTTCCTTCTTCATTTGTGTATGATGTATATTCTCGAGCTTTTAGGGCTTTTTTCTTCAATGCAAATTCTTCTCCTATCTTTACCTTTATGTTAATCCTACGCTTAACCATGAGTGAAAAGAAAAGTGTTATTCTTTATAATTCTTAGAATTAATAAACCGATAATAATATATTGTATAAGTCTATCATATGAAGGCGGATAACATTTTATATTTATGCTTACATTCTCATTCTTGCCTCTGTTTTTCGCCTTAATTTGATTTTATTTTGGTGCGTGCGTTAATAGTCGCTCACAGACATAAGGGTGCGATGTTTAACAAAATTGCTATCCTTATTATAAGTGCATTACTTTTCGCATTAATGAAATTATGAGTTTTCTATGGTACCTGAATTTCTTCTCGCTTGTTTTACCTTTTTATACATTTCCTTTGCCTCTTTGTTGGTTCCTGCCTCAGTTGTTATCTTCGTGTCTTAGCATCTGTCTATTGTTCTCTTATCTATTTCATATATGTGAGCGTCAATTTCGCTTAAGATTTCTGTTTATTTTTCTCTGATATGCCTTCCTGTAAAATAATGTTAGTAACATTTTATAGGTCTATTTGTGCTTTGTATGAGGTCTTACTGAGCCTCCCTAATTAGAGGTCTTATTATGCCTCCCCTTGTTGATAGGTTTTATGTTTGCCCCAAGGTATTATTCTTGGTCGAGCGGTGAAATCGCAGGCGGTCTTTACACTTTCATGCAATGACCCATTGATCGCACCTTATCATCTTTAGTATTATTACCTCTGCAGGATATATTGACGCGCCAATACGGCAGGCCTATACTCTCCCTTGAATCATATCCCACGATATTGACGTCTTTTGACACAATTCAGCTCCCTAATAGAGGGTGTCACACTTATATTCCCCCTGACTTCCCCTTCACAAAAGCTTACCCCTACCGGGTTAGGGTGGGCTCTTTCCATCTAGTTATGTCGAAAATCAGTTGTTTTCGTGATCTCGTCCGAGATCACACCGTAATGGGGTTTATTTGGGGTCGACTGCATCATAGTCAGGACTTGTCAAGGATGGCCAGGTATGCTCAAGACGCCACATGCACCCTTGACTCAACCGTGTACCGCGTCGTCCTGATTGAGTTTCTGCACTCCTTAGGAGAGATCTTAGTACCTTAGTCTTTAGACTAAGGAGTCTCTGCCGGATAGGCTTTTGTTTCGCCCCTATTCTCCATGACTCAGGTTTCATGGATGGTATGGCTTTCACCCGGGCCATGCATTCTAGGTTTTCCCCAACCATGACGTGCTTTAGATCTTATTATTACCTCTTGCAACTATGCGAACAAGGGTGCATGCCACGATTGGATGCCTAGCCTCCTTAGTTAGAGGTTTTAATTTTTATTGCCTCCTATTGAGGTCTTATTATGAGGTTTTACTGTTGCCTCGTTCTTCTACTTGTATCTTTTAATGAAATATTCAATTTTGAAGAAATAATATTTTTCATTATCATTCATATCTTCGATTCATACATTGCTGACTTCTTCTTTCTTCACTAATTCGCCTACATAATAACTACTACTTAACATATCTTAAATTCATCATCCTCGCACCAGTATTACTTTTCTGAAATGCATTTTCATTGTCGCGTCGGATAATTGTAGTACTTCTTCAAATACTTCTGGTTCCAAAGATGATCAACCATTTCACCTATACTTTTTCCATCTTTATTCATCAATTCATACATTCCATTTCCAGCGTCCTTATTTATAACATATGGTCCATCCCATACACTCTTTTCTTTTCCATCTTTACCTTTCTTGTAGTGCGGTATTATCCGCAGTACTAGCTCTCATGGATGGAATTTACCTTGTTTTACGCGCCTGTTATGATCATGGTATGATGCGGATGTTGTCACCTTAGCTTTAGTCTGCTTAGCCGCATCTTTGCCTTTCAATGCTGCCGCTTTAGTATAATTATTATCCATTTCTTCTTCCTTGGTCACTAGATCAACCATCAACCTTTCTTTACGTCTCTCCTCCTTTGACGCATCTTTCCAATTTCTTCTTTTATTCGCGCATTCTTCACTCTTCTCAACATCAATTCCATTACATACTTTTGCTTCTGTTGTATCTCCTCTGATTACTCCTACACCTTGGGGTAGTGGAAATTTGATGCATTGATGATATGTAGAGGCCACTCCCAAGATATTGTGTATCCATGATCTGCCTATCAAAGCATTATATGGAGATTCAACTTCAACCACACAGAAAGTTATTTCGGTGGTCATGGTCTTGAGAGGAATCCGCATGGTGACTTCTCCTTTTGGATTGTTAGCTCATCCATAACTCGTAGATTTTGTAATTGGAAGGGATAAGTTCTTCATATTTACCACCTATGGTCTTATACGCGTGGTAAAATAGAATATCTACTAAACTGCCAGAGTCGATCAGTATCATGTTTATTGCCCATGCATCTGCGTCATTGTCTTCTTCTCCTTCCATTTTTAATTTGGGTATGAGTTCTAACTTTGAAGGCGATAAATAGTGCTCGTATAACCGAGAAGGATAATCCTGTTCTTAAGGGTGTGAAAGCTTTAAAATAATTTCATGAGGTTAAACTTCAAGCTCAAGTGGAGAGAGATCAGGATACTAGCGAAAAGAACGCATTAATTGAAAGACATAACCTGATCCGTTCTCGACTACTTATAGAAAATAATGATGAGTTTGCGTGGGCTGCTAAGGTTATTTATAACGCTAGGAATGGTTTAGCCACAAATGTTAGCCTAGAGTCTGATCATGCTGAATTGGTTAAGACTATTATTTCTGAGAAAGAATGTTGCTCATAATTCTTTTATAACATCTCCAATTTTTGTGTTGCTTTCTGATTTTCATGCGGTTTTAATCCTTTTATTTATTTTCTTGTAGATAGCGAAAAGAAGCATCTTGAGGAAATGGAGAGTTGGAAGGAGAAGTTTTCTTCTAGAGATTCTAAATATCGCAGGCTCAAGAAGAATTTGATGGTTACTGTCTCCAATTTAAATAATGAAGCACTTCGTTTGCGTCACTTGCACGTTAAGAAGTACGCAGAGAAAATCTGTGTCGAACATAAAATTCCTTTGCCAGATTTTGATTTCCCTGAAGTTCCTGCTAATGAAGAAGACTTTGAAATTTCTGATAGCGAAGCGGAATATAAGGAGTGTGAAGAAACTGAAGATGAAGATGGCAGTGGTTCAGAGACTGGGCGAGATTTTGAGTTCGAAGAAGATTCCTCCAAAAGTAATGGAGTTGACACGGGCGGGAAATAGCCTTGCTTTCTCTTGTTATACTTTTCTCTTGTGTAGTCTCGTCCTTGATTTGTGCTTCATTTTCCTTCTTCATTTGTGTATGATGTATATTCTCGAGCTTTTGAGGCTTTTTTCTTCAATGCAAATTCTTCTCCTATCTTTACCTTTATGTTAATCCTACACTTAACCATGAGTGAAAAGAAAAGTGTTATTCTTTATAATTCTTAGAATTAATAAAGCGATAATAATATATTGTATAAGTCTATCATACGAAGGCGGATAACATTTTATATTTATGCTTACATTCTCATTCTTGCCTCTGTTTTTCGCCTTAATTTGATTGTCTTTTGGTGCGCGCGTTACTAGTCGCTCACAGACATAAGGGTGCGATTTTTAATGAAATTTCTATCTTTATTATTAGTGCATTACTTTTAGCATTAATGAAATTATGAGTTTTGTATGGTACCTGAATTTCTTCTCGCTTTTTTTACCTTTTTATACATTTCCTTTGCGTCTTTGTTGGTTCCTGCCTCAGTTGTTATCTTCGTGTCTTAGCATCTGTCTATTCTTCTCTTATCTATTTTATATATGTGAGCGTCAATTTCGCTTAAGATTTATGTTTATTTTTCTCTGATCTTCCTTCCTGTAAAATAATGTTAGTAACATTTTATAGGTCTATTTGTGCTTTGTATGAGGTCTTACTGAGCCTCCCTAATTAGAGGTCTTATTATGCCTCCCCGTGTTGATAGGTCTTATGTTTTCCACAAGGTATTATTCTTGGTCGGGCGGTGAAATCGCAGGCGGTCTTTACACTTTCATGCAATGACCCATTGATCGCACCTTATCATCTTTAATATTATTACCTCTGCAGGATATATTGACGCGCCAATACGGCAGGCCTATACTCTCCCTTGAGTCATAGCCCCACGATATTGACATATTTTGACACAATTCATCTCCTTAATAGAGGGTGTCACCCTTATATTCCCCCTGACTTCCCCTTCAAGGAAGCTTACCCCTACCGGGTTAGGGTGGGCTCTTGTCATCCAGTTATGTCGAAAATCAGCTGTTTTCGTGATCTCGTCCGAGATCACACCCTAATGGGGTTTCTTTGGGGCCGAGTCCATCATAGTCAGGACTTGTCAAGGATGGCCAGGTACGCTCAAGACTCCCCAGGCACCCTTGACTCAACCGTGTATCGCGTCGTCCTGATTGAGTTTCTGCACTCCTTAGGAGAGAGCTTAGTACCTTAGTCTTTAGATTAAGGAGTTTCTGCCGGATAGGCTTTCGTTTCGCCATATTCTCCATGACTCAGGTTCCATGGATGGTATGGCTTTCACCCGGGCCATGCATTCTAGGTTTTCCCCAACCATGACGTGTTTTAGATCTTATTTTTGCGTCTTGCAACTATGCGAACTAGGGTGCAAGCCACGATTGGATGCTTAGTGATAGACACATTTATGTGTCTAGTATGTCTCTATTTTATGTATTGTTAGTGCTCAATTTTGTATTTATTGTGTTCTTTTATGTCTTTGTAGGAATTTTTAGAGAAATAAGCCCTTGCGGCGAAATGGGCTCAAAAAGCAGTGTTTTACACCCCAGGATAATGTACCGGAGGCACCTCAGAAATGCACCGGAAGCGTCCCAGAAATGTACCAGAGGAACCCAGAAAAATTACTATTTCCACCCCAAAATTACTATTTCCACCCCAATTGCTAAAGGGACACCCGTACAGGATTAGGGGGAGGACACTTTTCTTCTCATAATTCAAATTTCATTTTTGGCGGGAAAATATATTCTCTCCCTGGCAGATTTTCGATGGATTTGTGGAGAGACTTAATGGCTGGAATTAATTGGGTCATATCTATTGAGTATAACAAGATTATTCTGAGTATTGGAATGAGTTAAATTTGGCTAGAATCCACTAACTTTCAATCGAGAGTTAAACAGGGAAGATACGCTCGAGTTCTCTGTGAGAGGAATTTTTGGAAAGTTTTGTGGACTAAATGGGGAAGATATCCGATCTTATTAAGTGTTTATGCAACTATGGAAGTATTACAACTCATATTCGCAGGCAGAGGGGATGGAGAAGATCATATCTCGGCTGACAGTGAATAAAATGGAAAAAAATATTTTCCGAGTAATGGAGAATTATATGGAGTGAATGAGCGATATTTGATGGGTCTGTTGGCTATAAATCAGTTGATGGGGTTGAGTAGAGAGGTTGTCGATAGTTTGGGGTCGAGAGGAGGTCCAGAGAAGCAGAAATCAAGAGTTGATGAAACTCTGTTGCTGCTGTTGCTGATGAAGAACACCAAGAACACGAAGAACGGACTCGCGACGGAAGTCGTTTATCACCAGCGTCTAAGACGCACAACCGTGGGTCACAGCGCAGTCTAAATATCAGCAGCACCTGTCTCTTATTGTTCTTGTTGTGACGCATTTTGTGGGTCGTACATTCACTGTTTTACTCATTTTTATCATTTTAATCAATTTTGAGCAACATACATGTATTTTGAGATTATGATTAATATGAGAAGCTAAATCCCAACACTGGGGCGATGAAGGAAGCCTTATTTCACACTTGGGTAATTATATTTAATTCTTTTCATGACTTTTGCATTAATTTTAGTTGAAATTATGATTTAAATTAATTAGTTGTGATTTGATTTGATGGGTCATGCTTAGCTTAGATGATTTGATGTCCCATGCTTAACATTTACACCTAGTATTTTGAGAATCAATCTTGGCAATAAATTAGAGTCGATATATTTAATATATTTTTCGATCTATTATTGATAAAAGAATTATTATTTGAACCTTAAGAAATGAAATTGGCGGAATCCTAGTCCCAGTACCTCTCGCCCACTGTGACAAATATTGTGTATATATTTTTATTTTTAAATCTTTACAAGTCCGAGCAACGAACTTTTACTACCACTTTCAAAACTACAACAAAAATGGCGCCGCCGACGCGGACTTGTTTATAGATTTGTTTTTAGGTTTATTTTTTTTATTATTATTATTTGTTCCTTTTTACGTTTCTTTTTGTGTCTTTGATTTACAGGTTCGAAGTGGAATATTAAGGACTTGGGAACAAAAAGCTAAAAGCTAAAAGAGAAGAAAAAAAAAAGACATAATATTTTTTTTTAGGATTTAATTTTTATTATTATTTTTTTTTTGTATATAGCTTTTATTTATTTATTTTAGAATTTGTAAATAGGCTTTATTTGTCATAATTTTTTGTAATTTTTGGACTTTATTCTGGACTTTGGACAATTTATTTTAATTTTAAACCCTACGGAAGGGTTATATATATCTAAAAAAATTAAATATAAACTGTTTGCAGGGAAGGACGACGATTACAATATCGTCTCGGCCCCTCGGGTTCGTACATGACATAGGAGTCGTGGCCCGAGTCGACTTCAAAGGTTCATCCCCCGTCTGGTACGGGAGGTAAGTCCATCGAAACACTCGCGAATCTCCTGTAAGCGAGTTACTGTATTCCTTAAGGTGATTCATTGATTGAGGACGAATTTGGACTGTTTTTAAATTCCTAGTAAAGGGCAAGGCCTGGCCAATACAAGATAAGGGTTCGGATTTCATTACCGCTCCCTTCTTGCCCTCTTTAGGCAAACGAAACCAAACGCGAACCTAAGATTTAAAATTTGGAATAGAACGAGACCGATAGGGTAACGAGCTTAATAGGAAACTCGTTCGAAAAATATTGGTTGCTCTTTAAGCACACTTTAAAGTTCATGATGGTTTCTGTGAGTTGAATGCGTGACTGCGCCGCCTTGTGATTGCGGTGAGACCTTGGGTATCAAAGCTCCACTGAGCTTCCTTCGCCTCGATTCAACTTACATTAGCTCGGATTGATTCTATAGGGGTGTTCTCAAATTGTAACGAATTCCTTTTCGAAGGAATAGAAGCTGGTCTAGAAAACAATCTAAGTGGAGCCATCATGCTTTTTGTTTGCTAGATTCTATAGGTTTGATTTGGTCGAGTCATCCTTGTTTGTGATTGTGTAGAATTCCTTTGCAATTAAGAATGTCGAACTGGTATGATAGAAGCCAATACAATGAGTATCGACCTGAATTTGAATATGGACATCATCCTTTTTATGACCATGTTGGGAATAGTGGTTGGGAACGCCATCCTTTGGGAGGATATGGGTCATACCCTGGTGAGCCCAATTACTATCCACACATGCATCAGTCTTACGAGCAAGAAGATTATAGTACTAGTTCTTCGTCTCTAGAGGATACAATCAAATTATTGAAAACTAGTCCATATTATGATCCTTCTGAACCTGTTCTTCCTCTAGAAGAGTCTCTCAAACAATTAACTGAGAATACAAATAGGTTTGTGTTAGAAATGAATAAACAAAATGCACCCATGAGTGAACCTTCTATACATGATACCATAAGGAAGTCATGTGAGTCGATTCAAAAGATTTTATTAGAGGCCCATAACAGAACTGCTCAAGATAGTCTTAATTTCCAATATAGTGTTTCCAATAGTACCCTTGAAAATGAGGATAGTTATTTGCATAATCAAGATGCCGAGGTTAGAATTGGTAACACTACTTTTTTAGATGAGGTTCAAACATTTTCATGTTATTATGATGATTATGATGAGGATAGTGCTGATGAAGAATTTGACACATATAGGCATAGTGATCAGGAATATGTTACTCCAATTGAGCTTTACAATGATAATATTATTTCTAGTTTAAATCCAAATAATTTTAATAATTATTCACCTATTCAAAAGGACCAGGATTTGACTAGAGATACCCTCGTTTTAGACGACGTAGTATTTCCTGTTTACAAAGCCGATAATGATTTAGAGGAACGAGTTTATTCTGAGAATAATGTTTTAGAGTCTAGCGATTTAGAAACAATAGTCTTAGACGAAGAAGATGAACTCGTAGAGATGAGTGAGTATGAACCTGACTTAGAAGAATCAATTGACCATTTCCAGGAATCTGATGACCTAGAAATTAGGGAAGTTGTGACTAGTCTTTCTAGAGACACAGAAAACTCTAAGTTTGGGGGTGATTATCATTCTCCATGTGCTTTAACTCTTATAAAGTTCCCTCGTGTAGGACTTGACATTTATGCCTCAACCATATTACAAGATTATCTTCATAAATATTTTCCCGAACCTAATGATGTCCATAGAGAAGCTCAGTTGTTAGAAACCCATCCTCTGGTTGATGTGGTTAACCCAGGCTATGATACCAATATTGACTTTGTTTTCCCACCAAAAACTTTTCAACCAATTGTGGGAACTTTTGATTTTAAGATGAGTCGAATATTAAGTTCTGAGACTAAGCCTAAGTACTTTAAGTTAATAGAATCGACACATTTTCCTAAGAATGACCACTACTCTCACTGTGGTCAACTATGTAAGTCATATCTGATTGACTTAGAGGATCCGCAATTATTTAGGTTATTACTTCGTGATTCTAAGTTCGTATTTGAGTTTTTACAGACTCTAAGACCTAGTGATTCGGATCCCATCTATGAAGAAACGCAGCCAATGAAAATATTCTATTTAGACCCTTTCATAGAACCTGAACCTGAACCGCAATTAGCGATAGTTTTCAGGAAACTAGGTAAGGGCATGCTATTCTTGTCCATTTTCTTGGTTCAGTGTAGTTTCCTATGGTCAGCCCTATTTGGTTTTGAAGACCCACAGTTATTTCGACTGTTACTTTATGGTTTGAGTTGACCAATCATTTTCTAAGTCTGGATGAAGACTTTAAACTTAGCACTTCTTGGGAGGTAACCCAATCTCATGCAACATGGTAATATCTTTCCTTAACTCTTTTTCTTCAAGTGGTAACAGTTTCTCCTTGTTCATGCTTTTAATTTTATCTTTAGAACATTGAGGACAATGTTAGATTTAAGTTTGGGGGTGGGGAAGAAACTTTTTGTTAGTTTTAAGTTGCAATAAATAAACTCCAGAGCCTAGAAATTTATGCTTATTCAGGATGGCACTAACTAATCTAAGTGGATGGAAACATTTTTGTTTTAGGAGTTGAGGAACCAATCTGACTAGATGGAAACATCTATAGAGTCTATTCATAAAAGCACAGAGCTCAGGTGTTAGAAATAACATGATAGTTTCGCCATATCTCGTCGAGTCCTTTTCACTTTCTATTTTCAGTTTTCTTTTATTTCAAGTGATTTGGTGGGGCACACGATTCAAGTTGTTACCACTGCTAGGGTGAATTAGAGTGACTGATTTACTAAAAAAAAAAAGACCGGACCAGTTAGACCAATCGGAATAAGTATTAATACTTTGATAGAAATATGCGTGTGTTCTCCCTGTTTCCGTCGCCTAAGCAAGCGTGGAATGCAGGACCCGTGGGAACTATCGTGTAATCTGCTGACAAGAAGCATGAGCTTGGATCAAAAAGATCTATTCATGCTGTTAAGTTTAAAAAAAAAATGGTTATTGTTATGTGTAGTCAACTGCTGGTTCCCTTGTATTTGCCAGTTTGTTGATCTAGATTTAAGTTATTGACCACTGGTTCCCTTGTATATGCCAGTTGTGTTGATATTAGTCAGACCAGTATCTCAGTCCATTAGGATAGGTTCATTCTGGCAGTGGCCTTCAGACAGATATGGGAAACACCGTTCGCTTTTCAACCATCTACATTTTTCTTTTTCCATCTTCTTAATCTTTTCATGTGATTAGTCTGACTCCGAGTATGATGTCCATCGTGAAACTATCTTAGTAGATCTCTGTCACTTATATGAATTTTAGTATGCTTGAGTGCAAACTCGTGTACAGCAATTGGAATTTTGCATCAGGGTTCTTCCTCTTAGAGTCAATAATTGTATGTCAACCAAGGAGGTTCTTTAGTGATTTCCAAGGTTTTGCGTAGATAGCTAGGGTATGGAGTAAAGGTTTTGAGGGTACACCTCTGGTAAACCCTCCGGAGACAACACTCCGCCACTAGGGCCACCTAGGGGTTCAAATTATTTTCCTTTCTAGAATAAATTTGCTCGAGGACTAGCAAGTAATAAGTTTGGGGGTGTTGATAGACGATTTATGTGTCTGATATGTCTCTATTGTATGTATTGTTAGTGCTCAATTTTGTATTTATTGTGTTCTTTTATGTATTTGTAGGAATTTTTAGAGAAATAAGCCCTTGCGGCGAAATGGGCTCAAAAACCAGTGTTTTACACCCCAGGATAATGTACCGGATGCACCTCAGAAATGCACCGGAAGCGTCCCAGAAATGTACCGGAGGAACCCATAAAAATTACTATTTCCACCCCCAAATTACTATTTCCACCCCAATTGCTAAAGGGACATCCGTACAGGATTAGGGGGAGAACACTTTTCTTCTCATAATTCAAATTTCATTTTTGGCGGGAAAATATATTCTCTCCCTGGCAGATTTTCAAATTGATTTTCGATGGATTTGTGGAGAGACTAAATTGCTGGAATTAATTGGGTCATATCTATTGAGTATAACAAGATTGTTCTGAGCGTTGGAATGAGTTAAATTTGGCTAGAATCCGCTAACTTTCAATCGAGAGTTAAACAGGGAAGATACGCTCGAGTTCTCTGTGAGAGGAATTTTCGGAAAGTTTTGTGGACTAAATGGGGAAGATATCTGATCTTCTTAAGTGTTTATGCAACTATGGAAGTATTACAACTCATATTCGCAGGCAGAGGGGATGGAGAAGATCATATCTCGGCTGACAGTGAAGAAAATGGAAAAAAAAATATTTTTTGAGTAATGGAGAATTATATGGAGTGAATAAGCGATCTTCGATGGGTCTGTTGGCTATAAATCGGTTGCTGGGGTTGAGTAGAGAGGTTGTCGAGAGTTTGGGGTCGAGAGGAGGTCCAGAGAAGCAGAAATCAAGAGTTGATGAAACTCTGTTGCTGCTGCTGCTGATGAAGAACACCAAAAACACGAAGAACGTACTCGCGAGGGCAGTCGTTTATCACCAGCATCTAAGACGCACAACCGTGGGTCGCAGCGCAGTCTAAATATCAGCAGCACCTGTCTCTTATCGTTCTTTTTGTGACGCATTCAGTGGGTCGTACATTCACTGTTTTACTCATTTTTATCATTTTAATCAACTTTTGAGCAACATACATGTATTTTGAGATTATGATTAATATGAGAAGCTAAATCCCAACACTGGGGTGATGGAGGAAGCCTTATTTCACACTTGGGTAATTATATTTAATTCTTTTCATGACTTTTGCATTAATTTTAATTGAAATTATGATTTAAATTAATTAGTTGTGATTTGATTTGATGGGTCATGCTTAGCTTAGATGATTTGATGTCCCATGCTTAACATTTACACCTAATATTTTGAGAATCAATCTTGACAATAAATTTGAGTCGATATATCTAATATATTTTTCGAGCTATTATTGATAAAAGAATTATTATTTGAACCTTAAGAAATGAAATTGACGGAATCCTAGTCCCAGTACCTCTCGCCCACTGTGAAAAATATTGTGTATATATTTTTATTTTTAAATCTTTACAAGTCCGAGCAACGAACTTTTACTACCACTTTCAAAACTACAACACCTAGCCTCCCTAGTTAGAGGTTTTAATTTTTATTGCCTCCTATTGAGGTCTTATTATGAGGTTTTATTGTTGCCTCGTTCTTCTACTTGTATCTTTTAATAAAATATTCAATTTTGAAGAAATAATATTTTTCATTATCATTCATATCTTCGATTCATACATTGCTGACTTCTTCTTTCTTCACTAATTCGCCTACATAATAACTACTACTTAACATATCTTAGATTCATCATCCTCGCACCAGTATTACTTTGCTGAAATGCATTTTCATTGTCGCATCGGCTAATTGTAGTACTCTTTCAAATACTTTTGGTTCCAAAGATGATCAACCATTTCACCTATACTTTTTCCATCTTTATTCATCAATTCATACATTCCATTTCCAGCGTCCTTCTTTATAACATATGGTCCATCCCATACACTCTTTTATTTTCCATCTTTACCTTTCTTGTAGTGCGGTATTATCCGCAGTACTAGCTCTCCTGGCTGGAATTTACCTTGTTTTACGCGCCTGTTATGATCATGGTATGATGCGGATGTTGTCACCTTAGCTTTAGTCTGCTTAGCCGCATCTTTATTTTTCTCTGCATCTTTGCCTTTCAATGCTGCCGCTTTAGTATAATTATTATCCATTTCTTCTTCCTTGGTCACTAGATCAACCATCAACCTTTCTTTACGTCTCTCCTCCTTTGATGCATCTTTCCAATTTCTTCTTTTATTCGCGCATTCTTCACTCTTCTCAACATCAATTCCATTACATACTTTTGCTTCTGTTGTATCTCCTCTGATTACTCCTACACCTTGGGGTAGTGGAAATTTGATGCATTGATGATATGTAGAGGCCACTCCCAAGATATTGTGTAGCCATGATCTTCCTATCAAAGCATTATATGGATGTTCAACGTCAACCACACAGAAAGTTATTTCGGTGGTCATGGTCTTGAGAGGAATCCGCATGGTGAATTCTCCTTTTGGATTGTTAGCTCATCCATTAAACTCGTAGATTTTGTAAGTGGAAGGGATAAGTTCTTCATCTTTACCACTAATGGTCTTATACGCTTGGTAAAATAGAATATCTACCGAACTGCCAGAGTCGATCAGTATCATGTTTATTGCCCATGTGTCGGCGTCATTGTCTTCTTCTCCTTCCATTTTTAATTTGGGTTTGATTTCTAACTTTGAAGGCGAGAAATAGTTATCTTATAACCGAGAATGATAATCCTTTTCTTAAGGGTGTGAAAGCTTTAAAAGAATTTCATGAGGTTAAATTTCAAGCTCAAGTGGAGAGAGATCGGGCTACTAGCGAAAAAACGCATTAATTGAAAGAGATAACCTGATCCATTCTCGAGTACTTATAGAAAATAAAGATGAGTTTGCGTGGGCTGCTAAGGTTATTGATAACGCTAGGAATGGTTTAGCCACAAATGTTAGCCTAGAGTCTGATCATGCTGAATTGGTTAAGACTATTATTTCTGAGAAAGAAGGTTGCTCATAATTCTTTTATAACATATCCAATTTTTGTGTTGCTTTCTGATTTTCATGCGGTTTTAATCCTTTTTTTTGTAGATAGCGAGAAGAAGCATCTTGAGGAAATTGAGAGTTGGAAGGAGAAGTTTTCTTCCAGAGATTCTAAATACCGCAGGCTCAAGAAGAAGTTGATGGTTACTGTCTCCAATTTAAATAAGGAAGCACTTCGCTTGCGTCACTTGCACGTTAAGAAGTACGCAGAGAAAATTTGTGTCGAACATAAAATTCCTCTGCCAGATTTTGATTTACCTGAAGTTCCTGCTAATGAAGAAGACTTTGAAATTTCTGATAGCGAAGCGGAATATGAGGAGTGTGAAGAAACTGAAGATGAAGATGGCAGTGGTTCAGAGACTGGGCGAGATTCTGAGTTCGAAGAAGATTCCTCCAAAAGTAGTGGAGTTGACACGGACGGGAAATATCCTTGCTTTCTCTTGTTATACTTTTCTCTTGTGTAGTCTCGTCCTTGCTTTGTGCTACATTTTCCTTATTCATTTGTGTATGATGTATATTCTCGAGCTTTTGAGGATTTTTTCTTCAATGCAAATTCTTCTCCTATCTTTACCTTTATGTTAATCCTACGCTTAACCATGAGTGAAAAGAAAAGTGTTATTCTTTATAATTATTAGAATTAATAAAGCGGTAATAATTTATTGTATAAGTCTATCATATGAAGGCGGATAATATTTTATATTTATGCTTACATTCTCATTCTTGCCTCTGTTTTTCGCCTTAATTTGATTGTCTTTTGGTGCGTGCGTTACTAGTCGCTCACAGACATAAGGGTGTGATGTTTAATGAAATTTCTATCCTTATTATAAGTGCATTACTTTTCGCATTAATGAAATTATGAGTTTTGTATGGTACCTGCCTCAGTTGTTTTACCTTTTTATACATTTCCTTTGCGTCTTTGTTGGTTCCTGCCTCAGTTGTTATCTTCGTGTCTTAGCATCTATCTATTCTTCTCTTATCTATTTCATATATGTGAGCGTCAATTTCGCTTAAGATTTCTATTTATTTTTCTCTGATCTGCCTTCCTGTAAAACAATGTTAGTAACATTTTATAGGTCTATTTGTGCTTTGTATGAGGTCTTACTGAGCCTCCCTAATTAGAGGTCTTATTATGCCTACCCTTGTTAATAGGTCTTATGTTTGCCCCAAGGTATTATTCTTGGTCGGGCGGTGAAATCGCAGGCGGTCTTTACACTTTCATGCAATGACCCATTGATTGCACCTTATCATCTTTAGTATTATTACATCTTCAGGATATATTGACGCGCCAATACGGCAGGCCTATACTCTCCCTTGAGTCATAGACCCACGATATTGACGTCTTTTGACACAATTCAGCTCCCTAATAGAGGGTGTCACCCTTATATTCCCCCTGACTTCCCCTTCAAGGAAGCTTACCCCTACCGGGTTAGAGTGGGCTCTTGCCATCCAGTTATGTCGAAAATCAGTTGTTTTCGTGATATCGTCCGAGATCACACCCTAATGGGGTTTCTTTGGGGCCGAGTGCATCATAGTCAGGACTTGTCCAGGCACGCTCCAGACGCCCCAGGCATCCTTCACTCAACCGTGTATCGCGCCGTCCTAATTGAGTTTCTGCACTCCTTAGGAGAGAGCTTAGTACCTTAGTCTTTAAACTAAGGAGTCTCTGCCGGATAGGCTTTTCTTTCGCCCATATTCTCCATGACTCAGGTTTCATGGATGGTATGGCTTTCACCCGGAACATGCATTCTCGGTTTTCCCCAACCATGACGTGTTTTAGATCTTATTATTGCCTCTTGCAACTGTGCGAACTAGGGTGCATGCCACGATTGGATGCCTAGCCTCCCTAGTTAGAGGTTTTAAATTTTATTTCCTCCTATTGAGGTCTTATTACGAGGTTTTATTGTTGCCTCGTTCTTCTACTTGTATCTTTTAATGAAATATTCAATTTTGAAGAAATAATATTTTTCATTATCATTCATATCTACGATTCATACATTGTTGACTTCTTCTTTCTTCACTAATTCGCCAACATAATAACTGTTACTTAACATATCTTAGATTCATCATCCTCGCACCAGTATTACTTTGCTGGAATGCATTTTCATTGTCGCGTCGGCTAATTGTAGTACTTCTTCAAATACTTTTGGTTCCAAAGATGATCAACCATTTCACCGATACTTTTTCCATCTTTATTCATCAATTCATACATTCCATTTCCAGCGTCCTTATTTATAACATATGGTCCATCCCATACACTCTTTTCTTTTCCATATTTAACTTTCTTGTAGTGCGGTATTATCCGCAGTACTAGCTCTCCTGACTGGAATTTACCTTGTTTTACGCGCCTGTTATGATCATGGTATGATGCGGATGTTGTCACCTTAGCTTTAGTCTGCTTAGCCGCATCTTTATTTTTCTCTGCATCTTTGCCTTTCAATGCTGCCGCTTTAGTATAATTATTATCCATTTATTCTTCCTTGGTCACTAGATCAACCATCAACCTTTCTTTACGTCTCTCCTCCTTTGATGCATCTTTCCAATTTTTTCTTTTATTCGCCCGTTCTTCACTCTGCTCAACATCAATTCCATTACATACTTTTGCTTCTGTTGTATCTCCTCTGATTACTCCTACACCTTGGGGTAGTGGAAATTTGATGCATTGATGATATGTAGAGGCCACTCCCAAGATATTGTGTAGCCATGATCTTCCTATCAAAGCATTATATGGAGACTCAACGTGATGTATTTTCAAATGTTGTTGTAGATAGTGGTAAAAACTAGGTTCTTTCGAACTTGTGAAGGTAACTTTTTTTTTAGATTTAATTAAATTGTTAAGACAATAACAAAGTGATTGAAATATTTTTGGAGGAAACTGGGGCTAAGGATTTCACTTTTCTACCAATTAAATTGATATTTCTAATATTTATTATGCAAATTTTTCCTTTAAAATAATTTTAATTATTGCAAAAACTGATTTTTTAAAATAATAACTGTAAGTTAAAAGCATGGAATATCAAAAACTCTAAGTCAATCATAATCCAGCAATCAAAACAACAATTATTTAATAAAAATCTTTGGAAAAATCCTATATACTCAAGGCAAATAATTAAATAAATTTAATTGCATAAATAATAAAAATAGAAATTACCAATTTTTTTATTGGTGGAATTGCTTCCTCCGTCGCCCCAGAGAATAAGTTTAGCTCATCATGGTGTAATGCATATCAAAATATATTATTATTGCTCCAAAGTTGATTACAAATGAGTAAACAATGCAACAGAGAAATCGCAACAGCAGTTCCTGTTGCGAAGACGATGTTGAACTGTTACAGAGAAACAATTGGTGACGGAAATTAAAGTTTTGTGGTTGAATATGCTGTTGCAAATCGGATGAAGGAACCGTGGCCGATTCCTTGTTCTTCAGAGCAGCAGCAACGTGTATTTCTGTCAAGTTTTCTCTTGATGATTTCGACCTCCTAAACTCCTCCAAACACTCGCTCACCTTTCCCAAACTGTTTTGCCTTTTATTTATAGTGTTTCAGGACCAAAAATCCCATCATTTATTGTGTATATTCTCCATTTAATCCGAATATTCCTTGCTGCCCATAATAACGATAATTTCCATTTTTAAGCCCATGCACGCGTTAGATTCGATCTTGCACGCTCTAGTTAGCCTTCTCCACGTCTCAGCACTCTTTCGACTCTAGTAGAACTCCTCCATGCACACAAGAACTTCAATTTTGCTCGTGTTACAGTACACGTGCTCTGTTTTGGGTGTGTGAATCATCACGCGTTTTCCAGCCAATTCCGATCGAACCCACTGCCCAAAATTTGTTCCTTAACCTATATCACATCTCTCTATCAAATTTCAGTCATTGAATCGACCCGTAACCCCTTCATTTTTGTGATCAACCTTCTGCCAGTTGAGAAATTAATTTCCCGCCAAAAAACAGTTTTCAAACGTAGAAGAAAGGGTGTCCCCCTATCCTGAACTGGGGTGCGAATAGCAGGTGTCCACTGAGGTGCCCCTTAACCGATAGTGAGAGTCCGAATAAAAATTGTCCTTCAAGGGTGCCCCGGGCAACTTTTCGAGCCGAATTTTCCAAAAATGTTTATTTCCTAAAAATACATAAAAACACAATATTAGTACAAAAATAGAGTTCCAACAATACGGACATTGAGGAAAAATTAGACACAAAAATGCGTCTATTAAATACCCCCAAACTTATTATTTGCTAGTCCTCGAGCAAATTTATTCTAGAAAGGAAAATCATTTGAACCCCTAGGTGGCCCTAGTGGCTGAGTGTTGTCTCCGGAGGGTTTACCAGAGGTGTACCCACAAAAACTTTACTCCAGACCCTAACTATCTACGCAAAATCTTGGAAAGCACTAAAGAACCTCCTTGCTTGGCATACTTATTAATTATAGGAGGAAGTACCCTGATGCGAAATTCCAATTACTGTACACGAGTTTTCACTCAAGGATACTAAAATTCATATAAGTGACAGAGCTCTACTAAGATAGTTTCACGATGGACATCATACTCGGAGTCAGACTAATCACATGAAAAGATTAAGAAGATGGAAAAGAAAAATGTAGATGGTTGAAAAGTGAACAGTGTTTACCATATCTGTCTGAAGGCCTCTGCCAAGGTGAACCTAACCTAAATGACTGAGATACTGGTCTGACTAATATTAACACCCTGGCATATACAAGGGAACCAGTGGTCAATAATCCTAACTCTAGGTCAACACAACTGGCATATACAAGGGTACCAGTGGTCGACTTTATTAAACACACATTTATTTAAGAACTAACAACATGATTGGACCTTGTGGATCCAAGCGCATGTTTTTTGTCAGCAGGTTACATGGTAATTCCCGTGGATCCTGCATTCCACGCTTGTTTAGGCGACGGAGACAGGGAGAACACACACATATTGCTATCCAAGTGTTAGTATTTATTCCGATTGGTCTACTGGTCTGGTTTAATTTATTTTATTTTTTTTGTTTCTTTTTTTTTTATTTTTTTGAAAAGATAACTCGGTCACTCTATTTCACCCTAGCAAAGGTAATAACTTGAATCGTGTGTCCCACCAAATCGCTTGAAATAAAAGAAAACTGAAAATAGAAAGTGAAAAGGACTCGACGAGATATGGAGAAACTATCATGTTATTTCTAACACCTGAGCTCTGTGCTTTTATGAATAGACTCTATAGATGTTTCCATCTAGTCATATTGGTTCCTCAACTCCTAAAACAAAA
Organism: Papaver somniferum; assembly: GCF_003573695.1. Classification (NCBI taxonomy): domain Eukaryota; kingdom Viridiplantae; phylum Streptophyta; class Magnoliopsida; order Ranunculales; family Papaveraceae; genus Papaver; species Papaver somniferum. The sequence continues at coordinate 95,755,718 of NC_039367.1, forward strand.
ATGTTTCCATCCACTTAGATTGGTTAGTGCTATCCTTAATAGGCGTAAATTTCTAGGCTCTGGAGTTTATTTATTGCAACTTAAAACTAACAAAAAGTTTCTTCCCCACCCCCAAACTTAAATCTAACATTGTCCTTGATGTTCTAAAGATAAAATTAAAAGCATGAACAAGGAGAAACTGTTACCACTTGAAGGAAAAGAGTTAAGGAAAGATATTACCATGTTGCATGAGATTGGGTTACCTCCCAAGAAGTGCTAAGTTTAAAGTCTTCAGCCAGACATCAAATTCCTCAAAAAGGATCTTCACCTTCCAAAGTCATATACCAATAGCCGAAAAAGTTGTGGGTCCATAATACCAAATAGAGCTAACACCAATATGAGACAACTTCACTGGTTCAGAGAAATGAACAGAAGGAGTACATCCTCATCTAAGGTTTCTTGCAAGACAACCGGATCTATCTAGAGCCTCCAGTTGGGCTTCATAAGTGTGTCTTGAAAAATAGATTCATCCGAAAAACGGGTTTCTAATATATGGATTTCCTCTTGAACAGTATCAGGCGGATCAGGTTGTGGAGTCTGAATAGACTCAAGCGATACCTCAGATGCACTAGGCTTGAGTCCCAAGTTAGGGACTTCTACTGGGGATAATTGACAATCTTTACCCCCAAACTTATAGTTTTGGGTGTCTCTACATAAACTAGTCACAATATTCCTAATTTCTAGACCATCCGGTTCCTGAAAAAGGTCAATTGCTTTCTCTGAGTTATAATCAGGTGGTTCATCCTCTAAATTGTTTTGAGGTATACTAGCTATAGGACTTATATGTTTCATATCCTCTATGGTCATCCCTAGAGTTTCCTTATTGTGTTGAAGCACGGTTACTGGCCTAATCTCATGATCACTATCCAAATCGGAAGTTATAGGAAAAATCTCAGATGGGCGTACAAATGCATAATTGGGGTCCAACTTAGGAGGATCTTTAGGCTCTTCGAAATAAGGGATTAAGGTAGATTCGGTAGCTAGTAATGGTTCAAACCTAGATTTCCATCTATCGGTATCTAACATAGGAATAGAATCCAACAGAGCATTTACTTGTTCAATGTTGCTATCATCGTCGAAATGCATGCTAAAACGGGCTAGCCAACTCTCTAATGGATCTTCCGATTCGGTGTTTGGTACAGACTTCGGAACTAAGGTTCCTATCATGTTGACCTCTTCAATGCACGTGTCATCTAGCTCAGAATGTATCTTATTGACATTAAAAATATTCAACTCAATAGTCATATTACCAAAAGATAGATTCATAATACCATTTCGACAGTTTATGATTGCATTAGACGTAGCTAAGAATGGGCGACTTAAAATCACAGGTATCTGGTTCTCTGGGTCAGGGACAGGTTGGGTATCTAGGACAACGAAATCCACAGGATAAATAAACTTGTCGACCTCAATAAGAACATCCTCTATCACACCACGAGGAATTTTAACAGACCTATCATCTAACTGGAGTGTTATCTTGGTAGGTTTCAATTCACCAAGTCCTAGCTTTAAGTACACATGGTATGGTAGTAGATTCACATTGGCTTCTAAGTCAAGTAAAGCTTTTTCTACCTGGTATTTGCCTATCGTGCAAGCAATGGTAGGTGCACATGGGTCTTTATACTTAGGAGTTGTGGTGTTTTGAATAATCGAACTTACATGACAAGTTAAAAAGGCATTTTTAGGGACACTAAGCTTTCCCTTTCGTGTACACATATCTTTGAGGAACTTGGCATAAGCTGGTAGTTGCCTAATTGCTTCTAGTAACAGAAGGTTTATGGTAACTTTCTTAAAAACCTCCATTATATCATTAAAGTTGGATTCACTTTTTGTTGGTACTAATAGCTGGGGAAATGGGGCTCTGGGGACAAAGACGGGCTCAACAGGACCCTCATTTGTCTCTTTAGAGACTCTATCAGTCTCTTCATTCTATGGTTCAGACGGGTGAACTACAGCATGTTCACTTTCAGGTATGTCGACCTTATTATCAACTTTCCTTCCACTCCTAAGGGTCGTAACAGAGTTAACATGACTGTACGATTTCTCTGCTTTAGGATTGGGTTGAGTTTGACTAGGAAACTTACCTTTTTTCCCTCAAAGACTCATTTATATGACTAACCTGGGTTTTCAACTCGGAAATAGCCTGAGAGTTATCCTGACCTATTCTCTTATTTTATTTTATACCTCGAGCAACAGATTGTTGAAACTCCATAGTGTTACGAGTTAACAAAGCAAGAGACTCTTCTAAACTCATAATCTTCTTATCTGAAGGGTTCTGAAACTGTGTCGGGGCTGAAGGATTCTTAGGATAGCCAAAACCTGGGGTAGCTTGAGAGTTACTAGACTGACCTTGATTCTGGCCCTTAGGCCAAGAAAGGTTGGGATGGTTTCTCCAACCAGGGTTATAGGTTTCTGAATAAGGGTCAAACTTCTGACGGTTATCGAATCTAGTGTTGTTATAAAGAGCATTTGCTTGCTCTTCAACAGTATGGTCTTCCAAAAAAGGCTCTATTCTACCACTAGTACCACTAGAATGACCTAATTCCAACGCTTCTAACCTTTTGGCTATGGCTGCTATTTTAGCATCTGACTCATAGGATCCTTCTACCCTATTGACATTTCCTCTACTTAGAAGAATTGTTTTCTGGGGTTCCCTATTATTTTCCCATTGTTGGTTCTTATTGGCGATTTCATTCAAAAATGTCATCGCCTCATCAACAGTTTTATTTTCAAACCCACCTGTGCATAAGGACTCAACCATGGTTGTTGTTGAATAGTCTAAACCCTCGTAGAGGATCTGAACTAACCTAACCTTCTCTAAACCATGATGAGGACATTGAGAAATTAAGTCATTGAAACTTTCTAAATACCTATATAAAGATTCTCCCTCTTGTTGAGCAAAAGTACAAATTTGTGTCCTAATAGACGATGTTTTGTGCCTTGGGAAACACTTATGTATAAAGGCAGATGTAAGTTGTTCATAGGTTTCAATTGACTCAGAATCCAAACTATACATCCAAGATTTGGCTTTATCTTTTAAGGAAAAGGAGAATAACCTAAGTTTCAGTGCATCATCACTAAGGTTTTTAATTTTCAGAGTACTACATACTTCCTCAAATTCCCTAACATGAAAATAGGGGTTCTCATTCTCTTTTCCTAAAAAGGTTGGGAGCATCTGTAAATTCCCAGGTTTGAGTTCATAATTTGCCTCGGTTTCAGCTAACTTGATACAAGACGGGCGAGAGGTCCTAGTTGGGTTCAATAAAGCTTTTAAAGTTTCCATTTCTGGCACTACCAAAGGACTAGGAGAAATTTCTTCACAAAGACGCAGATTCTCAAAACTGAAGTTTCCAAAAACAGGGCTCTCTAAAGAAGAGTCTTCGAGCTCCCCGCCTCCACAAGAAGACCTACTAGGTTTATCACTAATCAGACGACCTAGAGTATCTCTTTTCCAATCCCTATTAACAAAATCGGGCATACACTAAAAAAAAATCAAAAAGAAATAAAAATCCTAACAGGAAGGTTCTAGCAATCACACAGCAGGCTGACCCGACTTCACCACAGCAAACCTAGAGATTTCTAGCAAACAACAAGCATGATGGCTCACTTAGGTTGTTTCTAGACTAGCTTCTATATCTCGAAAGGGAATTCGTTACAATTTAAGCAAACCCCTCTGGAATCAATCTGAGTCAAAGTAAGTTGAATCGAGGCGAGGGAAGCTTAGTGGAGCTTTGATACCCAAGGCCTCACCGCACTACAAGGCGGCGCAGTCACGCATTCAACTCACAGAAACCGTCATGAACTTCAAAGTATGCTAAAAGAATAACCAATATCCTTCGAAAATTTTTCCTAACAAGATCGATACCCTATAGGTCTCTTTCTAATCAGATTTTAAAGCTTGGGTTAGCGTTAGGTTTTGTTCTCCTAAAGCGGGCAAGAAGGGAGCGGCAATGAAATCCGAACCCTTATCTTGTTTAGGCCAGGCCTTTCCCTTTACTAGGAAAATAAAGACAGTCCAAATTTGTCCTCAATCAATAATCACCTTAAGGAATACAGTAACTCGCTTACAGGAGATTCGCGAGTGTTTCGATTGGACTTACCTCCCGTACCAGACGGGGGATGAACCGTTGTCGTCGACTCGGGCCATGACTCCTATGCCGTGTGCGAACCCGAGGGGCCGAGGTTGATATTGTAATCACCGTCCTTCCCTGCACACAGTTTGTATTTAACTACCCTTCCGTAGGGTTTTTAAAAAAATAATAAAGTCCAAGAGTCCAGTCCAAAGTCCAAATAAAGTAAAGTGCAAAAGAAAAAGAAAAATAACCTAAAAAAAATATAAAAATCTCTCTTTTTTTTCTCTCTTTTCTATATATAAAACAATAAAAGAAAATTCCTCTTTCGCTCCTTTCGCTTTAAGCTTTTCCTTCCAAGGTCCTTAGTACTCCACTTCGAACCTGCAAATCAAAGACAAAAAGAAACGTAAAAAGGAAAAAAAAAATAATAAACCTAAAAAAAAAATTCTACCTAAGCACAGGTCCGCGTCGGCGGCGCCAAAAATTTGATATATTTTCAAATGTTGTTGTAGATAGTGGTAAAAACTAGGTTCTTTCGAACTTGTGAAGGTAACTTTTTTTTAGATTTAATTAAATTGTAAAGAAAATAACAAAGTGATTGAAATATTTTTGGAGGAAACTGGGGCTAAGGATTTCACTTTTCTACCAATTAAATTGATATTTCTAATATTTATTATGCAAATTTTTCCTTTAAAATAATTTTAATTATTGCAAAAACTGATTTTTTAAAATAATAACTGCAAGTTAAAAGCATGGAATATCAAAAACTCTAAGTCAAGCATAATCCATCAATCAAAATAACAATTATTTAATAAAAATCTTTGGAAAAATCCTATATACTCAAGGCAAATAATTAAATAAATTTAATTGCATAAATAATAAAAATAGAAATTACCAATTTTTTTATTGGTGGAATTGCTTCCTCCGTCGCCCCAGAGAATAAGTTTAGCTCATCATGGTGTAATGCATCTCAAAATATATTATTATTGCTCCAAAGTTGATTACAAATGAGTAAACAATGCAACAGAGAAATCGCAACATCAGTTCCTGTTGCGAAGACGATGTTGAACTGTTACAGAGAAACAATTGGTGACGGAAATTAAAGTTTTGCGGTTGAATATGCTGTTGCAAATCGGATGAAGGAACCGTGGCCGATTCCTTGTTCTTCAGAGCAGCAGCATTGTGTATTTCTGTCAATTTTTCTCTTGATGATTTCGACCTCCTAAACTCCTACAAACACTCGCTCACCTTTCCCAAACTGTTTTTCCTTGTATTTATAGTGTTTCAGGACCAAAAATCTAATAATTTATTGCGTATATTCTCCATTTAATCCGAATATTCCTTACTGCCCATAATAACGATAATTTCCATTTTTAAGCCCATGCACGCGTTAGATTTGATCATGCACGCTCTAGTTATCCTTCTCCACGTCTCAGCACTCTTTCGACTCTAGTAAAACTCCTCCATGCACACAAGAACTTCAATTTTTCTCGTGTTACAGTACACGTGCTCTGTTTTGGGTGTGTGAATCATCACGCATTTTCCAGCCAATTCCGATCGAACCCACTGCCCAAAATGTGTTCCTTAACCTATATCATATCTCTCTATCAAATTTCAGCCATTGAATCGACCCGTAACCCCTTCATTTTTGTGATCAAACTTCTGCCAGTTGAGAAATTAATTTCCCGCCAAAAAACAGTTTTCAAAGGAAGAAGAAAGGGTGTCCCCCTATCCTGAACTGGGGTGCGAATAGCAGGTGTCCACTGAGGTGCCCCTTAACCGATAGTGAGAGTCCGAATAACAATTGTCCTTCAAGGGTGCCCGGGGCAACTTTTCGAGCCGAATTTTCCAAAAAAATTTATTTCCTAAAAATACATAAAAACACAATATTAGTACAAAAATAGAGTTCCAACAATACGGACATTGAGGACAAATTAGACACTAAAATGCGTCTATCACAACGTCAACCACACAGAAAGTTATTTCGGTGGTCATGGTCTTGAGAGGAATCCGCATGGTGACTTCTCCTTTTGGATTGTTAGATCATCCATTAAACTCGTAGATTTTGTAACTGGAAGGGATAAGTTCTTCATCTTTACCACCTATGGTCTTATACACCTGATAAAATAGAATATCTACTGAACTTCCAGAGTCGATCAGTATCATGTTTATTGCCCATGCATGTGCGTCATTGTCTTCTTCTCCTTCCATTTTTAATTTGGGTATGATTTCTAACTTTGAAGGAGAGAAATAGTTCTCTTATAACCGAGAAGGATAATCCTGTTCTTAAGGGTGTGAAAGCTTTAAAAGAATTTCATGAGGTTAAACTTCAAGCTCAAGTGGAGAGAGATCAGGCTACTAGCGAAAAGAACGCATTAATTGAAAGAGATAACCTGATCCGTTCTCGACTACTTATAGAAAATAATGATGAGTTTGCATGGGCTGCTAAGGTTATTGATAACGCTAGGAATGGTTTAGCCACAAATGTTAGCCTAGAGTTTGATCATGGTGAATTGGTTAAGACTATTATTTCTGAGAAAGAAGGTTGCTCAGACTTCTTTTATAACATCTCCAATTTTTGTGTTGCTTTCTGATTTTCGTGCGGTTTTAATTCTTTTTTTTTTTGTAGATAGCGAGAAGAAGCATCTTGAGGAAATTGAGAGTTGGAAGGAGAATTTTTCTTCCAGAGATTCTAAATACCGCAGGCTCAAGAAGAAGTTGATGGTTACTGTCTCCAATTTAAATAAGGAAGCACTTCGCTTGCGTCACTTGCACGTTAAGAAGTACGCAGAGAAAATCTGTGTCGAACATAAAATTCCTCTGCCAGATTTTGATTTCCCTGAAGTTCTTGCTAATGAAAAAGACTTTAAAATTTCTGATAGCGAAGCGGAATATGAGGAGTGTGAAGAAACTGAAGATGAAGATGGCAGTGGTTCAGAGACTGGGCGAGATTCTGAGTTCGAAGAAGATTCCTCCAAAAGTAGTGGAGTTGACACGGGAGGGAAATAGCTTTGCTTTCTATTGTTATACTTTTCTCTTGTGTAGTTTCGTCCTTGCTTTGTGCTACATTTTCCTTCTTCATTTGTGTATGATGTATATTCTCGAGCTTTTGAGGCTTTTTTCTTCAATGAAAATTCTTCTCCTATCTTTACCTTTATGTTAATCCTACGCTTAACCATGAGTCAAAAGAAAAGTGTTATTCTTTATAATTTTTAGAATTAATAAAGCGATAATAATATATTGTATAAGTCTATCATATGAAGGCGGATAACATTTTATATTTATGCTTACATTCTCATTCTTGCCTCTGTTTTTCGCCTTAATTTGATTGTCTTTTGGTGCGTGCGTTACTAGTCGCTCAAAGACATAAAGGTGCGATGTTTAATGAAATTTCTATCCTTATTATAAGTGCATTACTTTTCGCATTAATGAAATTATGAGTTTTGTATGGTACCTGAATTTCTTCTCGCTTGTTTTACCTTTTTATAAATTTCTTTTCGTCTTTGTTGGTTCCTTCCTCAGTTGTTATCTTCGTGTCTTAGCATCTGTCTATTCTTCTCTTATCTATTTCATATATGTGAGCGTCAATTTCGCTTAAGATTTCTTTTTATTTTTCTCTGATCTGCCTTCCTGTCAAATAATGTTAGTAACATTTTATAGGTCTATTTATGCTTTGTATGAGGTCTTACTGAGCCTCCCTAATTAGAGGCTTTATTATGCCTCCCCTTGTTGATAGGTCTTATGTTTGCCCCAAGGTATTATTCTTGGTCGGGCGGTGAAATCGCAGGTGGTCTTTACACTTTCATGCAGTGACTCATTGATCGCACCTTATCATCTTTAGTATTATTACCTCTGCAGGATATATTGACGCGCCAATACGGCAGGCCTATACTCTCCCTTGAGTTATAGCCCCACGATATTGACGTCTTTTGACACAATTCAGATCCCTAATAAAGGGTGTCACCCTTATATTCCCCCTGACTTCCCCTTCAAGGAAGCTTACCCTACCGGGTTAGGGTGGGCTCTTGCCATCCAGTTATGTCGAAAATCAGCTGTTTTCGTGATCTCGTCCGAGATCACACCTTAATGGGGTTTCTTTGGGTCCGAGTGCATCATAGTCAGGACTTGTCAAGGATGGCCAGGTACGGTCCAGACGCCCCAGGCACCCTTGACTCAACCGTGTACCGCGTCATCCTGATTGAGTTTCTGCACTTCTTAGGAGAGAGTTTAGTACCTTAGTCTTTAGACTAAGGAGTTTCTGCCGGATAGGCTTTCGTTTCGCCCTATTCTCCATGACTCAGGTTCCATGGATGGTATGGCTTTCACCCTGGCCATACATTCTAGGTTTTCCCCAACCATGACGTGCTTTAGATCTTATTATTGCCTCTTGAAACTATGCGAACTAGGGTGCATGCCACGATTGGATGCCTAGCCTCCCTAGTTAGAGGTTTTAATTTTTATTGCCTCCTATTGAGGTCTTATTATGAGGTTTTATTGTTGCCTCGTTCTTCTACTTGTATCTTTTAATGAAATATTCAATTTTGAAGAAATAATATTTTTCATTATCATTCATTTCTTCGATTCATACATTGCTGACTTCTTCTTTCTTCACTAATTCGCCTACATAATAACTACTACTTAACATATCTTAGATTCATCATCCTCACACCAGTATTACTTTGTTGAAATGCATTTTCATTGTCGCGTCGGCTAATTGTAGTACTTCTTCAAATACTTTTGGTTCCAAAGATGATCAACCATTTCACCTATACTTTTTCCATCTTTATTCATCAATTCATACATTCCATTTCCAGCGTCCTTCTTTATAACATATGGTCCATCCCATACACTCTTTTCTTTTCTATATTTACCTTTCTTGTAGTGCGGTATTATCCGCAGTACTAGCTCTCCTGGATGGAATTTACCTTGTTTTACGCGCCTGTTATGATCATGGTATGATGCGGATGTTGTTACCTTAGCTTTAGTCTGCTTAGCCGCATCTTTATTTTTCTCTGCATCTTTGCCTTTCAATGCTGCCGCTTTAGTATAATTATTATCCATTTCTTCTTCCTTGGTCACTAGATCAACCATCAACCTTTCTTTACGTCTCTCCTCCTTTGATGCATCTTTCCAATTTCTTCTTTTATTCGCGCTTTCTTCACTCTTCTCAACATCAATTCCATTACAGACTTTTGCTTCTGTTGTATCTCCTCTGATTACTCCTACACCTTGAGGTAGTGGAAATTTGATGCATTGATGATATGTAGAGGCCACTCCCAAGATATTGTGTAGCCATGATCTGCCTATCAAAGCATTATATGGAGATTCAACGTCAACCACACAGAAAGTTATTTCGGTGGTCATGGTCTTGAGAGGAATCCGCATGGTGACTTCTCCTTTTTGATTGTTAGATCATCCATTAAACTCGTAGATTTTGTAAGTGGAAGGGATAAGTTCTTCATCTTTACCACCTATGGTCTTATACGCGTGGTAAAATAGAATATCTACTGAACTGCCAGAGTCGATCAGTATCATGTTTATTGCCCATGCGTCTGCGTCATTGTCTTCTTCTCCTTCCATTTTTAATTTGGGTATGATTTCTAACTTGACCACCAATGGGCTTTCATGTAATTCTCCTCCTCCTGGTACTTCTTCCGCACTAAATGTGATTGGTTGCTTTTGCCAATCCTTGAGTTTTGACACCTTTGCCAGGTTGAATATCAATGCTTTTGAATGAATGAATTATTGAATTGCAGTACAAGTTCTTTGCGTTCGCTCCCACTTCTATTAAGTACGTCTTCTTTCGTGCCTCCATTCTCGATGCCTGTCCTTCCGGTGGTGGTGGTAGTTGTAGGTTTTGTGGTTGTGCGGCTAAGAAATGGTTTAATTTTCCTTGATCGATCATTTTTAGTATGATTCTTTTAACATTTCAACAGTTATTGGTGGTGTGGCCGTGAAAGCGATGATACGCACAAAACTCTCTGCTTCTTCTTCCTGATGGTGGTTCTTGTCCTAGATTTGGTGGTGCAGGTATTTCTTCCATTAAAATTACCTCCTTCCAAATTTTTTCTATTGTTGTATCTAGATGCGGAAATTTTATATCTTCATATACTCTGCTGTTTCCACCTGGCCTTTGATTATAATATCGTTTTTGTCCTCCACATCCTTCTACTTGGTTGTCAAACCTAGAAATCTTGTTATTACCTGCAAAGGTTTTATATTGTATTTCTCTATATTATTTTTCATACATTTCTTGATCTTTACTGCTCATTGCTACTTGCCTTTGTTTATCTTCTTCTATCGTCTTTTCTTGACTTCCCTGAGAGTTACTTCCAACAGCATTCGTTGTTCTTGGTAGTAGACTGGCATTCCCTTCTTTTGTGTTTGTAACCGCGACTGGATAAGATTCCATATCTCTTTGTTTTTCTTCAAGAGCAATGTACTCTTCTTGGAACTCACACAGCTCTGTCATAGTAATGGTATCTTTTATCCTGAATATCTGCGTATACAACAAATTTGTTAGAAAAAGTGCATTAATGAAAGCCAAGATGAAATTTCTTTCATCTACTCTTCCTGTCATCTCACTACACATTGTCCTCCAACGTGTGGTTAAGTTACGCAAGCTTTCATTGATTCTTCTCCTCAAACTGAATATCTTCTCTATTCCTGGCCGTAATATGTTGTTATTAATGTATGTTCCTAAGAAAATGATTTGTAGATGATTGAATGATATGATTGTTCCCATTGGAAGTCCCTCGAACCATTGTATAGCCTCTCCTGTTAAGCTAGCATGAAAATATGTACATAAGACCGCATCGTTATCTTCTCATTGCAACAGAGACCTGTTGTACGCCTTTATGTGTTGTACCGCACATGTACTTCCATCGAAAATGTTAGTAAAAACCGGTAACATGCACTTAGTTGGTATTCCTGCGAGTTTTATTTGTCTTCCGAAAGGTGTTTTTCCCGCTTCTTCTATTGCTTCATCTAATTTTCGCCTTCCTCCATCTCTTCGTGCCGTCATCATTGTTCTTACTTATGCTAACTCTCTTAGGATTGTTTCGTTCATAGTTTGATTTGCATCTTGCTGCATAGGTCTTTTCAACCTTTCTTTCCTCAGTCTGTTGTCATGCCTATTTTGGCGCACTGCCTCTTGTAGTTCTTGTTCTTCCGCCTCTTCTCTTCTTCTCCTTCGTTTGTCCCTTTCGTTCCTTTCATTTCTTGCATTGATATGTGCGTCATTATGTATTTCAGCTTCATCTTCACGGTTGCGTTGATTTCGCAACATTTCTCTTCCTTGTAATATCATCCTCCCTTGCTCTTCATCAGTTTCCTCTTTCTTATCATAATATGTGCGGTGATGCTCGCTTTGTTGTTCGCGTAGATTGCCTATGTGATTTTCTTGTGTGCGATAATATTCATCTTGTTGTGTGTATCGATCATCCATTGGTTGTTGCTCCATGCGAGCATGACCGCGCTCCTCCTGTATATTATCACCTACATGAAAATTTCCAACAATGTTATCTAGTGGTTGCTCTTGTCTAGTATCCCTGCGGCTATATCTGCTACGTCTTGACGTGCTCCTGCTTGTCCTTGATCTTGCTTGCACGTGTTGTCATTGATGTGGTACGTGACCTCCACTCTTGCAACCTGTTATTCTCTTCTATTAGCTCATCATTCTGACGCATTAAGTTCGCACGTACTTCTTCTTCTCTTCTCCTTTCCTCGACTAATATTTATCGGAGCTCCGCTATTGTCATATTTTCCTCATTTTCTCCTACGGGTCCTTCCTCTCCAGTTATTTTCTCGTTTTCCTCCACCGTATCTGTATTTGTAGTATGAACACTTACCTCGTCATAGTTGCGGGTGATATTCTCCTCTTGTATGTGTTGGATCTGGGATTGGGATTGCTTTCCTCGATTGCTCCTTTCTCCCATTCTTGATGATTCAGCAATTTCACCTCTTCTTCTTTCTGCGATTCTTCTACTCCTCCTAGTTGCTATCACTTGTTCCGTTGTAGCTATTTTCCTGACCATCTTTTGTTCCTGTAACAATATCTATTCTTGACAAATGAAAAAGTATTCTTCAAAGAACCTAAAATGTTAATAAGGAAAAATATTTTTCTGAGATGAATACTTGTGGTTACGTTTTACAGATCTAATTTTCTGATACTCTCCAAGATGAATGGTAAGACGATTAAAAACGATGAATATTTTGAAGCGTATTTTTGAAATAATTTCACCAACAGGGTTTATCATCCAAGCTGTACTCTAGCGCCAAAAAGTTGCAGGAAATCCTACAACTACACCCTAAAGATAATCCATGAAGTAATCTAAGAAACCATTATGAAGAACTCAAAATCTTTTATTAAAATTTAGAACAAATACAGAGATGATAAGAGAAAACCCTAACTTGGAAAGCAAATAACTCTCTCTCCTAAATATCAATCCTTAGCTCACCAAAAAATCTCTCCTACCACAAGGGTCTCTCGATCCTTTTATAGGAGTTTACATAGTGGAGGACAGCTAATAAAGTCCTTATTTTCGGATCTCAGATGCGCCAATGTCGCTCGGACATTTACACTACCGCACGGTTTCTTTACTGCCACGTAGATCTTCACACTTTGATCGTGACTTGGTGACGTCATCTGGATATGTCGTATGCGTCTGTGTTCACTTGCTACTAAAGGGGTTGTTTCGCATACTAAATGAGTGTGCGGCATTTTGTACCCACATTGCATATTTATTTTTATTGTTTTGGTTCTAGTGAAGATTTTGCACTGGCAGCTTGAGGACCATGTTTGTGTCATATTCCTTGATTTTTTTTTCTTTTTTCTTCCAAGTTCTAGAGCACCTATGTTTGCAGTTTTGCACAGATCAAAGAGTCTCGTCCTAACTATATTAGACTGTTTCATTTGCTATCAGCTAACTATGTTAGAGTTCTTCTCAGCCTCGAATTCACCAAAAAGCCATAGCTAAAGCCAGTTATAAATTTATAATTCGACTAGTATTTTTTTTAGCATTCTGACATCCACCATTGTGGATGCTCTTATCTGTTAAAGTCAAATTTCTTAGAAACGTCCAACGCCAATAATTGGAGTAATTAATGATTGATTATTCTAATCATGACGATGCGTGCGCTGCGGGTCAAGACTTACTCAAGTCTATTAAATACACACCAACTTGCTAGATGCTTCATCTGTCCAAATAGCTTATACAACTTGTTACGATATCACAATTAATCCAACTACTCTAGTACGTCGGCATTACCAGGTCAAGAGCTCCATCCAGTCTATAACTATGGTGCTCACGAAAACGTAATTCTACCATACACATCCTAGAGATCCAACTTCGGTTCTCATTCTTCCTTTCTCTTTCTTTGCTTTAGTTTTTTAACATTAATCCGTTATATATCTTTTTTAATCGTCGAAGTATGTGTCTTTCTGAGGTTTTTGGAAAATGTTTTGGTCTAAAAGATGATGAAAGGGATAATCAAAATGATCAAAACAAGATCATCAAAGTTAAAGGAACCGTTGTTCTGATGAAGAAAAATATGTTGGATGTGACTGATTGTTGTGCTTCTTTACTTGATCGTGTTCATGAGTTGTGGAGTAAAGGTGTTTGTCTACAACTTATCAGTTCGGTTAATGGTGACCCAGGTAATTTTTCTATGTAATTTAGCTGAAGGAATATATTATTTGACTCTAGTCAAAATATGCTGACCAATGTAAGTGATTCTGTGATTGCAGAAAATGAAATGCGAGGAAAAGTCAGTAAAGAAGCTTATTTGGAAGATTGGAATCACAAAATATCATCTTTCACAGCTGAAGCTGTAGAATTTAATGTTACATTTGAATGGGATGAATCTATTGGACTCCCTGGTGCATTTTTAATCAAGAATTTTCATCACAGTGAATTCTTACTCAAAACCTTGACTTTAGAAGATGTTCCCGGAATATGTCCTGTATATTTTGTCTGTAATTCTTGGGTCTACCCTTCCAAACGTTACAAGTGCACTCGGGTTTTCTTTTCCAACCAGAGCTATTTGACAAGTAACACACCGGAACCTTTACGTAAATATAGAGAAGACGAACTCAGAAATCTTAGAGGGGATGGAACTGGAGAGCTTCAAGCATGGGATCGAGTGTATGACTATGCACTATACAATGATTTGGGAACCGGTCGTCCTGTTCTCGGAAATACAATCGAGTTTCCGTACCCTCGGAGAGGAAGGACCGGGAGAAAACCCATGCAAAAAGGTTCTCATGCACCTTTTTTCATACTAGCATATATTGCGACCACATATTACTAACCATTTTTTCATTCACTGGTTCTATTGCAGATCCAAGATATGAAAGTGAAATATTCAAATTGAGTTTAAACGTTTATGTGCCTAGAGATGAAAGGTTTAGTCAAATCAAGTTGGCAGATTTTCTAGCCTATGGAGTGAAGGCATTGAGTCAGGGAGTTCGACCAGAGTTGAAAGCAATCTTTGATAAAGCACATAATGAATTTAATAGCTTCGAAGATGTGCTGCATCTTTACGAAGGATATAAAGGGCGGGACGATCAACTTGCAGACTCCCATTCTGTGAATTCAAACTGCTGCTTCAACTTAGAGTTGGTTAACGAAATCTTTCGCTCGGATGGGGAGAAAGCTTTCAAATTCCCTAAGCCTGATGTGATTCAAAGTAAATTCATATCCTTAACTAATAACATATGCTAGTACAATTTGTTTCAAAATTTGAGGATTAAATGTATGTTTGCAGCTGATGAGTTCGCTTGGAGGAGTGACGAAGAATTCGGACGAGAAATGCTTGCAGGACTTAACCCTATTGCTATACGCCTTCTCCAAGTAAAAATTCAAATCAAATGATTTTTTCTTTGTTGTCATTTTGATATTTCAAATTGTCTAATTTTATACTAATTTTGGATTTGGATTTCATAATGATTTACAGGAGTTTCCTCCGACTAGCAAACTTGATCCTACATTATATGGAGACCATACCAGTTCCATAACCAAAGGCCATATCGAAAAGAACATGAACGGGTTAACAGTAGATGAGGTACTATCATTACGAAATTTGTTTTCACTCCATGCACAATAATTTCAACCAAGTTATTTAGAAAAGCGAAAAGTTGATTAGAGGAAAAGCCTTCTAATTTTTATTTTTTTTCTAATAACATGGAGTTATGTTTTTGTAGGCACTAGAGAATAATAAGTTATTCACATTAGATTACCATGATGACTTGATTCCATACTTAAACCGGATAAATACAACGGCGACAAAAACATACGCGACCAGAACAATCCTCTTATTGCAAGACGATGGGACCTTAAAGCCTCTGGGAATTGAGCTGACTTTGGTGCACCCAAATGGCGAGATTTATGGTGCTGAAAGTAAGGTTTACACTCCAGCTCAAGAAGGCGTCGAGGGTTCAATTTGGCAGCTAGCCAAAGCTTACGCGGTTGTCAATGACTCTGGTTTTCATCAATTTATCAGCCCCTGGTACCACTTTTAATTTGGTTTATGAAATTGAGCACTACTTTTTTTACTTGATCTGTAACTTTGTGTTTCAAATTGACTGTTGACCGGTTTGATCTGATTCTTTTGGTAGGTTGTATACACATTGCGTAATTGAGCCATTCATAATTGCTGCTAATAGGCAACTGAGTGTTCTCCACCCAATTCATAAGCTTCTTCAACCTCACTTTCGAGATACAATGAATATCAATGCTGTGAGTCGTCATATTAATCTCACCACAGATGGTTTCTTTGAGAAAAATGTATTTCCAGATAAATTTGGCATGGAAATGTCATCTACGATATATAGAGATTGGAATTTCACTGCGCAAGCACTCCCCGAGAATCTTATTAAGAGGTAAGAACTCATAAGTTACTCCATTTGTATATGCAAGCCGATATTCATTTGTGCATTTTAGCTTGCAAGTTGCAACTTGACAAGTTTTTACATCATTCAGGGGAATTGCTGTCCGAGACCCAAGCAAACCACACGGTCTGCGCATGTTGATTGAAGACTATCCTTTTGCTGTAGATGGGCTTGAAATCTGGTCAGCAATTGAAAACTGGGTTCATGAGTATTGTTCATTCTACTATCCTACTGACGACTTAATCCAGGGTGACGCAGAAATCCAATCATGGTGGGAAGAACTCAGAACTAAGGGCCATGGCGACTTGAAAGATAAACCATGGTGGCCAAAATTGCAAACACTAACTGAACTAACTCAGTCATGCACTACTATCATATGGATAGCTTCAGCGCTCCATGCAGCAGTGAATTTCGGACAGTACCAATATGCTGGTTATGGGCCAAACCGCCCAACTGTGAGTAGACGGTTCATGCCTGAGCTAGGGACAAGTGATTATGATGAACTTGAGAAAAATCCAGATTTAGTTTTCTTGAAAACCATAACTAGCCAGCTACAAACACTTCTTGGCATGTCTCTCATAGAAAGTTTATCCAAACATTCTGCCGATGAGATATTTCTTGGACAGAGAGAATGCGCTGATCACTGGACTAAAGATGCAGCACAACTTGAAGCATTTAAGAGTTTTGGCGAGAAGTTGGTAAATATTGAGAACAGAATTGTGGAAATGAACAATGAAGAACAGTGGAAGAATAGAGTTGGACCTGTGAAAGTTCCGTATACTTTGTTGTGTCCCTATCCTTTACCTTCTAATCCCATCGGACTTACAGGCAGGGAATACCAAACAGTGTGTCTATCTAACTGACAAAAGAACTCCCATATGTTTTGTACTTTATTGAATTTTGTTTCTGAATTTTTTTTTCACAAAATTGGTTAAAAAGACCAAAATCAACAATTCCTGGGTGAAACGGACAGTTAGATTTTGATCCTGTTTAAATGGACAAAAATGTAAAAATAGGCAGGATGTAACCAGTTTTATCGTGCCCATTTTCAAATATTTTTTCTTATTTCTTATCCAGTTTCATCCTTGTTATTTTTTAAATTTAAGCTAGGATGAAACTGGCCACTTCACCCAAACTATTTTTTACTCGTCCATTTGAACCGTGATTTAAAAATATTCGGACAAATGACCCATTTTCCTTTTTTTTTTTTCTATTTTTGTTTATTAATTTTAATTCTAAAGGAATTTGGGTTCCATGTTTGTGTCATAAATTGTAGCTGCTTCTTTTGTAATATCGTACATTTTATACGTGTAAGCAAAAAGCTTTTTTTTTTTTTCAGTGGTGGATTTCCACCCCACTTATACTATTAGGTTACAACTATTAGTTCACGTAACTTTACACTAATTGATGCATGGTGCTAATACATGCATATATTGATTCCCTTCTAACGCTATATATTAAACACTTACTATAGAGTATATACATGAATAGAGATCTTACACAATGTATCTATAACATAGATATCGATCAATAAGAACTTCTTTTATTTGACCCTTAATTATCTTGTCTACAACGTGTTATCAACACAAATATGCTCGGATGAGTATAATAACCTTGTATTTCAATCAAGTGTAATGCTAAGAAGCTAATGTGTGTATGTGATAGGGAGATGGTCCACAAGCATAAATATGCAATGAAACA
This sequence comes from Papaver somniferum, assembly GCF_003573695.1. NCBI lineage: Eukaryota > Viridiplantae > Streptophyta > Magnoliopsida > Ranunculales > Papaveraceae > Papaver > Papaver somniferum. The sequence goes on from NC_039367.1 coordinate 95,773,421, forward strand.
GGGAAGGATTCATTTATACTTTCTCTTTGTAATTTTGTTAATGTTGCATATAACTTTTTACACACATATCTCATATGGTATATTGTTTATATGGTGGTTAGGAACTTACAACTACGTACAACAATAAGTAATCTGATAGACGGATTAATACACACCAAGTAATAGGGACAAGTCATTAAATTTAGTAATAAAGTTATCTGCTTTCTTTTCTTTTGATTTAATTAAGCTGGGACAATTAATCAAGTAAGGTTTACACATCCATGCTTTTTATTTGATCACAATAAAAATATTAAGCAGTGTTTATTTGAGAGATAACTAGGCTTAAATCAAAAACTATACAATGATGATATTTTTTATTTTGAGATTAACGATGTGTTTTGGGCTTATGTTGATAGTTTCAAGTATATTATCACCGAGCTTAAAAACTTCATATATGAAAATGAGAATAATGAGGAATAATGAATATATATAAAAAAAAGTAGAATGAATCAGAAGAAATGGATTAGAAAAATGAGAATTAGAAAGTTCTCGACTTTCGGTCCGAAGGAAATCCGAAAATCCAAATACTTTTTGGTTAATACAAATTTTTTGAGTAAATGCTAGGTTAAATTTACAGGCCTTGATATGTCAAGTTTATCACGATTGCAAGATGAAAATCGTTGACAATAATCAGAGTCGGCCCTGCTGTTAAAGCAATTCAAGTGGCTCTTGAGGCCACAAAACAAAGTGGGTCACAAATTTTTTAAAATTCAACTACCCTTAAAGGAATATTATTATGTTCGTTACGTGTGACGTATCAAAGAAATGGACCAAATGGTAATCATGAAAGATTGGGTGACACACGTCCAAGATGTGTCATGCCCTTATTAAAACGTCATGGGAGCTGTCTATAGATACACCTTTGGCATAATCAGCTGTACATGATTTATTTACTTTTTTGTTCCATCTTTTTTCTTTTTAATGCATATACATGCTTCCTTCATGTTTCTTCTTTTGTGCATGGTATTCGTGTATTCCCATTTGATATACCTTTTGTACATAAGAACCTATGAGCATGTATTAAATCCTAATTTGTTATGTTTAAAAATATAAGAAACTTCGATTACTTACGAAAAGTCCCACATTTCCATATCATTTGGCTATTAAAACTCGTAGGAACAGTCTGATTTTTAGTGTTCGTGGTGATTTTTTCTTAATCATGAATTCCCAACTAGTTACATCAAAGAAAAAAGAAAAAAAAAGAGTTTCCAACTAGTTTACTATTAAAAATCTATATATTGATTATAATGTAGAAATGGTGATTTTTTTTTTCTGATTAGCACAATTTTCATTTTGTTCTACAAATTTTTTCTATTACAGATCCATAAATTATCTTTCGATTGAGGCCACTAAAAAGCTAGGACGGATCCTGACAATAACAATGTGTAATCATAATATAGGCTATTCCAAACCCTAGTTATCATTATTAAAATACAAGAATAAATTCTCATAAGAAGTTTCGTAGACAAAATCAAGTTTCTTTGATAACTTCATACCTTTGAAAGGCTCCATCATAAAAGGTATCACTGATATGCTTGATTCTTTTGACCGTGGAGACTCCATGTTCATGAGTTAGAACAATAACTTTCGATCAACAATGCGGGTAAGCTTCCTAGCTTTGACACAGTCCACGATGAGTTTCTTCTGATTCCGAATCAAGATCTTTTGACTTTCAAGGATTCTGGTATGACCATCAATGAGCTGATTTATTTGCAGTTGAAGATTTGCAAATTCGACCCTAAAGTCATTCTGAAAAAGAATTAAATCCTTGACAGATTCTCCAATCCAGGAGTTGTACTCTTTCCTTTCAATCATCTTTTTCAAGACAAGTTCTTGAACTTAATCGCATCCTTTAATATCTTCTTCCATCTCAAGATTCACCACTTCCTGGGGTCTTGAGGAGTTCTCCATTTTTTTTATTAGGGAAGAAAAAATAATAAAATATATATGCGTTTTTATGGAAACCCTAAAACTCCCAAGAAGGACACGGAAGTTAGTGGACCTGTTATGAAGGGTTAATGGATCAAGAAAATATCCAAAAAAATGAAATACTCTTTGTTTTCAGATATCTCTTACCTTCAAATCTCAATAATTAAAAGATTTAATTAGAGCAAAAGGAAAAAATGCATTGGTTACTTGGAGTCGAGATATGACTCAACTTTCACAAAAGAAGAAAACAACTAAATCAAACACAAGACAGACGGTAACCTACAGTATACTTGAGCATCTCGCAAATGTCATCCTTGCAACTCTCAATTTAGACACAAGGATGAAATTACCTAGATCTAGGTACCTAAGTGAGATGTAATCCCACCATAAACATTGAGAGATGAGTTGTAAATACCATCTAAATGTTTGAGCCTTGTATTCCTCACCTTCCTTCGGTTATTTCTTATTCCAGGGAAATAAGACATAAACCTTTTTGAGTATCCATCAGAAGGATTTTTATGAGGACTAAATCTAGGACCTATAGAGATTGGTTCCAAAGGGTCAGAATTGAGAGAATTCCATATCCTAGATTTAGATTTACCATACTTATTTTCAATAGCACTGGGAATGTGTACATTTGTAGCGCAAACATTAGCACCATTAAGAGGGGCACGATTCCTATAACTATTTCTAGAGGGGTGACTTTGGAAACCTTGTTCATGAGAATTCTAGTTTTCTGCAGGAATGAAATCCATTGTAGATGTCGGCAGACAATTCACTCTGTCGACAGCAAAAAGAAGTAGAATTTGAAGATCAGAAATTTGTTTCTTTCTGGCAAAACTATGTGAATCATAATGATTTATTTTCCCGCAGAAGGAACAGGTTCGTGAAAGAGAGACATCGGAAGGAACTTGTTTTAGACTCATAGCCATATTAGAAGATTGCAAGTTATGTAAACATTTATTAGCAGACTCTTCCTTTGGAGTAATTTTCTTCGCGTACTGTAATCCCATATGAGAATTAAAGATTGACACATAAGAGGGTTTACTCATTAAAACAGATTTTTCCTTTTCCAAGGATTTGCATTGTTCCTGGGCTAGAAGAAGTGATGCAACCAATTTCTCTTTTTCAAAATGAATGTTGTTCAGATATGATGAATGAGTCTCGATCAAACGTTTTTCTCTAACCGAATCTTCTTTAACAATATCTTCAAGAACACCAATCTTTTCACGTTGTAGAGTAGTTTCTTGAACAAAATTTTTGATATTGTTAGAAAAGGATTCAATGATACTGTAGAGTTCCCGTTCTCGATCAAGAGACTTCTCAAGTTCATCAATGAGCTGAGCATGTTTTTCTTCAAGAGACTTTATTTTAGACTCTTAATATCAATAATCTCAGCAGATTTTTTTAGAGTTTTGGTGAGTTCGATTTCATCTTCTGACATAATGTCAAATGTCACATTAGGGGGAATGTTATCAGATTCTGATAGCAACAATATTCTACCTCGAGATTCGAAAGAATCGGCTAAATAGTTATCCTTTGAGGTAATCCCAAGACATTTGGCATAGTTAAAAACTTTGGAAGACATTTTGGTATGCGTAAGAATGAGACAATCTTCTGTCCACAGATTCAGATTGTTACAAACACAGACTTATGAGGTCTTAAACGTGTTTGCATGCTCTGATACCAATTGAAAAAACGGGGGTCTAAAAACCACACCAAATATTTCGTTTCGGCAATCTGTATGGACTAACTCCAATATACTTCCAAGAGAATCAACTAGACAGTCAGACTCAATCAAGGAAAATACATCCAAGAGTTATATCTTTGTTTCTTAATTCAATCAGCAAATCAAATAGATAAAAATCCGCGAGCCTGATTATTATGAGAAACAACTTGAACAATACCAAATACCAATATTCAAATGTCAATCAATTTATATCAACAACCAAAGGTTGGATTTTCTAATTGATTGAACTACACACAACCTGTGATATTTCAATTATATAAACAAATATAATGCGGAAAAGAAACAACACAGACACCAGAAATTTTGTTAACGAGGAAACCGCAAATGCAGAAATACCCCAGGACCTAGTCCGGATTTGAACACCACACTGTATTAAGCCACTACAGACTCTAGCCTACTACAAGTTAACTTCGGAATGGAATGTAGTTGAGCCCTAACCAATCTCACACTGATTAAGGTACAGTCGCGTTCCTTACGCCTCTGAATCCCAGCAAGACTCTACGCATTTGATTCCCTTAGCTGATCTCACCCACAACTAAGATTTGCTACGACCCAAAGTTGAATACTTGATAAACAAATCTGTCTCACATAGAAAAGTCTATTGAATAGATAAATTTGTCTCCCACAGAAATACCTACGAGTTTTTTTCCGACTTTTGATAAATCAAGGTCAACAGGAATCAATTGATACACCGGACTTATATTCCCAAAGAACAGCCTAGTAATATCAATCACCTCACAGTGATCTTAATTGTATGGAAGCGGAACAAGATATTGTGGAATCACAAACGATGAGACGAAGATATTTGTGACTACTTTTTATCTTACCTATCGGAGATCGAATCTCAAGCAAAACTTAGAGAAGATAGTACTCAACACGATAGAACAAAGTAAGATAGTACTCAACACGTGAAGATAGTACTCAACATTATAGAACACGAAACTACAGAGAAAATAGTTGGTTCTGGCTTCAGAATCCCAATGAAGTCTTTAAGTCGTTAACCTATAATGGTTTTAGAAAAACCTAGGTTAAATGAGAATCGACTCTAGTCGCAACTAGTATCACACATGAGGTGTGAGGATTAGGTTTCCCAGTTGCTAGAGTTATCCCTTGTATAGTCTTCAAATCAGGGTTTGCAATCAATGTTACCTTGGTAACAAAGCATTCAATATTCACTATTAGATGAAAACCTGATTAGATTCAAGCTAATATATTTCAACCGTTAGATTGAACTTAGCTTGTTACACACAAATGAAATGTGCCTTCATTTAGATATAGGTAACCGTACCTAAACGTGTACACATGATTGGCTCAATAATAGTTAAATGAAGTTAGCCATATGAACACTTTCATATCAACCTTGTTCATCTTTATCACAACTAGCTCAAATGAAACTAGTTATAGAGTTGTTCAATTGTTTATATTCTCATAGAAGTATACATGTACAAGACAAAATTGAAGCAAAACGATTTTGATTCACTTGAATCAATTCATGAACATTATAGCCACGGTTTGCAAAGATTGCATTCTTATTATATAAATATATTTGTTCACGAATAAACCGATTTTAGAAGTTAACCCACTCAGGTATGCAAACGGGTACGCATACCTAGAGTTCCGGACTTGGTCAGTTCGCCAGTATGCAAACGGGTACGCATACTGTCGTTCACGGCCAACATCAGTTGAATTAGTATGCAAACGGGTATGCATACTAACTTCTCGGACCTGAACTGTTACGCCGGTACGCATTGGGGTATGCATACTAAGTTCCCGGACTTCAACTGTCAAACCAGTACGCATACGGGTATGCATAGTATGGTTCCCGGACTTGGAGTAACTTGCAACAGTTAGCATACAAGTACGCATATTGTGTTATATACAATAAATGGTTATTTGTTCTAAACTCCATTTTAATCATTGAAAAATTCTTAGAAGACAGGAATAGCTGACTCACACAAACTATTAGCTTCAAAGCAATTTTCCAGTGATCAATAGATCAATGTGAAACATTCTGAGTCTACATCAAATGACTGTCTCACACAAATCATATAATATGTTACCGGGCGATTTTCACATGATCATCTTTTGACTTTCGTCAAGAATAAAAGATGAACTTGGTTAAAGCGAAATCTTACCAACACATATTTCGAGAAATATGTAAGCGAGTTAAACTAAACTCGAAATATCAAATGTGTATAATGTAAAGTCTATATAGTTATACGACTTTTGTATCAATAGGAGATAGAATAGAATAGACTTCTGAGTGATAGATGAGTTCAAGTCTCCATATACCTTTTATTGATGAAGTTCCACAAGCTCCCCTTAGTAGGGATGAACATGATTTCGGTTTTCCGCTGGAACCGGACCGAACCAGACCAATTAGGAAGAAACCAAACCGAATCATTTACTAATGGATTGGTTATGGTGTAGAAAGTGGAAAACCGATAGTGTTGGTTTTGGTTTGGTTTGACCTCTAAAACCGAACCAAAAACCATTGGAAAACCGATTAATTTTTAAACTTAGTTTTTAACTTGATTTACAAGTATTAGATTCTACCCATTGATATAGAGGATAAATAGAAACCCTAAATCTAATATTTCATTATGATACTCTCCCTCTTTCTCTTTCTCCTTCTCTCAGTCGCTCCCTTCTCCACCCCTAACTACAGCAGCCACTGCTGCTACTCGACTTTCTTCTTCCCTTCTTCCTTCTTTTTTGTTTGTCAATAACTAAATTAAGATATATTATATATCTTCTTTTGATCTCTAGATTTAGATTAAGCTTTAACTATTCTTGATATTTTTTTATTTATTTTTTTTGTCTGTAAATTTGTGTAATTTTTCTTTTTTGGTTTGAGTCGTTTGACATAATTATTGGTTAACCAAAATCCACTGGGACAAACCGAAACCGGTCGGAACCATTTGGAAGCCGTACCAATGGTTAATGGATTGGTTTGGTTTATATTTTTAGAAACTGATAGTATTGGTTTCGGTTTTGGTTTGGCTAGAAACCGAACCAAAACCGACCATGAACAGCCCTACCCCTTAGTAGTTCTTCATATTCAATCGATGAACGTCGTGAAGTCTAAAGCTCAACTACATATTCTATCCTAATCCGAGACATAGCTATAAGTATACTAGAAATCAAGACTTATAATTTTGACAACTAAACTTGACAAACAAGCTTGAGATAGCAATGCTTGCGAGTTCGACCGAGCAGTGCTCTAACAAGACCTAAATCTCCTTTAGCGAACCCATTTAACCATAGTTCCAGACGTTTTTTTTTTCAATTTTTACGAATATACTTTATATATAATGAGTTGACCCATAAAACTCATTTTTCCCTCACATGTTGATGCTAAATTGTTGTTTTCCCATCTTATATAACCCCTACATATGTAAAATTAGTGTTCTAAGATTATTAATTTACTATACATGTATGCCGATTTTTAGTGCGGGACTCACATTATAAAATCGAATGATTCACGTACGTATGTCGTTCCGTATTACTTCCGAACCACAAAAAATTGATTGGATTCATGACCGAATTCAGTTTTTACAAATCCGAATAATACTTGTACGTTTTCTGTTCGGTATCTCTCGAATTCCGAATTGTTAACCAGGGTAGAGATAGGTTTGAGGAGAAATATTTGAGCTACTCGTGTTTATTTTTTAGACTAAATTCTTTTTTTAAATTAATAAAAGGTGGAATATCCTACCAAGTAAACCATATATACTATTCAAATATCGTTTTAGGTCAACAGAAGTCCTGCCATAACGACATCTTGACTTTAGTCAGCAACACATAAACTAAGTATCGTTGTCTAAGTCAACAAAAGTTTTAACACAACGATATTTTGAATTTATTCAACGACACTTTTTATATGTAGTGATATCGCGATATTTAGTTTGTGTTGTTTCATTGAGTCTCAGACAACCCATTTTCCACTAGTGACTTCTGCTACTCCAAAAACAAATGTCAGCCGTAAAAAGTTAGAAACAAAAATATTTTTCTTCATAGAACACTAACATTTATTTATCCTAGAAGTAGTTTTAAAATTTATCGCCAAACTAATTTCTAAATTTTGTAAGTTATCAAGTCGAAGAATCGTTTTTCTAAGGCGTACCAAACATCCTTTAGCTAAAGTCATCGGGTAGCCACTACCACCACTTTCGAGAGGAGAATCATGACACGCATAACACTTTTACGATTCTTATCTCGGTATTCATTTTCATTTCATTCTCTTTTTAAGTGTACTTATCTCAATGAGATCAGTTCGATGGTGTTTAAGCAGGAGAAATCATAGATTCAGATTTTTGTTATTGAAGAACAAATCTTATCAGTCCAGTAAAAAGAAACAGAATGATGATGAAGATGATGATATCAAGGGAGAAACTGTCAATTGAACTAGGGTTTATGAAATTGAAATTGAAGAAGAAGAAGATGTCGATGATGATGGGAGCTCTCGACAAGGTATAAATCTCTCTCACTTTCCTCCTTAATTAGATAAAAATTTAAAACTCATAATTACAAGATTTAGGGTTTGTAACTTGCGGGTCAAAATAGTTGACCACCCAAGTCAAAGTCAAGGAAACGAAAAGATAGAGGAAGTGTCCCTTATCGGAGACTGAGCTTCACTTAACCATTTCCGGATGTAATAAAAGGGTGCCCATTCTCTCCTCTTTCTTTTACAACATAACTTCTTTCAATTCCAGTAACTTCATAATTGGTAATTATATTCTTCAACCCTCCTCCATTTTCATCTTCTTCTAATAATAATTCTTCAAGAATTCAATTCTTTGTTCTTCCTTTTCCTGATTTAAATCTTTACTAGTAAGAATTAAATCTTTGTTCACCTTTTCCTTCCCTTTCTTGTTATACCGTGTTATGATTAAAACCCTTTCTTGCATTTAATTTTACTTTCAGTTCTTGTTTATAGTATGTAACAATAGTAAAAGTAAAACCCCAAAGATTCTTTTATTGGGTTATCACCAAACGATTTAATTTAGGTAATAATGTCAAATCTTGTTTTTGTACTTAAAAATGTTATCTTTTCATACTTTGTTGTGATTTCTGCAGAAAAAGATTGTGGATACTTTCATATGTTTATAAATTTCACCCTAATTGAATATAAGTTTTCCATTTTTTTTATATCAATAAAAGTTCTTGCAATCTTTTTGGTACTTTATTTTGATATTTTCAATTCTTCTTCTTTTATATTGTTTTTTTCCTTCTTTTGATAATATTGCATTGTTATTCTTGTAGGTTATTTGTGTTAACTCATTCATTCCTTAACCCCAAGAACCTCAGCATTCATCTGTTAGAGCATTACATAATTCATTAAGGTAATGTTCACTATATCTTGCTTTTGCTTTTATCTTTTAAGCCTCATTATTGCTTCCTAACCGATGTTGGAACATATGAATCCATAATGTAAGTACTTCTGTACAACAACTTGTGTTTAGTTCATCCATTTTTTGTCTAATTTAGTTGTAGATTAGACATGTATGTAGTTGTATATTAGACATGTAAAGTTTTCCTTATGAACTGTCTAATCCAATTTTTGCCACTAGCTGTATGTGAAAAGGTGGGGGTACAACAACCACACACAATATTTCGTTTAGCAATCTGTATGGACAAACTCCAATATACTTTTTAGAGAATCAACTAGACAGTCAGACTCAATCTAGATAAAAAAGTATATCAAAGAGTTTATATCTCAATCTCTCGATTTGATATATACTCAAGCAAATAGAAATTTGCGAGTCTTTATCAAATACTAGAGAGATAACTTGGATGGTACCAAAGACCAATCTCCAAGTGTCAATCAATTTAAATTAACAACCAAAAGGTCGGATATTCTAATGGATTGAACAACGCACAACCTGTGATATTTCAATTATATAACAAAATATAATGCGGAAAATAAATAACACAGACATCAGAATTTGGTGAACGAGGAAACCGCAAATGCAGAAAAACCCCGGGACCTAGTCCAGATTGAACATACACTGTATTAAGCCTCTACAGACACTAGCCTACTCCAAACTAACTTCGGTCTGGACTGTAGTTGAACCCCAATCAATCTCACACTGATCCAAGGTACAGTTATGCTCCTACGTCTCTGATCCCAGCAGGATGCTACATGCTTGATTCCCTTAGCGGATCTCACCCACAACTAAGAGTTGCTACGACCCAAAGTCGAAGACTTTAATAAACAAATTTGTATCACAAAGAAAAGTCTACGATAGTAGATAAATCCGTCTCCCACGAATAGACCTATGAGTTTTGTTCCGTCTTTTGATAAATCAAGGTCCAACATGAACCAATTGATAAACCGGACTTATGTTCCCGAAGAACAGCCTAATATTATCAATCACCTCACAATAATCCTAATTGACGCAGCAAAAAAAGATATTGTGGAATCACAAACGATGAGACGAAGTGTTTGTGACTACTTTTATATCTTGCCTATCGGAGATATAAATCTCGAGCCAATTATTACAATCGTACTCGTAACGATAGAAGATGCAAGACCAGATCACACAACTACAAGAAAAGTAAAATTGGTCTGGCTTCACAATCCCAATGAAGTCTTTAAGTCGTTAACCTGGTTTTAAAAGAAGAAACCAAATGTTAAAGGAGAATCGACTCTAGCTATCAACTAGTATCACACGTAAAGTGTGGGGATTAGGTTTACCAGTTGATAGAGTTCTCCTTTATATAGTCTTTCAAATCAGGGTTTGCAATCAATGTTAGCTTGGTAACAAAGCATTCAATATTCACCGTTAGTTGAAAACCTGATTAAATTCAAGCTAATATTTCTCAACCGTTGGATCAAAAACTTAGCTTGTTACACACAAATGAAATGTCCAATTTTGGGTTTACAAACCGTTCCCAAACATTAACATTTGTTGGTTCAACAATAGTTAACCAAATGGTTAGCCATATGATAACTTTCATATCCACCATATTCTTCTTCACCATAACTAGTTCAAATGACTCAAATGAACTAGTTAGAGAGTTGTTCAATTGCTTAGATCTTATGTAACTACACAAGACACAGTCGAAGCAAAAACGGTTTGATTCACTCGAATCGGTTCATGAACTTTGTATCCACGGTTTGCAAAAGCATTCCTTAGTTTATATAAACATGAGTTCAAGAACAACCGATTTTAGATATAACCTGCTCAAGTTCGCGGACTGGGTTCGCGGACTTAAGCTCACGAAAGGAGTTCACAAACTCCAGCATAAATTCTCGGGTCGAGAACTTCCGCCAGTTCGCGGAATTGGCTCACGCCACATTTCGTTTCTCTTGATCAACAAAGTTCGCAAACTTTGGTTCAAGGAATAAGTACTTATACATATATGTGTTTCCACAACAATGCTTATATCCTACCAATGGTTATGTAATCTAAACTCTCATTTCAATCATTGAAACATTCTCAGAGGACGTTATATAGCCGTTATTCACAGGCCATTTTTCGTCAGAGCAATTTTCAAAGTGATTGAAACATAACATGACATTCGTCACTAGGTAAAGATGAATTGGCTAAAGCGAAAGTTTACCAACACATATTTCGAAAAATAGATAGGCGAGTTAAACTCGGCTCGAAATAGCAAATGTGTATAATGAAAGTCTATACATCATCACGACTTTTGTCTCAAGAGTAAGAGATAGAGTAGATAGACTTTTGAGTGACAGATAAGTCCAAGTCTCCACATACCTTTTAGTCGATGAAGATCCACCAGTTCCTTGAGTAGTCATTCGTCTTGTATGATGATTGCCATGGAGTCTTGAGCTCAACTACACTTTCTATCCTAGTCCGAGACCTTTAGCTATGTAGGCTAGAAATCAAGACTTATAGTTTTGATCACTAACATTGACAAACATGCTTGAGATAGCAACGCATGCGAGTTCGATCGAGCAATGCTCTAACAATATCCCCCTTTGTCAATTTTAGTGACAAAACTATTAATACATATGGAATACAAAAAATAAATAAATTAACTTTTGTAGCTCCTATTCCACATGCCTAATCTTCAACATTACTTGAAATCTTCGTCACTTCCAAGTACTCCAATAATCCCAAAGGTTGTAAGTTTAGTATCATCGTTGTTGAAAATTCATAGCTATAACAACAAGAAAATAATAGTTCTCAATCATTGTTAGACAGTGTCATAGTATCATTACGCATCGTCAAAGTCCAATTGTATCACAACTTCAACAACAATATTATGGTGACATGTATCGCTCCCCCTTAGTCAATACTCCATATCACATGGAAACCACTCCCCCTTACATAATGATCCGAAAACCATATGTATTGGTAGTGTGAACTACATATTAATTCTCCCCCTTTTTGTCAATAGAATTGGCAAAGGTACAAGAACGGGATCCTAATGAAATTTCCGAAAGAGACATTTCTTGACCAAAAGAAAGCAAAAGTATATCATCTTATTTAGATGCAATCATAAAGTCGAAGCTAAATGCATTCATCAAGGAGTTTAAAGATACAAGATAACCTCTACAATATTCCACAGCCGCACTCCCCACAAAGATTTGGCAATTAAGCACAAGTTCAAAAGAACTTTCCCCCATAAAATGTCATTCCCGAGAGAACAACAAGAGCGACCTTAATTTCGAAGGAAAATAAGGATTTCTTTGGACATAACAAATCACATACAAGTATGAATTTGAATCCAAAAAATTAAATTAAACTAACCATAAGAGAACCCATGATTATCTTAATCGACAAATGCTCAACATAAGTGAACTTATGGAGACTTAAAAATATACAATTAGATTAATCACAAGAGAACCCATAATTAATCTAATCGAAATACACAACCAAACTAATCACAAAAGTAATCAATTTAATTGGTCGTGCTCGACATAAGAAAACTTACGGAGCAACAACTAAATAACCAAACAAGATGATTAATTTAGTTGAATATGCTCGACATAAAGTACCTTACGGAACAACAACATAGCTAATCATGAAAATAATCAACTTGGTCGTTCAATGCTCAACGTAAGACACTTCACGGAGCCTCACATTAATACATAAAATATGGATCAGGGAAGATCAATTACTGCGGAATACACAAGGATTCATTCTATTTTCCATCACTATTCGCATAACGACATTCAATAGACATAATCCTTGCAAACAAAAATTTTTAACCTATCTTCCATCAAAAGTATTAACTTTTATTCAATAGACATAATAGGATTAACTTTTGTATTTGTCAAAAGTCTATTCATTCTTTTATCAATACATGAATATCGACATTCGAAAGACTTTACTTTTGAAAAGATATGGGGTAGTCAAGTTCACGGACGTAAACACACATATCCCATAACAAATTTGCAATATATAAAACCATAAAGATTAATACTGCAAATATCATCTTCCAAACAAATTTAGAATTTAAACCAATAAATCTAAAAACATGAAGATGAAAACATTGGACATAGTTATGTGTAATCACAATAATGGCTATTCCAAACTCTAGTTATTCTTCTAATAAAAACAAGAAAATAGAAGATTTACTAGGCAATAAGACCTTTGAAGAATTCTTTATCGTCCCCGAACTCCTTGTCGTCAACAGCCATTTGGACATAAGGTTCATTAAGGTAGGAGTTTATATCGATAAACCTTCTCGGCTGATGTTGTAGAACCGAGGCCTTCTGAATCTCATGAGTCTTATACACAAAAGCCTTTATTTGTTGAATATCCTTTCGCATCTCCTTCAACTCTTCAAGAACACCAAAAAACTTCTGAGAGTTTGAGGGAACGGCTCTTGGCTTCCTCACATTCCTTCTTTTTCTTTTCAAGGTAGGAGATAACGGAGATTTTTATTTTTCCTTCATGATTGATGGCTTAACAATCATATTAACATATTTTCCATCAGAAGACATCATGCTTGGAGTATCCATAACATATGGGTTTGTGAGAGGAAATCACAAATTGAACTCAAGAAGTAGTCTTGAGATAAAAAGAGGTTTTGAGGAAGGAAAAAGGAATGTAGGGTTTCGAAATCTTTAAACAGGTTCGCACACGTCCAACTCACAACCCTATAAAAAGTGGAATTGTCGATAATAACCCTCCTTTGTTGATAGACAGGAAGAACAAAAACTAAGAAAAGAAGAAAGAAAACTTTTCCTAAAGCCTGATAGGTACAAAATCATTGTCTCTTTTGATCAGGCACATGAGACAATATTTCTAAATCAACACAATCAAGTTGCGTTGCGGTGAACAACTATTTGTCCACCATTTTCCTCTTGAGAGGAATCCTCAGACTTCTATCTATCAAACCGACTCGACCATACTTTCTTCTCTAATGGTCTTGGTTTATCCTTGGAAACTAACTTCTTAGACGAAGATAAGATCCTACATACCTCAGCGGTCTTCTGAGCAAGTTTAAGCTTCCTTGCTAAATGATTTGCTCTTCGTTGAAGTTTGTTGACGTGCCTCAATTGGTGTTTGTACTTGTAACACCTTGAAAGTTCATGACCCTTTAGAGAACGATACGAACACGTCAAACTAGGATAAAAATCAGGCTTTTAAGATGTGCACGCAGCTAGACACATGGTGGAACCTGAAACATTACAAACAGAGTTTCCAAGAAATTGGTCAATTTTTTCTTCCAGATTAGTTGGATTATCTTCTGAAAGAATATTGAGATTGATGTATGTATTGCTATTGTTATCAAAATCAATATTTTCACCAAATACTTGATTTCTCGTCTTCATAAGAATCATAGTTGTCAGACATTTCATCAAGAGTTGCAGCAAGACCTTTGTTCCCAGTGTATTTTCTACGATTTGGGCACTCGTTTGCAAAATGACCAAATCCTTTACACTTAAAGCACTGAGGCATATCCTCATCATCAGTTTCATATGTTTCCCTGTTTTTAATAGGAATACAATTATGAGGTTTAATTGATGCTTTAGGCTTATCTTTGGAGAACCGTTTACTTCTCTTCAACAGAAGAACCCTAAACTATCTTGTGATCAGCGAGGCTGACTTGTCAAGATATTCATCTGATGAATTTGTCTCAGAATGATCATCTTCAGAGATATACACTTTTTTACTCTTATCAATTAATTTAGTGTCCTTTTGTGCTTTGAATGCAACATCCTTAGTTTTGGATGAATGTTCGTGATCAACGATCTTAAGCTTCCCAACCAGCGTATTTCTGGAGAGATTATTAAGGTTATTTCCCTCAACGATGGCATGCTTCTTAGAATCGTATCTAGATGGCAGCGATCTGAGAATCTTCATCACAATGTCCTTTTCAGGAATAGTCTTACCCAATGCAAAAGATGCATTAACAATTTCAGACACTTTGTGATTAAACTGATCAAATGTTTTTTCATCTGCCATACGTAGGTTTTCCCAATCGGAATTAAGGTTTTGAATCCTAGCTTCCTTTTCACTGGGGTTACCTTCAAATACGCTTTCCAAAGTATCCCAAGCTTCTTTAGATGTCGTGCACAAGGCCACATGATGTCGAAGATTTGGGGTAATAACATGCAGGATGGCTTTTAGCCCGTCGGAGTTTTGTCTTGCAGCAATTAACATGGTGCTGAAGATTTCGGGTAATGGCATGTATGATCGCATTTAAACCATCGGAGTTTTGCTTTGCAACAAGTATCTCAGCAGGGCTGTATTCACCAATAGGTTTGGGAACGTTTACATCTCCAACTGCCACAACGGGAGGATCATAGCCATTAACAACATATACCCATGATTGAAAATCACGCGCTTGAAGAAAAGATCGCATAGCAATTTTCCA
The DNA here is from genome assembly GCF_003573695.1 of Papaver somniferum. Classification (NCBI taxonomy): domain Eukaryota; kingdom Viridiplantae; phylum Streptophyta; class Magnoliopsida; order Ranunculales; family Papaveraceae; genus Papaver; species Papaver somniferum. The sequence goes on from NC_039367.1 coordinate 95,788,944, forward strand.
CCATAAGTAATTAGATCCATCGAAGACTAGTGGTACGTTAATAGAGATAGCACCTCTTTCCATAGATTCGGATCGCTACAAACACAGACTTGTGAGGTCTTAAACGTGTTTGCCTGCTCTGATACCAATTGAAAAAGAGGGGTACAACAACGACACCCAATATTTCGTTTAGCAATCTATATGGACAAACTCCAATATACTTTCTAGATAATCAACTAGACAGTCAGACTCAATCTAGATAAAAATTATATCAAAGAGTTTATATCTCAATCTCTCGATTTGATATATACTCAAGCAAATAGAAATATGCGAGTCTTTATCAAATACTAGAGAGATAACTTGGATGGTATCAAAGACCAATATCCAAGTGTCAATCAATTTAAATCAGCAACCAAAAGGTCGGTTATTCTAATTGATTGAACAACGCACAACCTGTGATATTTCAATTATATAACAAAATATAATGCGGAAAAGAAATAACACAGACACCAGAATTTTGTTAACGAGGAAACCGCAAATGCAGAAAACCCCCGGGACCTAGTCCAGTTTGAACATATACTGTATTAAGCCGCTACAAACACTAGCCTACTCCAAACTAACTTCGGTCTGGACTGTAGTTGAACCCCAATCAATCTCACACTGATCCAAGGTACAATTATGCACCTACGTCTCTGATCCCAGCATGATGCTAGGTACTTGATTCCCTTAGCTGATCTCACCCACAACTAAGAGTTGTTATGACCCAAAGTCGAAGACTTTAATAAACAAATCTGCATCATACAGAAAAGTCTATGATAATAGATAAATCTGTCTCCCACGAATATACCTATGAGTTTTGTTCCGTCTTTTGATAAATCAAGGTGAACAGGAACCATTGATAAATTGTAATTATATTCCCGAAGAACAGCCTAGTATTATCAAGCACCTCACAATAATCCTAATCGACGCAGCGAAAAAAGATATTGTGGAATAACAAACGATGAGACAAAGTATTTTTGATTACTTTTCTATCTTGCCTATCGGAGATATAAATCTCGAGCCAATTATTACAATCGTACTCGTAATGATAGAAGATGCAAGATCAGATCACACAACTACAAGAAAAGTAGTATCGGTCTGGCTTCACAATCCCAATGAAGTCTTTAGGTCGTTAACCTGGTTTTTGAAGAAGAAACCAAAGGTTAAAGGAGAATCGACTCTAGCTATGCAACTAGTATCACACGTAAAGTTTGGGGATAAGGTTTCCCAGTTGCTAGAGTTCTCCTTTATAGAGTCTTTAAAATCAGGGTTTGCAATCAATGTTAGCTTGGTAACTTGTATTCAACATTCTAATATTTCTCAACCGTTGGATCGAAAACTTAGCTTGTTACACACAAATGAAATGTCCAATTTTGGGTTTACGAACCATTCCCAAACATTAACATTTGTTGGTTCAACAATAGTTAACCAAATGGTTAGCCATATGATCACTTTCATATCCACCATATTCTTCTTCACCATAACTAGTTCAAATGACTCAAATGAACTAGTTAGAGAGTTGTTCAATTGCTTAGATCTTATATAACTACACAAGACACAATCGAAACAAAAACGGTTTGATTCACTCGAATCGGTTCACGAACTTTATAGCCATTGTTTGCAAAAGCATTCCTTAGTTTATATAAACACGAGTTCAAGAACAACCGATTTTAGATATAACCTTCTCAAGTTCGCGGATTGGGTTCGCGTACTTAAGATCACGGAAGGAGTTCACAAACTCCAAAAGAAATTCTCGGGTCGAGAACTTCCGCCAGTTCGCGGACTTGGCTCACGCCACATTCCGTTTTTCTTGATCAACAAAGTTCGCAAACTTTGGTTCAAGGAATAAGGACATATACATATATGTGTTTCCACAACAATGCTTATATCCTACCAATGGTTATGTAATCTAAACTCTCATTTCAATCATTGAAACATTCTCAGAGGACGTTATATAGACGTTATTCACAGACCATTTTTCGTCAGAGCAATTTTCAAAGTGATTGAAACATAACATGACATTCGTCACTAGGTAAAGATGAATTTGGCTAAAGCGAAAGCTTACCAACACATATTTCGAAAAATATATAGGCGAGTTAAACTCGGTTCTATCTATATATCAAAACGACTTTTGTCTCAAGAGTAGGAGATAGAATAGATAGACTTTTGAGTGACAGATAAGTTCAAGTCTCCACATACCTTTTAGTAGATGAATATACACCAGTTCCTTGAGTAGTCCTTCGTCTTGTATGATGATTGCCATGGAGTTTTGAGCTCAACTACACTTTCTATCCTAGTGCGAGACCTTTAGCTATGTAGGCTAGAAATCAAGACTTATAGTTTTGACACTAGCATTGACAAACATGCTTGAGATAGCAACGCATGCGAGTTCGACCGAGCAATGCTCTAACAGTATGAGGTAGATAGAAAAGTAAAAGCTTGTCCGGATATATTTTCTCTTCTACAACTATAAATCTTGATGTTTCCAAATCTAGATCATCCTAGAGCATAGTGTTTTGATTATTTTCAAGTGCTTATTAATTAGAAATTAAATAAATTATAGATATTTCTTAAGTTCACCAATCCAAACACCCACATATTTAAAGTTTTATACATGTAGTACATAGAAGTAATGAGTAATATCAAACTTAAGAAAAACATTTTAAATCGAAGCAGATATTTTTCATAGAGACAACAAAGAGAATTGATGATATCTTACACGGAATGCCATCTTTTTGAGTTTATTCGTAACAGTAAACCACTTCAAACGTGATAAAACAGATGAATCTAGGAGTTTTCAGGTGTAACTTGTTCATCCACAATCCATGGGTGAGTCACCTGATACAAAATGAAACAAAAATGCCATCTTCTTGAGTTTATTCATAATAGTAAACCACTTCAAACGTGATAAAACAGATGAACCTAGGAGTTTTTTCAGGTGTAACTTGTTCATCTACAATCCATGGGTGAGTTACCTGATACAAAATGAAACAAAAGCATTTACTTGATAATTTCTTGCTCTGTAAAAACTTAAAATTAGGAAACTTATTAATTTTCAGGATTAATGCGTAGGGGATGTATCACTTTCATGATTTATAGGTTTGTTTTTGTTATTTATAAATTATTTTTTTCAATGTGATATATTTTATTATTTTATTTCTGATTTCTTGTTTTTTTTTTTCTCTTCTTTACTTTGATTTTAGTTTTCTTTCTTCCCTATTTTAATATTATCCACATGCATCTATCGCAGTATCAAAAGTTCAAGAGGGTAGAAATTTATGAGTTAAAAGGCAAGGAGGGAGAGGAAGAGGAACTAGTGAATTTGTATCTGCCGGTTCAACCTACAGAAAAAAAGAAACTTGCTAATGAAATTTGTTGGTAGGTTTATTTAGTCTATTATGTCATTTAATTGTTTGGTTTTTGTTAGTAGTTTGATTTTTTTTTGTTCTACTAGGTGCTCATCCAACTAGCATCAGTAGTAGGAAAAGGTCATTTTTCTGATATGGGTCCTCACTCGGGGAATATTCTGGGTTTGTCGTTGCCATTCAAACCAGGTATCGTTTAATATGTACTACGTTTGAGTAGAATGGGTTGAATTTGTAACAGAAAACTGTTTTGCCTGTATTATACGCTAGTTTCAAATCTTATTTGTTTCATTTTGTTTTTGTTGTTGAATTTCTTTTATGCTAGATGAGCATCAAGCCAGAATTAGCAGTAGAAAAAGCTCGCTTGCTAGTATAGGTCATTACTTGTGTTCGTCTGGTATGGGACGTTTGCTGAGTTTTTGTAACTTGTGCATTGATTTTGAATCTTAGTCATCATATGCTAGCTGTATTCCCTAAAAAAATGTGTAATTCATCCTTTTTAATGAAATCTTTTTCCTAGAAAAAAGTTAAAAAATAAAAAGTATTCATTCTTTTTCCTAGTTAGGTGACTCGGCGATTGGTACACGTGGCAAAGACAAAAACAAATATTCTTAAATGGTTAAATTACCCTTACGTAACATCTTACCACTGTACAATAAAATTATGCGAGTATTAAGATCTTATCATATCAAGTAATCCAACAATTGTAAATACTTTTTTCACACATGACAAGAAAGTTCAACCTTTTCTCCCCTACGGTATTTCTTCTTCATCTTCTATGATTTTCGAGGTTAAGTAGTATTGTATATAATAGGGATTTTCAGTTTCAATCATAATAAAAAATAACCATTTATCAGAATTACATATTAACCACGTCAAAAAATTAAATGATATAGCTTTAAAATCCTACGTATTACTTGAATGAACAAGAAATTACTGTAAAAATTCTTAGCAACACACTAACACCCCATTACACAGTCGTCGTTCTATAAAGAAAAATGCCTAAGAAAAAAATACGGGAGGTTATAGTGATTGATAATAATGGAAATAAGTTTGCTGCGTGTTTAAATCCATGGATTTGTTTGAACCCTAGGTGTATTAAGATTGATCGCAATGTAGAATATCAACTTGGGTTTTTAACTGAATGTGAACACGTAAATCACGAAGGCATCTATATGTTCACAAACAATATTCACACTCTAGGTACAGACTCGCACTGATAATACAATGACATTGATTCCTTGGCTCAAAACCTTCGGGTTTATCATAGCCTCATCTAATAACATCGTGAGGGGCGTTTACGCGAGGGAAGATAAAGAAAACGAAGCATAAAAGTAAAACTCATGGAGTGTTAGGCAAATATAAAGTGCTGAAATGTAAATAAGACTGGTATTTACGTGGTTCAGCACTAATGCCTACATCCACGGGGTTGTTGTTTCACTATGTACTTGATGGTTACAAAGATAGTCGAGTGACTTTGGGGTTCACATAGGTCTGTATATTGTAAAGGACTAACTTACACTCACAATATTTCTCTCTCCTTCTCTTCCTTAATTTTCCGATCCCCTCACTCTTGGTGGAAAGGGGGTATTTATAGGGTTAGAGTGTGGGACCCATTTCTGAGGGCCGTTGGAACCTTATCTTCTTGTGTTTTGTGTCCATCACGCGGGGGTCTTCGTTCATTACTTCTTCACGCAGAGTCTTCCTCGCTCGTTCCACGGGTTGATCGACACGTATGCTGCTCAGAGTGTTTAATGCGGGTAGTTGAGGCGCCTGCTCGTGTCAGGCAAGTGTGTTCTGCCCCTGTCACGTCCATGTCAGTTCACTTTCTCTCCACCGTTGATCTTGGATTCTTTTGGGGATGAGATAAAGTAACTCTTCGGGAGTTATTTGGTGCTCCGCAGTACATTGTGTTACCGGTACATCTTTTAACTTCTGCCCTTAGATTTTTTCGGGCAAAGATCCAACGTCGACGGGATGGGCTTCTTGGCTATGGGCGTGTGTCATCATGCTTTGATGACTTTGTCCGCATGCTCTCCACGTAGCTTCCTATATACACGTGTTTGATGATGAAATATGTACACATAATTTGCCCCTTTTCTTCGGGATTGAGTGTTTAGTGGGAGCATTGAAGAAAACAGTCGTTACATATTCTTCCTCTCTCCCAATAACTTCTCCTAGATACTTGGGCATGTTTCTTATTCGTGCATTAACTGCTCATTTAATGGGCACGTTTCCCATTCCTCCCTTAACTTCCTTCTCTTTCTTTCGAGTATATTAAGGAGGGGAGAAAAATTAATTTCACTCTCTGTCAGTCTTCATTCTTTGTTCTTCAACCATTAAATTCTCTGTCTTAGCATTAATCACGCTCACTTCTTCATTGTTTCTGGTTTGTTGTCCTCTTCCTGCTGCTTTTTGTGGTGGTAAGGTTTCTTTTCTTTGTTCCGGTTGTTTTAAGCTGTGTTGATTGTAAATTTTCTGCTGTTGATCGTATTGTAGCCTTCCATTTCTGCTGCTGTCGTCCCTTGTTTGTGATGGAGAACCTCTTTTAATGCTTGTATGCTAGTTTTCCCCTATTCTTCGTCTCAAATCGAGGAGGCCATTGTTTTACTTGTATTGATTGGGATTTTGAGTTAAGGGTTTTAGGGTTTTGGGGAATTTCAAGCATGTATGCTAGTTTTAGGGTTTCTGTGCTATGTTGAGATGGACTGCTAATTTTGTGATATTTTGATCTTTGGTGATGTCCTTGTGTTTGTTTCTAACTTGTTTATGTTGTATCTCTTCGCAGCCATGTCTGACCGTCCGAGGCTTCCTTGTCAAACTCCGGGTTCTAGTCTACCGAGATCCCCTCCGTGCAGAGAGTCTCCAATGGATCCCCGTGGTATTAGAGTTTCTTCTTCTGGGGCGAAGGCCTCTCCTCCTAGGAAACGGGATCCCTCCAAAAATACTTCCGGGTCTCGAAACGCTGCCGACCGTGCGGTATATCGTCATCGTGATGACTTGAGGTGTACGCAGACACCTCCTCGTGGTGTCGACTTTGATATTCCTCCCCTGCGTTCTGTAGTGCCCGTGCAGCACCCTTTACCGCCGCCTCCAGTACTTTCTTTCAAAGGGAAGAACACCAAAGGTTGTGTCCCGAGAGCTGAATCGTCTAAGAATCCTTCTTTGAAAAGACGAGCTTTCGAGGCTTTTATTGGTTCGTCCGATCCCGCATAAGAGGATGAGGATGCCCCGGTGATATGCAGTGTTTCGGTCAGCAAGAAGAAAGTTACGTTCAAGCATATTGACCTTGAAGTTTTCAAGTAAAAGCATGAGCTTCAAGCCTTCGAGGTTCGTTTCTATGCCACTGAGGATGATATTACTTATGAGCTCATCTCGAAGTATCAGTTTGATGAGTTTCATCTGTTGACTACGGTTGGAGCTTTCGAGGCGGGTCTTATGCTGTCGTTGTACAAATCTGGTGACTCCTTCTATTACGATGTGCTTGCTGGTCGTGAAGGCTCTTCCACCAATACTCACAGTCGTTCTGTGTCGCAATTATCGGGGAATTATCTCCGTGCACTGAGGGAGTGTTATCTGCAGAGTAAGGGGGAGACGACGATGACGTGTTATGTTCCAAATCCCGAGGAGAGGGAATGGTATACTCCTGAAAACTTCAACAACTCCTTCGGTGATTACGTCAATAGTAGGAACCGTAAACCGTGGAGTGTTAGCCTTCGGAATCTCGCTGCTCCTCGGGGCGAAATTCGTCTGTTAAGTGAGGTCAGCGATGCCAAACTGAAGCATGTTCCAGGCACCGAGGGGTCTAGTCAGCGGAAACTTTTTCCGGCGCGTGAGAGGATCAAGCGTGACCATGACTATGAGTGGCACGCTACTGTTATCGAAGTTGTTGGTCCTTGGGCGTACGGTTGGATTCCCGGTCCACGCGGTTAGCGTCCTTCTGAGAGTAGCAGGCCACGTGAATCTCCTCCTGCTCGTTATGGATATTTCTGTCCCTGGCGTTTAAACTTCGCAGGTATGAAATTTCCTTATTCCCTCGACGTCGTTGAAGGAGACGAGGAGGAAGGTTCTGGTGCTATACTTCCACCGAAGAGTGCCACTACTGCCAAGGTATGGTTATTGCAGATTCTGGCCGCGCCACTACAGTTTGATTTTTTTATTTTTTTTAAAAATAACTCTGTGGAACATGTGTTGGTTTGCAGGTTTCGAAGAAGAAAAGGATTGGGCCGAAGCAGTTTTCTACCGTTGTGATGGGTGAGGATGAGGTTCATGAAGAAGTTACCAGTCCGGTAAACTAAGAGTTTGCCGAGTATGAGGAGATTTCTGATGGTGAAGAACGCACTGATACTTCCCCTCCTAATGTCGAGGAGGAGATTGGTGCGGGTTTTGATGGTGATGGAGGGAGAAATAATGCCGAGGTAGCTGACGGCAGTGTTACCGCTGATATGTCTGTTCCTGCTGGTGATGCTGCGGAAACTCTCCCCACCCTTTCTCAAGAGTTATCTTTTGACATGATTTATCCCGCAGGGTAACTCTTCGACGATGCTCTTGATTTTCCTGAAGACTTCTCTCTACTTTCCCCCCAATGATGATTGGGATGTGCTCCGGGGGTCTGGTAAGGAAGACGATGTTGTTCAGGATGGGGGCGCGGATGATCACGATGCGCATGTTGATGCCGACACTTGTGTTGATGGGGCAATATCAGCCAAGGGGAAGTCCGTGGTTGACTCGCCTTCCGAGGATTTCCCTCACTCGCTGACGTTTGAGGGTGAGGATGCCATAATGGATTGGCTCAAGAAAAAGGGTCTGCTGTTTGTCCCTCATCCTGCCCCAGTGGTTGCTGGTGAGAAGGATTCTGATGCTTATACCCGTCGGATGATGGAACTATCTTCCGAGGCGCGGGTATCTGAGATGTGGGGGAAAAGCGTGAGTGTTCCCGAAGCTACCCTCATATCAGAGCCTCCTACTTCTGTCGCGGATATCATAGCCATAGCCGATGGGTACCAATATGGTTTTCCTCAGCAGCGTGTCTTGGAGGTAAGTCTTTGTACATAACTCTTCGTGATGATTGAATCCTTCGGTGTAATAATGTTTGTCGTTTTGATGTGTAGATGATGAGGAGTGAGCATTGTAACCATGTGTTGTATCAATTCTTTAAAGCGAAATCTTTGAAGCTGGAGGCCAAGCTTCGTCACAGAGAGAAGGAATTATCTGCGGCTGAGGTGGAAATAGAAGAACTGAAGAAAAGCCTTAAATAGAAAGAAAGGTTGGGTGAAGCGGAGGCTGGTCTTCGTTCAGAGCTTGCTGCCGTTCGTGCTGATTTAGAGCGAACTCGCGGCCAAGTTTCAGCTTTCACAGGTTTGGTTCTTTTTCCTCTTTTAGCCTCGCAGTTCGTCGTAATTCCTCTATACTACTTAGTTGTTCTGTTTGAGTCTCCCCACCCTATCTCCAGTGGGTGGCGTCCTCGAGCTGATTTGGCTTCGAAACGAAAGGGCACGGCAAAAATCTCGTATCAAAGAGCTGGTCGAGAAAATTAAGAGCGAAGCCAAAAAGTGGGACGCTCGGGCTGAGGGATGGCGCGCACGGCATGTTCAAATGGTTGATATGCAGAATTTGTATAACCATGATCGTGCTTTGTTCAATGGTACGCTGCTGTGGACACGTGAGAATCTGCGGGAATCCCGTGAGCGCACTTCATTGTTGGAGTCTAGGAACATCTTCTGGAAGAGGAATTACGAAAGGCTCGCTCCCTTCCTTTTCCGGGAGTTAAGGAGAGCATGTTGTGTCTTACCAAGAAAGGGACGATGCCAGAGCCGAAGTTGGGGCTCTAAGCAAGCCCTTGCGCGTCTCGCGCTGAATAGCCGCCAGGCTGAGTCTGAGAGAAATCTTGAAGTATGTATGTACAGACTTAGCAAAGGGGTATCAGAGATAAACAACGAAGTCAACCACCTTCGTCACATGGATTCGATGAAGCAGGTAGAATTAGATGCCAGTCAATTTACTCTCACCAACCTTCAACTAGATTATAAGAAATTATCCGAGGAATATGACTTGATGAAGCGCGAGACGCGGTTGTTAATGAGTATGAAGAGGCTTCGGCTTGTGTCGAAGGTATAACTTCCTTTCGTCGAGTGTGATTGTGTTTTTTTGTGCTAACTCCCTTGTGTTGTCTTTTTCAGAGCTCGAGGGACAACTCCGCGTAGCAAATGAAAAATTGAAAAGGCTCAATCTTCTTAGCGCAGCAGGAAGGACAGACTAATTATTTTAAAAGTCTGGCGGCATCCCGCGAGGAGGCGTAGGCGCTGCTTCTAAAGAAGTGAGTCGTTTGTCCTCGTCATTATCTCAGGCTCACCAGCGAACTTCGGTCATCATGCATAAGGCTCGTTGTCAATTGGCGGAGGAGACGAACAAGATGCTGGAGAAGATTGAGCTCGGCCTTAGACCGAGCATGGCCTCGTGAAGAGCTATCCGCGTCGTCCAGTACCTGCCTTTTGCCTGGCTCTCGGGACCCTCATCTGGTGGGAGTCCCTTCAACTCTTCGGAACAACCCTGCTGATGGGGCAGCATCTAAGTAGAGACGCCACGGCATTAGCCTTCCGTTAGATTTTGTAGTATTTTGTAAAAAGAATATTTTTGATGTGTATTCCTTGTATTGGCCTTGCCGCTTTTTGTAACCAACCTTTATGAAATGGATCATTTTTGATATACCTGCAATGTCAGTTTGTTTTTATTTTAAGCATTGTGAGGAAGGACATAAAAACAAAAGAAGTTTTTTAAGTGTTTGGGTGCGATACCGAAGGGAGGTACCTTCGTGATCGTCTTGAGACCTGTCACCCCGCTGGCGAACCCTTGGCCAGAGGATTCCCAGACGGTGGGGGCCGAGGCAACGTTCTAGGATATGGGGTTAAAATATTTACATACACCCATTCCGTCGACCCGTTGCCTTAAGATTGGTTGGGTATCTCTTTCTGCTGGGTGCCTTCCCCCTGGTCTTACACTTATGGACACTGATGGGGGAGCCCTGAGAGATTGTAGATTAACTACTTTCCCCAATATTGTTGATAGGTTTTGTTTACTTGAATTTTAGAAAGCTTGTTTGATTGATAGGTTGAGGCCTGCAATTCCTCGTCCAGAGATAGAAACATGTAGAGCGGTCACGCTGCCTTCTTCTTCTGGTCTCTTCACGCAGATGCAAAGCTGCGTTGCTCCTATGGGTATATGTTTGCCACTTAGCATTCCAAGGATGCCGGAGGACCTCGCCTTTCAGATTGCGAAGGTAGTAGGAACCGTTTCCCGCAATGTCGTGTATTATAAAAGGTCCTCCCCACGTAGGTGCTAACTTTCCCCATCTCTTTTCTCGTTGATACTGTGGGATTGTTCTCAACACATACTGCCCCTCTACAAAATTTCGAAGCTTTACCTTTTTGTTGTACTCCCTTGCTAGTCTTCGTTGATAATTTTCCATCTTCTGCAATGCTGCTTCCCTTCTTCCTTCTAGATCGTCCAATCTCTCTAACATCATGTCTGTTTGAGATTTTTCTCCCATGCTTCGGTCTTTGTGGTTGGCATGAGGATCTCTGTTGGGATGACTGCTTCAGCTCCATAAGTGAGGAGAAACGGGGATTCCCCAGTGGCAGATCTTCGTGTTGTCTGTATGCCCATAACACATTGCAACTGTTCACACCATCGCCCCTTATGTTCGTCTAATTGTTTTTTGAGGATAAGGGCGAGGGTCTTGTTGGGCTTCCGCTGTCCATTGCTTTGAGGGTATATGGGGGTGGATTTGTTCTTCCTTATTTGAAAGTATCGAAGAGCATGTCTATGTTTTTCCCCTGTAATTGCTTACCATTATCGGACACGATTTCTGCTGGTATGCCGAACCTGCAAATGATGTTCTGGAATATGAAAGTAAACACATCCACGTCTCTGATCCTGGCTAAGGCTTTAGCTTCCACCCATTTACTGAAGTAGTCCGTGGCTACTATCAAAAATCGTCTTTTCCCTGATCCTTCGACGAAAGGCCCGACGATATCTATGCCCCATTTTGCAAATGGCCACGGGCTATCTACAGAATTTAACATTGTTGCCGGCGCGTGTATCTTTTTGGCGAAGCGCTGACATTCTTCACATCGTCGGGACATTCTTGCGGCATCCTGTATCATCGTGGGCCAGTAATATCCTTGCGTTTTTGCTTTGTCGGCTAGTGATCTCATACCGCTATGATTCCCTGCGTCCCCATAATGGATGTCGTTTAGAATTCGATGCCCCTCTTTCCGAGATAAGCAACGTAGTAACGGTCCGAGGAAGGATTTCTTGTACAGGATCCCATCCCGAAGATCATATCTTCCTACTTTGGAGAGTATTTTCCTAGACTGTTTATGGTCCGCGGGTAAACTTCCTTTTTCGAGAAACGCATGGATCACCATTCTCCAATCATCTTCGTTGCTGAAGTCTTCGTCTTGATTTGCTCTTGACAGGATATCTTCTTCGTCAAAATCGTTATGGATGTCCTCTCCTACCTGGTCTTCGATATTTTCTTCCACTGTATCTTGATTGGTAGCGAAGGAGAATTGAGATGCAATCGAAGGCTCGTATACCCTTGTTATTTTAATAGCTTCGACGCTTTCGTACTTCAGCATGGATGATATATATATTAGGGCATCCGCGTGCCTGAGATCCCTTCTGCATAAGTGCCGGAACTTGATGTTCGGAATTTGTGATGCCAATGTTTGGACCAAGGCCATGTAAGCTGAGAGGGTGTCATCGTACACATTGTACTCGAGCCCTATTTTCCGTATGACAAGCTGCGAATCACTTTTTAGTCTTACGTCGGTTACCCCCATCTCTATTATTACGCGTAGGGCATGTACAACTGCCTCGTATTCGACGATGCTGTTGGTATGCTCTTTGAATTCTAACCTGAGTGCCTGTACAATCCTTTCTCCGGTTGGGGTGGTGATGAAAATGCCTATTCCTGCTCCTTCCTTATTTTTGGAACCATCGACGAAGACTTCCCATTGTCTTTGACTCGCAGGTTCGAGGATATCCATTGGATTCTTGCTTTCTTCCGCGGCTTCTGGTATTCCCTCAATCTCTTCGTCGTTGTCCAGGGGGAGGTCTGCTAAGAAATCCGCCAAAACTTGGGATTTTCGAGAATATTGAATTTCATGAATGATGTTGAATTGGTCCAGGTGGGTGTTCTACTTGGCTATTCTGCCCACTTTTCCCGCGCTTTTGAGGACTGCTTCCAGTGGTGCTTTGCATGGGACCCGGATGAAGTGAGTTAGGAAGTAAGTTCTCAGCTTTTGAGTAGCCCATACTAATGCTAGGATGAGCTGTTCGATCTTTGTGTAGTTCCTTTCCGCAGAATTGAGGGTCTTACTGACGTAATAGATAGGATGTTCTATCTTCGTATTGGTTTTGACCAACACTGCGCTGACTGCGTCTTCTGTTGCTGCTATGTATAATGCCAAAACTTCATCAGGATCCAGCTTCTGCAGGATCGGAATTGAAGCTAGGTGTACTTTGATTTTTTGGAAGGCTTCTTCGCATTCTGCGGTCCACTCAAACTTGCTCCCTTTTTTGAGAATATTGAAGAAATGTTTGCATTTGTCCGAGGATCGGGCAATAAATCTGCCCAAGGCTGCTATGGACCCGTTGAGTTTCTGCACTTCTTTTAAATTCTTCGGGGATGGCATTTCTACTATGGCCTGAATCTTTACTGGGTCTACCTCAATGCCCCTTTTTGTTACCAGATACCCTAGGAATTTCCCCGAGGTGACACCGAAAGTACATTTCTCCGGATTCACTTTCATGTGATGTTTTCTCATTGCTTCGAAGATATCTCTCAGATCCTGGTGGTGATCTTTGCGCAGCTTACTTTTGACGAGCATATCGTCAACGTATACTTCTAAGGTACTACCAATCCATGGCCTGAAGATAGCATCGACCATTCTTTGGTATGTTGCCCCTGCGTTTCGAAGTCCGAAGGGCATTCTAGTGTAGCAATAAAGGCCATGTGGCGTGTAGAACGTTGTGTGTGGTTGATCTTCTTCTGCCAGGGCTACTTGGTTGTAACCAGAATGTCCATCCATGAATGACAGTTCTTCATATCCTTCTACTGCTTCTACCAGCTGATCTATGCTTGGCAGGGGATAGCTGTCCTTTGGACATGCCTTGTTGAGGTTAGTAAAATCGATGCATATCCTAACTCCTCCATTTTTCTTAGGAACGACGACCATATTGGAGATCCACGAAGGGTACTTGACTTCCTTGATGAAACCTGCGTCTAGTAGTTTCCGAAGTTCTTTTTCCACTGCCTTATGATACTCCGGTGCAACTTTTCTTATTTTCTTCCTGAAAGGTGGCGTGCCTGGTTTGATGCGCAGCTCGTGTTGGATTACTTTTGGGTCAATCCCAGGCATATCTCTTAATTTCCAGGCGAATAGATCCGCGTATTCTTGAGTAATTTGGTTAGAGAATCTTCTCTTTTTTCGTCCATTATGGTCCCTACTTTGATCATCTTCGGGTTTTTTTCCGTTCCTATGTTGATTTCTTTACTGGCTCTACTGACGTGAACACCGGCTTCGGATCCCCGAGAACTGGGACGTTCTTTGATTGCTATTTGGTATGTTTCTGTCCTTCGTTGGCTTCTGAAGTACTTGTCTCTGTGTTTAGGACATTATCATCTTTGGTCAAACCCCTTCATGTAGTTTCCTTGAGGAACAGGTCTATGGCCTTCTCTTTCGCGGCTTCTTTATTTTTAATCCTTCGGGTTTTTCGCTGCTCTTCTTGTTCGTTGTTGATGCAATCCTGAGTGCCTTGGCACTCTCTTGCAGACACCCGATCTCCCTTGATTTCCATTACTCCCTCAGGTGTAGGGAATCTGAGATATTGGGAGTACGTTGCCGCCACTCCCTTGAGTTTATGTAACCATTTTCGTCAAATAATGGCGTTGTAGGGGGATAGGGCGTCCACTATGCTGAACCGTGTTTCTGCTTTCATGGGTCCGGCGTCAATCTGCAACACGATGTCTCCCAATGGCTTCGTGGGTGCTCCATTAAATCCGTAGACGGTGTAATAAGAGGTCATTATATGTTCTTCATGGAGCTTCATTCGTTTGAATGCATCGTAGAATAGAACGTTTACTGAGCTTCCACCGTCTATGAGGATCTTTTTAAGGTTACATCCAGCCACTGGTAGTGTGAGGACCAGGGGGTCGTTATGGTCTTCCATATCTTCTTCGATATCTTCAGCATCGAAGATAATAGGTGAGTCCATCCACTCTTCATGCTCGTCCACCTCTATCCCATCGATCTTATACAATTCGCAGCGGTCCTCGAACTGCTTCCGTAACCTCTTTCCTAGCTGTGTTGTAAGTGAGGGCCCTGCGGCTTCAGAACACGAGATGGTGTTGATTGTGTGGTTCCCTTCTGGAAGTTGGACTGGCTTGGTTCGTTTGGATCTATCCTCGGCGACATCCTTCCGTATGTAATGTTTGAGCTCGCCAGCATCAATCAATTTTTGGATCATTATTTTGAGGTTTTTACATTTTTCGGTCTGGTGTCCGTTGAAACAGTGGTATTCACAGTAATCTTTGGACTTCTCGGTTCTTGGGGGTTGTTTTCCCTTAGACCATGGCCATTCCAGATTTCCCTTCCTTTGATCTCTCGCAGGATCCGAGCATAGCTAGCATTGAGCTTTGTGTAAACTTGATCTTCGAACTTTCGATCGTCTTTTCGTCGTTCATCCCTTCGTTCTTTCCTATCTTCGTGAGGCCGTTCCACTAGGCCTGTCAATATTTGTCCGATATCCGGTATCCGTTTCCGAGTATTCGAGATCCTATAGGATTTTATCCGTTTTATCGGATATCGGATATCATATCGGATATTTTGTCGGATATTTCTTCCTTAACATATCGGAAACGGATTAGACCCCATCCGAAATGTTAATATCCGATATCCGATAGTATAGGAACTTATTTATAATTTATCCTAATTTCGAGTCTAGTATCGGATATTATCGGATATTGTCGGATAAATATCCCATAAGTGTCAATTATGAAAATGTTTTACAAGGGTTTTTAAGCTTTTTTGTTATAACCGGATACTATCGGATATTTATCGGATATCCGACAGCTTAGCCTATCGGAATCGATATCTGATTTTGATATCCTATAGGATATTATCGGATATCGAATATCCGGTAGTGCTTAACATGTCGGATATCGGATTTCTAAATATCCGACGGATATTCTTCCATTGACAGGCCTACGTTCCACTGAGTAATTCCTTTTGGCCCCAGTGGTTTGTTCTGCGGAATTCATACGGTGAGACCTCTGCGGGTACGCCCTTGGGTTTTCACGCTGGATTTCTTCAAGACGAGCGTGCTTTTCAATAATTATTCGAAGATCCCCCTCTGTCTTAGGCACGCTTCCATGAATCTCAACAAAGAGTGGACTCATTCGGTCTAATCCCCACTTGTAGCAGTTGATATTTACCACCGGGTCCACACTTCCTATGGCTTGGCAGACCTTGTGCCATCTGTTAGTGTATTCCCTCGTGGTTTCCTTATAGCCGATTGCAAGCGAAAAGAGCTTATCCATTCCAGTATTAACAGCCTTGTTGTACATGTAAGTTCTTAAGAACTTTTCTGCGAGTTGGTCGTAGGAGTGGATGGAGTCTGGCGGCAGATTATCAAACCAAGACAATGCCGATCCCTTCAGGCTCGATGGGAAGTATCTACAGAGTACTGCGTCGTTTTGACTCCATCTAGCCAAGACACGGTTATAATACCGAATGTGTGCAGCGGGATCACTGGATCCGTCATAGCATTCGAATGTCGGTACAGGGCACTTGAGTGGAATAGGGGTGTTGGCCAGGCGATGAGTTAGGGGCGTGGAGTTAGACTCTCTCATGACCTCTTATAACCTTCCCCCGCCTTGTCTACTTTTTAATTGCCTGATCTCTGCCATCATTTCATCACGCAGCTCTTCCATCGCGCGGTGGTGCCCTACGCTCTTCTGCTCGTGATAGCTTGACTCTCCGTCTTTATAATCTGGGTCGGATGCGCTACTTCCCCTAGCAGCATTTCCATTAGCTGCTACGATGACTCTTCGGTCTCGGTTTGGTTCTGGTGCCTTTGAATTTGCTTCATCGAGTTGTTGGCTCGTTTTTATGCTTAGGGCAATCCGGTCTTTTAGATCCTGGTTTTCTCTGGCCAATAGAGCTACAGCATATGCGTAAACCTTCTGGCTCTTCTTCAATTCTTCAAGCTCGGCCATCAATCGGTGTGATTGGTTCGACCCTTGATTGGGAGTCCCAGCTCGTGCTATTACGGCCATGGTGCCGCCTTCTTCTATGGTTTGCACTAAAGGTGGGGGAGGTTCAGCTTCGATTGTTGGCATTTCCAGATCGGGCGGAGTGCCCATCTGCGGTGTTAGAGCCGCCGGCACAGTTTGATTCTGCTCGTTTGTTGATGGCATTCCGAAGGTTGGCGGGTGCGCGGGTTGGAGTGTTCTGGATTCATCCACCCTTTCTTTTGGTTGGTGAAATTGATTCGTAGAAAGAGTTTTGCTGGCTTCCGCAGCCTTTGGGTTTGCCGCTGTCGTACTATACTTTGTTGCCGCTGCTCTGAGGGCCGCGGCTGCAACGAAGTTAGCGTTCATATGCGAAGTGATTTCCGCAGTGTCCTGCCTCTGACTGGTCATTTTGGCTTTGTCTCCTTTCTGCTTGCTCCGGGTGATGACCGGGGTTGTCCTTGGTGCTTCCTTTGACGTGGCTTTGGATTTTCCTGCTTCCTGCATCTTTTTCATCGTGGGTCCTTTTGTCGCTTTCGTTCTCTTTCTGCACAAGGGAATTTCAAACAGCGAGAAAAAAAAATGTCCGTGCGGATCGGGTTAGTTTACAAAATTCCTTACTCCAAGACCGGGAAAACTGCCCGAGGGCCACAGATAACTTTTTTAAAGATGCGGGTTCATTGAAGGTACGCGGGAACGTGAAAGGATCCCCTTGAAAATGCACGTAGATATTTTTTGAAAATTTTCGAAAACCCACCGGAAAGCGAGGTCCGTACGAGATCTAAAAAATGTAAATCCATGGATCTAAGCAATAAATCTTTTAACCAGTTTAAATTGCTTCGACAGATATTGCCAGGACCATCGAAGATAACGGGTGCGTTTTTGAATATAGTAAAGTTAACAAAAGGTAAATACTGCTAGAGCTAATGAAGTAGAGCAATCATATGCTAATTTTATATGAAATCACAGGATAAGATAAATCTTTTACCGGGACGAAGTCCCTGTTTCTAGCGCCAAATTGTGAACACGTAAATCACGAAGGAATCTATATGTTCACAAACAATATTCGCACTCTAGGTACAGACTCGTACTAATAATACAATGGCATTGATTCCTTGGCTCAAAACCTTCGGGTTTATCATAGCCTCATCTAATAACATCGTGAGGGGCGTTTACGCGAGGGAAGATAAAGAAAACGAAGCATAAAAGTAAAACTCATGGAGCGTTAGGCAAATATAAAGTGCTGAAATGTAAATAAGACTGGGATTTACGTGGTTCAGCACTAAGGACTACATCCACGGGGTTGTTGTTTCACTATGTACTTGATGGTTACAAAGATAGTCGAGTGACTTTGGGGTTCACATAGGTCTGTATATTGTAAAGGACTAACTTACACTCACAATCTTTCTCTCTCCTTCTCTTCCTTAATTTTCCGATCCCCTCACTCTTGGTGGACAGGGGGTATTTACAGGGTTAGAGTGTGGGACCCATTTCTGAGGGCCGTTGGAACCTTATCTTCTTGTGTTTTGTGTCCATCACGCGGGGGTCTTCGTTCATTACTTCTTCACGCAGAGTCGTCCTCGTTCGTTCCACGGGTTGATCGACACGTATGCTGCTCAGAGTGTTTAATGCGGGTAGTTGAGGCGCCTGCTCGTGTCAGGCAACTGTCTTCTGCCCCTGTCACGTCCATGTCAGTTCACCTTCTCTCCACCGTTGATCTTGGCTTCTTTTGGGGATGAGATAAAGTAACACTTCGGGAGTTATTTGGTGCTCCGCAGTACATTGTGTTACCGGTACATCTTTTAACTTCTGCCCTTAAATTTGTTCGGGTAAAGATCCAACGTCGACAGGATGGGTTTCTTGGCTATGGGCATGTGTCATCATGCTTTGATGACTTTGTCCGCATGCTCTCCACGTACCTTCCTATATACACGTGCTTGATGATGAAATATGTACACGCTGAAGATGAGAAGAATGCCCATGATCGGGATGTTCATTAGAAGCATTAGAGGTGCACGTAGTGGGCGTAATGTTTGTACACCAACAACTAAACTGTGAACTTCTATGGTTCCATTCTGTTTTGGCATTGTTGATGAATTTATGTGTTCTTTAATTATGGGTCTAGGCCCATGTATCCGTTACTCCTTTGGATGTTAGATCAATTCATTTCAGTTATGGAAACCATCATTTCCGCAAAATAATAATTAAACAAAAACGCTAACACCCCTATTAGCCAAGTAGGTGTCCGACGGAGAACAAATATGACTTTGTCATTGAATTTCCCTTATAATTATTTAATATTTTGAGTAATTCAATTCTCTTTACCTTCATAAATTATTGGACTCCTGATCAACTTTCAGCATCAAATCAACTTCATCCATCATATAAATATAAGCTAATTAGGTACTAATCTTTTATTTAAAACATTGCAAAATTTGGTTGCACACTAGTTCACTTTCCTCCAAAGTTATTAATTTAAAATTTTCAAATAAAATAATAGTTATAATAATACTAGTAACAAATATTGTTTTTTATCGGTTACATAATCACATAAGTTTCGGAGGATGTTATTTGGATATTTAGTTTCTCCAGAGGCACAGGTGCTTCCACTTCTTCAAAAACAAAAGTTCGTTCCCAAAGTTAAAAGTAAAAATAGATTATTTCACAAGAAGGTAAATTGTTTATATTTAAATATCGTTTTTAAATTTTGTTCCTAATTTACCTTCTGGTTTTTTTTTTAGAAGTCGAAAAATTATTTCTGAAGATGTATCCAAACACCGAATCTACGTTTTAAATATTTTGCAATTGAAAGGAGCAGAAATTTGGTGTGTGTATCATAATATGTTTTATGCATAATTATGCTGACTTTTATCCGCTCTTGTTAAAATATTAAAAGTTAGCGTAGGGACGCGTACATTTACATACTGATTAAATAAATGATTCAAATCGGTTTATTCCTTCTACTCTCATTTGAAAGATCAAAAATCAAGTCAGCCTGTTTTTATCTGAAAAAGAAAAATCGAGATTTGGTTTTTTTGAAAACCATTACTAGCCATCTACAAACACTTCTTGGCATGTCTCTCATTGAAGGTTTATCCAAACATTCTGCCGATGAAATATTTCTTGGATAGAGAGAATGCCCTAATCACTGGACTAAAGATGCAGCACCACTTGAAGCATTTAAGAGTTTTGGCGACAAGTTGGTGAGTATTGAGAATAGAATCGTAGAAATGAACAATGAAAAACAGTGGAGAATATAGTTGGACCTATGAAAGTCCCGTATACTTTGTTGCGTCCCTATCCTATACCTTCTAATCCCATCGGACTTACAGGCAGGGGAGTACCAAACAGTGTGTCCATCTAAGTGATAGAATAACTTTTATATGTTTTGTGCCTTATTGAATTTTGTTTGTGAAGTTGTTTTTAATTTCTTGTTTCTCTAATTTTGATGCTCAATGAATTCGGGGTCCATGGTTGTGTGTAAATGGGTATAACAGATTCATTTGTAATATTGTAAATTTTTCTTATGTAAACAAAAAGATTTTTATTTTTATTTTTCTTTAGAACAAGCCGTATGGAAGGTGATTTTCTTGGGTTATTATGGTAAACATCAACCATTATGGACAAAATTTCCAATAAAATACACTTGGCGAGTTTCAGTCTTCCATTTATTATTGAGTCGTGTTGTGACGAGGTCACCCTCGTGGCAGCCTTTGTAAGGGTGCACTTCTTAGCCTTTAGATATGATATATGCACATCCCGAGAATAATTTTGCAAAATTAAAATATTTTTATTATATTTATTTGTTTTTCTTCTTTATTACATCCTTATATTCAACTAAAATTTGCTCCATAGTCCTTCTAAATAATTACCGTAGATTTTTATTTTTTTTCCTGCTCACTGAAAACCTAGACCTAGACGTGGGTTTTCTTGTTGATTCAAATATTTTTTTAAACTAAGGGAGAAGATGACCTGATGAACTTGGTGTCTGAGGGCTTTGTAGGGATTGATTATTGAAATACTTATAACAACCGCATATTGTCTTTCATTAATTTTTAGATATTAAACATCATGTAATGGTTTTGGTTTTCTGTATACAAAGTGACCAGTAAACCAAACTCAATTTTGATTTTTTTCTTTTATATCTTTAGATTACGGACAGAAAGAGTACAGTGATTATAGTGGCAAAGAAATTTGTTTCGCTGGAAGAATATGATCATTTATTAGAAAAGGTAGATGAAGTCAACACCTCTTGGAGTGCATCTGTGTATGCCAATGATCATGGACTATGAACGAGCTATTATGTCCAAATGCGGCAACTTCCATTTTTTAAAGGCTATCTTGACAGAGCAAAGAAAACAAAACAGATAAGTCTGGATTTAATCATCTTGATATGAAGAAAGCAAAAGAAATCACAACGGAGTTCCAATTTGTGGCATTAAAACGAAAGAAAACCCAGGTCTAGGTTTTGGGGAGGCAAAAAATCATTACTAATTGGGCGGGGGATTAAGGTGCTAATAAATTGAATATAGGGAATTTATGAGATAATAAAAACAATAAATAAAATATCATAATCGGTGAATATAATTATGTTCTCGAGATGTTCATAATATAAGATCCAAGGGTTAAAAGGTGCACCCTTATATAAGCTGTCACGAGGATGACCTCGTCATAGCATGACTCTTTATTATTCACATGACTTGGTTTTCACTCACTCTCTCTCACATTTGATTTTGGTCTTCCATTTTTATTTATCGGACCATCGGATCCTAAAGGTTATTTAAAAAAGAAAATGAGAAAAAAAATATATATATATATATATATATATAAAACAATTTTTCTTCTCAAATTACCCCAAAGCATCTTCTAACAGCTTGAGGTTTTATTTTATCTTTTGAACGAGAAAGGAAATATTGATTAAACATTCTTATGAGATTACAGAGTTTGAGTCTTCTAGCAACTGAGCATTTATGTGACTGGGAGGAGATGTGATCCATACTCCACTTATTCTCTCTGCTCTTGCTAGTTTAGATGGTATATCTGCTACTTGGTTTCTTTCTTTCGGTACATGGACCCATTGCCAAGAATTAAAACTACTAAATATAATTAAAGCTTAATTTCTTTCACTAAGTTGTGAAGTCTCCGGTCTATACTAAACACTTGTTTATTGACTGCATCAACCATAAGCTTCAAATCCAGTTCAAAGAACGCCTTCTCTAGCTTCAATTCTTTAGCCCATTTCACTGCTTCCCATAGTTCTTTGCACTCTATTTGTTCTCTAACAACTTAATTGTCCACTTAAATCTCCCCAAATCATTTTCTAGGCGCCTTTTTGTTTTCTTCAATTTTCTTCTCCATCTCTTTTTTAGACAAAAATGGTGAGAAAGAAATACTTTTCTCAAAAAGACTTGCATCTTATTAATTACATCAATTGTTTTCTAGAGGATGAAGAAATTAACGCAGATGATAGGAATTTATATGGAAAAAAGTATTTGAAATATCTAGATGCTTGTGGTGGAAATCCGAATAATATTCGTAGTGAATAGATGAATTCAATGTCCATTTAGTACCATTAAGGTTGAAGTGGATAAATTTTCAAAATTTCTTTCAATTGTTAACAAGTACATTGGACCAAAATAATTTGTATATGTAACTAAATTTGTTCACTATAATTTAGAGTTTTTGTCTATATTTGATTCTACTAAGTTAGGCTTCATTCATATTAGTGTAGGTTATAATGGCGAGAAATGAATTTGTTAGAAAAAAAACAACAAACTTTACAAGTGAGACATAGAATGTGCAATGCTAGAGATATTGGGAATGTAATAGAGGATCAAACTGAAAATATCGATATGGAAGAGGATGATATTGTTTCTCCTTTGGTAACCAAATAACCTAATATACCTAAAACCTCTTTTCAAGTCAAGTCCCAAACCAAAATATATTTTCTTCGTAGCCTTTTTATTCTAATTGTAAATCAATTTCAAAACTCGCTTAACGTTCCTTATATAGTCAGTCCTTATTTCACAAACTCTTAAAAGAAATACTCATCCATAACTTTCAGGAAAAATGTTATTACAATTGTACTGTCGAATGAGAAAACAAAATTTAATTTTCAAACCAATGGAAAATACCTTTTCTTTAAATATGGTTCAAGTTGTGAGAAATTTATGGCATAGAGAAGAGTGTGAGAGAGGCTACATAGCTAACACTCTTTCCGATTTTTTATTAAACATTCAAGAGCCTTTAAATAGGCATTACATGAATAAACCCTAACAATATACTCCTAATTCATCGGACTAACAACCAATAGGTACACTTCTAGACTAGATATAAAAACAAACATAACTATAATTTATTTAAATTTTAAAAATCTCCTAAAAGTTAGATTCACATATTTTGATTTATTTCCAACAACCTCCCATAATTCAAAATATCACCTTTTTCATGATCGTTATCATCTTAATTATCATCATATCATCATTATTATTAGCAGATGAAACATTTTATGCAAATCAAATATTTGCATCTTCATACATCATCGTCATCGTCATCGTCTTCGCATGTCAACAACATCTGTGCTCCACCACTTCAATGGAGCCATTTATTGAATCGCGCGCTGTCGAGCATCTTCAAGAAATCACTTTACTTTTGCAGCAACTCTCGCCTAATTTTAACATGAATTTTTGTAACCCCAACATCATTATCACCATTACATCTATTTTCATCATCATATGTCATCACTGCCTTCCATTAAATACATTTTTCCATATGAACATACAATCATACTTTAGCATAACAGTACCCACCATTGATAAGCATCGTATTATTGATTTCAAATAAAACATTATCTTAAACACATAATTTTACCCATTTTCTTTAAAAATGTGATGAAAATATTTTTTCACTGCCTCCCTCCCACACCTCAACTCTCTACCCCATCTCTAATACCATGGGGGAAATCCATGGTATAAAGAGGAGTGTGAGAGAGGCTACATTACTAACACTCTTACTGATTTTTCATTAAACATTAAAGAGCCTTTAAATAGGCATTACATAAATAATCCTAACAATATACTCCTAATTCATAGGACTAACATCAATAGTACACCTTTAGACTAAATCTAAAAACAACCCACAACCATAATTAAATTTTAAATCTCCTAAAAATTCTATTCACGTATTTTGAATTATTCCAACACAAGTCTGGAAATCCATCTTCATCGGATCAAAATTTTTTTAAACATCTTTTTAAACATTTATAAGGACTGGAATAAACTAGAATTATGTGAAAGAATCCAAAGACTGGGATGGGAAAATCATTACCGACCTTCATGCTTTACATAAACATAAATAATATATAAACGAATGAAAATATATCTAAATAATGTGGAATGAGAACCAACCCAGTAATTGCTATCGAGAAAATTACGTTGAGTACATAAAATTAAGATTGGAATGAATTAGAAGAATGAAAATGGATTAGAAAAGTAAGAATTAGAAAGTTATCGATATTCGGTCTAAAGGAAATCCGAAAAATCCAAATATTCTTTATATATCTTTTAGTTAACCTAAATTGTTAGAATGAATGTTTTGTTGAACCTACGGGCCTTGATATATGTCAAGTATGTTGTCCAATTTAGATGCCAAACTAATTCTTGATTTACCTATTATAATCATCTTATGTCTGGATGAAAATAGGTAGTTGAAATGACGAGGGTTCCAAGTACACCACAATCTTTTTGATATCAACCTATATGACACACACCTTGTGTGACCTAATATAGAAAGAGATTGTCAAGAAGATAGCAAACACAAGATGTTCACTTGGTGTATAGTATAAGTTTAAACTATACCAACTATGGGATCAAACCAAGTGTTTAATTAACGTAAAAGTTTACTTACTTTAATTATAACTAAAATAACAATAGTCTTACGCGTATAAAACATGAGAGCGCAAGTAAGACTGCAGATTTAAATTAGCTACCCCCAAACTTGAAAATTTCAGTAGATATTCTTTTGGACACGAAATCTAGCAATTTTAGGGGTACATAATGCACAAGGTCTAGTTCAAAATGGACTTTGTTAGGATGGGCATACAAACATCAATGAATTCCAACACGGCTCTTCAAAGATATAATATTTAGCTGCAAAACAGTCAAAAAGGACTTGAGAAGCACAAAGTTCCAGATCTAGAATAAGAATTCTCAGAAAATTAGGTTGGTTTTACAATCTCTTTACAAACAAAATCTGGGTTGGACAGAAGATTATCAGTTTGTGACTTAGGCAGGAAAATAGATGTTGCTCACATGTATGAGATCCAAAGTACCATTATTATCAGTCACGTCAATATCTCCTTGGTCATCTACAAAGCATTGCAGCATGCTCACATTCATAGAACAACTCAACCATCCCTATTTCAGAATCATGACCATCCAAAACCTTTATCCCATGCATAAGAAAATCATGGGAAACAACATATTGTGACCTATGCAGGGAATTAGACTTATCAAAGTTATTTTCATGTATAGGATTATTGATGTCAACAAAAAATTCTAACCTTCCCTAAGTCGGGCACAAGTTGTGTTTGAAAATGCGAGGGTACCAAGTACACCACCAGTTTTTTTGTACGACAACCTGTGAGGATAAAACCTAATACAATTGCAAGAAGACCAACTTAATGATCCTTGAAAATATGTATATAGAGTTTAATTAGATCTTTATCTCTTCTTAGTTAGAAAGTCTAGACAATAGAGTCCGTGAACCTGATTGTTAAGAAGAGTAATTGAACGATCTCAAAAATCAATATCCAAGATCAATCTAGTGGTATCCAAAATATTCAAATCCAATTCTGAAAATGTGGGGGTCTAACAACCTCACCCAATATTTCGATTAGCAATCTGCATGGACTAACTCTAATATACTTTTAAGAGAATCAACTAGATAGTCAGACTCAATCTTAATAAAAAGTATATCCAGAAGTTAATATCTCTATCTCTTCATTTAAATCTTACTCAAGCAATCTGCGAGTCTCCATTAAATACAAGAGAGATAAACTTGGAATGGTACCAAAGACCAATATCCAAGGATCAATCAATATCCAATCAACAACCAAAGGTTGGATTTCACTAGTGATCGATACAACGCACAACCTGTGATATTTCAATTACATAAAAAAAATATAATGCGGAATAGAAATAACAAAGACACCAGAAGTTTTGTTAACGAGGAAACGGTAAATGCAGAAAAACCCCGGGACCTAGTCCAGATTGAACACCACACTGTATTAAGCCGCTACAGACACTAGGCTACTACAAACTAACTTCGGTCTGGACTGTAGTTGAACCCTAATCAATCTCACACTGATTCAAGGTACAGTTGCGCTCCTTACGTCTCTGATCCCAGCAGGATGCTACGCACTTGATTCCCTTAGCTGATCTCACCCACAACCAAGAGTTTCTACGACCAAAGTCGAAGACTTGAATAAACAAATCTGTATCACACAAAAGTCTACGGTAATAGATAAATATATCTCCCACAGATAAACCTATGAGTTTTGTTCCGTCTTTTGATAAAATCAAGGTGAACAGGAACTAATCGACAACCCGGACTTATATTCCCGAAGAACATCCTAGAATTATTAATCACTTCACAATAATCTTAATCATATGGTAACGAAACAAGATATTGTGGAATCACAAACGATGAGACGAAGATGTTTGTGATTTCTTTTTATCTTGCCCTATCGGAGATATAATCTCAAGTCAATTTTTTCAATTGAACTCGTACGATAGAAAATGGCAAGATCAGATCGCTCAACTACAAGAGAAGTAGTTTCGTCTGGCTTCACAATCCCAATGAAGTCTTTAAGTCATTAACCTACAGGGTCTCGAGAAGAAACCTAAGGTTAAAGGAGAATCGACTCTAGCTAAACCAACTAGTATCACACAGGAGGTGTGGGGATTAGTTTTTCCAGTTGTTAGAGTTATCCTTTATATATTTTTCAAATCAGGGTTTGCAATCAATGTTAGCTTAGTAACAAAGCATTCAATATTCACCGTTAGATGAAAACCTGATTAGATACAAGCTAATATCTTTCAACCATTGGATCGACACTTAGCTTGTCATACACAAATGAAATGTGTTTCATTTAGGCTTGAGTAACCATACTTAAACGTGTACACTTAGTTGGTTCACAAATAGTTAACCAATGGTTAGCCATATGAGCACTTCCATATTAACCATATTCATCTTCTTCATAACTAGTTCAAATGACTTCAAAAGAACTAGTTGAAGAGTTGTTCAATTGCTTAGGTCTTTATACATATACACAATTGAAACAAAATCGGTTTGATTCATTTGAATCAATTCATGAACAATATAGCCACGGTTTGTAAAGATTTCATTCCTTATAATTTATTATTTAAGTTCACGAACTACCGATTTGAGAAAATAACCAGCTTGGGTACGCGTACGGGTATGCATACCTTAGCAACCGGATTGAGTTGGTTTTGGTTTCCAACTCAGCAGAATATTTCGGGTAGAAAAGTTCCGCCAGGTACGCGTACCTAAGGTGACTGGTTTAAGAGTTTGTAAACTCCAAACTCAGCAGAATTTTTCGGGAGGAAAAGTTCCGCCAGTACGCGTAGGGTACGCGTACCCAACCTGTTTCCTTTACCAATTCCGTATGCACACATATGCACACACTTGGTTTCCGGTACTATATATGCTTATATCCATAGATGGTTACATAATCTCAACTCTACATTTCAATCATTGAAACATTCTTTTATAATGTTATAATAGTCGTTATTCACAACTATCGTCATCAAAGCAATTTTCAACAGATTGAAACGTCATCATGACTTTCTTCACGGGTAAAGAT
Organism: Papaver somniferum; assembly: GCF_003573695.1. NCBI lineage: Eukaryota > Viridiplantae > Streptophyta > Magnoliopsida > Ranunculales > Papaveraceae > Papaver > Papaver somniferum. The sequence continues at coordinate 95,816,509 of NC_039367.1, forward strand.
GAAAATGGTTAAAGTGAAAGCTTACCAACACATATTTCGATAAATAGATAGGCGAGATAAACTCGGATCGAAATAGCAAATGTGTATGTATGAAAACTATCATACTTATACAACTTTTTTCTCAAGGGTAGGAGATAAAGTAGATAGACTTTTGAGTGATAGATAAGTTCAAGTCTCCACATACCTTTTAGTCGGATGAAGTTCCACTGGTTCCTTGAGTAGTTCTTCGTCTTCGTAAGATGATCGTCGTGGAGTCTGGAGCTCAACTACACTTAACTATCCTAGTCCGAGACTTAGCTATAAGTAGACTAGAAATCAAGACATATAGTTTTGACAACTAAATTTGACAAACGAGCTTGAGATAGCAACGCTTGCGAGTTCGACCGAGCAATGCTCTAACAAATTCTTCCAAGAATGACTCTTGTTATGTATTTTTCAAGGTACGAATTCTCTAAGAAACAAGTCTCGTAATTGATCATAATTATATGGACATATATACTAGAATTGAATACATGCTACTTGTGCAAATCCTATTTTAAAGATAAACAATATAATAGGGAAAAGGAAAAACACAAGACACCGGAAGTCTTGTTAACGAGGAAACCGGAATAGAAGATCAACCCCGGGAACTCGTCCATATTTGAACACCAAACTGTATAAGCCATTCTAGACACTATCATACTATCATACTTCAGACTGGAATGTAGTTTAGACCGAATCCACCTTTCAAGCGATTCAGTTACAGACGTGCTACTTACGTCTCTTAAACCTCGCAAGGCTCTACACAATTAATTCCCTTAGATGACGTCCTTTACAGCCTAAGAGTTTCTTTAACCTAAGTGAGGACTTTTGGTAATTTGCGTCTAAAAGATAAGCCTATTTGATTCCCTTTAGATCAAATATCAAGGCTTGGAAATCTATTTGCAATAGAAAAAACTAGCAAACCTCACAAATAGGAAACACTTACGCTCAGTTAGCTCATAAGCCCAGATTCTTAACCACCTCTCAAGAACAATAGTCAACTAATCAATTAAGAATAGTTTTCAGATATCTATCTTGAGGAATCACAAAGCCTGAGACGAAGAGAACTTTGTAATTTTTATCTATCATGCCTGAAAGAGATTACGAAAACCTGGATAAGAGAAAAGCAAGATCAGGATACACGAACTATCAAGGTAAAGATAGTCGTACCTGGCTTCAAGAAACCCCAAGTGATGTCTTTGAGTCGTAAACCTAATTATGTTTCTCAGAGAAAATATAGGACAATAGAGGACGACTCAAGCAATCAACTAGGACACAAAGTGTCAAGGATTAAATTCTCAGTTGAATGATCTCTCTATTTATAAATGTTCAAGACTGAGGGTTGCTTAGAATTCAAGCTAAGATAACTTGAGATTTAAGAAAACACTTTCTCAATTCAAAAGAAACTCTAATTAGGGTTTCAAGTAAGCATGTGAGAAGTTTTTCTTGAAATTACATAGAAGAAGATATATACAGTATGGTCCAGGTAAGTGAACGGTGTATAATGATAGTTCTTGGAAAATATGCCTTTCGAACTAATAAACAATATTGTTTTAGTAGATGTCTTACAAGTGCTTATGAGAGTCATAGCAATGCTAAACATATTTAAAAAATAAGTCTTTGAGCATCTGCCAGAAATCCACTCGGCCCATTGGTGAGACGATTTGTGAACCTTTAAGACAATTCATGAGTCCGGGATCTACGATCCGTGAACATGGTTGATGAACTGTCCCATTCTGAACTTAAGGTTTGCGAACTGGTTCGGTTCGCAAACCTACTCTGAGCCGAAATTGCAAAAGTTCTGAATTTTTCATTATGATGTTTGAAACCTTCCCAAATGATAAAATCATTGCTTGGGAAATTTTCAATTAATCCAAAACATTAGTTCTTAAACAATAAATTGTTCCAAACTAAATTTCAAAAGGACCAATGAAAATCCATTGCTTGAATCATATTTCAAAATGTTTAATAAGACAAGCTTGACTCAAAATTTCTTTTTTTGCAATAAATTTACTAGAAGTCATGCGACATAGTCTCAAATATTTAGAATGGTAAATCTTGTAAGTAAATATAATGGTTCAGTATTAACATACCTTGTTGATGAGTTATTCAAATGTCTTCGTCGATCTTCAGTCTTTGAGGGTGATAATTGATACTCAACTATCAACTTCTATGCCTAGTCCGGGACTTGACTTAGTAGACTAGAAATCAAAATATATTTTTTTTCAACTAACATTGAAAACAAGCTTGAGATAGCAAAACTTGCGATTTCGAACGAGAAGTGCTCTAAAAATATTTCATGCTTTTCTACACATAACAATTGCACAATCCCCAAAGTAGCACCCAAATCATCCAGTTTGCGATGAATATCAATTAGAAGAAACATTATTAATGGAGGTCTCTACACTATGGTCTAACATTTCAGAGTCACACGACTCCAAAATTGAATCTTCAAGAAGAACCAGCTTTTCTAACATCATATCATCATGATAAGCACGTATGTACTACATTTTGTACCCATATTTATATTAGCTAGGACTCGTTATTGTTGCTAATAATACTATTTTAATGCTTTTTTAGAAAGTAGAAGTAAATCCAATCATCCAAGAATAAATGGCGAAATGTGAAGCTAAAACAATGCTTTCCACAAAAAAAAAAACAGCAAGGTTACTCGAGACACCAAAGCCAGACAGAGAAGGGATGATACACAAAGGGGACGGTATAATTGAAAACAAGGAGGTCAAGCACGTACACATGCTTTCCCCTGAATCATGGTTTTGTGGGGCTCAGAAGAACAGTCGTGTGATTTTCATGCAAGCAGAAAACATTATAGGGGTTACTATGCCATGTGTCGTTGCATATATGCATAGTTTTGGGAAGTTGGAAAGGAAAGCCTGTTAGGTAGTGGAATATTGGAACAAATAAATGGGTCCACGTGAATATCTTGTTGGAGGGAGGAAAATGAATTAAAAAGATTTTGCTTTCCCACCAGTGGGATTCTTTTTAAGTCTACCAAATATGCATGCAAGAAAAATGAAGAAGATATATATATGGGGAGATCACATTGATGACCACCATGAAAGTTTCAATTAAGGCTAATTATGAGAATGACGACACACCTTTATTTGGTATATATTTTCTGTATTGTGAAGAAGAAAAGGTGGGGGTTCTGAGGCCGGTTTTGGGAGACGAATAGAAGGGAGGCGGCTACAGAGCCGTGAAGGAGAGACGGAGAGGGGTTTGCGTTCTTCCGTTTTTCCAATTCCATTTCGATTAGCTAGTGAATATCTAATATATTTATTTATGGCTTTTGAGAAAGCGATGGCTTGCTAATTATTTTGTAACTAGGGTTTTTATGGTTGAAACTACATGGGTATTAGGCCATTTTTGATTGATTGGATTATATAGCAATAGACCATTTTGAATTGAATAAATAATTCCATGATTTTATATATTGATTTAGTGATAATATGAGTTGTTGCTTCACCGGTTTCGTATAACCTTTGTGCATAATTGTTAGGATCGAAAATATATTTGTCTACTTATTTGATATTTCATGCTTGGGTTAAATCCTTTGATGGGGTATGCTTAGAATAGCCAGGTATTATTTGAGAACCTGTATTTAGTTTTGTATAAATTTCTCGCTAATGCAATTTGATGGTGCATGCGTTGGTTTAGTCTTTTGATGTGCCATGCTTAGGGCGTCCCAGTGATATTTGCGACTCTTATATATATAATAGGTGATGTCAGTAGAACGAACAATAAATAATTCATGAATTATGTTTTATTTCAGTATTTGAATAAAAATAGTGGTGGATACATTAAACCCTGGTTACCAACTCTCCCATTTGATTCGTTTTGTTACTTGAGTTTATTCTTCTCATTATCTTTATTCTTTCAAAAATCCAAAAACATCTTTATTTGTTAGTCCATTAGAGATTTTGATTACGTATTTCCACCGCTCCTCGTGGGAACGACCTGTACTTGCCATTATTCTACTAGTTAGACATCGTGCAATTACGGTTTATATAAATAGGTATCTCTGGATCCTATCACATCATCATCATAACAAGGATGTAATGCCCTATTCAAAACCATAATGTATGTTGTCCATTCGTTTACCTGTATGTTAGGTTTGTTTTCAATATTAGTAGCCTGAATAGGAAGATAAATACTATTTTCAAAATTTACTTTAGGACTAACAATCATTTCATCCTGAAATTCTTCCCTTCCCTCATTTTGTAAATGAATCGGATTATTTTAGAAATGTATTAAGTTGTTCAATGGAAGTACGGTCTTCAACAAAGGGTATCCTAATTTCAGATGGATATATATTTAGTACATGGTTGTGCACGAGAGTCACTACAAAAAGGACATTTAAAAGGAAATTATCGTTCAATGAATTCAATTCAAATTTAACATTATTTTGTTCGATGAGTTTGGAGTTTTCTTTCATAGATTGCATACAAGGGGTCAGGGGAGTACGAAATTGTTCAACTTCCCATTATGGTGACTGGTACATGTGTGCATGGTCATTACAATTTATAAAATGTTGATCGTAACCTTTGGAAGGTTGATAACAGTTCCAATGACTACCAACATCTTAATCTTTGGGCATTTCATACCTTTGATTAGCATGGTCCTCTCTAGACCGCCGCCTAAAATCTTGAATTTCATGGAAGTGCTTAGTTAAATGATCTGTATTGTCATACAAGACACAAACATAAACTTCAACTTGCTTAGATGACTTAGATGTGACCGATTTCTCTAACATTTTATATTAACCCTTATACAAGAAGCAACAACTTCAATGATCATAGTTGGTTTTGGGTAATGACCTTTATTTTGACCGGCCCAATAAGTAGAGAATCTCATCCATACCCAATGCATACAATCAAGACTACTTCTTATCCTCATTCTGCGTCAGTATTTCTCTAACGTCTTGTTTGGTTGGTTTTCATAAAATACGTTGGACCAAAACGATTAATTATTACTTCGCAAAACAATGAAAGATACTTGAACGAAGTTTTTTTCCCCATAGGAGGGTACACATCTTTCACATCCGCCGGTTTGTCATAACCGGGAATCATTAGGGATGAAGTAACTTTTTTGTTCATGAGTATGACCTCTAATATTGAGTACATCAAACTGAGGTTCTACCCGACATCTCATTAATAATCTTTATCACCAAGCACTTGCGCATATGGAATGAATATTGGAAATTTTGATCAAAGAACACACAATCCGGAAGAAAATAGTTGTGCATCAACTTCTGGTAGAATCATTCCATCCCTCGATATGTATATCTGCTTCTTTTGGGTCTGGAACTCTAGGTATTTGGACCAAATTTATGAGCATCAAAGTGTTGTTTAATTCTCTATCTTCATATTCTTCATCATCAAGTTGTGGAAATAACCAAAGATGCATTTCTTGCTGTGATTTAAACTGATTCATATGAATTCACTTCTCGTCATCGGAATTCACCTCTCATCATCGGAATTCGCCATTAATTATGGAATTAAAATTAAGAATACATGTAAAAAAACAGGTAATATATATATAAAAATAGGTGCGAATAACTTGATGAAGTAAGGAGTCGCATATATTGGAATGAAGTAGAGGGAAATATCCATTACAAACCAGTCATCTAATGATCAAATTTCCATCGAGCGATGGAGTTTACAACGCCAATAATAATTATTATATCATTGGCGTTTTTTACAATACCACTCGATATAATGTTTGTCTCTATAGACTTTCCCATTGTGATGCGACTAGTTTGCATGCCACCTGGTATGAAAATTTTTTTCTGTTGTCATGGCCCACAAGAACCGGCTTTATACAATGTAGATTTTATAGTCTTCCAAAACATGGAAACTAAAACCACTTTTCTTAAAAAAAATATTCTTAAACTTATTTTTATTGACTCTTAATACCAGTGACAAAAGAAATTATTTGGACTTATTCGCATTCAACCCGTCTATTTGTAATCCAGGATATCCCCATTTATAGGGTGAGCATTTGGCCCGAAATACGCGGATTTAGTCGGTACCATCCGTATTTTCGTGGGTGGGTATCCGGACCGTTCACTAACGAGTTGGATGAGGATGAAATTTTTGAAATCCAACAAATTATGAATTGGACCCGGATGCAACCTTGAAAATCCGTTGGACATTCATATCTGTTCATTTTTTAATCAAACTTCTTCGGTACAAGTATGAGTATTTTTTTGATGTGATAATTTGATGAGCTTACAAGATACAAAACCAATATATGTATAATTGGACATACTTGATCCGGAGTACACCAATAACATCTTATTTTGTAGTGGTCGGGTTGTCATTCCTCTTTAAATTTTGAGTAACTTCAAAGCATTATACTCAAATCCAATTTTAAACCCTTAAAACAATATAGTATTATTTCTAAAACCATCCGTAATCTTGGTGTCTTTATTTCTCTATTGTAAACTTTAATTATAAAACATATCCGTTGGATTATCTGCATCCAATCCGTCCATCCGTATATCCATATGCAAATCCGTTCGATGTTAGATTGGATATGAATGCCAAATTTGAAATCCGTAGTGACTTGAATTGGATGCGGATGAGGTGATAACCGGTCCATATCGGTCCATGCTCACCCCTACTAGTTATAGCTGCAGCTAGGGGTGAGGATGGACGGGTATGGACCAGATTTTACCTCATCTGCATCCAATCCAATCCACTACAGATTTCAAATTTGGCATCCGCATCCAATCCAACATCCAATGGATTTGCATCCATTGGATGCACGGGTGAACGGATTGGGTGCGGATAATCCAATGGATTTGTGTTAGTTTAAATTTATAATGAAAAAATAAAACCAATATAAATGACTTCTTATATAACCTACACATTTTATATATGCATATGAATATAGAAGTGCCATGGACAACACTCCAAGCAAAGACTTTAAAAATTCCAAAATTATCTATATATTTTCTAGAAACTATATAACTGTCTTTAATCTAACGGATATGGATGTCCAACGGATTTTCAAGGATGCATTCGAGCCCAATCCGTAATCCGTTGGATTTCAAAAATCGCGTCCGCGTCCAACTCATTAGTGAACGGTCCGGGCATCCATCCGCAAAAATACGATTGGTCCCGGTTAGATCCGCAGATTACGGATAAAATGCTCACCCCTAGCTGCAGCGGACCGTGATCGTTTCTCAAATAAGGCCCAGAACCCAAGCTAACGTAATACACAGGCCCATATGTGCCATACTAAAAGTTTATAGCAGAACAATAGTTGAGGCCCTTGAAGGAAGAGTAATTGGGAAACCCTAATTATCGACTTGCCCTATAAATATCACTTATTGGATTTCCGAGGAATATAAGTTACTGCTCCTCCTCTCTGTCTCATCTAGGTTTCATGTAAAATTTTAAGGTTTTAGTTTTTTTTCTTCAAAATTTTAAGGTTTATTTTTTGAAAGAATTAGTTGGGGTTAACAATGACGATATTGTAATGGTCTCGTTCGTCGTAATGGCTGTTAATCATGGCCTTGCCGACCACTCTATATATCACCACCCATATTCTGAGTTGAATCCCCAAATCAAACTCGTTTTTTGTTTCTTTGATTTTTGATTTTTATGTTTGTCAATTTAATTTGGTAGGGTATTGATTTATACTTGTTTGAAATTTTCTGAAGTGGCTTATGATTAAAGAAATTATAGACAAGCATATGGCTGAATCTATTCTATGTTGATAAATCTAATCTTCTCTATGAAGCCTCTTTTCAATCAATCGGTTATCCTTTTGTAATTTTAGATTTGTAGTTGTGAATGAAATTGATGGTGGAGGAGTAAAGAAGTGATGATTGTTGCATAGTTCAGATGAGATTCATCTCTGATTAATTGAAACAGAAATTAGTCTTTCGCTCCTATCTGATCAACTCCTTCCTTATCTACTTTCCCATTCATTCAAAATTGCTTTACCATTTTGGTGATTTTAGGTGGGGTTTTTTTATTTTGTGTAAATGTGGTTGATTGATTTAGTTTTGCGGGAAGTTCCTCTATAGAACTCTGAAAGAGTTTTAAGATCAAGAACAATGACCTGGGAGGCACATTGGTGCTTGAGGAACTCCAGGACTGAATGAGTTCATGCTAGATCTTTGGTATCCAGGACTGACACGAGCAGCTGCGGCATTTTGAGTAGGGTTTTGCAGAACCTAACTCTTATTAATCAGCTGATCTAATATTATCATGTACCGTTCAGAAATTTCATTTGAGTTGTAACTTTTGATTTTTTTTTTTTTTTCTAATAAATGTAACTTTTGATTTGATTCTCTTTAACATTGAAATTCTAGAGTCACCATAACATCAAATCATAACTTTCTTTATTTAACCATACCCAATTTCAATACTCCGGCTCAACCTATCAGTTAACTCTTAAATGCATATAATTTATTCATTTGAAATAATATAAATTAGTTAATATTAAATATTTAAAAAGACTACAACTTAGACAACTATATAACAAATAACTTACATGTAATAGTGATAATTGCATTAGTACTAATAAAATATTAATCACTTGATCTAATTTCATCAATATTTATTCCTTCTTAACTTTAAAACCAATCATCTTTATTGAAGACCGAAATTGTGAAATTAAAGGAACATGTGGAATTGTGGATCCATGTTGGCAACTATGAATTAATTTAGTATCTAATGGTGATAACAATGAAAGAGAAACAAATGAGGTGACTTTTTTTTCCTACCAAAAATATTTCAATATATTAAGAGAATGATACATAACATAAGTCCTCAAATTTGGTAACTCCGTGAAAAGTTAATTGCTCCTGCTTTACTTCGAAAGTACAGTATGATAAAATTTTTTAACAACATGACACTAATGCATCAATATGTTTAAGCTTCCGGTTTAGCTAAAAGAAATTGGTATATCATCATGTTCAATTAGGAGCTTAAGCAGTATTCCAATTTATAACCAACTGTCATTGGTCAAAACAAACAAAATTGCTTAGAACGTCAACGATCTTCACACGTAATTGTTAATTTACTGAAATAACTGCTCTTTATGTGTTTATGATGCTCCATAATCATGAAAAAGCATATTATAAGACTATTTATGTGTTTATGATGCTCCATAATCATGAAAAAGCATATTATAAGACTATTTATGATGCAGTAAGTTTTAAGAAACACATGCCGATAAGAAAAAATAATTAAGGTAATGTTGTCTCATTAAGCACATAACATTTGTGCTTCAATTTTGTTAACAACAAATACATCTACACTAATGGAATAAAATGTATGTCATTAAATATATGTCGATAGGAAAATATAATGCAATATTGTTTCTGCTTATCACCCGAAATATTGGTATACATGCTCCAAAAAAAGATTGGTATAAGTCCGTTTTCAAACATAAAGATTTCTATACATGCTTTCAGGGTATTATAGGACTATCATTGAACTGTTTTAGAGTTGGTGAGTTGTCATTTTTCTTACTCCTTTGTGTCTATCATGGCACCCTTGTCTTCATACTTCATACACAACAAACATGATGGTACCCTGCACAAACATCACCAAGTAAATTTAGCACAACGAAAAAGTTCATATGAAACTCAACATCGTCAATCATAACTAACAGATGGTTTAACATCAGTATCAAATGATAGCCTAACTCAGTTTGGCGATGCTTACACATTGACTAACACCTCTATTTTTTTCAACTGATAAATGGTACATGCCCTGTAAGTTATATGTAAACAATCATCTTTCTTTTGTGTACGTGTAACTTATATTTACGAAGAAGTGAAAATTCACCCGTAGCTATCTCGGCCTTTTCCATCGTATTCCCTCGACATGGGAAGAGTAAGAGTAGCGACATGTAGTTTCTTATAAGAAGATATAGCTTTGTCATTCCACCATCGAATCTGATGGAAATGATAACTAATAGTACTTTAAAAACTTCATAATTAAGTGAATAAATAAGAAAAGGAGGTTTGGGTTTAACATTCCATCTAAAATGGTCTGGTGGTGGTGGTGATGACGTTGACAATGGCTAAATTTTTTTAATTATATTTAGAAAAACTCAGTTAAAGCAACCACGACTTCAGATTATGTAATTTTAATAAGATGTAGGTATTCATATGCACTGGTGAGTTAACTGGTTGGACCACAAACTGGAAGATTGCTGGTATCGATGGAGCTTTCTAGTATGTTGAGTGTTTATGCTAATAATTCTATCAATTTTGTTATACCTTCCAACAAAGGGAGAATAAACTCAAGAAACATAAACGAAAATAACATTGTAATATATTTACCACAAATTTGTTTGTACTACCAAAAAGCATTAAGACCATCATGTCAAGTCTCTCTAGCTAGCATAAACAGTATCACTTCAGAGCTTGACAAAAGTTACTCCATTATACCATAGGCCTCACCTTTTTTCTCTAGGAAGTTGTTGAGAACCAATGAGGAATGGTCAACGAAATAAGAAGTTAAGTTCCACATGGATGCTAGAATTTTGACTGAAGGAAATATATTTCTTGTATCTTAGTTTGATATGAACGTCCAAACTAACCGATTATCAGAACTTTACATTTTATTCAGACCAATATATACATATGATAATGATGGATATTAAAAATAAAAAAGATCACTTAATATTACTATTTCATGAACAACTATATAGTAAACCATAGTTCACTTGATATTACATACCCGTATATTTTGCTGGTGTGTGGATCAGTACGTATAAGACCTGAATAACAAAGAAATTGATCACTCTCTATACAACACCAATGTACCTCTAAAGTTCAACTACGAACGACAACTTCTAAGGTGGGTCACTCGTCATATGCTCAACCGCTAACGTGGAACCTCATTTAACTTATAGTAAATTCGTTGACACAAATTACAGTAAGAACATTACATATATCAATCTGAAACGGAATCTCCATTAACTTCAAGCAGTACACATTTTAGTTAATCGATTTTCCTCAAAAGTAAAATAATTCTCGGAAGCACTACTATAAGTAGATCAGACTTTACATAATTATTTCAAACTGACTGTGTACGACCATTACATACCCGCACGGAGAATACAATTAACATTTGTTAAAAAGTGGAAGAAAAAAACAATAGAAAATGGAAAAATAAATGATGCACTTTACATTGCTTATATTTAGAAGCACACTAATTATTATATAAAAAAGGACACAAAAGAAACTATATTTATTTAACACGTTTACCTTTACAGAGAAAAATCAGCAACCTCTCTTCGATACAGATATTCTCATTTTCCCTCTTCGTACCTCTGCCTTATTAATAGGTATGCTAATTAGTTTGACAAATTGCGTCTTAAAACTTTCAGTGGTGGACCACTTTAAAATCTATAAGGAGTGGCCCCCTTCATAGGTACACCTTCATCGGAAATGATGCGAGACTACATATGTTCCTTTGACAATACTATTGTAGCCAACCAAAACAATAGGTAATTATGATGTGGGTGATTTGGAATACAAAATATTCTTTCTATTGAATTTTGTTGCTAGGTATCTTGGTTGAATCAGCTGGCTCCTAATCATGGCCATGTATATAAAAAAATTAAAATAATTTTTGATATTAAATTCGTGTAGCAAGAAAACTATAATTCCAAACTGGATTCTAACGTAACGTTGTTACATCTCAGTCTTTATCTTTGTCTTAGATGCGCCTAACCCTGAGTTCAACCTATCCACATTTTTAACCCAAAATTTAGATATATCCGACTACTTTGGCCGTTTAATTGGAAATTTGGATAATAAAACAATTTTTATGATAATAACATAGACTGAGATCTTAATTCTAAATAATCAACAAATATTCTTTATATTTTCTATAAAATCAATCAAGAAAAACCATCAAAAAAAAAATGGGACAAAAGCATAACCCTTAATCTTTTTTATAGATGCAAATGTATCTAATAAAATCAAAATTTTCAGAATCTTTTATACCTAACACATGTTAGTATTACCGAAATAACATGATCAATCGCCAAACGATTAATCTATAATAATCAGAAAGTTGTGATTGAACAACATATACCTCATAAATATTTCTTTTAGCATTTTCCAACCCACAGATGCCCCATCATGAAATATTAGGCACATTCACATCCTAAAAAAAATACATATATATCATCGCTCACAACCAGTACTTTTATTATCTCATAAGAAAGAAACAATACACATTGTAACCTATGAATTTGAAATAATCACCAATTTGATAACATTTTAAAATCTGAGATCCAGACCTTCAAACAATAACCATCTCCAAGCCACATGAAACTTAGAAGTCCAGATAGTAAAACAGATGGTAATATGATGGCACGAAGAAACTACAATGATATGGAAGAAAAAAAACAGTTCTCTAATCTAGATTATCTCCTTTTAGCTTCTTTCGCATAAATTCATTATGGCCATCTACTAAATCTCATCGCACCTATCGATTAAGGTATAACCTACACACAAATAAACCTTAATTCAAATTAATCAAAATAAGTTCGAATAATTTTAACAATTGGAAATTTGAAATCATTGGATATTTGCTACAAATAACAAATTGTATCTAAGAAAACAACCATATCGTTCTGTTTAGACGGAAGCTTAGAAACCAGAACTGAATCAAACAAAATGATAATTGAGAAGGGCCTCAAGAGTCTCTTAATCGGTGACATAGCTTGAATATAAGGTAATTTAGAGGGGACTCCACAAAGTCAAATCAAACAATTACATTAATATAGGATAAGAAAGCAAAGAAAATTAAAAAAAAAAGTACATGATAAAACAACATGCTAGGTGAAGTTACTTTCTCAGCCGACTAACTTGAATCGCTAGATTTAAAGCTATCCATTAAATTTTAAACAATAATTTGGAGTGTAGGATCAATATTTTAGAGCAACTCTCATTGACCGGCCAATATGAACTGCTTAGTTTATGTGGAGTTGGATGTTTGGATGGAACTCCCAATATTGCATTGAAGATTTTTTATACGTTATTGTGTCAATCAATGGTCATTTGAATATGACTCGAAATAATATAACCTTTTTTTCTTCTTCCTCTATAAGTTTGGCAAAAAAATAGATGTCAATTAAGATGTTAGGTTAGATACTGTTATAGTTGTAACCGAGACTCAGTCTAAATCAGTGAGAAAGAAGAAAAGAAAAACTATCTTTTAGCACTTCTTTTTCTTTTTGAACATAAAAGATCACGTGGATCAAGCAAGTAAAATACTATTGAGTGCGGAGGTAATAAAGCATTTAATATTATGTAGTTCAAAATAATGACTACAAAAGTACCATTCATTTATAAGACATCATATTTATCCATTATTGTACCTCTCGAAAAATTGGCTCCTTAACTGCATTCTTGAAAATTTGAATGCCAATCCTTGTTATTCTCTCCACATACATCATATCGGATATCTTCGTTGGGACAAATTTTTCCTTATAAATGACTCGTAATTAAATAATAATTAAATAGATTTTCTTCCTAAAGGAAAACACATTTTAACAATAACATATTTATAGAGCAAGATATTATTCGGATCTTAGTCCAAAATTTCTACCATTTGCATCCACACCAAATCTACAAAGTGTTCCCAACCTCTTGTAGGACCAAGCAATTGCTACTTCCGAGAGCTGAATGTACATGTCCCTCTCAAAGAAAAAGAAAGGAATTGCTAAAGCGAGTGGAAATTTAATACACCAAATTCCAAATGTAAATTTAACTTTGTGTTACATGCAACCCGATATCATGTAGTTGAGTGTTGAGGATGGTTTCCTCGGTACAATGTATTAATTCGTTGTGAGTTCAGCAAATTTTTCTAAAAAATACCATATTACGACATAGCTTCAGCAGAACTTCCTGATGCCACTGGCTTCTCAACTATTGATGTGAATTATCTGGAACAATAAAAAGCCACAGTTGTTGAAGGCATAAGAGTGGCTTGTAAACCTTGATAATATATACCGCCAAGTGCAGATTGAAGCTATAGGTTAATACAATGAAATAAACATAACAACCAAACACTGGCACCCACAATCAAACAATCCATAAGCAGGAGAGATGTGATGGGAATTGTAAACATAACCTCAGCTTGATTCTTTTCCAGCTCAATTAGAGAACCAAGTCTCGACTCTATAAAAAAATGGAGGAACGGAAAAAATCTTGACCGGTTATGCTCCCAAGTCCCAGGATATCCTTCACTTGTGTAATTCTCTACCCTGCAGACATGAATATCATTGCTTTGAAAGACGTCACAAAGAATTTGAAAGAAATTGTTCCATTTAGATGCTTCCTAAGTACCACGATGAAATATTACACCCCTCTTAATTCATGTGTTGCACTATGTAACGATGAGCTAATATTGTCAATGGAAGCATGTGAGGTTTAAGCCTACTCAAATAACAATGCCATCTGTGGGAGTCGAACCCACAGCTACATGGTTAAGAACCATGTGCTCTTCCATTTGAGCTAAGACATCAACTACAGTGGTCACATGAGTGAACTGTGTGTTACTGTGCTAACATACAATTATTTACAGTAAGCAATAACACAATTTGTAAAAAGGATCAGACATATTCTAAAGAAAGAAACACAGAACAACATTATATTGATGAAGCTGCAATTACACAGTCATTTATTTCCTTTGTTTTAATAGACTCCTACTTTACCAATCCCGACCCTGTTCTGTTCAGAAGGAATCAAAGTTTATTGTTTCATGGAAAATTATGGATCACAGTGATTACGTAATTGATGATTCAAAGAGAATAATCATACAAACAGACTTTATTAACAATTGAAATTGATTTTTTCTTTTAGTATTTTTTTCTCTAGTAACAATACTTATATTTTTGTAGATACCATATTATTCAACCATGGGCATTACCAAGATCCAAATTAAGAAAATTGAGATCTAAACAGGGGATATTTAAAAAAAAAACAGCAACAACCAAAGAGAATTGAAAGAAAATATTTATAATACATGAATTGAAGAAAATAGATTTGGGAAACAAATACCTGCAGAAATCAAGCCACTGCCTAAAAGTCATGAATTTATCGTTCTCATCCTTCCACTTATTAACAACCACACTTATAGAGACATGAACATCCACCTGGCATAGGGTACATATGATTCCCCTTTGCACATGATCTTTACAGGTAAAAGTTTCTTATATGATGTATAGAAGGATACCTGAATAGCTACTGATTGGAGGTCAAAAGAAGTAAAATTCCAAGCCCGTCAAAGGCCTATTCCACGTGCCTCTGATAGGGTTTCCCAGAGTCCTTTGCATTTCCAGAGGAACTTGTCTGCATCCTTAAAGATGTTCTACCCGGTGGCTCCAAAGTGAACTAAGTAATTAGATTATCGAACTACATGAAAGAAATAATTATATAAAACTATTTAGCATGCATCAAAATAAAGTTACACCCATAATTTAGTAGAACTAATGATGTACCATATTATATAACATTTCAAGATTCCGATAACTAAAAAAAACTGAACACGATTTAAGATGGTATGTCACAGGCAACCAACTAAGGCAAAGTATTTTAGCACAACAGAAGATAAACATGTTTTACTATTGCAGTGCAAGCCCCAACAGCAAAAATAATCAACATCAAAAAGATATACCTGTTTTACTATTGTATATTGTTGGTCCCAAGCCCTCGAAACTATGACAAAACTTGTTGAAAAAGCTTCATATGACATCAAAGAGGTTCCTACAAAGATCATTCACCAGATATGGACTATCTACGAAGAGCGCTGCAAGCTGTTCTCCGGAACCTAATTGACAAAGCAATGTTACCCGTGGACCTCAGGATTCAAGAACACACCCACAAAAAAAATAAAATAAAATAAAAGTTAGAAGCTTAATTGTGAGAATAAAAATACTGAAATACATGTCGATCAAGGTCAGAGACATGAACAGACCTAGTAACGTCATCTCGCTCCACCACTCTCTAACTCCGAATTTTGATCTTGAATTCCAGCTGCTAAAGCATAGTTCTCATTCTCAATTGCTTTTGCAGGTTCCAACTGAAAGCAACGATGAACTTAGAGATTCCTGTTTTCCATGATAAGCAAATTAATCTTAGAGATTCCTATTCTAGAACAGTTCATAAGTTGTACAAATAAAATAATACTCCCTCCCTTACCTGAATCGCATCTACAATTGCTTTTGCAGGTTTCAAATGAAAGAAAAGACGAAACAGTGGACTTCGAGATTCTCGGATTCTATGATAAGCAAGTTAATCTTAGATATATCTGTACCAAAACAGTTCATAAGTTAAACACATAAAATAATAACCCCTCCCCTACCTGAATTCCATGTACAATAGTCTCAGCATCCGTAATACCCGCAACAAAAACATCATCAACTTCTCCAATTTTCTATTTTCTGTCTTCTATTCTCATTAAATAACCCCTTCCTACCAACTAAGAAGTCCCCTAATTTCAGTTATTTATACACGATTTTCCTTGCATTAATCATCCATTAGATAACCAAATCAAGAAGAAAATCGCATACCAAATTGATAGTGGTGGTTTTAAATGAGGGTTCAAACTGCCTGTAATCCCCACCATCAAAGTTATCTAGTTTATGAATATCCAACAACGTAGTTTCGCGTAGACATAGTTAGAGAAACTCAGCGAGTACTTTCTCTTCATGTTCAAGTCACTCTTACATTACTGATATTTGAGTAAAATAAATCAGAAAGATAACTTACATGCAAGGATCTTATAGTTGGTTCAACAGAATCATGCTGAGGCACTCATCTAGGCAGAAACTATTAAAGAAATCCCTACGTACTCTGGATCAGCTCATAGTGAATCTTATAGTTGGCCCAATTTGAATCACTGACTAACAGTATATCGGGATGCATAAAAGCATTTGGGACAGGAAACAATCAAGAAAATGCACAGAGATAGGAAAATGAACGAAACATATGAGGCTGGAGTTATAGAGTTATGACTAAAGAATGATTCACCAAGATAAATAGCGGCACCTGCACCTGGATAAGGTCTGAAACTAAGAACTTTTCCAAAAAGCTTAGATGTCAGGTTTCTCCTACAGCAACAACGGCTGTGATCTTGACGCTGAGAGGACTATCCTAGTGAAAGATTTTTTGAACCTGAACTTGTTGATAGCAACACTTTAGTTCTTCTTTCAAATCGTGCGAGTGAACCTGTTAGCAAATGAACAAATGAACCAACTCGTTTTGTTATATGGGCCTATGGGATTTTTCACACAAACACTGCTAAATCGTAGAATCACACAGAATAGGCAACAAATCTATATATATAAATAGATTTCAGTGCAAGAAAGTTAAGAGTTTGTTTGTAACTAAACATACCTCTTGCAACAAATTTTAAAACTTCTAACCAAGGTTCCCTCTGAGCTTCCAGTAGCAAGCAACTGCTCATTTTGTGTTATTGACCAACACTCAAATGATTAAGCTTTTACTGAAGCAAAAAAAAAAAGGTGTTAACACATCAAACGACGAGTGTGGAGCAAGAACGGTCAATCTTTCAACCACAAAGCTGACCACAACTGAGTTGATATAAATATATAGAACTAAAGAGGTTTTTCACAATACAACAACATAGCTCTTCCATTTTTTTTAACTACAAACTATTGTGTTTGAAGAAATTTCTAATACGTTTTTCTTTTAGTTTATGCTATGGCACAACTTGCAGAACAGAGGCATACTTTGAGCGTTAAATTTCAGTTTCACAATAACTGATATTAATGGGCAATGTCGTAAAACACCAATAAGCTAAAAGACAACTTCTATGGTTCTATCCACACTCAAAATTATTGCATTTCATATGCCTGTAAATGAAGAAAAAAGAAAAATCATACAAATACAAATATGAATGCATGTTGTTGATCTCCTTGTTGATCCTCTGTAGTAACTAAAGTTGAAAATACTAATGTTTTGGTGGTTCATATGAAATATTTTAGCTGCTGATCCTCCTCTATAGCAAGCAACTGAAGCTGAAAATACTAATTAAGCCTCCCAGAATTCAAACCTAAACAACTCCAGGGTATCATTTCAGGCCCATGGCTCTTTTTCAATCCCGCTCCAACTTTTCCCACTTTGACAGCTTAATCATCATTCCACAAAAATACTAATTGTAATCCTTGGGTGGAGTTGTATACCATCTAGATTGTGAACAGAACCCTATATTTTGGTGCGCTATTTAATAGATAAAACAAATTAAGGATAAGGAAGCACTTACCACATGTAACCCTTCTAATAGTGAAGACTGATCTCGCAGATTGTCACAGAATGCAGCATCAAGTGAACCACTTCCAACGCTAACTTCAGTGAGAAACCTTTAAGGGTGGTGATACCTTCTGAATGAACATAAGCAGTCCTTGAATAAACAGAGGAGTGGTGAATTTAATCCCACATTCAAACCATCCTTGGGATTGAAGAACCATGCTGGAATTTTTGGATCGCCTTCCTCGAGAAGTTCTGCATAAGCCTGCATGTATGAAATACACATTATAAGCACGGAATTATAATCCTTTCCCCTAGATAGTAATAGATAAGACTGTCCACCATCTCACGACTCAATAGTAATAGATATATCGGAACATTCATAAAAAGGCTCAAGAATTGGATCCTAACACAAAAAATACAGCACATCTTCAACCAAGATTCTGACAGGATTCTTAAACAAAAAGGTTTCAAACATTTGAAAGCAGGACTTGAGTAAATATCCTGCGGAACCTGCTTCAAAAAAAAAAAATCCTGCAGAACTTATTAAAATTGCACTGAACGGTGACAATTTTAGTGTAAATGTTGTCATGGGTACCACATAAAAGCATAAATCAGATTGAAAATATACTCACAATAGGTTTTCAATCCACTACTGCGTGTGAAAAGCCATGAAATTTGGAGTATAATCAACAATACAAATGAGGACAGAAAATGGTACTGTCACACCATTACATGTCCAAAATAAGAAGATCATTGGACCTTTCAAATCTCTCTAAGCAAGAACACGTGTGAAATAGAAGTTAAGCTATTATTTTAGGTACCATGACATTCCTAAATTGTGCTATCCATACTTGTTTAGATGGAAGGGGTTTCTAGCTGCACATCTCTTCTTCTTCTTTTTTTTTTTCTGAAGGACTGTACATCTCCTCTTAATTTCACCTTAAATTTGATTTATATTTTTGTTTCAGATCATTGGATGGATCCCAAATGAAATTTGCACACCTAGATGCTAGTTAAACATCAACCAAAATCGGAACATAAATAATAACCAAAAATACTAATTAAAAGTCTAACCTGCATCTTTTTGCTCCAAAAATTCAGAACCAAGAAAAAAAAAGTTGTACGCCTGTAAATGGTGTTTTCCTTCTTTATGCCCATATCTCAATCGCCTCCGGACACTTTTAAGTTTACTGATCAGGATTTGTGGGTTTCAATCTCTCAGCATTTGAATTTACTGCCCGAAGTTTCAATGTTCTCCCTTTGCTGTTGATGCTGCTGTTTTGTGCCCACATCCTGGGAATTGATACATCAAACACAAAGGAAGTCTGGATTTGGATTCAAATATTGATTCCGAAAAATCAAAGATTGAAACCCACAGATCTTGATTAGATAAAACATCAAAAAAATTGAACTAAACTGAAATCAAGAGATATAAAAATAAAAGAAACGTTAACTGATATAAGAGGGGTTAGTGATTACCAATCTCTTTTTCAGGTTTCATTGAAGCCGGATACATGACAGCGGATCTTTAACCCCCATGTTTTGGTAGCTCCAATGCTAATACCTAGATGGTAACTATATAACACAAATTAAATTTTAATAAACCCAATTTCCTAAAAGACCCGAGCATTAAGCTGATTAGGAATTATCGAAGCAATCAGATCAGCACCATAGGGTATGTAGAATGAGATAACACGCTATTACCTTCTCCAAATTGATCAATAAAATCGTGAAAATCAATTCCTTTAGCAATTCCTGTGATGATGGAGAAATCAAACAAAAGTTACAAAACAAACAAAAAAGAAAAACAAAAAACATATCGTAGGGTTAGAGTCCTCAGAGAGTAGAGATCCAAGAAACTAATCAAATCTCTTGGAAGACTATTGAATTAAAATTCACCTTAAAAAAGATGAGATTTTTAGTATCAAATTGAAAAGATGGGATTTTTAGCATCAAATGATTAAAAGATAAAATTAGGGTTGAAATTTAAGACCTGACAGGTGATTTTCTTCTGTGTTTCTTCGTCGATTGAATGAGTCGCAATGAGAGTTTGAGCTTGAGTTTCTAGAGGAGGGAGAGAAGGATCGAAGACAGAAAAATACGTTTTATGTAAGTTAGATGAAAACATAACGAAAAGACTGTTTTAGGCTTGATATCAACGGCCAGGAACAGCGCGGAGACGGCTTTGCATCACCCCGACGTATTTCTGTCGGCCCACATACATCACCTACCAATACTGAACTTTTCCTGACCGTCATAGCTCGATCCGGTCGATTCCGACCGTCCGGTCAGGGTCCCCGTCAAATCCTGTCTGTCTAATGATTCTCAAATCTCAAAATAAAAGACCACCTTTTTTTATTACAGTGATTTCAAAAGCAGAACCAGAGGTCTAGATAACACTTAACACAGTAGATTGAGCAAAGATGAACGAAATATGTCCACATTGTGCCGACTAGAAACCCAGCTTTGAACTCATGTCTATGTCAATCAGCCTTAATGTGTAAACCTGAAAGTCAATTCCACAACACATCTTGACCATAACATTTGTTCACGAGATAGTCATCCAGTCACATGTAATAGCTAACTGATTGTTATTTTGTGCCAAATGTAGTTTTAGGCGAGTACCTTTGTACTCACCTCGCAACAGATTTGCTGCATATAACAATTATAGGTCCATAAGTTTAGTAAAATGACAGAGAAATAGTAATTCAGCAATCTGATCAACGGCGGTGCGATTGCATCTTAACACGTGGTTCATTACTTGTTTACACATTACACAAAACTTATTTCTTGGTTTCTAGAAGAAATAAAAGGCAGCAAAGATTGTGATTGACTTCTATTGAAAATTCTACAAACACTACAATGTGTTTCAATCGCGGCAATTGCCCTTCGTATTGCCGGATTTGCTGGATCTAAACTATTTACGGATCTCTTTTACCTACCTCTGAATTCAGAAAAGCTTTATACTTGCACGATTGCAAGTCAATTATTAAATTATCACTTTGAATTTGACCTCTCAAATCTTTATATAGATACCAATCCCATTTTCCATATTCAATCCAAAACCAAACCCCAAATCCAAAAAAAAAAAAAAAAAAAAAAAAGAAAAAATATAGCAAGAAATATAGAAGTAGATTCTTGATTGTATAGAGAATGGATAAAGAAAGATCAACAGCTGAAATGGAATTTAAAGATTCTTCATCATCAACAACATCAATTGTGATCAAGATCAAGAAAAGCTTACCTGATTTTCTACAATCAGTGAAGCTAAAATATGTCAAGTTAGGTTACAAGTTAACATGTGATTATGCAACAATTCTCATATGGTTTGCAGTTATACCTCTCTTTATGGCTACAACGATTCAACTCACTGGTATACGATTCGACCAAGTTTCTGATTTATGGAGGAGTCGAGGAGCTGTTGATATGGCTACTGGGTTAACTGGTTTCACAGTCTTACTCTTTATCTTAACTCTTTATTGGGTTAAACGGCCTATACCGGTTTACTTGGTCGATTTCTCTTGTTTCAAACCAGATGATAGTTTGAAATCTACCGTCGACGCGTTCATTAAAATGACAGAAGATCACGGGTCATTCGACGAACAAACGATTCAATTTCAAAAACGTTATCGACCCGTTCTGGTTTAGGTGATGAAACGTACATACCAAGTGCTATTACTTCAAGACCTCCAAATTTGAACATGAAAGAAGCTAGAGCTGAAGCTGAAATGGTTATGTTCGGTTCATTAGATACTCTTTTCGAGAAAACCGGTGTTCATCCGAGTCAAGTCGGTATACTTATAGTGAATTGCAGTTTATTTTGTCCAACTCCATCTCTTTCGTCAATGATAGTGAATCATTACAAAATGAGAACGGATATTAAAAGTTTCAATCTCGGTGGAATGGGTTGCAGTGCAGGGTTAATATCCATCGATCTCGCGAAGGACTTACTGATAGCGAACCCGAATACGTACGCAGTTGTGGTTAGCATGGAAAATATAACGTTAAATTGGTATTTTGGAAATGATAAATCAATGCTGTTGTGCAACTGTATATTTAGAATGGGTGGTGCAGAAGTTCTACTATCGAACATGAATCGTGATCGTGCTAAGTCGAAATACGAGCTGGTTCATACGGTTCGAACTCATAAAGGTGCCGATGATAATAGTTATAATTGTGTTTATCAAAGAGAAGATGAAAAGGGAAATGTTGGTGTATCTCTTGATAGAGAACTAATGGCTGTTGCTGGTGATGCTCTGAAGACGAATATTACTACTCTTGGTCCGTTGGTGTTACCGTTCACGGAGCAGTTCATGTTCTTCGTTTCTCTGGTGAGACGAAAAGTGTTGAAGCAGGCCAAAGTTAAACCTTATATTCCTGACTTCAAGACTGCTTTCGAGCATTTCTGTATTCATGCTGGTGGTAGAGCTGTGTTAGACGAATTAGAAAAGAATTTGCAGATCAGCAGTTGGCACATGGAGCCATCAAGGATGACATTGCACCGATTCGGTAATACATCAAGCAGTTCGCTTTGGTACGAGTTAGCTTATATTGAGGCAAAAGGACGGGTATCGAGGGGTGACCGAGTTTGGCAAATCGCTTTTGGTTCAGGCTTTAAATGTAATAGTGCTGTTTGGAGATCCCTGAGAGAAATTCCTGTTGGTGAGTGTAAAACCAACCCGTGGTCTGACTCAGTGGATCGCTATCCAGTTAAGGTTCCAGTTGGCTAGTTGCACCAGTGGCAACCTTTCACGGACTGTACATTGAAGTAGAATTCGCTATTCGGATATTCTCGTTGATTCATTTATTGGTTGTCACTGTGTGTATATGTTGCATGTTGCGCGAAAATAAGCTTAAGAAACATGCAAGTTTGTTCTAGTAGTTCATTCAATTGTTGTGACCGATGTCTTTTTTTCGTATAATATTTATTAGTGTGAATTATTTTACTTACAAGATTTAATTTTCGAAAAAGATCGGGTGACATAGTTAGAATGAAATTTTGCTGATATTCGGGAGCCATTAAATTATGAAATTCAAATGCCAATGAAGGTGAAGTTAGTTTTGTTATCACATATTCCTCTTAGAGCAAAGGGTACAGGTAGTCTTCATTTGAAGACTAACTCTTTCATATGAAAGAGAACTCGTCCATATGAACGAGTGAATTTACTATGGGCAAAAAGGAAAAAAACACTACACGGGAGATAATTTCCCGTGAGAGAAAAAAAAAATCCAGACGGGGTACTGTCTCTCGTCTGGTACGTAAACTCGTTTAAATATCAGGGAAAAATGGATGTATTCACTTCTTCTTTATTTCATCTTCTGACACGTGTATATCCATTGGTAAATGTATGACTTGATCTTTCTATAAGGACCCACAATTTACATCTGTATTTACGTAATAATCTAAAATAAAAGAGTGAGATACGGAGGTCGTGTAAGACATCGTCTTTTCTTTTTTTTTTCCCCTTTGCCTGCAACGTTGGATTTGAACATCTGATGGTTGAGAGCTGTAGTGGGACCACGTTAGTTCGAGTTTAAGAAAAAGTGAAGAATGCGTGAACGAGTGAAATAAGCCGATCTTAAAACACTATCTAACGAGGGACAGTCCCCCGGCTAACTCAGAAAAAAAAACACGGGAGACAATCTCCCGTCCAACCTAATTATTTTATACAAACGGGAACTAGTCCCCGATTTATCATTCTTTTTCTAGACGGGAGACTTCCCCCGTCCACTCGTTCAATTGAACGAGTGCATGAACGTGTTTGGAGGAAAAGTGTAAAGACTACCCATAGGAGCCTCTAATCTGCTCAAATTGGTAGTGCACTCCTTCATTTGAAAGAGTGACACTACCCATAGGATTTGCTCTTAAAAGAATCTACTTTCTCTTACATGTTAATTAGCATATAATTGCACGACATTTCGTTTGAGGTGACAAAATCTCGAAGGCATTGTAGTTGAGAGTTCCAACCTGTGTTGTAATCTGTGATGTACTAAGATATTTGAGGAGGTAATATAGATGAGAAGAGAGTATTAGTAAGTATTCAATCAACTCGGTACATCTAGGTAGAAGAATAATAGAGATGTAACTAGAAACACAAGTAACCTCAGTACCACTGTACTGCCTCTTTTCTACTATTTTCATGATAAGCTCTAAATTCAAGTACAGACTTATTAAAGGAAGAAGAAGACCTAACACTGAACCCTAATCGACACTGATCTTACACGTGGTCGAGATGTCAATGTCTATCCTGGAAGTAACTTAAAACAGGGTTAACTGTTAAAACACAGTTAATTAATGGAATCAGAAATATAAATACATCCTTATGTTGGTTATAAGTCACCACAGAGCGAGCCATGAACCACAGGACCATGACAATACTCCCCCTTCAGAATATCCTTGTCCTCAAGGATGGTATTTAGGAAAATGAGGTCGAACGTTAGTCGGGTCCTCCCAAGTGGCATCAACTGGTGTAGTGTGTGACCACCGAATCAAAAGTTGTTGTACTGTCGTGCCTTGACGAAAAAATTGACGAGAATCCATAGTAGCTACGAGCTTTAGAATGATCTCTCCATCTGAGTCAACCAATGGCAATGAAGGAATAACGGAAACAACAACACCTAGCTTTTTCTTTAACTACGAGACATGAAAGACGGGATGAATCTTTGAGCTTGGATGGAGCTCCAGTTTGTAAGCCACTTGACCAATTTTCTGAATCACAGGGAATGGTCCATAATACTTAGCATATAACTTGAAGTTCTTGCGCAAGGCCATGGAAGTTTGTCTGTATGGCTGTAACTTCAAGTAAACCATATCTCCCACAACAAAGGATCTGTTAGTTCTCTTCTTGTCAGCAAACCACTTCATTCTTTCTTGTGCCTTGGCCCTTGTGAAGGTTTTCCTTCAAGAGGTCAATAACTGCATCTCTTCTTTGGAGGTATTCCTCAACAGATGCTACAGAAGTATTAGCAATGGTTGGAAAAGTTAAGTGAGGAGGTACATACCCATACAGAGCTTGCAATGGATACATTTTTAGGCTTGTGTGGAAGTTGGTATTGTACCACCATTTTGCTAAGGGAAGCCAGTTGAACCAATGTTTAGGTTTATGACCTGTCATACACCTCAAGTAATAACTCTTTCAGATTGGCCATCTGATTGAGGATGATAAACAGTGCTCATGTTGAGATGTGTGCCCAAGCTCTTAAAGAGTTCCTGCCAAAAATTGCTTGTGAAAACTTTGTCTCTGTCAGGACTATGGAAACTGGCAAACCATGCAACTTGGAAATATGATTCAAGAATTCCTGAGCCACCGTAAGTGCAGTAAAAGGATGAGTGAGCCCAATAAAGTGACTGTATTTAGTGAAGCTGTCCACTACCACCAAGATAACATCCTTATTATGGGATTTAGGAAAACCTTCAATAAAGTCCATACTGATATGTTGCCAGGCCTGATCTGGTACCGGTAGTGGTTGTAGAAGTCCAAGAGGGTGATGATGTTCAAGCTTATTCCTTTGGCAAGTGTCACATTGGATGACTAGGAGAAAATTATCATGTTTCAAGCCTTTCCAATAAAAATAAGCTTTGGCTCTAATGTAGCTTCCATGAACACCTGAATGACCCTCAATGGCAGATGAGTGGATAAACTAAAGGATATGTTGCCTTGAATTGGTAGTAGTTCCCACATAAATTCTACCCTTGAACCTCAAAATACCCTCCACATAAGTGTAGTGAGGAAGAGCAGTAGCATTAATTAACAACCGGGGAATGATCTTAGAGGACACAACATCATTGCGATAACTATTAATGATGTCTTGAGTCCATGTTGGAGTAGATAAAGCAAGAGTACTACATGTGGAGGTGGAGCTAGTGACAGGAAGTATTGAAAGTGCATCTGCAGCTTTATTTTTTAAGCCCTTCTTGTAGTGAATGGTGTAATCAAACCCAAGAAGTTTTATGAGCCACCTCTGTTGTAATAATGCATGTGGTAATTTTCTGCTCCATGAAATACCTGATGCTTTGCTGATCAGTATTAATAATAAAGTGGTGGCCAGTGAGATAATGCCTCCATTTGGAGACTGCATTAACTACAGCTAGTGAAAATACGGGGGTCTAACAACCACACTCTACAATTCGCTTGGCAATCTGAGAGGACTTTCTTCAATATACTTTCAAGAGAATCAACTAGACAGTCAGACTCAATCTATAGGAAAGTATATCAAATAGCTATATTTCTATTTCACCACAATCAGAGTTAAACAGAAACAAGTCCGTAAACCTGATTTTAGTGTGAAGCTCTTGAACTAAAATCTTTTGTGTTAATCACAACCTATTCAATATCCACCGTGTATAAACCTCTTTAAGATACAATCACTAGAGGAATATTTCAACACATTGTCCACTTGAAACAGGGTTAGTCCAGACTGGTCTAACAATGTGAAAATAACAAAATCAATTGTTCATGATCAATCAAGTCTTATCCAACAAACAAGGTCGGATTTAACAACTATGATTGATTAACGTACAACGTGTATTATTTCAATTATATAAATAAAATACAATGCGGAAAAGAGATAACACAGACACCAGAAATTTTGTTAACGAGGAAACCGCAAAAGCAGAAAAATCCCGTGACCTAGTCCAGAATAAACACACACTGATTATAATCTGTTACACCAAATTCCTACTACCTATTCGGACTAGATGTAATACCTGCTTCAGCACTAATAGAACTCCTAGCACAACACCGATTGTCTTTAGGAATTCTTCTCGTAAATCTTCTAGCAGAACCCAAGGCTCTCTTAGAAGATACAATAACACGGTTGATATTTTTCGATCTTCTGTTTTCACAAAAAAAAAACACCGATTTGATTTCCGTTAGATGTAAATCAAGGTTTTGGAAATCTTGTGTTTGTTTCGAACAACTACCAAATAAAAGTAGAGATATTGAAACAAACTTGTAGATTAGGGTTTTACTTACAATCAGTATGCGTACACACAAGGAGTCCGTGAACCTGATTTTTGTAAGTGAACTTGGGAGATTCCAAAGATCAATTTCCAAGTTAAGAAATCCCTAATAATTCTACAACAAGAACAACTAGAATAAACCTAGAGATATCTTGTTTAAAACTTCTTAAGGATTTTTACGAGATACCTTAATCGAAGTTTTCTTTCTAACTTCCGATTTCGACTAACAAATATACGATCAGAAACTGAAATCTATCAAAACCTAGGGTTTATGATCAACAACTCTTGAATGGTTTTATATCAGAAGAGAAAACCTTAGAATAGACAAGAGGTGAAAAACCTAGATTACAAGTTGTATAATCAATCACGAAGATTAAACCCAACTTGGCTTTGTGATCCCCAATACAAAGACTTTTATCTTACTCTTGTTCACGAAGAACACAAGACATGGAAAACAACCTTATGAGCTTAGATCAATTTTCCAAAGGGGATAAAAAACGTGTAGCCTCACGAACCCTTTATTTATAGTGAAAGGTAGCTTGAAAGCTAAGCAAAGCTATTTTCCTTTTTCAAGACTCTCCTAATTTTGGGAGTCTTTCCTAAGTTACAACTCTTGCTAAAATAATTAATAAATAATTAATTTAGTAAATATTGTGTTTATGTGAATAAATCACAAATTAAATTAGGAAGGAATCACAAACACTTTAATATGGTAACTAAAGATGTTTGGAGTAATAGCTAAATTTCCTAGATAAGGAAACATCACCAACTTGACTAAAAAAGACTTTTAGTCACGTAATTGGGCTCAAGTCCGTGAACCGTTACAAACAGTCCATGGATAGTTTCTTACTAACGAACTATTACAGTTTCAACAACACTTAAAACTGTTACTTTAATAAATCACTCATAACTTCATCGTTATAACTCGGAATTGAGTGATTCTTGGCTCATTGAATTCGTAATCTCATTCATTATAACACGAGAAACTTTCCAGGGATAAAGGTTATTGACACAAGAGTCGTGGCTCAAATAACCTCGAGTATATATACATAAATGTACATTAACCGTCATAGAAATTGTTCCACAAAGTGAGCATTTGTTTCGATAGATTAGAAAGGTAGAATTGAACAAGAATCCAAATGAAATAAATCACCACATACCTTTGTTGATGAAGTCCTTGTTGATGTCTTTTTGTAATCTTTAGTCTTCATCCTTCAAGAATAGCTCTTCTTAGACCTAATCTAGTCTGAAACTATCTTTAATATACTAAATCAAGAATGTATTTTGGCAACTAAAATTGACAACTAACTTGACATACCAACGCTAGTGGGTTCAACCGAGCAATGCTCTAACAATCTGCCCCTTTGTCAATTTTAGTGACAAAACCATTTTACATATGGATTGTACTTGTTAAAAGCATTACAACTCCAAAATACGACATGCTTGATTTTCTTGGTTCTTCAACTATGCGTGTGCTCATCTTGTACTTGTTGAAGATCCATCATAGTATTATTACACAACATCGAAGTTCAATTGTGTCACAACTTTGACAATAATACTACGGTGATATGTATCACTCGCCCTTAGTTAATACTTCATCTCACAATGAAAACCGCTCCCCCTTACATAATGATCCGTAAACCAAATGTATATGTAGTGTGAACTATAAGATAATTCTCCCCCTCTTTGTCAATATAAATTGGCAAAGGTATGAAAACTAGTGGGATCCTAATGAAATTTTCATAGAGAAACTTCTTGACCAAAAACATATCAACTTTACTTTAGATGATATCACAGAGTCGAAACTTAGTGACTCCATAAAGGAGTTTATTAAGATACAAGTTAAACACTACATGTTCCACAACCGCTTCTCCCCTCAAAGATATGACAATTCAGCACAAGTTCAAAAAGAACTCTCCCCCATAAAATGTCATTCCCTAAAAAAAACAAGAGTGACCTTACTCCAGAGAGAAGGATTTATATATTGGATTTTAGACATCCCACAAAGAGATACGAGCTAAGGACCAATCAGTGAAAGTTTCTCATGAGATCGTTGTAACTACTGAAAACCCAATAGCACACCCAAGTAATAAAAGAAACAGATCTAAGACATGATAAAGGTTTTGGATAAGAAATTATTTATTGATAACCACTCCAAGTAATGAAAGATACAAGTTCTTGAGTACAAGGAAACCCTAATCTCTCACTCAAAGAAAATCTCTCTCCTCTCCAAAGAATCCGCCCCTCATACATTCCCCAAGAACCCCTATTTATAGACCAATCAACCCTAATGGTGTGCAACTCATTTTTATTCGCCTGGATCTCGTGAAGATGCTTTATACTTCGCCCAGATCATTTTCCATGAAGTTTTCCCCTTTCTTTCGCTGACAACTTTGGGTGTTTGTCGGGACAACTGTCTCTTTTCTTGCTCCATAATTTACTTACTTCGCAAGTTATCTTTCTATCCAAGTAACCTTACTTTGTCCATTTTTATTTCGTGGATGGTGTCTTGCCGGGTACTCCAACTGATTCTTCGCAGTTTAGATTCCTTATACGAGGTACTTTGTTTTAGGATGCTTCGTGCTTTGCGTTATTAGTTAGTGGCAAGGTAATTCTGACATTTGATTTGACAAGTCATTGTCCAAGATCTTTAAGTGAGATTCTTCGGTCCTATTTCGTGCCTTCCTGTGCGGCCACGTGGAGAACCTATTTAGTGTACCTACATTTTGCCTTTTTTTTATTTCGTTCGAATCTTATGAGAATGGAATAAGAACCGGTTGACATTCCTTGGCCGCCACGTTCTCCACCTTCTTTCTTCCACGTGACCACGTTCTCCTGGTAACCGGCTATTACCGGTCGAGTTTCCTCGATCGTGTCGACAACTTGCTCTACCGGTAATCCTCTACTTGCTATAAATATCTTGTTTTAACCCTAGTTTGGGTTTCTTCTTCCTTCTCTCTTCCGTGAACTCAAGTTATTACTTCTTCTGCTCCTGCTCCTACCCTCATTGTTACCCCTCTTTTCTCTTACTTTTCTGACTTTTCCTTCATCGTCATGGCTTCAAAGAATGTTTCAATGTCTGTCACCCTCAAAATCCTTGAGGAATTCCAGGAAAATTTTCAAAAGATGGGTCTAATTTTAACCCCTGCCG
This sequence comes from Papaver somniferum, assembly GCF_003573695.1. Lineage (NCBI taxonomy): Eukaryota > Viridiplantae > Streptophyta > Magnoliopsida > Ranunculales > Papaveraceae > Papaver > Papaver somniferum. Next base: position 95,846,926 of record NC_039367.1, read on the forward strand.
TCGATTCTTCTGTATCTCCTCCTATTTCTGCAACTTAAGACATGGAGCTGAACTATAGATGGATTCAGTCTGATACTTGGTCAATCGAGAGCTGGGTTATCTTTCCCTCTCTATAACCCTTCTAACCCTATCTTCGTGGAGATTCTGAATAAGCTTCAGTGCGGGGTTTTCCAACTTTCTGGTAATGAAATTCGTATCTCTAATGATTTTTGGATTCGCTCCGAGGGCGGCACTTCGCAAGCTTCGTCAGGAGTTGAGAAGTATGACTCCCGCAATTACAATGTGGATTCTTTCGTGGATAACTATTCGGCTAGGTTTACCAGCAAGAGGAAATACCAGGAGTGGAGCATCGAGTTCATTCGGAATGCCATTTCTGCTCCCTCCAAAGCTCTTCTGTCAGACCTAGATCCCTTTAAGCTTGGGCGAAATGACCAACTTCGCCTGTCTTGCGATGATGACTGGACGATGTTTCATCTAGTGGTTGGGGCCCCCTGCATTTGGGGTGTTGATGAGAAAGGAATTCCTTGTGAGGGTCCTCTTCCCAACATTGTTATCTCGCGGGTTGCGATCCTTATACGCTTCGATGGTCCGTGCCAGATGAGGTATTATCATGTCTCTTAGGTCTTTATTTTGTTCTGGGCTGTGTTGGTTCTCTTACTCGTCTTCCTCTTTTATTTAGTACGAAATGCCTGCCGCTGGTCTTCTAAAAGATCGAAAAGAGAGGGATGTTACCGCTGAATCTTATGTTCTTAAATAGGTAGCCACCTCGCCCATTACTTTCTTTTAGGCGTGATAACCTTAAATTATAACCCTTTATTCCTCGCAGGATAACGTTCCCCTTGTCAAGCAACCTTCTTCTGAGTTAACTAAGGGACGGAAAAGGCGTGATCATCCTACTCCGCCTCCTTCTCCTGCTCAGGTATCTTTACTTCGTCCAAATTATAATCTCGTATACTTTGACCCTTTCATTTATCGACTTTGCTGAACTTGCTATTTCACAGACTGTTGCTCCACATGTTCCTTCTTCTGGCGAGTTAAAAGGCGACGCAGGGTCTTGGATTTGGCTGCTTTGACCGCAGTTAGGAGCTCTGTTACTGCTCCAAGTCAACCTACTCCTCTCAAGTATCAACCTCCTACACCTCGTACAACTTCTTCTTCCAAGCTTACTGATTCTCCCATTCCACCTCCTTTGGTGGTTCATGTTGAGGAATCTCCTAAAAAGCCTTCCCCTCTTGAGAAGGGTAAGAAAAGGGTCTCGTCTACGATGTCCAATCCCCTTTATGATCCTGACATGAAGTTTCTGCAAGATATTTACCACAAGGCTCGCGAAGATCCAGCCATGAGATCTCGTGCTCTTGAATCTCTGGTGACTTTTAGTGCTGATGACTTTCTTTCCCAATATGCATCTGCACTGTTGAATGCTTCTATGAATTTGTCCCTCCAACAACATGCTGCTTTAATGAACTTGGTGAGCCTTCCACACTCCTTAAGTTGTGCCTTCTCCTCATTCCGAGATTTATTTCTAAGTTTCGATTTTTATTTCGCAGGAGGTTAATCGTCATATGGCCAGCCTTGTGGAGATTAGACTCGTTCGCGAGAAGGCGAAGAAGGATGAGGCTCATATCAAGGCTTTGTCGAAGGAGATTAAAGAGGAGAAGGAGTATTCCAACAAGCAAGATAAGAAGATGGAGAATCTTCAAATTAAGTTCCCTCCCCTTGCAGATCCATTCCTTGACTTTGCTGTTACTTATGTTATTTTCTTATTTCATATTTCGTCAAGATCGATGCATGCAACGACAAATGGATGCTTCCGAAGCGTCTTCCTCGCTGGAAGATATTCGTGATGAGAATCTGAACATCGCGACCCAGAATGATTGTTATGTGTCTGAGAACGCGATTTTGAATGAGAAGGTCGAGACCCTTTTCTCGCAAGTGGACTGCATGTCTATCGATTGTTCTCGCAACGAAGAGCTGAATCTTCATTTACACAACGAGAACGAGCGCCTTTAAGCTAGAAATCCAGCGGGTTAACAATTCCCTTACTACTTCGAGGAATCAAGAGACTGGAGGAAGATAACGAGCGCGTAATCAGTAGAAAAAATCAGGTTGCGGTTGATCTTCGTAAATCCCGCAACAAGGTAGCTGGCTTAAACGAGGAGATTGATTGTCTGAAGAAAAAGATGGAATTTCTTCAGGCTCAGCTGGATAACTCCTCATGCTCGAAGTCTGTCAAATCTTCCTCCCAAACCAAGTCTGCAGATCTTCGCAAGAACAAGGGTGCTCTCGTCATTCAACCCAGCAAAGTTACTTCGAAGTATGGTCATGGTAATGGTTGGGATAATGCATATCACGAGCTATGCGTTCAACTCCAAGAGTCGGACCTAGCAATCTCCAAGCTGGACCACTTGTATTCCGATATCCAAGGGACCTTAAACACCACTATCTTACAGATGGAAGGTAGCTTTAGGTGTAATGCAAGATACTATTGGTTATGTCAAATTTCTGTTTTCTGTTAAAGTTTTGTTTTGTTATTGTAGAGTCCGAAGAGCGTTACAAGAATCAAGTTCTTCGTCTTTCTGATGATAGGGACGAGTCTCGCAAAGAGGTTTCTTGTATCAAATATGAGGTTAAGGATTTGAATGTTGATATCGACGAGATGATAGAAGATTCTGGGAAAGTAGCGAAGTTATCTCGCAAGAATACCCAGAACCACCTGGTCTCTCTCTTCAACAACTACTGCAACGAGCAAGGCATTCCTCATCCTACTTTTCCTCTTGAAGTCTTTTCTGACGACGAGCAACCAGTCAATCAAGGAATTATCTCAGGTGGAGAAAAAAGGCTTGTTGGAGGTGACGAGGAGGAAAATTCCAAGGATGCCTTTGCTTCCACGAGTTCTCTGGGACAACCTTCAAATCTTGATGCAGATACTGGTGCTGGTCTTGACGGGGCTGGTGGTGAAATCCCTGAGGCAGCAGCCACTGATGGCGTTCCTCTTCAGCAACAATCTTAGTTTCCCTCTTCCCATGTTTTCAACTTTAGTTATTATAACAATTTCTTTATTGGGCGCTCCCAAGCTTGGGGGCAAAACACTTTGAATCCTTTCATATATTCTTAATACTTTTGTTGACTATATCAATATCATGATTTTTCATTTCGCCAAGTATATACTCGCCGATGGAATACTCAAAAGAATAACAAAATTTAAAGTATATACTTGCCTCTTATTCTTTTGTGTATTTCCAATGTATGAGATGAAAGGTTGGTATCTCGCTAAGTTGACTTCGCGCACAAGCTTTGAACCTTGTTACTTGCCTCATTGCGTATTCTTTCTTTAATTTTTTTCCTACGCTTCTCATGTTGTCCTTACTTTTACTGTTTAACCCTTCTTCATTGTCCTTTGCCTGCCTTTGTCTTTTTACTCATTTCATGGTAATTTCGCTTTATATATCGTTCTAGTGTTACTCATTCATGTGTTGCTTTCCAAGGTCTTATTGTGCCTCCTAATTAAGGTCTTATGGTGCCTCATCCTTTTTGAAGGATCTTAATTCGACGAACTGTCAGGCGCTTATTATTCTTTCAAATAATAATCCGTCTACCTCGTCTTAACATTTGTTATGAACCCCATTTCGCGACAATGCGACAGGCCAGCTATTCCCATGAATGTTAGCCTCATGACTTTGTCGTCTTTTTTGGTCACACAGCTCCCTAATCTGGAGGGTGCCATCCCTTTATATTCCCCCTGATTGCCCCTTCAAGAAGGTTAACCCTAACATGCATGTTGGTCTCCTCCCATCCAGTTATTACGACATTCAGTTGTTTTCGTGACTTCTCATCCCCTTCACCTATATGGCTTGAGGTTACGAAGCACACCCTAAGTGAGGTTTCTTTGGGATCGAGTGTATTGTAGCCAAGACTTACTATATGGTCATGGCCGGTAACGCTCCAGACGTCCAGGCACCCGCAGCTCAACCGAATACGTCGGTGCCTTGGTCATACTCTGCACTCCTTACCGAAGGCCGTCATAAAAGGGACCCTCAGCAGATAGGTCTTATCATTGCCCCTAGCTTCTTTTCTGAGAGTTGTTCACGACATGCGTTAGGTCTTGCCTCTTGCACTTTCATGCGAACTAGGGTGCATGCCGTGGATTCTCAGACTTCCTAGGCGAAGGGTTTAAGTTTCCCTAGAAACCATTTATTCCGTGGATCTTATTCACCTCCTAATCTGAGGTCTTAATCGCTTGTGTTGTGGTTTGTGATAAGCACATAAATACTATATTTTACACCCATATTTATATTAGCTAGTACTCGATATTTTGGCAAATAACATGATTTTAGTGCTTTTGTAGAAATTACAAGTGATCTCGATCATCCGGAAGGAAAACGGTTAAATGTGAAGTTAAAATGGTGTTTGCGACAAAAATGGTGAATGCTACGAATCACTGCTCCTACAACAACAACTAGGCCCAGCCAAAGAATGGTGAACAATGGAACAAAGAGTTGTTTTTCTTTGCATTGCCAAGCAAGTGAAGCCCAGTAGAGCCTGAGGAATAGTGGGACGTGTCATACTCCACCACAGTTGGCTTGTATAGTCGAAGCATCAAAGCACCCTCATTTCTTATTGAAGAAAAATGAAAAGAAGTTCTCATTTACTGTAGCAGCTACTTTTACATCTGCTGGTGAATGATTGGTAGCTGGCAGAGATGGGTTTTACCCAATTCTGGTCTTGTTTAAAATGGTAACTGGATGGGTACTGGTGGTATTGGTTATGGTTGAGAACACTTGAACTGAAGTTCAGGGGAAATGGTGTTGGCTGATTGTGGCAGCGATGGATTTTGTGTTCTCGAATAGCTTCTGGTTTTCTGTTGCAAACAATCGGAAATGATGACGAGATGTAGAAGCCTGGAGTTCTGATTTTTGGCTGGTGCGGGCAAAGAGAGGAGGTCGAAGGTTTGGAGGCTTGGTATGAGAATGGAGTTGGTCTGAATTTAGAAATTGTTGTACGTGGTTGAAGGGGCAATAGTATGTTAAGCTTTTGAGTTCGAACTGGTGTAGATGAATCTCGTGTTGGTAGGATTAGAAAGCAGTAAGGAGGAGCTCAGAAAGCAGTAAGGATACAACCCCTTTACGCACAGAAACTGCACTTTAGCTGGTCGATACAATGCCTGAAATACGAAGTCTTAAGGGTCAGAAAATGAGAAGTTTGTGGCTCAATCATGTCGATATTGATTATATGTCTGGTGTTGGCTGAACTTGTTTCCTGTGGATCAAAATGGAAGTTTTTAGGAGCGTTAATGGCATGGATTCGATCGCAAACGAAGATTAAAGAAGGACTTAAGCTTCTGTTGAATCATGTGTTGTTAAACACCCAGCTGCCAGTGATGGTAGTATGAGCTGTTGTGATCGGTGAATGAAGGAGAAGGTGTATTCTGTCTTGCATGAGTTTGTATGGGGTTTGATGTGGACGAAATTTAGGTAAAGAAAGGCAGTTGAGTATTGGGTTTGTTGGCATCGAACTGAAGTTGCAGGCAGCAGTCGAGTTGGAGTTGAGAACAAACGACTGAAATCCAGTCTGAACTAAGAAGCTGGTGCAGTTGGTACTGCTGGCTAGGGAGAACGATTGTGCTAGCTGTGTATAGAGCTTGGACGTGACTGAGATGATTTGTGTGAGATGTTGGCGCTGTATAGAGAGCTCGGACACGAGAACTGAGCTGTTGTTGATGGAGGAAATAAGGAAACAGGTGTTGGTGCTGGTTTGCTGTGGTTCGAAATGGAAGCTATGAGAGAATGTTGTGCAGGTGATTTCAACTGAATGGAGATGGAGTACGTGATGGCTGAGATGAATGCAGTCGATAGTGGCTAGAAGTTCCGGGATTATCGATTGGTGATAGTGAAGCTGGGTATATGGCTGGAATAGTCGTAAATGGTGGAATTCGTGATGTTTATAAAGGGTGTTTTCATGGGTGTTTCGCGAACTAGTTGGTTGATGGTGTTTACATTCATTTATGCGGTGAGAAGATGACTGAAGAGATGTGTTGTTGCTTCGAGGAGATAAGAGAATGAAGGACAGAAAGGAAGTGATGCTATAGCGAGATGGCCAGAATTATTGCAGTCAACAGTGGTTATATGTACGAGCTTTGAGAGCCGGTGATAGCAGAAGAGAATGACAATATTATTGCTTACGGTAGAGCAAGCTGCAGTCAATATGGCGGAAGCGGTGGTGAGTATGTCTGCTGACAGTCGAAGGAAGATGTCGAGCTTTGCTTTAATACCAGCAGCATCATTTCTTGGCAGTAATGGAGGTGATGTTCAGTCGAAGCAGTCGAGGGAGCTGGTGTTGCTGCTATTGTTAAACGGCTGCGAACAAGGGGCTAAGAGAAATTCTAGAAGACAAGACGAGATGTTGTTTCCGAGATGGAGAAATAAGAGGAGCTGTGGCCGGAGGAAAAAAGTCTTTGCTCGCGGTAAAGAATGCACGGACCGAGGCAACCAGTGGGAGAATTGGCATAGTGGTTCACGAGTCTTGGAAGCCAGGTGATGATCATTGGACTGGGCCTTGGAATTATTTGGTTCGATTGGGAGTCTTTGGCAGAAGACCTATAAAAGAGAACGCAGACAGAGAATAGAAGGGAGGAGGTTGCTGCAACAAGCCAAAACCAGGAAGGAGGCGCGACGGAGAGCCGTGAACAGGAGCTAGGGTTTGAGAAGTTTCATTGCCCATTTTTCAATTATTTTGGTTTAGCTAATTTTGATTTCAATTTGTTTATGGTTTTTGGAGAAAGTCATGGCTAGCTAATCCATATTAGGATTTAGATAGAAGCCAATTCAGTTTTATAAACTCTACGATGATATTTCTAATAATGATTCATTGATTAGTGATTTCTCTTCATATAGCTTGATGTTTAATCGTTCATGTGATTTTCTAGATTATTTATGCTTTTGAATTGATATTTCGTGCTTCGGTTAAATCCCTAGACGAGGTATGCAAGGATAGATAGGTAATGCTTTAGGATCGCTACATACGAAGCGAAGGAAGTTACAACGGAGAAACTATATTTTAGAATTTAGTATAACATCTTCCGGGACATGAGATTAATTTCGAAATTTGTCTTGAGTGATAAATAGAGATTAGTAGATTTTTATATGATTGAATTGGTGGAAATCGAAAACCCTAACAACTCTTTCTCATTTTTGTTACGTCTTTGTTATTTATTATTTCATTTTGTCCGAATTTATGTAAACTCTCAAAAACATCATATTACGATTACTTAGTTTTTGGTATTAGTTGGTAAAGTATTTCACACTTCTCGTGGGAACGACCTGTACTTGCCATTGTTCTACTAGTTAGACACTGTGCACTTGCAGTATTTTATTGTAGGTTTCCGAGCCTACCAGTTTGTTTCGTTTCAAATGCCTTATGAAAATTCATATCCTTGAATCGGTTCATCAAACTTCAAAATATTATTGCTATTATTTTGTAAATCAGATACATTGCCAAATGATAAGTTCACAAGTACATTTTCTCGTCTCTATGATTCTTCCTTGATATCAGCGTTCTTCTCGTTCATTTTGTTCCCCTCGCCCCTTTCTATCTCGCCAGTACTCATGACGTCCTTCAATTGCCAATCTCTTTCCTGAAGTATTTTCTTCTTTTTGGGTGTTATGTTCTGTATGTTTTCTTTTTAGGTGATTGTTCTTAATCAAGAGTTTTTCGTTTTGCCTTTCTAGCCTTATTCATTCTCTTACCAAATCTTCCTTCCTTCGTCTTTCTTGGTAGAGTTCCTTCTTTAATTACTCCATCTCATTGTCTTCGCCGCATGCCTCATTTTCCTTATCGAAATGACCGGGGAATTCAACACTTTTCTCAGCCTCTTGTATTGATACCTTCTTGCGCTTGGAGTTTTTTTCCTTTGCTCCGCCTTGCGGGGTTCGTTTTTCCTTGGCGACGGGAGTTTCTTTCTCGCTTCTCATTACTTCGCTTCCTTCAGCTATTGTACCTTCTTCATTTTTCCACTTTGCTTTATCTCAACTTGGCTTTCCTTCTCCGGAGTTTTCTCGCGATCCCTCTCATTGACAATCGTCATCTTATCTGCCTCCTCCATGCTTTTCTGCGTTGTAACTGCTCCTCGCTTATCCCAATGGTGAACACCATCAGTTGTTCCGCTCTTTTTGCTTCACATACCCTTTTTTTTGTTTTACCTTCCTTCTCAGTTTTTCATCATAGTTGTGGAGATCCTTTTCGATACAATCTCGCGCATCCTTTAGTTCTCCCTTGATCTCGCCTATTGCGCTTGGCATGGGAAACCTTATGGTCTGATGATATGTAGATGCAACCCCTTTTATCCCATGTATCCATGGACGACTTATGAGAGCGTTATAGGGTGAGTCTATATTTATCACATAAACAATAACTTTTGTTTCCAACTCGCCCGCGAAAATCTTTACGACTAATTCTCCCTTCGGCTTTGATGTGACCCCGTTGACCCATATATATTATATGTCGATGGTACAAGGTCTGAATCTTTGTACCCCATGGTTCTAAATGCATGATAAAACAGAATGTCAACCGAGCTCCCCGTATCCACCAGGATTCTATCTATTTCCCAATTTTTTTCTTTCTTGACTTCGTCATCCTCCCACTTTGAGTATTTCCCGAAATTTCGGGTTATGACCAATGGCTCTGTGTGCGAAGCTCCTTCCTTTGGTACGTCCTTCACTGAGAATGTTATCTCCCTCTTTTGCCACTCTTCTAATGGCTCCTTCTTCGCCACACTGAATATCTCATTCCCTTCGAAGTCCCTCTTATGCACTCTTTTGAGTATATTATCATGGAAATTTTGAATGCTCTTGGATGAATGTATTATCGAATTACAATTCAGTTTGTGAGTTCCTCGATATATTTCGATTCGGTACACCTGTTGATTGTCATGAGGTGTTGGTGGGGGCGGTTGTACATATCCCTCCAGAAAATGAGCGAGTTTCCCATGTTCCACTAGACGAAGTATAATCCTTCGGATGTTTCGGAGTCATTCGTATGATGTCCGTGAAACCGATGATACCTGCAAAATTCATGACTCATAGTAATCGAAGGTGGTTCTCTTCCCAGATTTGGTGGGGGCGGAATCTCTTCTGTCAGTATTATCGCTTCCCATACCTTCTCCACAGTTGTATTGAGTTTGGGAAGCTTTACATCTTCAAAGGCCAGTACATTTGGTCTTCGTTCTCCAAACCTGGGTCCTTGATTGCTTTTGTGCCGATATCCTGTGCTATGGCTTCGTGGCTCATAATTCCTTCGTCTTGACTCCTCATACCTCTGTCGATCGATCCACTCCTGATCTCCGCTTGACACAACTACAAGTTTCGCCGGAACTGGGGTTGAAGGTTCCCCTTTCTCATATTTCGGATCATCCTCCATGACATGCACTGTTCTTGGTAATAGCCTTGAATTTCCTTCCTTTGCTGGAATTGGTGTCACCTCGCTGACTGGCCTCTGCTTCTCTTCCAACGATATATATTCCTCTTGGTACTCCCTTAATTCATTCATTTTCAAGGAGTTCCGGATTATGAATATTTGGGTGTACAACAGGTCGGTCGGGAATAAGGCGTTCATGAAGGCTAGGATAAAAAAATTCTCGTCAACTCGTCCCGCGAGTTCGCTACACACTGTCCTCCATCTCGTCACTAGTCCATGCAAACTTTCCGTTGGTCTTCGCCTTAGGTTGAACAAGGTCTCGATTCCTGGCCTCAGCAAGTTGTTACTTATGTACGTTGTTAGGAATATTCTCTGCAGGTCTTCGAATGACGAAATCGACCTTTCTGGTAGCCCTTCGAACCATGCCAATGCTTCGCTGCTCAAGCTCGCCGGGAAATACTTACAGAGTACCGCTTCGTTTCGTCCCCACTGCATCAATGATAAAGTATACTGTTTCAAGTGCTGTACAACACTTTCCGATCTACTGAATATGCTTGAAAATGTCGGTAGCACGCATTTCTCAGGAATGTACGCATACATTATCTCGTAGGTGAATGGATATTTATCTGCCTCCTCTATCGCCTCTGCCATCTGCACCCTGCCACCTCTTCGCGAATTTTTTATCAGCGTCCTCATATCTCGAAGCTCATTCAAGACCTCTTGGTTCAGGTTTCCTCCATTTCCTTCGTGTTAGAGCGTAGCTCAGTCAACCTCGCATGAGTTGCTATCTCAAGCATGTTTGTCAACGTTAGTGATCAAAACTATGAGTTTTGATTTCTATCCTACATATCTAAGTCTCGGACTAGGATAGGAAAAGTGTAGTTAAGCTCAAGAACTTCATGGCGATTCATCATACAACGACGAATATCTATACAACGAACCGTGGAACTTCATCAACAAAAAGGTATGTGGAGACTTGAACTTATCTATCACTCAAAAGCCTATCTATTCTATCTCCTATTTCTTATGAGACAAAAGTCGTATGCTATATAGACTAGATCATACACACTTGACATTTCGAGCTGAGCATTCATTGCTTATCTTTTATCTCGAAATAGTGTGTTGGTAAAGCGTTTCGCTTTGATCAGGTTTATCTTCACCTAGTGACGAAAGTCATGAAAGTTTCAATCACTTTAAGAATTGCTCTGACGTGAATCGGTCTGTGAATAACGGCTACATAGCATCCTCTGAGAATGTCTCAATGATTGAAATGAGAGTTTAGATTACATAACCATGTATTCCTTGAACCGAAGTTTTCGAACTTTGTTGATCAAGAGAAATCGGGAGGATTGTGGAATTGACTTGCCAAGTCCGCGAACTGTCGGAAGTTCTCGACCGAGAATTTCTGCTGGATTTTCTAAAACTCGTTTGTATGCTTAGTCCGCGAACCCAGTCCGCGAAATGGATGAAGTTCTCGAACCGAGAATTTCTGCTGAGTTTGGAAAATTCAACCAATTAACTTAAGTCCGCGAACTTGTTTGTGAACTTAAGAGGTTATGATCTAAAGATGTGCTCTGAACAAGAAACATTAAATTACTAAGGAATGTTTATGCAAACTGTGACTATAATGTTCATGAGCCGATTCAATCAAATCGAATCATCTTTGTTTCAATTGTGTCTTGTGTTGTTACATAAGATCTCATAGCAATTGAACAACTCTCTAACTAGTTCATTTGAGTCAATTGAACTAGTTATAGTGAAGAAGACCAAGGTTAATATGAAATTCTCATATGGTTGAACTTTTGGGTTACTATGTTGAACCAACATGAACGTACACGCTTGGGCATGGTTTTCACGAACCCAGTAAACGTTTACCCAAGTGTGTGCGACAAGCTAAGTTTTCGATCTAACGGTTGAGAAATATTAGCTTGAATCTATAACAGGTTTTCATCTAACGGTGAATAAGGATTGCTTTGTAACTAAGGCAAAACCCTGATTTGAAGACTATATAAAGGAGAAATCTAGCATTGAGAAAACCTAAACCCCACACGTCTGGGTGCTACTAATGCGCTCGCTAGAGTCGATCTCCATTAACCTTTGATTTTCTTCTCCAAAATCAGGTTAACGACTTAAAGACTTCAATGGGATTGTGAAGCCAGGCCGATACTACTTTATCGTAGTTGTGTGATCTGATCTTGCATCTTCCATTGTACGAGTACGATCGATTGATTGGCTTGAGATCGTGAGAGTTCTCCGATAGGCAAGATAAATAAGTCACAAACATCTTCGTCTCACTATTTGTGATTCCTCGACAATCCGCTTGTGTAGTCAGGAAGGATTGTAGAGAGGTGATTTATTAATCTAGGCTGTTCTTCGGGAATATAAGACCGGATTATCAATTGGTTCCTGCTCACCTTGATTTTATATATTAAGACGGAACAAAACCTAGGGTTTATCTGTGGGAGACAGATTTATCCTTTGATAGACTTTTCTGTGTGAGACAGATCTTTTTATTATCAAGTATGTGATTTTGGGTTACAACAACTCTTGGTTGTGGGTGAAATCAGCTAAGGGAATCAAGTGCGCAGTATCCTGTTGGGATCAGAGGCGTAGGAGTACAACCGTACCTTGTATCAGTGGGAGATTGATAGGGGTTCAACTATAGTCCAGTCCGAAGTTAGCTTGGAGTAGGCTAGTGTCTGTAGCGGCTTAATACAGTGTGTATTCAATCTGGACTAGGTCCCGGGGTTTTTCTGCATTTGCGGTTTCCTCGTTAACAAAACTTCTGGTGTCTGTGTTATTTCTTTTCTGCATATAATTGAAATAATACAGGTTGTGCGTTCGTGATCATCAATTGGATATCCAACCTTTGGTTGTTGATTGACATTGATTGATCCTTGGACATTGGTCTTTGGTACCGTCCAAGTTATCTCTCTTTGATAAAGACTCACAGGTTTCTATTTGCTTGAGTAAAGATCAAATCGAGAGATTGAGATAATAACTCCTTCAGATACTTTTTATCTAGATTGAGTCTGACTGTCTAGTTGATTCTGTAGCAAAGTATTTCGGAGTTAGCCCATACAGATTGCTAAGCGAAATATTGGTGGTGTTGTTAGACCCCCGCTTTTTCAATTGGTATCAGAGCAGGCAAAAACGTTTAAGACCTAATAAGTCTGTGTTGGTAGCGATCTGACTCTATGGACAGAGGTGCTATCTCTATTAACGTACCACCAGTCTTCGATGGATCCAATTACTTGTGGTGGAAAATTGCTATACGATATTTTCTTCAATCGCGTGATTTTCAATCATGGGTATATGTGGTGAATGGTTATGATGCGCCCGTTTTTGCAGCTGGAAACAGAACTGCTCCCAAGAATATTGGTGAATATAATGTTGCCGAGATTCTTGCTGCAAAGCAGAATTCTGAAGGGTTAAATGCTATCATACATGCCATTGCCCCAAGTATTCAACACCATGTGTCTAATTGCACTAGGTCTAAAGATTTTTGGGATATCTTAGAAACCGTATTTTGAAGAAAACACCAGTGAAAAGGAAGCTAGGCTTCAAAACCTTAATTCCGATTGGGAGAACCTTCGAATGGCAGATGAAGAAACATTTGGTGAGTTCAATCACAAAGTGTCTGAAATTGTTAATGCATCTTTTACATTGGGTAAGACTATTCCTGAAAAAGGACATTGTGATGAAAATTCTCAGATTGCTGTCATCTAGATACGATTCTAAGAAGCATGCCATCGTTGAAGGAAATAACCTCAATAATCTTTCCAGAAACACCTTGGTTGGGAAGCTAAAGATCTTTGATCATGAGAATACATTCAAAGTCGGTAAGGATGTTGCCTTTTTTAAAGCACATAAGAGCACTAAATTACTTTCCAAAGGTAAAAGTGTTCATGTCTTTGAGGATGACCAGTCTGAGAATGATTTTTCAGATGAATACCTTGACAAGTCGGTCTCCTTGACCACAAGACATTTTAGGGATCTTCTGTTGAAGAGATGTAAACGGTTTTCAAGAGACAAACCTAGGTCATCAGACAAACCTCACGGTCGCATACCTCCTAAAAACAGGGATGCTGACGAGGCTGATGACGAGGACATGCCTCAGTGCTTTAAGTGTAAGAGTTTTGGCCATTTTGCTAACGAATGCCGAAATCGTAGAAAATACATTGGAAACAAAGGTCTAGCTGTAACACTTGATGAAATGTCTGAAACCTATGATTCCGATGAAGATAGGAAATCAAGTGTAGGTCTTCTTGGTGAAAACATCAATTTTAATACTTGTAGCAATACATATATCAACCTCAACGGGTTCGGAGAAGAAGGAAACCCAATCAGGATGGAAGATTCTCTAACTGGAAACCCTGTCAGTAATGTTTCTGGATCTATTGTATGTCTAGCTGCTTGCACATCTCAGATGCCTGAATACTATCTAAGTTCGACGTGCTCGTTTTGTTCGATGAAGGGACACGAACTACCAAGGTGTTACAAATACAAGCACCAAACAAGGCACGCCTGCAAACTCCAACGAAGAGCAGATTGATTAGCAAGAAAGCTGAAACTTGTTCAGAAGACCGCTGAGGTACGTAGGATCTTATCTTCGCCTAAGAAGTTGGTTTCCTGGGATAGAGTAAGACCATTTGAAAAGAAAGTATGGTCGAATCGTTTTGATAGACAGAAGTGTGAAGATTCCTCTCTTGAGGAAAATGGTGGACAAATTTTTGTTCACCACAGCACAAACTAATTGTGTTGTTTGGGAAATCTTGTCTCATGTGCCTGTTCAAAAGATACAAGATCATGAAAGTACAGGCTTTAGGAAAGAAGTGTTTTCTTAGGTTTGTTGTTTTCTGTCTATCAAAGAAAGTGTTAATATTGACAATTCTACTCTTCATAGGGTTTGGAGTTGAACGACCACAAACCTGTTTATAGGTTTCGAACCCTACATTCCTTTTTCCTCCTTGATATACTTTATATCTCAAGACTGCTTACGAGATTGTGAATTCCATCCACAAAAATCAGTTGGTATAACTGTTCTCTAAGCATTGTGTCTATGGAGAGAAAAGATGTCAATATGATTGTTAAGCCATCAATCAAGGAAAAAGAGAAATCTCCTGGTTCTAGGTCGTTGAAAAGAAAGAGGACAAGAAAACCAAGGGATGTACCTTCTAACTCTCAGAAGTTTTTCGATGTTCTTGATGAGTTGAAGGAAGTAAGAAAGGAGATTCGTGAAATAAAGGCTTTTATGTCAAAGTCCTTAGAAATTCAGAGATCCCTGGTACGACATAATCAGTCAAGACAGTTCATTGATATAAACTCCTATCTTCGTGAACCGTATGTTCCAATAGCTGTTGACAACAAGGAGTTCGGGAATGATGCTGAATTTCTCAAAGGCATTGTCTCCTAGGATGTCGTCTTTTTGGATTAGTTGGAAGAATAACTAGTGCTTTGAATAGCAATGATTGTTACTACACATAGCTAATTTTGTTTTCATCTTCTTATGTTATTTATTAGGTTTATTGGTATTAAATTCTAAAAATATTTGGAGGATGATGTTATTGCAGTATTTTAATGGTTTGATATATTGCAATATTTTTATGGGATATGTATTGTTTGCGTCCGTGAACTTGAAGGTCCCATATTGCGGTCAAAAGTAAAGTCGTTCATGAATTAGTATTCGTATTGATGAAAGGACGAATGGACTTTTGACAATTACAAAAGTTATGCCTATACAGTCATGTATTTGATGGAAAATTGGATAAAATATTTTGTTTGACAGGGATAAAGTCTATTATATCGTTATGATGGAAAATAGAATAGATCCTTGTATGTCATCCACGGCATTGATCTTCATTGATCCATTTTATTATGTTCTGTCTGAAGGCTCCATTATGTGTCTTATGTTGAGCACGATACAACTAAGTCAATTTTTCTTATTGGCTTGTTGGTTGTTCCATAAGATGCTATATGTTGAGCATTAAGAACTAAATTAATCAACTAGTTTGGTTATTTAGTTTGTACTCCATAAGTTTTCTTTGTTATGTTGAGTACATGTACGGTTAAGGTTGTAATTTTCTATGATGAACTTAGTCGGGGTTCCATAAGTTTTCTTATGTTGAGCCCACAATAATTGAATTGATTACTTCGGTGATTAGTTTGGTTATTGGTATTCCAATTGGATTAATTATAGGTTCTCTTGTAATTAGTCTAGTTGAGTTTTCATATATTCCACAAATTCTTGTGTTGAGTATATGAACGTCTATACTAATCATGTTCTATTGGTTAATATAGTCGTATATTCCATAAGGTTTTCCTTATGTTGAGTATGTGAACGATTAAGTTAGTCGTCTCCGTATGATTACCTTAGTCGTAGCTCCGTAAGTTTACTTATGTTGAGCACCTTCAATTAAATTGATCACTTTTGTGGTTTGATTATTTGCCTATTCCAATTAAATTAATCATGGGTTTACTTGTGGTTAATTTGGTTGAGTTTTGGATATAAAAAATCATTCTCATGGTTTTTGGTATCCAATAAAAAAAAATCCTTCTTTTCTTTCGAAATTAAGGTCGCTCTTGTTGTTCTTTCGGAAATGACATCAAATGGGGGAGAGTTCTTTTGAACTTGTGCTTAATGGTAATATCTTGCAAGGAGTGCGGCTGTGGAATTTTATAGGGGTTATCTTGTATCTTAAAACTCCTTGATGAATGCATTTAGCTTCGGCTTTACGATTGCATCTAAATTAAGTTGGTATGTATTTTTTGTTTTAGTCTATGAAATGTCTCTTGTGGAAATTTGATTATGATCCCGTTCTTGTACCTTTGCCAATTTTATTGACAAAAAGGGGGAGAAATATTGTAGTTCACACTACAAATACATATGGTTTTCGGACCATTGTGTAAGGGGGAGTGGTTTCCATGATCGAGATAGAGTATTGCCTAAGGGTGAGTGATACATATCACCATAGTATTATTTTTAAAGTCGTGATACAATTGGACTTTGATGTTACATAATAGTACTATGACACTGTATAATAATGATCGAGAATCTCGATTTCTCTCATTGTTATAGCTACGGATCTTCAACAACGGT
This sequence comes from Papaver somniferum, assembly GCF_003573695.1. NCBI lineage: Eukaryota > Viridiplantae > Streptophyta > Magnoliopsida > Ranunculales > Papaveraceae > Papaver > Papaver somniferum. The sequence goes on from NC_039367.1 coordinate 95,863,433, forward strand.
GATGCTAAACTTACAACCTTTGGGATCATTGGAGTACTTGGAAGGACAAAGATTTCAGGGAACGTTGGAGATTAGACTATGGAATAGGAGCCACTAAAGTTTAACTTTTTTGTATTCCATATGTATTAATAGTTTTGTCACTAAAATTGACAAAGGGGGAGATTGTTAGAGCATAGCTCGGTCAACCTCGCATGCGTTGCTATCTCAAGCATGTTTGTCAATGTTAGTGATCAAAACTATGAGTCTTGATTTCTAGCCTACATAACTAAGTCTCGTACTAGGATAAGAAAAGTGTAGTTAAGCTCAAGGAATTCATGACAATTCTTCATACAACGACAAAGATATATACAAGGAATCGTGGAACTTCATCAACAAAAAGGTATGTGGAGACTTGAACTTATCTATCACTCAAAAGTCTATCTATTCTATCTCCTACTTCTTATGAGACAAAAGTCGTATGCTATATATACTAGATTATACATACTTGACATTTGGAGCTGAGCATTCATTGCTTATCTTTTATCTCGAAATCGTGTGTTGGTAAAGCATTTCGCTTTGATCAGGTTTATCTTCACCTAGTGACGAAAGTCATGAAAGTTTCAATCATTTTAAGAATTGCTCTGACGTAAATCGGTCTGTGAATAACGGCTACATAGCGTCCTCTGAGAATGTCTCAATGATTTAAATGAGAGTTTAGATTACATAACCATGTATTCCTTGAACTGAAGTTTTCTAACTTTGTTGATCAAGAGAAATCGGAAGGATTGTGGAATTGGCTTGCCAAGTCCGCAAATCCAGTCCGCAGACTCAGTCCGCGAACTATCGGAAGTTCTCGATCAAGAATTTCTGCTGGATTTTCCAAAACTCGTTTGTGTGCTGAGCCCGCGAACTCAGTCCGCGAACCCAGTCCGCGAACTGGTGGAAGTTCTCGAACCGAGAATTTCTGTTGAGTTTGGAAAACTCAACCGATTAACTTAAGTCCGCGAACTTGTTTATGAACTTAAGAGGTTATGATCTAAATATGTGCTCTGAACAAGAAACATTAAATTACTAAGGAATGCTTTATGCAAACCGTGGATATAATGTTCATGAGCCGATTCAATCGAATCGAATCATCTTTGTTTCAATTGTGTCTTGTGTAGTTACATAAGATCTCATAGCAATTGCACAACTCTCTAACTAGTTCATTTGATTCAATTGAACTAGTTATGGTGAATAAGAATAAGGTTAATATGAAATGCTCACATGGTTGACCTTTTGGGTTACTTTGTTGAACGAACATGAACGTACACGTTTGGGAATGGTTTTCACGAACCCAGTAAACGTTTACCCAAGTGTGTGTTACAAGCTAAGTTTTCGATCTAAGGATTTGAGAAATATTAGCTTGAATCTAAATCAGGTTTTCATCTAACGGTGAATAAGGATTGCTTTGTAACTAAGGAAAAACCCTGATTTGAAGGCTATATAAAGGACACGTCTAGCATTGAGCAAACCTAATCCCCACACGTATGTGTGCTACTAGTGCGCTCGCTAGAGTCGATATCCATTAACCTTTGATTTTCTTCTCTAAAATAAGGTTAATGACTTAAAGACTTCATTGGGATTCTGAAGCCAGACCGATACTAATTTATCGTAGTTGTGTGATATGATCTTGCATCTTCTATCGTACGAATACAACCGATTGATTGGATTGAGATCGTGAGAGTTCTCCGATAGGAAAGATAAAGAAGTCACAAACATCTTCGTCTCACTGTTTGTGATTCATCGACAATCCGCTTGTGTAGTCAGGAAGGATTGTAGAGAGGTGGTTGATTAATCTAGGCTGTTCTTCGGGAATATAAGACCGGATTATCAATTGGTTCCTGTTCACCTTGATTTTATATTTTAAGACGGAACAAAAGCTAGGGTTTATCTGTGGGAGACAGATTTATCCTTTGATAGACTTTTCTGTGTGAGACAGATCTGTTTATTATCAAGTCTGTGATTTTCGGTTACAACAACTCTTGGTTGTGGGTGAGATTAGCTAAGGGAATCAAGTGTGCAGTATCCTGCTGGGATGAGAGGCGTAGGAGTACAACCGTACCTTGTATCAGTGGGAGATTGATAGGGGTTCAACTATAGTCCAGTCCGAAGTTAGCTTGGAGTAGGATAGTGTCTGTAGCGGCTTAATACAGCGTGTATTCAATATGGACTAGACCCCGGGGTTTTTCTGCATTTGCGGTTTCCTCGTTAACAAAATTTCTGGTGTCTGTGTTATTTCTTTTTCACATTATATTTTATATAATTGAAATAATAAAGGTTGTGCGTTCGTGATCATCAATTAGAAATCCAACCTTTGGTTGTTGATTGATATTGATTGATCCTTGGACATTGGTCTTTGGTACCGTCAAAGTTATCTGTCTTTGATGAAGACTCGCAGGTTTCTATTTGCTTGAGATACTTTTTATCTAGATTGAGTCTGACTGTCTAGTTGATTCTCTAGAAAAGTATTTTGGAGTTAGTCCATACAGATTGCTAAGCAAAATATTGGGTGTTGTTGTTAGACCCCCGCTTTTTCACTTCGTGATGGTCGCCTCTCATCATGCTAAGACTTCCCTCCCCACGTCTGATTGCTTCCTCGTGTCTCCGGTTTACATCGTGTTGCCTTTCCTCCTCTCGCCTTATTTCGTCTTCGTTCCTTCTTTCTTCCTCATACCTTCGTCTTTGATCTTCCCATCTCGTTTCCTCCAACGTCCTTCTCAGATTTCTTTCTTCACTGCTTTATCTTCGTTGTCTCCTTCGTCGCTCTCCTCCGTCGTCCTCGCTGGCGTACCTCCTTTGTCGTGTTTCTTCTTCTCTTGATGATATCGTGTTTCCTTCCGAGTCCATGGCGTCTGCCGCTGCTTCCTCGTTAAGTTGCCGATTTTGTAGTGCCAAGATAGCGTTTTGCCTCATCAGTCGAGCATGCTGCTCCGCTAGATCCCTGTCTCGTTCCCGTTCAAGGCGAAATGTCTCCCTTAGCTGCTCCAACGTCATGTGTTCCTCATCAATGTTTTTTCCAACTCTTCATGCGTCATTTCTTCTTCCGCAGCAGTGTCCGTGTCAGAAGTGTGTACCGATCCTTCCCTAAAGTCATCTTCATCGGTTTGATTATTCCTTCGTTGGTTCACGCCTTTTCTTTCCATAGCAATCGATGTTTCTCCCCTTTCCATTCTTCCTCCTCTTTTCGCTTCCAAACGTTTGCTCCTCCTCGTTGCTATCACGTGTCTCGCCCGATCAGTTGTCCTTGCCATCAATTAGTCTTTGGTTCGATATCTTCCGACTAATTTCTTGCCTTCAATCTTCCTATGCAATATCCAAGGATCGCTCTCTCTCCTAGATTTCTAGTCCTGACTACGAATGAATCGTTTAAGATCTACAAACCCTAATTTTAAAACAACTGGCCAAAATCTCTAACTTTTACAATTTTAAAGCAATTTCAACCTTTCTCAAACTCTTAGATGAGGATGAATCCCCGATCTAAGTCCCTGTTTCTGGACGCCAAAATGTAACTACTGGAAACCCAGTTGCACACCCAAGTAAGAAAAGAAACAGATCTAAGACATGATAAAGGTTTTGGATAAGAAATTCTTTATTTATTAACCACTCCAAGTAATGAAAGATACAAGTTCTTGAGTACAAGGAAACCCTAATCTCTCACTCAAAGCAAAGCTCTCTCCTCTCCAAAGAATCCTCCCCTCATACATTGCCCAGGGACCCCTATTTATAGACCAATCAACCCTGATGGTGTACAACTCATTTTTCTTCGCCTGGATCTCGTGGAGATGCTTTATACTTCTCCCAGATCATTTTCCATGAGGTTTTCCCCTTTCTTTCGCTGACAACTTTGGGTGTTTGTCTGGACAACTGTCTCTTTTCTTGCTCCATAATTTACTTACTTCGCAAGTTATATTTCAAGCCAAGTAAACTTACTTCGACCACCTTTATTTCGTGGCTGGTGTCTTGCCGGGTACTCCAACTGATTCTTTGCAGTTTAGATTCCTTATACGAGGTACTTCGTTATGCATCGTGCTTTGTGTTATTAGTTAGTGGCGAGGTAATTCTGACATTTGATTTGACAAGTCATTGACCGATATCTTTAAGTGAGATTCTTCGGTCTTATTTCGTGCCTTCCTGTGCGGCCACGTGGCGAACCTATTTTGTGTACGTACAATCGTGTTACCAAAAAAATAAAAAAATAGAATTATCTCATGGTAAACAATACACAATATGTAATCATGAAGATCAAGTATTGTGATCATCTCTTCTAAGATACAAACTGTATAAACAAGAATTGATATGCCTAGAATTATCTTTTTTAAAACTTCTCAAGGATTTATAAGAGATGCCTCAAAAGAAGTTTTTCTTTCTAGTCTCCGATTTCGACCAACAAGTGTTGGTATACGATCGGAAACTGAAATCTATCAAAACCTAAGGTTTATGATCAACAACTCTTGAATGGTTTTATATCAGAAGAGAAAACCTTAGAATAGACAAGAGGTGAAAAACCTAGATTACAAGTTGTATGATCAATCACGAAGATTAAATCCAACTTGGCTTTGTGATCCCTAATACAAAGACTTTTATCTCACTCTCGTTCACGAAGAGCGGAAGACGTGGAAAACAACCTGCAGAGCTTACGCCAATTTTCCAAAGGGATGAAAAACGTGTAAACTCGTGAACTCATTATTTATAATGAACAATAGCTTGGAAGATAAGCAAAGCTATTTTCCTTTTACAAGAGTCTCCTAAATATGGGAGTCTTTCCTAAGTTAAAACTCTTGCCAAAATAATTAAATAAATAACTTATTTAGAAAAAATTATATTTATGTCAATAAATCACATTTTAACTTAGGCAGGAATCACAAACACTTTAATATGGTAATCAAAAGTGTTTGGACCAATAACTAACTTGCCTAGATAAGGAAACATCACCAACTTGACCAAAAATTCCTTTTAGTCACGTATTGGGCCCAAGTTCGAGGACCACTCCAAAGCCCATTGAATGTTTCTTACTAATGAACTTAAATCACTCATAACTTTGTCGTTATAACTCTGAATTGAGTGATTCTTGGCTCATTGGATTCGCAAGATCATTCACTATAACATGATATCCTTTATAGGGATAAAGTTTATTGTCTCCAAGGTCATGAATCAAATAACCTCAAGTATATCTACATAAATGTACATTTACCGTCATCGGAATTGTTCCATATAGTGAGCATATATATTGATAGATTAGAAAGGTAGAATAGAAAAAGAATCCAAATGAAATCAATCACATACCTTTCATGAAGTACTTGTTTATGGCTTCTTGTAGTCTTCAATCTTCAATCTTCATCCTTTAAGAATAGCTTCGATTCAACTTCTTAGACCTAATCTAGTCCGAAACTATCTTTAGTATGCTAAATCAAGAATGCATTTTGGCAACTAAAATTGACAACTAACTTGACATACTAATGCTAGTGGGTTCAACCGAGCAGTGCTCTAACCATCTCCCCCTTTGTCAATTTTAGTGACAAAACCGTTTTACATATGGCTTGTACTTGTTAAAAGTAAAAACGACAATCTTGATTTCTTTGGTTCTTCAACTCTTCATGTGTTCATCCTGTACTTGTTGAAGATCCATCATAGTATTATTACACAACATCAAAGTTTCATTGTATCACAACTTTGACAATAATACTACGGTGATATGTATCACTCCCCCTTAGTCAATACTCCATCTCGATTATGGAAACCACTCCCTGTTACACAATGATCCGAAAACCATATGTATTTGTAGTGTGAACTACAATATTTTTCCCCCTTTTTGTCAATAAAATTGGCAAAGGTACAAGAACGGGACCATAATGAAATTTCCACAAGACACATTTTATAGACTAAAAGAAAAATGCATACCAACTTAATTTAGATGCAATCATAAAGCCGAAGCTAAATGCATTCATCAAGGAGTTTTAAGATACAAGATAACCCCTATAAAATTCCACAGCCGCACACCCCGCAAGATATTACCAATAAGCACAAGTTCAAAAGAACTCCCCCCCATTTGATGTCATTCCCGAAAGAACAACAAGAGCGACCTTACTCCAGAGAGAAGGATTTATAATGGATCTTAGAAATCCTACAAGGAGATATGATTTAAGAACCAATCATTGAAAGTCTATCATGAGATCATGTTACTAAAAAGTTTAGAACTATCTCATGGTAACAATACACAATATGTGATCATGAAGATCAAGTATTGTGATCATCTTTTCTAAGATACAAACTTGTATAAACAAGACTTGATATGCTTAGAAGGAAGAATAAACTTTTCCACAAGGATTTACACCAAGAATGGTTACCATAAGAGTATGAAAAAGTTTCTTTGACAATAAAAACCAACATCCATGGCTTTGATAATTGCTTATAACCTGTTAAATTTAAGAATTTCAATCACAAATCAAGTTAGGTAATTAAGGCTCATACATGTGGTATCTATCCATATGATCACTTCCATATAAGCCATATTCTTCTTCACCATAACTAGTTCAATTGACTCAAATGAACTAGTTAGAGAGTTGTTCAATTGCTATGAGATCTTATGTAACTAGAAAAGACACAATTGAGACAAAGATGATTCGATTCGATGAATCGGCTCATGAACATTATAGCCACGGTTTGCATAAAGAATTCCTTAGTAATTTAAGTTTCATGTTAAGAGCATATCTTTAGATCATAACCACTTAATCTCACAAAAAAGTTCTCGGACTTAAGGCAAAACCGGTAGCGTTTTCCAAACTCAGCAGAAAATCTCGGCAAAGAGACTTCCGCCAGTTCGCGGACTAAACACGCAAACGAGTTTTTGGAAAATCCCAGAAGAAATTCTCGGTAAGAGAACTTCCGTAAGTTCGCGGACTTGGCAAAGCCAATTCCTCCGGTTTCTCTCAATCAACAAAGTTTGAAAACTTCGTATTAAGGAATACATGGTTATGTAATCTAAACTCTCATTCCAATCATTGAGACATTCTCAGAGGAAGTTATATAGCCGTTATTCACAGACCGTTTCACGTCAGAGCAATTCTCAAAGTGATTGAAACTTTTCATGACTTTCGTCACTAGGTGAAGATAAACTTGATTGAAGTGAAAGCTTATCAACACATGTTTCGACGAATATATAAGCGAGTTAAACTCAGCTCGAAACAATAAATTGTTCCACATATTCAGAAATTTACCAACCTAATATGTGTGCCCCAATTCTTTTGCAATCCTCACCGCATTTATTAGGGCTTCTTGGCAAGGATGCACTTTCAACACAATCAGGTTGTGTTGAGGTGAGCAAAATCTTGCTCACTACAGGTATTCGAAACAAAATCATGCATTGACTCCAGGAATTTAAAAACTTCCTTGAAACTTTAAATAAATGTTCCATACCTTTTTAAGATGTTATCCCTTTTCAAACTCTTGTCTGGGAGATCCTTCTTAATAGAACTCGTTGCTTTATTGGTCTTCTTTGATACCCATTTCTGAATAGCTTTTAGAGTAACGTATTTATTTTTCTCCCCAATATAATTGTGAAACTTCTTTGGGGGAATACTGAAAGAACTGATATTATGAGACTTAGTTTTTTTCCAGTTTGGAACATCAGATCTTGTCATCCTAACAGAATCATATCTGGTTTTATCTCGTTTAAGAAATCTGCAATTCCTTTGCAAGTGACCTGGTTTTCCACAATAAAAATAATGGTTAGTATAATGGAAAAATTTATGTTTAGTATTACCTGAATGTGTATGTGCTTGCTTTGGAGCTTGGAAGGATTTCTTCTTTTCCCCATCTGTAGTTGGTAGAGATACTTTACTTTTGTCAACCGTGGAAGGTTTTGGTTGAGAAGAATATTTAGCTTTGACAAATTTTACCTCTTTGCAAATACTAGGAGCGTCTATTCCTTCATAGCGCAATCCTCGTGTATCACGATGAATTATACATGCTCCCAGTATCGAGGTTAATTTATCTGAGCTGCTATTTCTAGAAAAACTCTCTCTTTTAAGCTCAAGTTTTCTTCTTACAAACTTTTGACCTTCTCAAGCGTAATAACTAGATCATTCTTGGATGATTCACATTGAACTTTGAGATCTTCTCGTTCCGAATCAAATAACAAGTTCATCTCAATATTCTCCAAGTTATATAGCTTTGCTTGAAGAGTAACTTCCCGATATCGACCTTCGATAATTTCTTCTTTAAACTTTCCTATTTCATTGAGATAATCTCTTGAACCAATAGAATCAAGTTGGTCTTGCAAGTCTTTATTCCGAATACGAAGTCTGTCATATTTAACTTTCTCACTGAAAATGGTGCTGTCAGCCTCCGAGAGTTTACGATGACTTTCTTTAAGAAGATTATTAGCTACTGGATCATCATGGAACACTTCTTCGTCAGAATCAGAATCAGTATCAGAAATAATTTTTCCAGAAGCTAATGCAACCTCGCCTATGAGCTCTTGAGGATTATAATATTCAGGTCCATCATCAAGAGTAGGAAAATCTGCTGCACATGCCGATTATCTACGACTTCAACTAGGACATACTGCAGACAAGTGCCCGAAACCACGACAGTTATAGCATTGTACATCATCCTTAGAAGATGTTACACTTTTAGAAAAACTCTTTTTCCTATCTCTCAAGAATTTTCTAAATTGTCGTGGAGTAACATCCTTAGTATCTGGCGAACCTGATTTATCATTTAGAGGATTCAGAATTGTTTGCAGCTTTAAGAGAAATCACCTCTTTTCTTGCGTGTTCATTATCAAAGATATTTAATTTTCCAGCAAGAGTACTTCTGGAGAGTGTAGAAAAATCGTTTCCTTCTTCAATGGCATGTTTCTTAGACTCGTATCTTGATGGTAGAGTCATGAGAATTTTGCAAACAATATCTTTCTCCGGAATAGTTTTTCTAATGAAAAAGAGGTGTTAACTATTTGAGAAAGTCTTTGGTTAAACTCATCAAAGGTTTCATCATTAGACATGCGAAGGTTTTCCCAGTCAGAAGCTAGATTTTGAAGCCTTGCTTCTTTCTCTGCGACATTCCCTTCGAATACTGTTTATAAGATATCCCAAGCATCTTTAGACTTGTTGCTCGTAGTCACATGGTGCTGAAGATCTAGGATAATGGCATGGATGATAGCATTCAAACCGTCGGAGTTTTGCTTTGCAGCAAGTATCTCGGTAGGACTGTATTCACCAATGTTCTTGGGAACGTTTACATCTCCAACTTCCACAACGGGAGCATCATAGCCATTAACTATATATACCCACGATTGAAAATCACGTGCTTGAAGAAAAGATCTCATAGCAATTTTCCACCATAAGTAATTAGTGTCATCGAAGGCTGGTGGTAAGTTTATAGAGATAACACCTCTGTCCATAGAATCAGATTGCTACAAACACAAACTTATGAGGCCTTAACGTGTTTGCCTGCTCTGATACCAATTGAAAAAGCGGGGGTCTAACAACACCACCCAATATTTCGTTGGGCAATCTGAATAGACAAACTCCAATATACTTTCTAGAGAATCAACTAGACAGTCAGACTCAATCTAGAGTAAAGTATATCAAAGAGTTTAATATCTTTGTTTCAACACAATCAAAGTTAAACAGAAACAAGTCCGTAAACCTGATTTTAGTGTGAAGCTCTTGAAACAAAGTCTTTTGTTTTAATCACAACCTATTCAATATCCACCGTCTATAAACCTCGTTAAGCAACAATCACTAAAGGAATATTTCAACACAGTGTCCACTTGAAATAGGGTTAGTCCAGACTGGTCTAACAATGTAAAAATAACAAAATCAATTGTTCAAGATCAATCAAGTCTTATCCAACAAATAAGGTCGGATTTAACAACTATGATTGATTAACGTACAACCTGTATTATTTCAATTATATAAATAAAATATAGTGTGTAAAAGAAATAACACAAACACCAGATTTTGTTAACGAGGAAACCGCAAATGCAGAAAAACCCCGGGACCTAGTCCAGAATAAACACACACTGATTATAAGCTGTTACACCAATTTCCTAATACCTATTCGGACTAGATGTAATACCTTCTTCAACACTTGTAGAACTCCTAGAAGAATACCGATTCTCTTTAGGAACTCTTCACACAAATCTTCTAGCAGAACCCAAAGTTCACTTTAGAATATACACCACAACGATCGATACGATTTGATATTTTGTTTGCACAAAACACCAGTTTGATTTCCCTTTAGATGTGAATCAAGGTTTTGGAAATCTTGTGTTTATTTTGATAAAAACAATTACTAGGTAAAAGTAATTTCAAAACAAACTTGTAGATTAGGGTTTTAACTTACAATCAGTATGCTTACACACAAGGAGTCCGTGAACCTGATTTCCGTAAGTAAACTTGGGTGATTCCAAAGATCAATTTCCAAGTTAAGAAAACCCTAATAAATCTACCACAAGAACAACTAGAATAAATCTAGAGATCTTGTTTAAAACTTCTCAAGGATTTTTACGAGATGCCTCAAAAGAAGTTTTTCTTTCTAGTCCCCGATTTCGACTAACAAGTGTTGGTATACGATCGAAAACTGAAATCTATCAAAACCTAGGGTTTATGATCAACAACTCTTGAATGGTTTTATATCATAAGAGAAAACCTTAGAATAAACAAGAGGTGAAAAACCTAGATTAAAAGTTGTATGATCAATCACGAAGATTAAATCCAACTTGGCTTTGTGATCCCTAGTACAAACACTTTTATCTCACTCTCGTTCATGAAGAACGGAAGACGTGGAAAACAACCTGCAGAGCTTACGCCAATTTTCCAAAGGGATGAAAAACGTGTAAACTCGCGAACTTATTATTTATAATGAACAATAGCTTGGAAGCTAAGCACAGCTATTTTCCTTTTACAAGACTCTCCTAAATATGAGAGTCTTTCCTAAGTTAAAACTCTTGCCAAAATAATTAAATAAATAACTGATTTAGCAAAAATTATATTTATGTGAATAAATCACATTTTAACTTAGGCAACAAGCACAAACACTTTAATATGGTAACCAAAAGTGTTTGGACCAATAGCTAACTTACCTAGATAAGGAAACATCACCAACTTGACCAAAAATCCCTTTTAGTCACGTATTGGGCCCAAGTTCGCGGACCACTCCAAATCCCTTGGAATGTTTCCTACTAATGAACTTAAATCACTCATAACTTTGTCGTTATAACTCGGAATTGAGTGATTCTTGGATCATTGGATTCGCAAGATCATTCACTATAACATGAGATCCTTTATAGGAATAAAGGTTATTGTCTCCAACTTCATGAATCAAATAACCTCAAGTATATATACATAAATGTACATTTACTGTCATCAGAATTGTTCCATATAGTGAGCATATATCTTGATAGATGAGAGAGGTAGAATAGAACAAGAATACAAATGAAATTAATTACATACCTTTGATGAAGTACTTTTTGATGTCTTCTTGCAGTCTTCAATCTTCATCCTTTAAGAATAGCTTCGATTCCACTTCTTAGACCTAATCTAGTCCGAAACTATCTTTAGTATGCTAAATCAAGATTTCATTTTGGCAACTAAACTTGACAACTAACTTGACATACCAATGCTAGTGGGTTCAACCGAGCAGTGCTCTAACAATAATGGTTACCATAAGTGTATCAAAAAGTTTCTTGGACAATAAAAACCAACATCCAGTGGCTTTGATTATTGCTTCTAACCTGTTATATTTAAGAATTTCAATCACAAATAAAGTTAGGTAATTAAGAATTATACACGTGCTATTTTACCATATTCATCTTAACCAAAACTAGTTCAAATGACTCAAATGAAACTAGTTAAAGAGTTGTTCAATTGCTATATTCTCATAGAATTATACAAGAACACAATTGAAGCAAAATTGGTTTGATTCACTTGAATCAATCATGAACATTATAGCCACGGTTTGCAAAGATTGCATTCCTTATAATTTGAATGTTTAATTTCATGAACTGACCGATTTAATAAAGTAACCAACTTAAGTATGTGTACGGGTATGCGTACTTAAGCAACCGGATTTGAGTTGGTTTAGTTTCCAAACTCAGCAGAAATTTTCGGTTCGAAAACTTCCGCCAGTATGCGTATGGGTGCGCATAATTAAGGTGACTAGTTAAGAGCTTGTTAATTCCCAAACTCAGCAGAATTTTTCGGTTGGAAAACTTCCGCCAGTATGCGTACGGGTACGCATACTTAACCTGTCTCCTTCACTAATTTTGTATACACACATATGCATACTCTTGGTTCTCGGTTTATGGATTTATACACTAATGTGCAAAAACACTATATATGCGTATATCCAAAGATGGTTACATAATCTCAACTCTTCATTTCAATCATTGAAACATTCTTCTATAATGATAATAGTCGTTTTCACACACTATTAGCATCAAAGCAATTTTCAAGATATTGAAATAATCATTATGACTTTCGTCACGAGTAAAGATGAACTTGGCTAAAGCAAAAATCTTCCACATATAAAAAAATACCCAACATAAGATGTGTGCCCCAATTCTTTTGCAATCCTCACCGCATCTAAGGGCTTCTTGGCGAGGATGCACTTCCAACACAATCAGGTTGTGTTGAGGTGAACAAAATCTTGCTCACCACAGGTATTCGAAACAAAATCATGCATGGACTCTAGGAATTTAACAACTTCCTTGAAACTTTCAATAACTGTTCCACACCTTTTAAAGATGTTATCCCTTGTCGAACTCTTGTCTAGGAGATCCTTATTTATAGTACTTGTTGTTTTATTGATCTTCTTTGGTACCCATTTCTGAGTAGCTTTTGGAGCAACATATTTATTTTACTCCCCAATATAATTACGAAATTTCTTAGATGGAATACTAGAAGAACTATATTATGAGACTCAGTTTTTTCTATAGTTTGGAACATCAGATCTTGTCATCTTAACAAAATCAGCTATGGTTGTATCTCGTTTAAGATATCTGCAATTCCTTTGCAAGTGCCTGGTTTTCCACAATAAAAGCAATGTTTAGTATAATGGAAAAGTTATGTTTAGTGTTACCTGAATGTGTGTGTGCTTGCTTTGGAGCTTGACAGAAGTTCCTCTTTTCGTTATTGACAGTTGGTAGAGATACTTCACTTTTGTCAACCTTGGAGGATTTTGGTTGAGAAGAAACTTTAGTTCGGACAAATTTTACCTCTTTGCAAATACCAGGAGCGTCTATTCCTTCATAGCCCAATCCTCGTGTATCACGATGAATTCTACATGCTCCCAATATTGAGGTTAATTTATTTGAGCTGCTAGTACTAGACAAACTCTCTTTTAAACTCGAGTTTTCTTTTCCCAACCTTTTGACCTTTTCAAGCATTAGTAGACCATTCTTGGATGATTCATATTGAACTTTGAGATCTTCTCGTTCCAAATCAAATAACAAGTTCATTTCAATGTTCTCCAAGTTATCTATCTTTGCTTGAAGAGTAATTTCCCGATCTTTATGGAACACTTCTTTGACAGAATCAGTATCCGAAAGAATTTTTTCGAAAGCTAATGCAACCTTGCCTGCGTACTCTTGGTGATCATAATATTCGGGTCCATCATCAAGAGTAAGCAAAGCTTCTGCACATACTGATTGTCTACGGCTCCAGCTACGACATACTGAAGAAAGGTGCTCGAAACCACGACAGTTAAAGCATTGTGCATCATCATTAGGAGATGTTGCACCTTTAGTGTTAGAGCACTGCTCGGTCAAACTCGCATGCGTTGCTATCTCAAGCATGCTTGTCAATGTTAGTGATCAAAACTATAAGTCTTGATTTCTAATCTCTTATAGCTAAGTCTCGGACTAGGATAGTAAGTGTAGTTGAGCTAAAGGACTTCATGGCGATTCATCATACAAGTAGAAAATATACTCAAGAAACCGGTGGAACTTCTCGACAAAAAGGTATGTGGAGACTTGAACTTATCTGTCACTCAAAAGTCTATCTATTCTATCTCCTACTCTTTGATACAAAAGTCATATGCTATATATATATAGACTAGATTATACACATTTGGTATTTCAAGATGAGTACACCTCGCCTATCTGTATCTCGAAATATATGTTGGTAATCTTTTCGCTTCGACCAAGTTTATCTTTACCTAGTGACGAAAGTCACTTTGAAAATTGCTTTGAGGAGAAATAGTATAACAACTATTTAAGTTTGCATAAAGCATTCCTTAGTAATTTAAGTTTCATGTTCAGAGCACATCTTTAGATCATAACCACTTCAGCTCACAAACAAGTTCGCATACTTAAGGCAACCGGTAGAGTTTTCCAAACTCAGCAGAAAATCTCGGCAAGGAGACTTCCGCCAGATCACGGACTAGGTTCGCGGACTAAACACGCAAACGAGTTTTTGGAAAATCCCAGCAGAAATTCTCGGTAAGAGAACTTCTGTCAGTTCCCGGACTGAGTTCGCGGACTGGGTTCGCGGACTTGGCAAAGCCAATTCCTCCGGTTTCTCTCAATCAACAAAGTTCGAAAACTTCGGATTAAGGAATACATGGTTATGTAATCTAAACTCTCATTCCAATCATTGAGACATTCTCAAAGGACGTTATGTAGCCGTTCTTCACAGACCGTTTCACGTCAGAGCAATTCTCAAAGTAATTGAAACTTTTCATGATTTTCGTCACTAGGTTGAAGATAAAATTGATCAAAGCGAAACGCTTTACCAACACACGATTTCGAGAAAAAGATAAGTAGTGAATACTCAGCTCGAAATGTCAAATGTGTATGATCCAGTCTATATAGCATACGACATTTTGTCTCATAAGAAGTAGGAGATAGAATAGATACACTTTTGAGTGATAGATAAGTTCAAGTCTCCACATACCTTTTTGTTGATGAAGTTCCACGGTTCCTAGTATATATCTTCGTCGTTGTATGATGAATCGCCATGAAGTCCTTGAGCTCAACTACACTTTTCTATCCTAGTCCGAGTCTTAGATATGTAGACTAGAAATCAAGACTCATAGTTTTGATCACTAACATTTATAAACATGCTTGATATAGCAACGCATGCGAGGTCGACCGAGCTATGCTCTAACAATCTTCCCCTTTGTCAACTTTAGTGACAAAGCTATTAATACATATGGAATACAAAAAAGATAAACTTTAGTGGGTCCTATTCCATAGTCTAATCTTCAACATTCCTTGAAATCTTCGTCCTTCCAAGTACTCCAATGATCCCAAAGGTTGTAAGTTTAGCACCACCGTTGTTGAATAGTATCATTATGTAACATCAAAGTCCAATTGCATCACGACTTTAACAACAATACTATGGTGATATGTATCACTTCCCCTTAGTCAATACTCCATCTCGATCATGGAAACCACTCCCCCTTACACAATGATCCGAAAACATATGTATTTGCAGTGTGAACTACGTTATTTCTCCCCTTTTTTGTCAATAAAATTGGCAAAGGTAAAAGAACGGGTTCATAATGAAATTTCCACAAGAGACATTTCATAGACTAAAAGAAAAATACATACCATCTTAATTTAGATGCAATCATAAAGCCGAAGCTAAATGCATTCATCAAGGAGTTTTAAGATACAAGATAACCCCTATAAAATTCCATAGCCGCACACCCCGCAAGATATTACCATTAAGCACAAGTTCAAAAGAACTCTCCCGCATTTGATGTCATTCCCGAAAGAACAACAAGAGCGACCTTAATTTCGAAAGGAAAGAAGGATTTTTAATTGGACACCAAAAACCATGTAAATGATTTTCTATATCCAAAACTCAACCAAATTAATAACAAGTAAACCCATGATTAATTGAATCGGAATAAATCAAACCACAAAGTGATCAATTTAATTGATTGTGCTCAACATAAGAAAACTCACGGAGCTACTACTAAGATAACCACACGGAGATGACAACCTTAATCGTTCAAATACTAAACATAAGGAAAACCTTACGGAATATACGACTACATCAACCAATAAAACATGATTAGTATAGACGTTCATATACTCAACACAAGAACTTGTGGAATATATGAAAACCTCAACTAGATTAATTACAAGAGAACCTATAATTAATCCAATTGGAATACACAACCAAACTAATCACCGAAGCAATCAATTTAATTGTCAAAAGATTTTGCTCGATAAAAGAAGACTTTCAGAGCAAATAACTAAATAACCAATCAAGATGATTAATTTAGTTCAAGAATGCTCAACATATAGAATCTTATGGAACAACCAACAAATCCAATAAGAATAATCAACTTAGTTGTATCGTGCTCAACATAAGACACACAATGGAGCCTTCACGGTAAAACATAACAAAATGGATCAATGAAGATCAATACCGTGGATAACATACAAGGATCTATTCTATTTTCCATCATAACGACATAATAGACTTTATCCTTTTCAAAAAGATTTTATCATATTTTCCATCAAATACATGACTGCATAGGCATAACTTTTGTAATTGTCAAAATTCCAGTCGTCCTTTCATCAATACGAATACCAATTCATGAACGACTTTACTTTTGACAGCATATGGGACCTTCAAGTTCACGGACGCAAACAATACATATCCCATAATCAAGGCCAATATTAATCGACATAATTTTAAGGTGCTCAACATAAGATACACAATGGATCCTTCACGATAAAACATCACAAAATGGATCAATGAAGATCAATACCGTGGATAACATATAAGGATCTATTCTATTTTCCATCACTATATGCATAACGACATAATAGACTTTATCCTTATCAAACAAAAGATTCATCCTATTTTCCATCAAATACATGACTGCATAGGCATAACTTTTGTAATTGTCAAAAGTCCATTCGTCCTTTCATCAATACGAATATCAATTTATGAACGACTTTACTTTTGACACAATATGGGACCTTCAAGTTCACAGACGCAAACAATACATATCCCATAAAAATATTGCAATACTTCGGAACAGATTAATACTGCAATAATACCATCCTCCAAATATTTTTAGAATTTAAAACCTAAAAAATAACAAAAGAAGATGAAAACTAAAATAGTTATGTGTAGTCACAATCTTCGTTATTCACAGCTCTAGTTAATCTTTCAACTAATCCAAAAAGAAGACATACTAGGCAACAATTACTTTGAGAAATTCTTTATCATTCCCGAACTCCTTGTTATCGACAACCATCGGGACATAAGGTTCACGGAGATAAGTGTAATACACGAACTGTCTTGGCTGAAGAGGTCGAATTAGGGTCCTCTGAATTTCCAAAGATTTAGACACGAACGTCTTTATTTCATAAATATCCCTTCTTATTTCCTTTAACTCATCAAGAACATCGGAAAACTTCTGAGAGTTAGAAGGATCAATCTTGGGTTTTCTTATATTCCTTGTTTTTATTTTCAGAGACTTAGAAACATGAGATTTCTCTTTTTCCTTGATTGAAGACTTAACAATCATGTTGACATCCTTTCCATCTACCGACATAGTGATTTGAGAACAATTATGAACAACTGGATTTGTGTGATGGAATCACTTAACTCAACAAGCATTCTTATAAAGGATGTCAAAAGGAAAAATGAATGTAGGGTGCGAAACCTATTGACAGGTTCGTATATGCCCAACTCTAAAACCCTATAAAGAGTAGAATTGTCGATAATAACCCTTTCTTTTATTTGATAGACAAAAAAAAAAGATAACAAAACTAAGAAAAGAAGGAAAAACTTTTCTGAAGCCTGGATCAGCACTCAATCTTGTCTCTTTTCGAACAGGCACATGAGACAAGATTTTCCCAACAACACAATCAAGTTGTGTTGCGATGAACAACGATTTGTCCATCTTTTTCCTCATGGGAGGAATCCAATGATATCTGTCTATCAAAACGATTTGACAATATTTTCTTTTCAAATGGTCTTATTCTATCCTTTGAAACCAACTTCTTAGACGAAGATAAGATCCTACATACCTCAGCGGTCTTCTGAGCAAGTTTCAGCTTCCTTTCTAATCGATATGCTCTTCGTTGAAGTTTGCTGGCGTGCCTTATTTGGTGCTTGTATTTGTAACACCTTGATAGTTCGTGTCCCTTCATCTAACAAAACGAACACGTCAATCTTGGATAGTATTCATGCATCTGAGATGTGCAAGAAGCTAGACATACAGTTGATCCTGAAACATCACTGATAGGGTTTCCAGTTATCGGATTCAGTGAATCTTCCAGCTTGATTGGGTTTCCCTCTTCTCTGAACCCATTGAGTTTGATATATGTATTGCTACAAGTATCAAAATCGATGTTTTCACAAAGAATCCCTGCACTTGATTTCCTATATTTATCGGAATCATAGGTTTCAGACATTTCATCAAGTGTTACAGCTAGACCTTTGTTCCCAGTGTATTTTCTACGATTTGGGCATTCGTTAGCAAAATGGCCAAAACCCTTACACTTAAAGCACTGAGGCATGTCTTCGTCATCAGCCTCGTCAGCATCCCTGTTTTTAGGAGGTACGCGACCGTGAGGTTTGTACGATGACTTAGGTTTGTCTCTTGAAAACCGTTTACTTATCTTCAACAGAAGATCCCTAAACTGTCTTGTGATCAAGGAGACTGATTTTTCAAGATCTTCATCCGAAAATCATCCTCAGATTGATCATCCTCAGAGACATGAACACTCTTACCTTTGACAAGTAATTTAGTGTTCTTCTTTGCTTTAAAGGCAATATCCTTACCGACTTTGTATGTATGCTCATGGTCAAAGATCTTAAGCTTTCCAACCAAGGTGTTTCTGGAAAGATTATCGAGGTTATTCCCCTCAACGATGGCATGCTTCTTAGACTCGTATCTAGATGGAAGCGATCTGAGAATTTTCATCACAATGTCCTTTTCAGGAATAGTCTTACCCAATGCAAAAGATGCATTAAGAATTTCAGATACTTTGTGATTAAACTCATCAAATGTTTCTTCATCTGCCATACAAAGGTTCTCCCAATCGGAATTAAGGTTTTGAAGCCTAGCATCATTTTCACTGGAGTTGCCTTCAAATACCGTTTCTAAGATATCCCAAGCATCTTTAGATCTAGGGCAGTTTTTCACATGATGCTGAAGATTTGGGGTAATGGCATGTACGATAGCATTCAAACCGTCGGAATTTTGCTTTGCAGAAGTTATCTCAACAACGGTGTATTCACCAATAGGTTTGGGAACGTTTACATCACCAACTGACACAACGGGAGCATCAGAGCCATTAACCACATATACCCATGATTGAAAATCACGCGATTGAAGAAAAGCTCGCATAGCAATTTTCCACCATAAGTAACTGGAGCCATCTAAGAATGGTGGTACGTTAATAGAGATAACACCTCTGTCCATAGAGTCAGATCGCTACAAACACAGACTTTTTAGGTTTTAAACGTGTTTGCCTGCTCTGATACCAATTGAAAAAGTGGGGGTCTAACAACACCACCCAATATTTTTCTTAGCAATCTGTATGGACTAACTTCGAAATACTTTGCTAGAGAATCAACTAGACAGTCAGACTCAATCTAGATTGAAGTATCTCAAGGAGTCAATATCTCTCACTTGTTTTGATTTACTCAAGCTAAAATAATAGCGAGTCTTTAATCAAACACAAGGAATAACTTTGACGGTGCCAAAGACCAATATCCAAGGATCAATCAATATCAATCAACAACCAAAGGTTGGATTTCCAATTGATGATCTCTAACGTACAACCTGTATTATTTCAATTATATAAAATATAATGCGGAAAAAGAAATAACACAGACACCAGAAGTTTTGTTAATGAGGAAACCGCAAATGTAGAAAAACCCCGAGACCTAGTCCAGATTGAATACACACTGTATTAATCCACTACGGACACTACCCTACTCCAAGCTAACTTCGGACTGGACTATAGTTGAACCCCAATCAATCTCCCACCGATCCAAGGTACAGTTGTACTTTTACGCCTCTGATCCCAACAGGATACTGCGCACTTCATTCCCTTAGATGATCTCACCCACAACCAAGAGTTGCTGCAACCCAAAATCACAGACTTTATAATAAACAAATCTGTCTCACACAGAAAAGTCTATCAAAAGGATAAATCTGTCTCCACAGAAAAACCCTAGGTTTTGTTCCGTCTTAAGATATAAAATCAAGGTGAACAAGAACCAATTGATAATACAGTCTTATATTCCCGAAGAACATCCTAGATTAGTCAATCACCTCTCAACAATCCTTCTTGACTACACAAGCGGTTTGTTGAGGAATCACAAACAATGAGACGGAGATGTTTGTGACTTCTTTGTCTTGCCTATCAGAGAACTCTCACGATCTCAAGCCAATCAATAGATTGTACTCATACGATAGAAGATGCAAGATCAGATCATAAAACTACGATAAAAGTAGTATCGGTCTGGCTTCACAATCCCAATGAAGTCTTTAAGTCGTTAATCTGGTATAGAGAAAAAAACCAAAGGTTAAAGGAGAATCGACTCTAGCGAGCGCACTAATATCACACAGACGTGTGGGGATTGGTTTTGCCCAATGCTAGATGTCTCCTTTATATAGCCTTCAAATCAGGGTTTTGCCTTAGTTACAAAACAATCCATATTCACCGTTAGATGAAAACCTGATTTAGATTCAAACTAATATTTCTCAACCGTTAGATCGAAAACTTAGCTTGTCACACACACTTGGGTAGACGTTTACTGGGTTTGTGAAAACCATGCCCAAACGTGTACGTGTATGTTGGTTTAACATAGTAACCCAAAAGGTTAACCATATGAGCATTTCATATTAACCTAGTTCTTCTTCACCATAACTAGTTCAATTGACTCAAATGAACTAGTTAGAGAGTTGTTCAATTGCTATGAGATCTTATGTAACTACACAAGACACAATTGAAACAAAGATGATTCGATTCGATGAATTGGCTCATGAACTTTTTAGCCACGGTTTGCATAAATCATTCCTTAGTAATTTAAGTTTCATGTTCAGAGCACATCTTTAGATCATAACCACTTAAGCTCACAAACAAGTTCGCGGACTTAAGGCAACCGGCAGAGTTTTCCAAACTCAGCAGAAAATCTCGGCAAGGAGACTTCCGCCAGTTCGCGGACTAAACACGCAAACGAGTTTTTGGAAAATCCCAGCAGAAATTCTCGGTAAGAGAACTTCCGTCAGTTCGCGGACTTGGCAAAGCCAATTCCTATGGTTTCTCTCAATCGACAAAGTTCAAAAACTTCGGATTAAGGAATACATGGTTATGTAATCTAAACTCTCATTCCAATCATTGAGACATTCTCAGAGGACGTTATGTAGCCGTTATTCACAGACCGTTTCACGTCAGAGCAATTCTCAAAGTAATTGAAACTTTTCATGACTTTCGTCACTAGGTTGAAGATAAACTTGATCAAAGCGAAACGCTTTACCAACACACGATTTCGAGAAAAAGATAAGTAGTGAATACTCAGCTCGAAATTTCAAATGTGTATGATCCAGTCTATATATCATACGACTTTTTGTCTCATAAGAAGTAGGAGATAGAACAGATAGACTTTTGAGTGATAGATAAGTTCAAGTCTCCACATACCTTTTTGTTGATGAAGTTCCACGGTTTCTTGTATAGATATTCGTCGTTGTTTGATGAATCTCCATGAAGTCCTTGAGCTCAACTACACTTTTCTATCCTAGTCCGAGACTTATCTATGTAGACTAGAAATCAAGACTCATAGTTTTGATCACTAACATTGACAAACATGCTTGATATAGCAACGCATGCGAGGTCGACCGAGCTATGCTCTAACATTTTATACTAAAACAACCCTTCTTAAACAGAGCATATTGTAGATCTGAGAACCTTTGACTGACAGAGGAATCTCAGTCGAATTTTAAAGAAAAAATATCTTCTAATGCATTTAATAGCCTTGTTTTTCGCAAGATCTGACACCCTTTTTCATTGGTTTTCAATGTTTTAAGGTTGTTTTTTTTCAAGGGTGTCATAAGCATTTAATACCCGTCTGTCAAAAACGTTATCTCATTCCTTTTTCTGAAAAAGCTGCTTAGCCGTCTTCCGTGTCAGAGCATTAATTGCTACTTTTAACGAAGATACCCAAGTAGCATACTTTTTCGCCCTTTCTGTGACCGCAGGATAACAACAGCCGAAGGCATGCAGAAACCAACTGCTGTACCAACAAGCTCAAGACCAGCTATCACAAGAGGGAGATCCCAAAAGCCGTCTCAAGCAAACCAAAGGAATGAAGTGGAGGACGGACAAAGCGAAATAGCAAGAAGAACAATTGCTAACAAATCACATATTCCTGTTGAAGGGATGGGGCAGACATCGGGAGCCCAACCAATCTACGACATGCCATTACTGGAGCACGCTACAACTACAAAGACACCTGCCGCCAACGCAGGGACCCAGAACCTTAGCTCCAATGGGACGAGGGTTAGGAAACCTAACCCCAATTCAGATACATCCAGACGCGCCAATTGTAGAAGAAGGAGTGGAAAACTCTGAAGATGCAGCCAACAGCACTCCTCAGGGAGGTGGAGCCCACAACGAAGACCAAATAGCGGCACAAATAGCAGCTTTGTTACTCCGTAACAAGGAAAACGAAGATGCAATGCACGAGATGGACCAGGAGAACCAGAACCTCAAAGGTATGCTAGACATACAAATCGAAGGTTCCCAAACTCACCCTCCGCAACAGAGGCGTGAAAACGGAGCTATCTCAGGAAGACGAAGGGTGGATCTCAACCCACCAAAGACGAATCAACCTAAGGGAACAAGGAGAGCACACCATGATCCATAAGAAATGGATTCAACATACAAACCCTCTCAGACCTACTACGACGAAGCATTTTCCAAAGATCTCGCAATGTGAACATGGTCATGGAGCAAATGGAGAAAATGCGGAAGGAGATCCAAGGCCTAAAAACTGGCCACGCAGGCGCAAGACTAGAAGAAGTGTTACAAGAGGCAACCACTTCCCCACTATCTTTTCGCATTTTGAGGGAATTCATCCCTCCGAAATGCCCGGTACCTACGTTCCAAGCATACAACGGTACCTTAAATCCTTCAGCCCACCTACGGTATTACACTCATGTCCTTCCCCATTGGGAAAGAAACGAGGTGGTACCTTGTAGGTACTTCGTAGCAAGCTTAACGGGATCATCACTAGCATGGTATGACAACTTACCAGCGAACTCAATTGACTCCTTCGAGCAATTATCTACGGTGTTTTTGGAGACATACATGTACAACAAATCAACAAAGGTAGGGTTAGATAGGATATTTTCTTTAGCTATCGGACCCCGGGAAACACTGATGCAGTACACAGAAAGGTGGCAAAAGACATGCCAGGCAATTGGGAAAGTCAATCCAGAAATTAGCATAAACTGCTATAAGTACGGACTTGATAGAACCTCAGCCATCTTCGTGGAGATTCACAACAAAGCCCTAGATTCCGAAGGCGAGCTCAGGGTTGTCCAAGACCGTTACATCAGACTCGAAGAAATCCAGAAGGACAACCCCAGGGCACAAGCAAAGACAACAACATCTCCATAACGAACTAACTCTCTAGAACCAATTCCGGAGGTACCTAAGCGACAAAACGAAGCCGGGGGCAGGACCAGCTCTCCAGACAAGCGATCCAAACACGGAGATGGAAAAAGAGGCAAAGGAAGAGAAGAATTTATGGATAAAATCTACACGAAGTTGGATACAACTTTCTCTCACATCCTAAGCAATGAGGGAGCAAAGCCGGGCTTTCCTTACCCTAATACTAGGGGAAAGCAGCCAGAAAAGACGAAGGAAGCTAAGGAGTATTGTGCGTACCACCAATACTACGGACATAATACATGCTATCACCTGCGCAACGTGATCCAAAGATTCATCGACGAAGGAAAATTCATCGAGTACGTACAGCTACAGCCAGCGGAGACTGAGGAGATCCCAAAGAAAAGGGTAGAACTACCTCAGGATGGAAAATACATCAACATGATCACCTTTCAGTGGAAGCCAAGAAGAAATGCTCGAAGACATACTCGAGTTAGCTCGGAACAGAAAGAAGATTGAATCCCATGAAGTGTTCAAGCTAAGTGGACCACCCACTAGCACTTGGGAGGAATGGATGGCCACACCATTAACCTTTTCAACAAAGGACGTCAACCAGGAGGTTGAAATGCACAACGATCCACTAGTGATCACTCTTCCAATACACAGATGGAATGTTACGAAGGTCCTCGTGGATGGGGGCAGTTCGTTAAATGTGCTATTTACGAACCCTACCTACGAATGGGTTTGAAAACAGAGAAAATGGATTCTTCCACTTGCACAATATATGGTTTTAACAGAGCAGTCTCTAGAACAAAGGGAGAAATCGTCTTGCAGGTACATGCATGACCCTTAGTACCCAATACACGCTTCTGTGTGGTAGAATCACCTTCGCCCTACAATGTAATCATGGGAAGGATGTGGGTCCATAGATTGCGAGGAACAGCTTCGACGTATCACCAATACCTACGCTTTCCTACACCTATGGATGGAATGGAAATCAAAGGCGACCAAAAAGACGCAAGGCTATGCAATCTAGCGGAAATCAGACTCAACAAAGAAAGAACTGCTGCTCAACATCATGAAAGAAAGAGACGCAAGGCAAATATCAAGGAAGTGCAGGACGCATCCTCCTTAGTACCCAAATCCATATCAGCCCCGGAGACAAGCACCTCCGCCACTCCAGGCGCAGATGTCTCCACCAAATGACAATTACAGAAAAGAACTCCTCAACGACCTCAGCAACAAATCTGCTCACCAGTGTAACCAACAAAGAAAATCAACATT
Source organism: Papaver somniferum (assembly GCF_003573695.1). Classification (NCBI taxonomy): domain Eukaryota; kingdom Viridiplantae; phylum Streptophyta; class Magnoliopsida; order Ranunculales; family Papaveraceae; genus Papaver; species Papaver somniferum. The sequence goes on from NC_039367.1 coordinate 95,888,340, forward strand.
GGGACGGAGGCAGAACCAAAGATGCTCAATATCGGAACTTTACTTGAAGAGGATAAGGAGGTGCAACTACAAAGGTTACTAAAAGAGTTCGTAGACGTCTTTGCATGGTCAATGGAAGACATGCCAGGAACTGATCCGAATTTGGTCTCACACCACCTTCGGCTCAGACCGGAAATACCACCATTTAAGCAACGCGTACGTAAGGTGGCGGACATCTACAACGAAGGGGTAAAAAAAGAGTTGCAAAAGTTACTTGCAGCTGGATTCATACGAGAAGTCAAATATCCCACGTGGATATCCAACATGGTCATTGTTCCTAAGAAGAATGGAGGCGTGCGCATTTGCATCGACTTTAGCAATCTCAACAAAGCGTGCCCCAAGGATAGCTACCTACTGCCAAATATTGACCAGCTGGTAAATACAACTGAAGGCCGCCAAAGGCTATATTTCATGGATGGATACTCAGTCTATAACCAAATAGCGCTTGCAGAAGAAGATCAGGAGCATACTGCGTTCTTTACCCCACGAGGCCTGTATTGCTATACAAGGATGTATTTTGGACTAAAGAACGCGGGGGGAACATACCAACGATTAGTAGACAAAATCTTCAAGCCATGGATAGGCAAAATACTGGAGGTCTACGTGGACGACATGCTCGTCAAGAGAAAAGAAGCAAAAAACCATCTCTCAGACCTAAGGGAGATATTTGAAGCCATGAGGAACTTCCACATGAAGGTGAACCCAGACAAATGCACGTTCGGAGTTACCTCAGGAAAATTCTTGGGTTACTTGGTCACTAAACGAAGAATCGAAGTAGACCCTGAAAGGGTCAGAGAAATAATGGAGATGCCATCTCCACAAACTCTAAAAGGAGTACAAAAGCCAAAAGGAATTTTATCTTCCATGGGAAGATTCATATCAAGGTCGTCAGATAAATGCAAAGCATTTTTTGACACACTAAGGAAAGGAAGCAGGTTTACATGGACCTAAGAGTGCGAACAAGCTTTTCACAAGATTAAAGAGTACTTAGTATCAGTACCCATCCTGAAGAAACCGGAGCCAGGTGAAATACTCACCCTATACCTAGCAGCAACAAGCTACGCTGTGAGCGCAATATTGGTACGAGACCAAGGGCAAGGAGAAAAGCCCGTATACTACATCAGCAAGACACTCAGTCCAGCGGAGCGTAACTACACCAAGGTGGAACAACTCATATATGCCTTAGTAGTGGAAACACAAAAGCTAAGGATATATTTCGATACACACACCATCAGAGTTTTCACAAAGGCTCAAATAAGTCAAATCCTCGACAGCACGGAGAAGATTGGAAGAGTGGAAAAATGGAATGCCGTGATCAAACAGTTTCACATAATCTTCAAAACCATGAAAGCGGAGAAATTACAAATCTTAGCAGACTTCTTGGTGGACCTACCTCTGAATGACGAAGCAGAGATAGACGACATCCCTGGAATGGAGGAAGACAAGCCGGAACCAGAAGACCTCTTGGAACCACGAAACTCATGAAGGTGGGAGATATTCATAGATGGATCCTCCAACAGAGAAGGTGCAGGTATAGGGATCGTAATAACAACCCCTATCGGAGACTGACTCATCTATGCATTCAGGTTATAATTCGAACAGTACACTAACAACATCACGGAATATGAGGCAGTCATACACAGCCTACGCCTAGCACAGGAGCTGGGATTATCAGATGTTCGTTTGACTAGTGACTCGTAATTGGTCATTAGATAAATAGATCTTAAATACCAAACTATGGATACAATACTATACTCGTACCTAAATCTAGCACAGGAGCATGCGTCAAAGATCAACAAGGTCACATTCAGACATGTCTGCCGAAAAGACAACAGACATGCAGATGCCTTAGCATTTATATCATCAATGCTGAGGGACAGAAACACTACCTCGGTCCAAATTGGGAGAATTTATGAACCTTCGATAGAAGGACTAACCTCCGCCACCGAGGAAACCTTAGTCGTCCAGGCCAGTGCCATGAGGGAAGCAGAAAAAGAAAAAGAAGATGAAAGAATGGAAGAACCAGATAACGAAGCCGACGAGTCTGACAAAGATCAACCCATTTCAGACGGAAGCAACGAGGACAAAACTGAGGACGATTGGAGAATTCCAATTCACCAGTACCTTGACAAAGGTACCTTACCCGCAGATGTCAAAGAAGCTCGAAAACTCGAGTCAAATGCAGCAATGTACAGATTAAGAGACGAAATACTGTATAGAAGGTCATTTCTTGGACCTTTGATGCGGTGACTCTCACAAACCGAAGGTAGAAGAATAACGCATGATATACACAGTGGAGAAGCTGGCAATCATAGCGGAAGAAGGTCTTTGGCAATCAAATCCAAAATGCAAGGATACTATTGGCTAAGCATGGAGGAAGATGCAAAGAACGTAGCAAGGTGTTGCGAAAGATGCCAAAGCTATGCCAGGAAGATTAAAGCACCAACAGCGGAGCTTAACTCGGTCATCATCCCATGGCCATTTTCCAAATGGGGAGTTGACATTGTTGGACCTTTGATAGAGGGGACATAAAAAAGAAGATACCTTATCGTAGCTACGGATTATTTCACCAAATGGGTGGAAGCAAGGGCTTTGGCAAGAATTAGAGACACAGATGTCTTTCAATTTTTGTTCGAGAAAATCATCTGCAGGTTCGGGATACCAGCCACCATAGTCTCTGACAATGGCAAACAGTTGGAAGGAAAGAACATAGACATGCTCTTTAACGCCTTCAACATTCAGAAAACAAGTCTACTCCAATATATCCTAAGATAAATGGACAAGCGGAGGACACTAATAAGACGATAGCAATGAACTTAAAAAAAAAGCTGGGGGAATATAAGAAAAGATGGTGCGAGCAGTTGCACAATGTCCTATGGGCCTACCGCACTACAAGAAGGTCAGACACGGGAAAAACTTCGTTCTTGCTAACCTACGGAGCCGAAGCAGTCATCCCAACGGAGATAATACTGCAAACGACAAAGACAGAGGCATGGGAAAAGAATCTGACAATAGATCTTATGCTGGAAAATCTTGATGACCTTGAAGAAAGGCGGGAAGTAGCTTTACAAAGAATGGTGAACTACCAACGAAGGCTGGCTCGTGAATACAACAAACGGGTAATTCCTAGAAACTTTGTGGTTGAAGAATACGTACTACATCAAATACCACCATATCAAAGGAAGAAAGAGTGGGGAAAGCTATCTCCGACATGGGACGGACCCTACATTATACACGATATTGCCGGAAAGGGTTCATACTACCTAAGGAATCTCAAAGGAGAAGTATTCCAACACCCTTGGAATGCAATGTACCTAAAGAAGTATTACCCGTAATAGAATGGTTATTACTCAGGAGAATAAGGGAAGTGGAAATGGCCCACCATGTTCTATCCCTGATCAAAGGTACTATAAACCTAACTAATCAATGAAAGAAACTTTTTGTTAAGAAAAAGTGCATGTTTATTAAATACAAATTGAGTTAGAATAGACACCCTCCTGAAAAAGCGGGGGTCTAACAACACCACTCAATATTTCGCTTTGCAATCTGTATGGACTAACTCCGAAATACTTTGCTAGAGAATCAACTAGACAGTCAGACTCAATCTAGATAAAAGTATCTCAAGGAGTTAGTATCTCTCTCTTGATTTGATTTTTACTCAAGCTAAAAACAATAACGAGTCTTTATCAAATAAAAGGAATAACTTGGACGGTACCAAAGACCAATGTCCAAGGATCAATCAATATCAATCAACAACCAAAGGTTGGATTTCCAATTGATGATCACTAACGCAAAACCTGTATTATTTCAATTATATAACAAATATAATGCGAAAAAGAAATAACACAGACACCAGAAATTTTGTTAACGAAGAAACCACAAATGCATAAAAACCCCGGGACCTAGTCCAGATTGAATACACATTGTATTAAGCCGCTACAGACACTAGCCTACTCCAAGCTAACTTCGGACTGGACTATAGTTGAACCCCAATCAGTCTTCCACCGATCCAAGGTACAGTTGTACTCATACGCCTCTGATCCCAGCAGGATACTGCGCACTTCATTCCCTTAGCTGATCTCACCCACAACCAAGAGTTGCTGCAACCCAAAATCACAGACTTGATAATAAACAAATCTGTCTCATACAGAAAAGTCTATCAAAAGGATAAATCTGTCTCCACAGAAAAACCCTAGGTTTTCTTCCGTCTTAAGATATAAAATCAAGGTGAACAGGAACCAATTGATAATACGGTCTTATATTCCCGAAGAACAGCCTAGATTAATCAATCACCTCTCAACAATCCTTCTTGACTACACAAGCGGTTTGTCGAGGAATCACAAACAATGAGACGAAGATGTTTGTGACTTCTTTGTCTTTCCTATCAGAGAACTCTCACGATCTCAAGCCAATCAATAGATTGTACTCGTACGATAGAAGATGCAAGATCAGATCACACAAGTACGACAAAATTAGTATCGGTCTGGCTTCACAATCCCAATGAAGTCTTTAAGTCGTTAACCTGGAATAGAGAAAAAAACCAAAGGTTAAAGGAGAATAGACTCTAGCGAGCGCACTAGTATCACACAGACGTGTGGGGATTAGTTTTACACAATGCTAGATGTCTCCTTTATATAGCCTTCAAATCGTTAGATGAAAACCTAATTTAGATTCAAGCTAATATATCTCAACTGTTAGATCGAAAACTTAGATTGTCACACACACTTGGGTAGACGTTTACTGGGTTTGTGAAAACCATGCCCAAACGTGTACGTGTATGTTGGTTCAACATAGTAACCCAAAAGGTTAACCATATGAGCATTTCATATTAACCTTGTTCTTCTTCACCATAACTAGTTCAATTGACTCAAATGAACTAGTTGGAGAGTTTTTCAATTACTATGAGATCTTATGTAACTACACAAGACACAATTGAAAAAAAGATGATTCGATTCGATTGAATCGACTCATGAACTTTATAACCACGGTTTGCATAAAGCATTCCTTAGTAATTTAAGTTTCATGTTCATAGCACATCTTTAGATCATAACCACTAAAGAGCACAAACAAGTTCGCGGACTTAAGACAACCGGTGGGGTTTTCCAAACTCAGCAGAAAATCTCGGCAAAGAGACTTTCGCCAGTTCGCGGACTAGGTTTGCGGACTGAGTTCGCGGACTTACATGCAAACGAGTTTTTGGAATATCCCATCATAAATTCTCGGTACGATAACTTTTGTCAGTTCGCGTACTGAGTTTGCGGACTTGGCAAAGACAATTCCTCCAGTTTCTCTCAATCAACAAAGTTCGAAAACTTCGGATTAAGGAATACATGGTTATGTAATCTAAACTCTCATTCCAATCATTGAGACATTCTCAGAGGACGTTATATAGCCGTTATTCACAGACCGTTTCGTGTCAGAAAAATTCTCAAGGTAATTGAAACTTTTCATGACTTTCGTCACTAGGTGAAGATAAACTTGATCAAAGCGAAACGCTTTACCAACACATGATTTCGAGATATAGATAGGCGATATATACTCGGATCGAAATATCAAATGTGTATGATCCAGTCTATATAGCATACGACATTTGTCTCATAAGAAGTAGGAGATAGAAGAGATAGGCTTTTGAGTGATAGATAAGTTCAAGTCTCCGCATACCTTTTTGTTGATGAAGTTCGACGTTTCCTTGAGTAGATCTTCGTCGTTGTATGATGAATCGCCATGAAGTCCTTGAGCTCAACTACACTTTTCTATCCTAGTCCGACACTTATCTATGTAGGCTAGAAATCAAGACTCACAGTTTTGATCACTAACATTGACAAACATGCTTGAGATAGCAACGCATGCGAGGTTGACCGATCTATGCTCTAACAATCTTCTCCTTTGTCAATTTTAGTGACAAAATTATTAATATATATGGAATACAAAAAAGATATACTTTAGTGGCTCCTATTCCATAGTCTAATCTTCAACGTTGCCTGAAATCTTAGTCCTTCCAAGTACTCCAATGATCCCAAAGGTTGTAAGTTTAGCATCACTGTTGTTGAAGATCCGTAGCTATAACAATGAGAGAAATCGAGATTCTCGATCATCATTATACAGTGACATAGTATTATTATGTAACATCAAAGTCCAATTGCATCACGACTTTAACAGTAATATTACGGTGATATGTATCACTCCCCCTTAGACAATACTCCATCTCGATTATGGAAACCACTCCCTCTTACACAATGATCCGAAAATCATATGTATTTGTAGTGTGAACTACAATATTTCTCCCCCTTTTTGTCAATAAAATTGGCAAAAGTACAAGAACGGGATCATAATGAAATTTCCACAAGAGACATTTCATAGACTAAAAGAAAAATACATACCAACTTAATTTAGATGCAATCATTAAGCCGAAGCTAAATACATTCATCAAGGAGTTTTAATATACAAGATAACCCCTATAAAATTCCACAGCCGCACACCCCGCAAGATATCACCATTAAGCACAAGTTCAAAAGAACTCTCCCCCATTTGATGTCATTCCCGAGAGAACAACAAGAGCGACCTTAATTTCGAAAGAAAAGAATGATTTTTAATTGGACACCAAAAACCATAGGAATGATTTTCTATATCCAAAACTCAATAAAATTAATCACAAGTAAACCCATGATTAATTTAATTGGAATAACAACTAAATCAAACCACAAAAGTGATAAATTTAATTGATTGTGCTCAAGATAAGTAAACTTACGGAGCTACGACTAAGGTAATCATACGAAGATGACTAACTTAATCATTCACATACTCAACATAAGGAAAACCTTACGGAATATACGACTACATCAACCAATAGAACATAGTTAGTATAGCCGTTCATATACTCAATACAAGAACTTGTGGAAAATATGAAAACTCAACTAGACTAATTACAAGAGAACCCATAATTAATCTAATTGGAATACAAACAACCAAATTAATCACGAAAGTAATCAATTTAATTGTCAAATGTTTTGCTCGACAAAAGAAGACTTCGGAGCAAATAACTAAATAACCAACCAAGATGATTAATTTAGTTCATAATGCTCAACATATAGCATCTTATGGAACAACCAACAAAGCCAATAAGAATAATCGACTTAGTTGTATCGTGCTCAACATAAGACACACAATGGAGCCTTCACGGTAAAACATAACAAAATGGATCAATGAAGATCAATACCGTGGATAACATACAAGGATCTATTCTATTTTCCATCATAACGACATAATAGACTTTATCCTTATCAAACAAAAGATTTTATCCTATTTTCCATCAAATACATGACTGCATAGGCATAACTTTTGTAATTTTCAAAAGTCCATTCGTCCTTTCATCAATACGAATACCAATTCATGAACGACTTTACTTTTGACAGCATATGGGACCTTCAAGTTCACGGACGCAAACAATACATATCCCATAATCAAATTGCAATATCACAAAATCATAACGATCAATACTGCAATAACATCATCCTCCAAATATTTTTAAAATTTAATACCAATAATACTAGAAAATAACATAAGAAGATGAAAACAAAAATAGCTATGTGTAGTCACAATCATCGCTATTAAAAGCACTAGTTATTCTTCCAACTAAACCAAAAACAAGACATACTAGGCAATAATTCCTTTGAGAAATTCTTTATCATTCCCGATCTCCTTGTTATCGGCAACCATCGGGACATAAGTTTCACGGAGATAAGTGTCAATACCCACGAACTGTCTTGGCTGAAGAGGTCCCTCTGAATTTCCAAAGATTTAGACACGAACGTCTTTATTTCATAAATCTCCCTTCTTATTTCCTTTAACTCATCAAGAACATCGGAAAACTTTTGAGGGTTAGAAGGAACAACCCTGGGTTTTCTTGTATTCCTTCTTTTTCTTTTCAGGGACTTAGAGACAGGAGATTTTTCTTTTTCCTTGATTGAAGACTTAACAATCATGTTGACATCCTTTCCATATGACGACATAGTGCTTTGAGAACAGTTATAAACAACTGGATTTGTGTGATTGAATCACTTAACTCAACAAGCAGTCTCATATAGGATGTCAAGAGGAAAAAGGAATGTAGGGTTCGAAACCTATTGACAGGTTCGTATATGCCCAACTCTAAAACCCTATAAAGAGTAAAATTGTCGATAATAACCCTTTCTTTTATTTGATATACAAAAAATAACAAAGCTAAGAAAAGAAGGAAAAACTCTTCTGAAGCCTGGATCAGCACTCAATCTTGTCTCTTTTCGAACAGGCACATGAGACAAGATTTTCCCAACAACACAATAAAGCTATGTTGCGATGAACAACGATTTGTCCATCTTTTTCCTCATGGGAGGAATCCTATGATCTCTGTCTATCAAAACGATTTGACCATATTTTCTTTTCAAATGGTCTTATTCTATCCATGGAAAACAACTTCTTAGACGAAGATAAGATCCTACATACCTCGGCGGTCTTCTGAGCAAGTTTCAGCTTCCTTGCTAAACGATCTGCTCTTCGTTGAAGTTTGCTGGCGTGCCTTATTTGGTGCTTGTATTTGTAACACCTTGACAGTTCGTGTCCCTTCATCGAACAAAACGAGCACGTCAAACTTGGATAGTATTCAGGCATCAGAGATGTGCAAGCAGACAGACATACAGTTGATCCTGAAACATCAATGACAGGGTTTCCAGTTATCGGATTCAATGAATCTTCCAGCTTGATTGGGTTTCCCTTTTCTCCGAACCCATTGAGGCTGATATATGTATTGCTACAAGTATCAAAATCGATGTTTTCACAAAGAAGCCCTACACTTGATTTCCTATCTTCATCGGAATCATAGGTTTCAGACATTTCATCAAGTGTTACAGCTAGACCTTTGTTCCTAGTGTATTTTCTATGATTTGGGAATTCGTTAGCAAAATGGCCAAAAACCTTACACTTAAAGCACTGAGGCATGTCCTCGTGATCAGCCTCGTCAGCATCCCTGTTTTTAGGAGGTACGCGATCGTGAGGTTTGTCTGATGACTTAAGTTTGTCTCTTGAAAACCGTTTACTTCTCTTCAACAGAAGATCCCTAAACTGTCTTGTGATCAAGGAGACTGATTTGTCAAGATATTCATCCGAAAAATCATCCTCCGAGATATGAACACTCTTACCTTTGACAAGTAATTTAGTGCTCTTTTGTGCTTTAAAGGCAACATTCTTACCGACTTTGGATGTATGCTCATGGTCAAAGATCTTAAGCTTTCCAACCAAGGTGTTTCTGGAAAGATTATCGAGGTTATTCCCCTCAACGATGACATGCTTCTTAGACTCGTATCTAGATGGCAGCGATCTGAGAATTTTCATCACAATGTCATTTTTAGGAATAGTCTTACCCAATGCAAAATATGCATTAATAATTTCAGACACTTTGTGATTAAACTCATCAAATGTTTCTTCATTTTCCATACGAAGGTTCTCCCATTCGGAATTAAGGTTTTGAAGCCTAGCATCATTTTCACTGGAGTTGCCTTCAAATACGGTTTCTAAGATATCCCAAGCATCTTTAGATCTAGTGAAGTTTTTCACATGATGTTGAATATTTGGGGTAATGACATGTATGATAACATTCAAACTGTCGGAATTTTGATTTGCAGCAGTTATCTCAACAGCGGTGTATTCACCAATAGGTTTGGGAACGTTTACATCACCGACTGCCACAACGGGAGCATCATAGCCAATAACCACATATACCCATGATTAAAAATCACGCGATTGAAGAAAATCTCGCATAACAATTTTCCACCTTAAGTAATTGGAGCCATCGAAGACTGGTGGTACGTTAATAGAGATAACACCTTGATAGACGCATTTATGTGTCTAATGTGTCCTCAATGTTCCATATTGTTAGTACTCAATTTCGTACTTAGTATGGTGTTTTATGTGTTTGTAGGGGAAATAAACATTTTTGGAAAATTCGGCTCGAAAAGTTGCTCGGGACACCTCCGGAGAACATTTGTTATACAGATCCCAGATTTGGATAAGGGGCACCCATGATTATGTGTAGCCCAAATTCATCTTCAGAACCCAGGGCTATATGTAGGCCAAATTAGTCCACAACACCCATTTGTTATTGGCACCCAAGCAGCTGGTTAAGGGGAACCTTCATCCCCTTCGTTTGAACTGAATTTTGGCGGGAATAAAAGATTTCTTCGACTGCAGATTAGGGTTCGAATTTTGATCAAGTTCCAGTGTGACTCAACGTATGAAATTGTTTGGGAAGATTTGTTTGGGCATCACAGGCATGGTATGGTCGTCAGAATTGATTCAGTTTGGCTGGAAAATCGTGTGGAAGCAACACAGGGCAGTTAAGCTTTTAAAACCCGATAATCCCTGTTTTGGATTTGGAGGATTTATAGGAAGATTCAAGTGATACAATCGATTGGATTGGGCTTGTTGCAACTAAACAGGACCGGTAATTGCATCAGATTCGAAAAAGTTTGGTTGAATACGTGGATTTGGTGAAACAACGTGTATGAAGTTATTTACGGGATAACATGACTCACTGTGAGTTACAGATGTACATTGCTCGAGTTTGAAGGACTAGGACACTGTCTGGAGCGTGCAATAGATAAAAAGGAAGGTTTTCTACGTGTTTGGAGTGAGTTAGCCGCAGTCAGGTGCATGGGAAGATAAATCAGGGAATAAAATATTCCCATGAGTATTGTTTTCACTGCCGAATGAATGGAGTTCACGGTGAGTTATTAGGGAGGATTTTGTTCGCCTTTTTAGTTTAAATAAGGTTATGGGATGTCTGATAAAGGGATGGAGAGTTAGGGGTTAGAACAGAGAGAAAGAGAGTGATCAAATCACAAGTTGCAGAGAGAAGTTTCTGCTGCTGCAGAGAAGATGAACATGAAAAACAATAGTTGTTAAGGGCAGTCGTTTTCTAGGGTCGTATATTTCAAGTCTGTAACTGTCAATTAGTAACGTATATCTTCAGTTCGCAACGCCCGTTCTGTACAGCGAGTCTGTAACGCTGATAAAGTGTTGCAAACTAGTTGTTTTGATTATTTTCTCCATTTTCTCCTTGTAAACACCTTTTTGAGCAATGAAAAATTCCTTTGAGTGTGTTTTCACCATGCGGAGCTAGACCCCATCACTGGGACAACGGAGGAAGCAACTTTTCATGATTGTGGTAAATGAATTAATTCTTTTATTGACTTTTTGCATAGATTTAATTGCTTTATGATTTATATTAATTATTTGTTATTTTGTTAGATGCCGCATGCTTAGTTCTAAATACTTTAGATGCGTCATGCTTTTAACTTACAAATAATATTTTACGAAATCTATTTTTGGCAAAGAACTAGAGTCACAACTTCTTTTGTTTGAGTTATATTGTCTAGAGTTAATGACTGAACCATAACAATATGAAAAGTAGTGGAATCCCGCGTATCAACGTCTCTTCATCTTGTGAAAAATTGTGTATATATATTTTTCCTTATTTTATTTATTAAGTCTTAAAACAAATTCTCAACACATCTGAGTGAACGAATCATCTTACTACAACATCATTGAAAAATACGATCAATTTTTGGCGCCGCCGACGCAGATTTGTTTATAAATTTGTTTTTAGGTTTTTTTTTGTTCCTTTTTACGCCTTTTGGTATTTCTTGTTTGCTTTCAGATTTGGAGCTGAGCTAAAGAAAAGGGGAGAAAGTGCTGAAAACAAAAGCGAAGCCAAAGAAGAAAAGAAAGGAGGAATCCAAAAGGAGTGAAGAAGAAAATTTTTGTATATAGATATTTTATTTTATTTTTTTTTAGAAACTGTAATTAAGGTTTTATTTTTGTAATCTTTTATTTTTGAATATTTTTTTATTTTCGGACATTGAACTTTGGGACTTTAGTTTTTTAAACCCTACGGAAGAGTAGTTTTAAATATAAACTGTGTGCAGAGAAGGACGACGATTACGATATCTTCTCGGCCCCTCGGGTTCGTACACGACATTGGAGTTGTGGCCCGAGTCAACTTCAACGGTTCATCCCCCGTCTGGAACGGGAGGTAAGAATTCTAAACACCCGCGAATCCCCTGTCAGCGGGTTTACTGGATTATTTTGTATGCATATATGTTGAGGACCTGAAATCGGATTTAATTTTCTAGTAAAGGGCAAGGCCTGGCAAAATCAAGATAAGGACTCGGATTTCATCACCGTTTCCTTCTTGACCGTCTTAGGAACACGTAACCTACGCGAACCTAAGCTTAAAATACTGACTAGAACGAGACAAATAGGGTAACGAGCTTAATAGGAAAGTCATTCGAAAAATATTGGTTACTCTTTTAAGCATACTTCAAAGTTCATGATGGTTTCTGTGAGTTGAATGCGTGACTGCGCCGCCTTGTAATGCGGTGAGGCCTTGGGTATCAAAGCTCCACGCAGCTTCCCTCGCCTCTATTCAACTTACTTTGACTCGGATTGATTCCAGAGGGGTTTGCTTAAATTGTAACTAATTCCATTTCGAAGGATTAGAAGATGGTCTATAAACAATCTAAGTGGAGCCATCATGTTTTTTGTTTGCTAGATAAATTAGGCTTGTTGTGGTCGAGTCAGCCTTCTTTGTGTTTGTTCAGAATTCCCTTGCAGTTAGGATGTCGAACTGGTATTATAATAGCCAATACAATGAGTATCCGACTGAGCAGTATGAACATTATTCCTATTATGACCAGAGTGTGAATAGTGGTTGGGAACGCCATTGAAGGATATGGGTCATACCATGGTGAGCCAAATTACTATCCACATGCATACCAGTCATGCGAGCAAGATTCTTATAATTCCTCTCCTCTAGATGAAGCATGTAAGATACTTAAGTCAACGCGTGAGTTACTTGAGTCGACACGTAAGTTAACGGGCACAGATGACTTAGTTATGGACGAAAGAACTTTAACGGTGAGTGAACCTTCTTTAGAAGATAACCTCAGTAAAAGTTAGCTGAGTCAACATGTAAGTTAACTGAGTCAACACGTGAGTTTGCTGAGTTAACACGTATGCATAAATTAGAGACGGAAGAAAGAACTGTTCGAATTACTCGTGATTGCCAATATATTCTTTCCTATCTCACCCGTGAAAATGAGGATAATTTTTATAATAATGAAGATGAACAGGTTAGAATTGGTGACACAACTTGTTTAGATGAGGTTCGATCATTTTCATGTTATAATAATGATGACTATGATGAGAATAATATTGATGAAGAACATGAAATATGTAGGCATAGTGATCAGGAAATTGTTACTCCAATTGAGCTTTATAATGATAGTGTTGTTTCTAATTCAAATCCAAATAATTTTAATAATTATTCACCTATTCAAAAGGATGAGGATTTGACTAGAGATACCACTGTTTTAGACGATGCAGTTCATGTCCTTTAGCCTGCAGTGTGTTGGATAATCCATTATTTGATGTGCCTATCAGTGAATCAGAGGAAGTTATTATGTTTAACACCTTAGTTAATGAGCCTTTACTAGAAAATTCCGCTGATAATCCTTTATATGATTGTGATGATGGTTTAGAGGAAAGAGTTTACCCTGAGAATACTGTTTTAGAATCTATCGATTTACAAACACTAGTCTTAGAAGATGATAAACTCGTAGAAATGAGTGAGGATGAACCCAACTTAGAAGAATCATTTGACCATTTCCAGGAATCTGATGACCTTGAAATTAGGGAAGTTGTGACCAGTCTTTCTAGAGACACAGAAAACTCTAAGTTTGGGGGTGATTATCATTCTCCATGTGCTTTAACTCTTAGAAAGTTCCCTCGTGTAGGACTTGACATTTATGCCTCAACCATGTTACAAGATTATCTTCATACATGTTTTCCCGAACCTAATGATGTCCAGAAAGAAGCTCAGTTGTTAAAAACCCATCCTCTGGTTGATGTGGTTAACCCAGGCTATGATACCAAGATTGACTTTGTTTTCCCACCAAAAACTTTTCAACCAATTGTGGGAACATATGATTTTCAGATGTGTCGGTTATTAAGTTTTGAGACTAAACCTAATTACTTTAGGATATTAGGGTCGGCACATTTTCTTAAGGAAGACCACCTCTTTAATTGTGGTCAGCTATGTGAGTCAAATCTAATTGACTTAGAGGATCCCCAATTATTCAGGTTGTTGTTATGTGCTTCTAAGTTCTTAGTTGAGTTTTTCCAGACTCTAATGCCTGAACCGGATCTTAGCTTTGAGGAAATCCAACCGATGAAAGCTTTTTATTTAGACCCTTTTATAGAGCCTGAACCTGAACCACAACTAGATGCAGTTGTCTTAAGCAAGGGTATGTTCGGTATCTTCTTGGTCTGTTGCACTTTCCTCTTCTTGTGGGTAATACTTTTTGATCCAGATGACCCACAATTATTCCAGCTACTGCTATATGATTCTACGAGGTGACTAATTCTTCCAATGTCTGGCTGAAGACTTTAAACTTAGCACTTATTGGGAGGTAACCCATGCTCATGCAACACGGTAATATCTTTCCTTGACTCTTTTGCTTCAAGTGGTAACAATTTCTCCTTGTTCATGCTTTTAATTTTATCTTTAGAATATTGAGGACAATGTTAGATTTAAGTTTGGGGGTATCGGAGAAACTTTTTAGTTGCAGTATAAATAAACTCCAGAGCCTAGAAATTTATGCCTATTAAGGATAGCACTAACCTATCTAAGTGGATGGAAACATCTTGGTTGTAGGAGTTGAGGAACCAATCTGATTAGATGGAAACATCTAAAGAGTCTATTCATAAAAGCACAGAGCTCAGGTGTTAGAATTAAAAAAAAAACATGGTAGTTTTGCCATATCTCATTGAATCCTAATCCTTCTGTTTTTATTTTTTAAGTGATTTAGTGGGGCACAAGATTCAAGTTGTTACCTTTTCTAGGGTGAAATAGGGTGATTGAGATACCAAAAAAAAAAAGAGACCAGACCATCAGACCAACCGGAATAAATTCAATAAAGTCGACCACTGGTGCCCTTGTATATGCCAGTTGTGTTGACCTAAAGTTATGTTTATCGACCACTGGTCCCCTTGTATATGCCAGTTGTGTTGATATTAGTCAGACCAGTATCTCAGTCCATTAGGATAGGTCCATCTTGGCAGAGGCCTTCAGACAGATATGGGAAACACTGTTCACTTTAAATCATCTATCTTTTCTCTTTATCCATCTTCTTAATCTTTCCATGTGATTGGTTGACTCCGGTTATGATGTACAGAAACTATCTGAGTAGAGCTCTGTCACTTTATATGAATTTTAGTATGCTTGAGTGCAAACTCGTGTACATCAATTAGAATTTTGCATCAGGGTACTTCCTCCTGTAGTCAATAGGTATGCCAACCAAGGAGATTCTTTAGTGCCTTCCAAGGTTCTGCCTGGATAACTAGGGTCTGGAGTTAAGGTTTTTGTGGGTAAACCTCTGTTAAACCCACCCGAGATTATAACTCGGTCGCTAGGGACACCTAGTGAGTTTTTATTTTCTAGAATAAATTTGCTCGAGAACTAGCAAATAATAAGTTTGGGTATTTGATAGACGCATTTATGTGTCTAATGTGTCCTCATGTTCCGTATTGTTAGTACTTGATTCGTACTTATTATGGTGTTTTATGTGTATGTATGGGAAATAAACATTTTTGGAAAATTCGGCTCGAAAAGTTGCTCGGGACACCTCCGGAGAATATTTGCTATACGGATCCCAGATTTGGATAAGGGGCACCCATGGTTATGTGTAGCCCAAATTCATCTTCAGCACCCAGGGCTATATGTAGCCCAAATTTGTCCACATCACCCATTTTTTATTGGCACCCAAGCAGTTGGTTAAGGGGCTCGTTCATCCCCTTCGTTTGAACTGAATTTTGGAGGGAAAAAAAGATTTCTTCGACAGCAGATTAGGGTTCGAATTTTGATCAAGTTCCAGTGAGACTCAACGTCTGAAATTATTTGGGCATCACAGGCATGGTATGGTCGTCAGAATTGATTCAGTTTGGATGAAAAATCGTGTGGAAGCAACACAGGGCAGTGCAGCTTTTAAAACCCGATAATCCCTGTTTTGGATTTGGAGGATTTATAGGAAGATTCAAGTGATACAATCGATTGGATTGGGCTTGTTGCAGCTAAACAGGACTGGTAATTGCATCAGATTCGAAAAAGTTTGGTTAAATACGTGGATTTGGTGAAACAGCGTGTATGGAGTTATTCACGGGATAGCATGACTCACTGTGAGTTACAGATGTACATTGCTCGAGTTTGAAGGACTAGGACACTTCCTGGAGCGTGCAATAAATAAAAAGGAAGGTTTTATGCGTGTTTGGAGTGAGTTAGCCGCAGTCAGGTGCATGGGAAGATAAATCAGGGAAGAAAATATTCCCGTGAATATTGTTTTCACTGCCGAATGAATGGAGATATGGTGAGTTATTAGGGAGGATTTTGTTCGCCTGTTGAGTATAAATAAGGTTATGGGATGTCTGAGAAAGGGATGGAGAGTTAGGGGTTAGAACAGAGAGCAACAGAGTGATCAAATCACGAGTTGCAGAGAGAAGTTTCTGCTGCTGCAGAGAAGATGAACATGAAGAACAATAGTTGTTAAGGACAGTCGTTTTCTAGGGTCGTATGTTTCAAGTCCGTAAGATTCCATTAGTAACGTATATCTTCAGTTCGCAACGCCCGTTCTGTACAGCGAGTCTGTAACGCTGATAAAGCGTTGCAAACTAGCTGCTTTGATTATTTTCTCCATTTTCTCCTTGTAAACACCTTTTTGAGCAATGAAAAATTCCTTTGAGTGTGTTTTCACCATGCGGAGCTAGACCCCATCACTGGGACAACGTAGGAAGTAAATTTTCATGATTGTGGTAAATGAATTAATTCTTTTATTGACTTTTTGCATTGATTTAATTGCTTTATGATTCTATTAATTATTTGTTATTTTGTTAGATGTTGCATGCTTAGTTCTAAATACTTTAGATGCGTCATGCTTTTAACTTACAAGTAATATTTTACGAGATCTATTTTTGGCAAAGAATTAGAGTCACAACTTCTTTTGTTTGAGCTATATTGTCTAGAGTTAATGACTGAACCATAACAATATGAAAAGTAGTGGAATCCCGCGTCTCAGCGTCTCTTCATCTTGTGACAAGTTGTGTATGTATATTTTTCCTTATTTTATTTATTAAGTCTTAAAACAAATTCTCAACAAATCTGAGTGAACGAATCATCTTACTACAACATCATTGAAAAATACCATCACACCTCTGTCCATAGAGTCAGATCGCTACAAACACAGACTGATGAGGTCTTTAACGTGTTTTCCTGCTCTGATACCAATTGAAAAAGTGGGGGTCTAATAACACCACCCAATATTTCGCTTAGCAATCTGTATGGACTAACTCCGAAATACTTTGCTAGAGATTCAACTAGACAGTCAGACTGAATCTAGATAAAAGTATCTCAAGAAGTTAATATCTCTCTCTTGATTTGATTTTTACTCAAGCTAAAAACAATAGCGAGTCTTTATCAAATACAAGGAATAACTTGGACGGTACCAAAGACCAATGTTCAAGGATCAATCAATATCAATCAACAACCAAAGGTTGGATTTCCAATTGATGATCACGAACGCACAAACTGTATTATTTCAATTATATAACAAATATAATGCGGAAAATAAATAACACAGACACCAGAAATTTTGTTAACGAGGAAACCGCGAATGCAGAAAAACCCCGGGACCTAGTCCAGATTGAATACACACTGTATTAAGCCGCTACAGACACTAGCCTACTCCAAGCTAACTTCGGACTGGACTATAGTTGAACCCCAATCAGTCTCCCACTGATCCAAGGTACAGTTGTACTCCTACGCCTTTGATCCCAGCAGGATACGGCGCAGTTGATTCCCTTTGCTGATCTCACCCACAACCAAGAGTTGCTGCAACCCAAAATCGCAGACTTGATGATAAACAAATCTGTCTCACACAGAAAAGTCTATCAAAGGATAAATATGTCTCCCACAGATAAACCCTAGGTTTTGTTCCGTCTTAAGATATGAAATCAAGGTGAACACGAACCAATTGATAATCCGGTCTTATATTCCCGAAGAACATCCTAGATTAATCAATCACCTCTCTATAATCCATCCTGACTACACAGGCGGTTTGTCGAGGAATCACAAACAGTGAGACGAAGATGTTTGTGACTTCTTTATCTTGCCTATAAGAGAATTCTCACGATCTCTAGCCAATCAATAGATTGTACTCGTATGATAGAAGATGCAAGATCAGATCAAACAACTACGATAAAATTAGTATCGGTCTGGATTAACAATCCCAATGAAGTCTTTAAGTCGTTAACCTGTTTCAGAGAAGAAAACCAAAGGTTAAATGAGAATCGGCTCTAGCGAGCGCACTAGTATCACACAGACGTGTGGGGGATTAGGTTTGCACAATTCTAGATATCTCCTTTATATAGCCTTCAAATCAGGGTTTTGCCTTAGTTACAAAGCAATCCATATTCATCGTTAGATGAAAACCTTATTTAGATTCAAGCTAATATTTCTCAACCGTTAGATCGAAAACTTAGCTTGTCACACACACTTGGGTAGACGTTTACTGGGTTTGTGAAAACCATGCCCAAACGTGTACGTGTATGTTGGTTCAACATAGTAACCCAAAAGGTTAACCATATGAGCATTTCATATTAACCTTGTTCTTCTTCACCATAACTAGTTCAATTAACTCAAATGAACTAGTTAGAGAGTTGTTCAATTGCTATGAGATCTTATCTAACTACACAAGACACAATTGAAACAAAGATGATTCGATTCGATTGAATCGACTCATGAACTTTATAGATACGGTTTGCATAAAGCATTCCTTAGTAATTTAAGTTTCATGTTCAGAGCACATCTTTAGATCATAACCACTTAAGCTCACAAACAAGTTCGCAGACTTAAAAAAACCGGTGGAGTTTTCCAAACTCAGCAGAAAATCTCGGCAAAGAGACTTTCGCCAGTTCGCGGACTAGGTTCGCGGACTGAGTTGGCGGACTTACATGCAAACGAGTTTTTGAAAAATCCCAGCATAAATTCTCGATACTAGAACTTCCGTCAGTTCGCGTACTTACACGCAAACGAGTTTTTGAAAAAGCCAATTCCTCCGGTTTCTCTCAATCAATAAAGTTCGAAAACTTCGGATTAAAGAATACATGGTTATATAATCTAAACTCTCATTCCAATCATTGAGACATTCTCAGAGGACATTATATAACCGTTATTCACAGACCGTTTCGCGTCAGAGCAATTCTCAAGGTAATTGAGACTTTCGTCACTAGGTGAAGATAAACTTGATCAAAGCGAAACGCTTTACCAACACATGATTTCGAGATATAGATAGGCGAGATATACTCGGCTCGAAATATCAAATGTGTATGATCCAGTCTATATAGAATACGAATTTTGTCTCATAAGAAGTAGGAGATAGAAGAGATAGACTTTTGAGTGATAGATAAGTTCAAGTCTCCACATACCTTTTTGTTGATGAAGTTCCACGGTTCCTTGAGTAGATCTTCGTCGTTGTATGATGAATCTCCATGAACTCCTTGAGCTCAACTACACTTTTCTATCCTTGAGTAGATCTTCGTCGTTTTGATCACTAACATTGACAAACATGCTTGAGATAGAAACGTATGCGAGATTGACCGAGCTAGGCTCTAACACCTCCGTCAGAATTGACGATGAGGCAAGGCACGACATAACTGCGCATATGTCAATCTCGGATCCTAAGGGCAAATGAATCCCACTAAAAGGCAAATAATAAGCAATATATCCCATAAAGAGAGATACGTTGTCGAAGTAAAGCAACCATCACGCTGAACGCATGGGGTTAAAGGAAAATTATTACCCATGTAGGAACCCTCGCCACCATGGTACCTTCTAGCCAAAGTATACTTGGGTAGGATGATGAATGTTCCACCAAAGGTTAAAAACACCTTAGCACCTTGTGATGACTCGAATGTGCAAATAATTAGACACAATATGTCTATATATAATAACAAAGGTACCATAATAGTACTACCAAAATAAAACTAATACATCTTGTATGTGTGGGATGAGCCCTACTTGTAGGGTTTAACCGAGATATGCTCTAACAACTTGCTTCTAATATTAAGGTTAATTTGTCATTATTGAATTTTCTTAAGTTCAATTTTTCTTCTTCTAACGTCTTGATTTTATCAAGAGCACAAGTAAGATCATCCTCAAGGAATTTTTCTCCTAAGAGATATGCACCTTTCTTCTCTTCAAAACTCTTTTTTTGAGAGTTAATCCTTTCTTTAGATTCAGTAAGTTTCAGTTCCAACAAATGGACCTTTTTAAGAGAAGCATCACACTATTTCCGTAACAATTCTCTCTGACATATACTAGCACTTTCTTTGTATTCAAGACCTTGTATTTATGAGAATCATCTTCCCTCAACTTTCCATGATGTTGGCGAAGCTTTTTACATTCAGTAGTTATTGCTTTCAACTCATCCTGAAGTTTCTATATTAACTTGTTAGAGATATTTAGGATGTATTTGTAAGTAAGATTTTTTTTTTTTGAGAGTGGTTCAACAACCTCTTGCGATACATTAACAAATCCTTTCACTAATTTTCTCTTTCGGTTAACTTTACTTTGACTCATGTCTTATAGGTTGGATCGCAACAAACATAGATTGTTAGATTTTTTTTTTCGTTTTTGCCTGCTCTAATACCAATTGAAAAGACAAGGGTACCCAAATACACCACAATATTTTAAAAATCAACCTATAAGTCTGATAACTTAAGTGATCATTTATGGAAAGAGTCGAGAGAATACAACTTAAGTTTTACACCTTGTGTGATTGTATATGGACGAGGTCGAGACGATACGACAATAAAATATTTACTTGATATTAGTTACGGTAAAAACCGATTGACTATTATGATCAATGTCAAGTAATTCAGATTAAATCACAAGTGTATTTAGTTTATTATAAGTAGGAATTGATGTTTAGTCCAGTTTTTCATGACCCAGTTAATGGCTAGTCCACCCGTGAAAAACATTTACTCACTAGTCCAAAAACATGTTTTTGGACTAGATTATTTACTCGCTAGTTTAGAGTTAGTAGAGTAATTTTACTCTTTTTAAAACTTTTTTGGACTAACGAGTAAATATGTTTTCCCGCTGGACTAACCATTAACCCGGGTCGGGTTTAGTGGACTAAACAACAAACTTCTCTTATTATAATATAAAATAATTATAACGCGGAAGTAAAGTAAATAACACAACACAAGATTTTGTTAATAAGGAAACCGCAAATACAGAAAAACCACGTGACCTAGTCCAGTTTTGAATATGCTCAGAATTAAGCCGCTATACAAAATCTTATACCAACTTTGTGTAGTTGAGAACAAGTGTTAGAGCATTGATCGGTCGTACTCACAAGTTTTGCTATCTCAAGCTTGTTGTCAAATTTAGTTGTCAAAATTATATCTTGTTTCTAGTCTACAATTAGTTAAGTCTTGGTCTAGGATTGAGGTAGTTGAGAAACGAACAAGTCATTAATGCGTTCTACCGTTTGAAGGTGAAGATCAACCGAAGATTTTGGAGAACTTCATCAACAAAAGGTAAGTGAAGAATGAACCACCTATTTTTCAAGTTATATTCACTTTTATATCCTTGAGAAGTTTGTCACGTAACTAATTAGACTAGCTTGCATAGAAAAGAATTTCAAGTCAAGAACTAATTATTTAGTTTACGAATTTCTCGAAATATATAAGCTTAATGAACATTTGTTCATACTTGATAAATTTCGGTGGAGAACAATTTTTCGGAACTAATATCATGATTCAAGTTTATAATTCAAAATATCCAGGAAAAGTGATAAGTGTCAATGATGTTATTCTGGAATGTTTGATTTAGAGAAAAATATAGAACTATTATATTCAGAATACAAGACATTGTTATATGTCTTACAAACTGAGATAGTTGTTATATGTATGAAGCCGTATTACATGCACTCATACACGTAGCGGTGTAGCTATATATCGACTTACAAATTTGTGTGATACGCATATTAGTATGCACATCATGGAAAAATATGTTTGTTTCGTGATCCGGGTAGGTATGCATACCATTTTGGAACTGTGGTAAGGGAACCGGGTTTAAGTATCTAAAACGGTATGCGAACCAATATAGTTATATGTTCCTGAACTAGTTTAGTACCCAAACTAGTACGCAAACTGAAAAGTTTCCGTGGACTCCGGAAGCGGTAAAATCTTAATATTTCCAAATCGGTTCACTAACTGAAAAAGTTCCATCAACTCCGGAACTCAGTTTTGCACCAAATTTTGCAAACCAAACTGAAAAATTTCTGTCAACTCCAGAACTTGGTTTTGCTCATTAGTTTGCAAACCGGTCCATGTACCATGATTCAGACGATTCACGAATGACTCATGTAGTTGTACTTTGTGCATTTACTAACTATGTCGATTACGATTCAATTGCGATTAAATTATTTCTATGAGTGCATTTACCACTATAAGAAAACTTACCTTTAGCGACTATTTTCTTACCAACTACAGTTGGTGGAATTCATCAGCAATAATGTTTTGTAACTAAAAACAACTCTGGTGGAAAAAAAATATCTGACCACCAGTTTTCCAGCAATGATAGTGGGTGGAAGGCTTTTGCATAAACAACTTAACAACCAAAATATTATATTTCTTGTTATTATCCTTTAACCATCATGCGTGGGCAACCAAAACGTACCCCAAAAGATATATATCTTTGGCCACTCATCTTACCCAAGAAACAACCTGTTGGTAGACACCTAAACCAACCATCAAATTATTGGTATTGATAGTAGCTTTCAACCACGATAGTTTGACAACTACAAAGTACAGTAGAAGGTAAATACTTCAAGACACTATGTGTATTGGTTATTCAAATGACCAAGATGTATTATTATACTAACAAAACAAGATTATTTTTTTTTTTAGAAAACTAAGGATTAAAATCCACCTCATACTTGTATAGAAATCCATAGGTTTATAAACCTTTTTTTTAATTAAGGAGTTGTAGCTTCCTCAAAAACGTGATACAATCAAGTGTACTTATTGATAACTCAACCTATGGAAAGTATGCCACTCCCTAGCCTTTGTTATGTGTTTAAGACATAAATAATCATACATTGAATTAAATTAATCAATTACCATATGCTTTATTACATAACCAAGAAGTATTCTAATTACCATGGATGCTTGACATACAAGGTGTAAATATTAAGCATTAAGACCGACCAAAGTATATAGTTAGAAAAATTAATGTAAGTTCCTAAGTATCCTTGAGACCGGATGAAATCGGAAAAGCTATAAAGTTTATAATTAAACGAACTTACATGATATATATATGATATTGTAACACGGGATTTTTAACTCAAAATACACATTAGAAACCTAATTTATAGTAATGTGAAAATGGGTTTGATCCTTCTTCTATTTTAAATTTTGTTTTCAGTTCATCATAATTGCCTCAAATTCGATTCAAATTTTAAAAGAAAAATTCTAAATTGCTTTCAATCACTACAACAAAAATGGTCTTTGAAAACGGATATATGACAACATTTTGTGAAATGTTGTCGAGATTAGAGCTTTCAACAACACCTTCTCTAAATTAAAAACATTGTTGCTTCCCATGTCCTCCCAAAAATAGTTATTGAGGTAGTATATCCACAATGTTTCCTTAAAAACATTGTTGATCATACATTTTCATAACATGTAAGTCGTATTGTCAAATTGAATTTTTGTTAATTTTAAATTTTTGAAGAAAAATATTCTAGGATTTAAACCTCAGATAATGAAGATGAGTTGTAAGCGAAATCACACAACAAACTACAAAGTTCGTCTATCAAAGATCTATGTCTACGACGTAAAAACACAAGCTCTAACTTGTTCGGTTTTCATTATTTATTTGCGTGGTACACAAAAATTACAGAATTAGGCAATTCGTCGGTCAATAGAAAATGATCGGAAATTGAGAGATATATAAATATCGAAGATGATTTGGTATACCTCAGAACTAAACAATTGAGTGCCACTTCGGAGAATGCCAACATTCTCCATATGACACTTTCTGGACCAGTTATTTCTCACCATACTTGGACTTGATTAGGAGTTGTGGAGCATTTTAAAAGACCTTCATGTTTATTACAATTATAAATTTTAGTCGTAGAAATTTTCCAATATGTTCACTATACATTTATTTGGCTAGAAATACCCATTTTTTAGGGTAAAATGGGGTAAAATCTAAAGCACCAAATTTTTCATGGTAAAAATCTTAACGCGGAAAATTTCAAACTTTGTGAAAATGGAGCGCCAAAATTTAACTTCTAATAGAAAATAGAAGCGACAAAATATCGTCTAAATGGGTGGGCTTCGGGTGGACTCCTCGATATTGTCATAAATCTAGACTAGATTTTTTTCTCTTTTCCGTGAGGTGAGAAGGGATCTAGGTCATAGAACTGAGAAGTGAGAACTGAAAACATGGGGTCTAACAACCACACCCAATATTTCGCTAGGAAATCTGTATGGAAAACTCCAATACAATTCCAAGAGAGTCAACTAGACGGTCAGACTCAATCAAGTAAAAATATCCAAGAGTTATATATATATATATATATATTTCTCAAATCAATCTGCAATCAAACATATAGAAATCTGTGAGCCGGATTAATATGAAAAATAACTTGAACGGTACCAAAGACCAATGTTCAAGTGTAAATCAATTTCAATCAACAACCAAAGGTTGGATTAACCAATTGATTGATCTACGCACAACCTGTGACATTTCAATTATATAAACAAATATAATGCGGAAAATAAATAACACAGACACCAGAAATTTTATTAACTAGGAAACCGCAAATGCAGAAAAACCCCGACACGTAGTCCAGATTGAACACCACACTTTATTAAGCCGCTACAGACACTATCCTACTATAAGATTAACTTCGGACTGGAATGTAGTTGAGCCCTAACCAATCCCCCACTAATCAAAGTATAGTCGCGTTCCTTACATCTCTAAATTCCAGCAGGACTCTACGCACTGGATTCCCTTAGCTAATCTCACCCACAACCAAGAGTTGCTAAGACCTAAAGTCGAAGACTTATGAACCAATCTGTCTCCCGCAGAAAAGTATATTCAGATAGATAAATCTGTCTCCCACAAAAGTACCTATAAAGTTTTGTTCCGTATTTTGATAAATCAAGGTGCACATGGACCAATTGATAATCCAGACTTATATTCCCGAAAAAAATCCTAGAAATATCAATCACCTCACAATAACCTAATGATATGGAAGTCGAACCAGTTATTGTGGAATCACAAAGAATGATACGAAGAGCTTTGTAATTACTTTTTGTATCTTACCTATCGAAGATAAATTCGAGAAAATCTTAGAGAAGATAGTACTCAATACGATAGAACAAGTAAGATCAGAATACACAACTATATAGAAAATAGTTGGATTTGGCTTCAGAATCCCAATGAAGTCTTTAAGTCGTTAACGGGTTTAGGAAAAACCTAGGTTAAAAGAGAATCGACTCTAGTCGCAACTAGTACCACACAAAAGGTGTGGGGATTAGGTTTCCTAGTTGCTAGAGTTCTCCCTTATATAGTTTTTGCTTAGTTAGTTTAAAAACAAAGAATTCATTATTCACCGTTATATGAAATACTGATTTAAGATGCAAACTAAGTTTTGCTTGAAACCAAAGCAATATCTCTATACAGTTGGATGGACTTAGCTTGTCATGCACAAATGAATTATACTTAATTTATATATGGGTAACCGTACCTAAACGTGTACATTTAGTTGGTTCGACAATGGTTAATAAAAGTTATCTATATGAACACTTTCGTCTAATTCACATTCATCTAACACATCTAGATCACTTATGATGATCAAAGATAATCAAAGGATCTAATTGTGTTCTTCATAGAGTTGTTCAATTGTTAATAATCACAGAGAAGTATATATGATCCAATTGAAGAAAAATCGAATTGATTCATAATCACATGAATCAATTCATGAACATCAAGTCACAGTTTGCAAAGATTGCATTCCTTATTATATAAATGTATTTGTTCATGAGTATGAATACATATTTAGCCAATCTTAGAACTTGAACCACTCAAGTACACGAACGGGTATGCATACTCAAGTTCTGGAAAGGTGGTCTTGACCAACAGTATGCAAACGGGTACGCGTACTTGGTTCCCGAACCCAACTTCCGGTGAAACTATTTGCGAACGGGTTAGCATACTTGGTTCTCGGACTTCCACAGTTGAAAACGCACGCGAACGGGTACGCATACTAGGTTTCCGAACCTGAACTTTATTAACACAGTTTGTACCTAAGTACGCATACTATGATGGTTTTCCAGACAAAGGTTTAGCCCTAAACTCCTAGTTCAATCATTGAAACATTCTTAGAAGACGACAATGGATGTATCACACACACCATTAGCTAATAAGCAATTCTCAAGTAATTGAATGATCAATACGAAACTTTCCAAGTCGACATCAAATGATAGTCTCATACAAATCGTGTAAGATGTTTTAAGGCAATTTTCACATGATCATATTTTGACATAAAGTCAAGAAGGATGATGAATGTATCTAAGACAGAAAGCTACCAATATATTTCGAGAAATTGATAAGCGAGTTATACTCAGCTCAAAATATCAAATGTGTGTGATATGAAAACTCTATCATATACGACTTGTCTCAATAGGAGATACATAAAAATAGAATAGACTTTATGAGTGATATAAAATTTTTAGTCTTCACATACCTTTTGTTGATGAAGTTCCAGGATAAGAAATCCTTGGTTTACCTATATTTTATAATCTTTATGGGGTAATATTTAATAACTATTAATATCGTTATAGAAATCTACAAATATGCATACCTAAATTATTTTTGAATTATCATAGGGGAAGAAATCCTTCAATTAAAAAATAGAAATGTATTATTCTAAAAAAGTGTTTAAATTTTCATCCCTTAATATTTCCCACATTTTCCTGGTGTCATATCTCTATAAGTACTTCGACCCAAAGCCAAATCTTTCTCAAAAGAAGCTCACAGGAAGTCCTACTCTTGTTCATCACGTTCAAAAAACCCTATTATATTCTTTTTTATCTTTTGTTATTTTTATTTCATTGAAACCTGTTTTGTTTGATTATGCAGAGAATATCTAAGATCCAGACGACTATAAATGATCATATTCTTGATCATATGAACAATCAAAAGTAAGATTAATGAAATTTTTGTTGTGTCAGAAGTGTTATCGGTGGTGGTGGCAACAATGGAAATACATAATCGACATCATTAATATTCATTAAAATGACGTGAATTTTTATTTTTTGTGGTTTTATGCTAATAATTGTGTGTTTTCTTATCCTATTGCAGGGTATAATTAATTGGGATTTGGGAAATAAGAAATTTTATGAATATGCACATCACAAATGGTCTAAAATTGAACAAGATTGAACGAAATACAAGGAACGTATTTTTGCAGACTGATGTGTTCGTAGGAAACCATAAGCGCTATTGAGACAAAGGAACTGTCCTTATTCATGGTGTTATAAAGGTCAGATAAGCAAGAGGCTTTTAAAAGTAAAAATTATGTTCGTTTTCTAAGATTTATCATGTTTAGTTGTTGAGTGCCTTTCCTATACAAATCTGAAAGCTACCATATTTGCTTGCTTGCCAATTATGAATCTTGACTATTTATTCCTTTTACTATTGGTAGCTGTTATTAAGAATTGGCAATTTTTCTCAGATTTTGACCTTCCAGTTGGATGTACTTTATTCCATTGGCATCATCTTCCCCTGGAAGGATGGTTTAAGTTTTGAGGGATTTTCATATGGGTGGATTCATTTGATTTATACTGATATTAGTATAATTTTTAAGGGATTTGCATTTTGCAAGTTAAAGGACGTTTTCCATGTCAACGGCTTACATTTCAACTTTTATAGTAATTAGAAATGTAATTTTAAGTTTCCATATGATACTTTATGGAATGTCCGGACTTACATTATAGCTGAGTTTACACTTTAAAACTTGTTTTTTCTATAACTTCTTGAACATTATATATTTGTAATAATTATCTAAAAAGGCGAGCAATTTTAACGTAAATCAATTCACGGTATTTTTAAACTAAAGATTTGTAGCACTACGGTATTCTGTCGGATTCCATGTCAGAAGGTTACATATTCGATTTAACATCAGGTCGAAACTATTTTGGTTAGAATTCTCACTGTTTATTATTTTTTTATTTGAATTTGTTGCATATAAGATAGATTTGGCAATAAAGAGGTTGCCTGCTTTTTTGAGTGGCAGACTTCGAACTCAAAAACCTTACTTTTGACGTAATTTGTTGGCCGATTAGCATTTAATAAAGTTTCATTCACGGTTCTTATGTACAAAAGAACATTGCATATTAAATCTGGTGAGACAAAAAATACTTTTCATTACAACATAAGAATGATATACGTCATAGGAAGAGACTGCATCAAATGTGAAGAGACTGCAAAACAAATTGCTTGAGAATATTCATCCGAACTAAATTTTTTTTCCTTATTGCATTATTCTAACCGATATATTACTTAGATTTCAGATTTTCCTTTCCAACAACAAACATGCCCATTGAAGCCACTACGATCAGACAGAAAAAAAGTGACATGTTATGCCCACTATTCCATTTTGAATTGGATAAGAAAAATCTAAATTGTGATGGAATAATCACAAATCCACTAACCCTTAGATTTGATCTTTCCAATAAAATATTTTGATCTTGGCAAAAGATGGCATAGGAATATTTTATGGTTACTCTGACAAGCAAAATTTGAGTTTAAGATCAAATTTTTTGAAACCCTGGTACTCATCCAATTTTGGCACTGACATAAACGAATATAAAGCATGGTGGAGCATGATATCAGTGTCACTCAATTGGAAGTGAACCACTTTTTAAAAAGCTTTGTTGTGTGATTCATGTCAAGTATTTGTTTACCTTGAGTAAATTGTTTCATAAAGGTAAAACTATAATAGAATGAGCTTGGTGGGTCTAAACGAGCGTATCTTCATGAAATAGTTACTATATGAAAATTATCTCCCAGTTCATGGGACACGCGTTGGGGTGTCAAACGGGTTAGGTTCCGCATGAATTAGTGGAACCAAGCTGAAGTTCGTAACCATTAATACATATAAGAGGTTTGGGTACATGTCAAGTGTTTAAAAAGATACAAGTTTCTTTTGTATTCTTCAATTTTGGTATCAAACTACTATAATTATTTTTGTTTCTTTATTCGTTCAAAAGAGAACGCAATTTTAAATCTAAATCCAGATGTTAATGCCCTGAGTGAACCTGCTTTAAGTCTTTGTAAGTTGATGTTTAGATGCCCATGAGGCCATGAGCAAACATCCGGAGACAAACTACCATTCGTTAACAAATTCAGAGGAACACCATACATATTTGAATTCATAAGATGGATAAGTTACAACAAATTTTCTCTGTGGATCAGCTTCAACAAATAGAGATTATTCAAAATCCTTACCACCAGCCACTGATACTCTCCGATGGTCGCTTACGAAAAATGGTAGGTTTACGGTAAATTAAGCATATAGAGCAATTTTGGGACAACATTGTTCTCAATAAATCCCAGAATCACTTCAGTGTATGTGGTTGATGATTTGGCACATATGGGTTCCTCATAAATGCCAGATGTTCTAAGAAACATTTGCAAAGAATGAAGTATTTGGTAGTCATATTTACGGTGATGATGGCTGATTCTTGCACAGCTATCTGGAAGTTGGAAGAAAAAGCGGCTGATCTAAGCACAAACAGACATAAATTAGAGAAAAATGCAGGAGGTTGAAGCTGTGATCGGTAAATTACATGATCACCAAAAGGATAAATAAGAAGTTTACAATAACGCCCAGTTACCCTTTAAAAAAAATTATTTCACGATCGAGCGTAACTTTTTTTTGTTTTCTTTTTGCAATTTTTGGCATGCTGACCCAATTAACCTACAAGCTTAACCTCTTGAATGGATGTACAGACAAGGCTCACTTCCCTTAAAGAATAGTTCCATCCTTGACCGGCATACTATGACTCGACTAATTAAACACGATATTATAACCTAATTAACTAAATAAAGGAGGGTGCCGACTAAACTATTGTGGGAGTGTATGCATAAACAAATAAAATGATAAATAAAACTCAAAAGAGGTTGAACGTGTCCCACATACTTAGTTTATTATATAAAAATTTATATATACGTGTCCCCGTCCTAATTTTTTGGAAATTTGTTCGTGTCTGTGTCGTGTCATGTCCGCGCCTCCGTATCCATGCAACCTGATATATATTCGTCTCAAACCCTAATTCTCACTTTCCTTTTATTTTCTCCACTCCTCCATCTTCCTCCTCTTCATTCACCGCCTTGAAATATCTGAAATTCCCACTTTTCTTTTATGCGTGTAGTACATATTTCTTTGTGTCAACTCTTCATGTTGATTCATTGTTTTAGTATCAACAATGATTGTTGACCCTCTTGAGTACGTATCAACCATAACAATTGATCTCATGCGTTTGTTTAGTTTACTTGCCTTGAAAGTATTCCCTTTCTAGTTTATTTAGATTTCCTTTTCTTTTCTGTTTACTTGGTCCATGTGAACCTATTTAAAGGCTATGCCTTCTTGTTTATAAACACATCTTATTATCAATATTATCAATATAATTCTTATCAAGTTACAACTCTAAAATCCTGATCCTAGAATCAGATTAAGTTTTTGATGAAACTTAAACCCTTACCTAGCAACTAGTTTGCTTTCACCCTTATCTGTGCTACGATATTAGGTCCCTCAACTAACTTTTTTTTCCTAATCCAAGCTATTTGAACTTAGCTAATTTATTTCTCGAGTATAATTTCTGGGTAACTTATTCCAAGAAACGCTTACATCATCAGTTTGAATAATCATGGCCTAGAACTAGCCCAACATATTAATTAATGGTGGAGGAAAAAAAACATTGCTTGCTGTCGGATTTTAAACAACTAGCAAATACATCTTCTGTGAATAGTTAGAACTTCGTTTTCTTATTTCAGGAGGTTGAGGTTCTACTCTTACTATGGTAATGAGTAGTGAAGTATGTGCGCGGGGTGTGAATGGATCCCTTAAATCCATAATCTTGATCTTGACCTTCTAAGAACATTTGCAAAGAATGAAGTATTTGGTGGTCATATTTACGGTGATGATGGCTGATTCTTGCACAACTATCCGGAAGTTGGAAGAAGAAGCGGTTGATCTGAGCATAAACAAACACAAATGAGAAAAAAATACAGGAGATTGAAGCTGTGACCAGTGAATTACATGATCACCAAAAAGATAAACAAGTAGTACAATAACGCCCAATTACCTTTTAAAACAATTTATTTCACGATCAGAGTTGGGTGTAATTTTTTTTTTTTTTTGCAAGTTTTGGCATGCAGACCCAGTTAACCTACAAGCTTAACTCCTAGAATGGATGTACAAACAAGGATCGCTTCCCTTAAAGAATAGTTCAATCCTTAACCGGAAAACTATGACTCGACTAATTAAACACGATACTATAACCTGATTAACTAAACAAAGGAGGGTATCGACTAAAATATTGTGGGAGTGTATGTATCGACAGATAAAACGATAAATAAAACTTAAAAGAGGTTGAACCCAGCCCACATACCAAGTTTATTAGTATTAGTATATACAAATTTATATATATACGTGTCCGCGTCCTAATTTTTCGAAAATTTATTCGTGTCCGCGTCGTGTTGTGTCCGCGTCTCCGTACCCATGCAACCTACTATATATTCGTACCAAACCCTAATTATCACTTGCCTCTTATCTTATTTTATCCGCTCCTCCATCTTCCTCCTCTTCTCAACTCTGAATTCTCGGAAAATCTATCATCTTAAATGGGTAGAGGAGAGAATAGTACATCGACGCGTAGTAAAGAAAACGTTGTCATAAATGTGGATCCAGGTCTTGACGGAGTTATCAAAGATATTATGAAAGAATTTCCAATTAAAGATCATCCAACAATTAGATTACTGGCAAATCTTCATGCTTATCTATCGAGAGAGGGAATAACTATCAGTAAAAGATTTCGTTTTAAAGATGAAGACGAAATAAAAAGATTTGAAGAGGAATTTTGGCCTGGAGAGAAATTAAACAGCGCCCACGGTTGGATGTATACTAACTTTAAGAATTTCAGAGACGCTCTTGGGAATCTGGTAAAATCTTTTTTCATTTTATATATATTTTTGGTTTTTTTTTTTTGAGTCGCGCTGTGACAAGGTCATCCTCGTGAAAGTTACTATAAGGGTGCACTTTGTAGCCCTTGGATAATCATCTTAGATGTACTCACATCCCAAGACAAAATTTAGAAAAAATAATTTTTTTTTCTTTATCTTATAAATCCCTACATTTTATTATATTTGCCTCTCAATCCCTGCATAAATCAAATAATTAATTTTTTTTTGACCGTGAGTAAAATTAAATTTTTTTCTTTGTTTTTTACTTCTTAAAAACCTAAATTTGTTTTTTTTTCCTTTGTTTTCAATCATGATGGCTTTGATGGGATTGGTCATGGAGAATCAGAGATATCAATGGTGCAATAGTTGTTGCGAGTGCATATATAAAATTGACAGCGTTTTTAGGGGCCACTCAAAAGGATTTAGGGGGCATCAATTTATACCCAGTCAAAGACTCTAGTTAAGGGGTACCCTATATGATATTGAAGTTACATAAATGCCCTTCTGGTAAAACTGTATAAAAACCAAATCAAAAACAATTCTACTCATTTCAACTCTTCTTCTTCCAGTTTCATATTATCTTCCGATTGTGGAAGAAAAAAAAATTTCCTCGTTCAACCGAAACATCGCCGCGAATCGTAAAATCAAAACATCGTCGATTCGATTATAAAACAATGGATAAGAGAAATTAAACCCACAGACCTAGAACCAAAAATGTTGCTCGGGGTATCGATCCAAACATTGGAATTTTAGCAAGAAATAAAGAAATTCTTGCTGCAAATGAAGAAGAATGCGAAGAACGCGAAGAACAAGTACCCGACAATGTAGTCGGTGGTGGCGATTCCGAGACTCAAACACTTCGTCAACTTCAAATGGCCCCAATTAGGTAAGAATCTATCATTTTTGGGGTTTATTTCGCTTTAATTCGTCGAATCGAGAAAAAAAATTTCTAGGGTTTTCGGTTATTTATCCAGATTCGGACGATATGCATGCTCATTTACTTCCGAATGTAGTCGTGTTCTTCATTTTTCAAGAACATCGACAGTATTCGGGAGAAAGATTTGATGATTATCTGCCGAATATTGGTGGCCATATCTTCCTGGATACAAACTGCTAATAATCGGTAGTTTAATGAATTTTTTGGATACCGAATATATTTAAGTAAACACAAAGTATTCGGAAGAACACTCACTACCGAATGTATATATTGAAAAAATCTCAAAATTTATGATATAGGAAAAATCCCATTTTGGGGCCAGTATTTATTCGGAAGACAATATAATGTTTTATACCTCCGATTGTGTAGGATAAAATTTTAGAGTTTCTGAACTCCAGTTGATGAATATTAGGTTGTAAACGTGTTTAGTTATATTCCGATTGTTTTTCATTCGGAAAAAATATGTGTCTTCTTACTTCCGAATTTGTACATTCGGGTTATAGAGGTGTACTTTTTCTTCCGATTGTGTAGGATGAAAAATTTACAGCTTCTGAACTCCAATTGATGTATATTCGGTTGCAAATATGTTTAGTTAGATTCCGATTGTTTTGTATTCGGGAACAATATGTGTCTTCTTACGTCCGAATGTGTACATTCGGGTTATATTTCCATACTTTGTCTTCCAATTGTATAGTTTGTAAATATTGTTCCTTTCTTTGTTGTTTAGACAAAGTCGAGAAGGGAGGAAGAAAGTGACATCTAGTGCTAGGAGGGAAAGGAGTGCCAAAGATAATTCAGGTGCTCAACAAAGCGAACAAGAACAAAGCAGTCAACAAGGAGTGCAACCAACTGTTGAACAACAAGGCAGTGAACAAGGGGTGCGACCAAGTGTTTAACAAGCCGCTCAACAAAGTGCAGGACCAAGTGTTGAACCAGTTGATCCAGTGGCAAGAGTAGAAGAAGAAGGACAACCAAGTGGTACCCAAAAAGCCAAAAAAGGAAAAGATGTTGTAAGGAAGGATATTGCCAAGAAAGCATCACATCTTGTCCCTCAGCACTTGAAGAAGAAGGGTATTCCAGCATGCACAATCCTTGGACTACCAGCGGATGGAGGAAAATTGCTATTTGGATACAAAGACTCATGGGCCAGAGAAATATATGAAACCGAGGTAAGAAAATTACTATTTTTTTATTAATGTATTGTCTATGTGTTATATCGTAATACTTGTATTAATAGGATCATCAAGATGCGGTCCGTCTACTCAAACCTACCGCCGCACCAACAAAAATGCTTGCGTGGCCTTTATCCGGTGAATGTGAAAGGTTCAAGACAATTGTTGCCAACTCGGGGTTAGCTAATGCCGCCGAGAATTCATTGTTGGAACATGATCGTGTGGCCATATCGGCGTTCGTGGAGAGAATGTATCCTGAGACCGATACTTTCCATATGCCGTTTGGGGAGATGACGATCACCCCGGATGATGTTGTGCAGATTCTTAACCTTCCCGACCAAGGCACAGCTGTGAAGTTTAACTACACAAAGCAGTTAAGTTGGGCACAACTTTATTCTCTAACTAACAAGTGCTTAGGTTGGGATGAAGAGACAACAACAGCAGAGTTTAGGAGGCATGCAAGTTACAGAACAAGACAGATCAACATTACAGCTTTGATGAATATGTTTCGAGGCACCTTGGAGAAGGAAAAGAATGGAACGTTAACTGATGAGCAAGTGAACCACGCTGCCACCGCATATCTCCTTTGTGTATTGGGATGTGTCATATTCCCCAATACTTCTGGCAACCGGATCGACGCCAACCTTATACAACTTTTGGATCCTCTCCATGAAGTCGGTGACTATTCTTGGGGCACGGCATGCCTAGCATTCTTGATGGAAGAGTTGAGAAAGGCTTCGAGGCTAGGAACCTGCCAAGTTGCCGGGAATGGGCTCTATTGCAGGTTTTTTCTTTAACTCTATAACTCACTCTATAGTTATTCAGTAGACAATACATATGATGCATATCCATAACTCCAAATGACGCATATTCGGTAGGAAATTATCCATCTCTTTTCCCGAATGTTGGTTATTCGGTGGTTAGTACTTACTTTGTTTTCCGATTATATACAATCGGAAATATTCTTTTGATATTAGAACCGAATATACAGGCCAGAAAAGCTATAGGTTACTGAACTCCAAATGACGCATATTCGGTAGGAATTGATCCATCTTATTTTCCGAATGTTGGTTATTCGGTGGCTAGGTACTTATTGTTTTCCGATTATATACAATCGGAAATATTCTTTTGATATTAGAACCGAATATACAGGCCAAAAAAACTATAGGTTACTGAACTCCAAATGACGCATATTCGGTAGGAATTGATCCATCTTATTTTCCGAATGTTGGTTATTCGGTGGCTAGGTACTTAATTTTTTCCGATTATATACAATCGGAAATATTTTTTGATATTAGAACCGAATATACAGGCCAGAAAAACTATAGGTTACTGAACTCCAAATGACGCATATTCGGTAGGAAATGATCCAATATTTCGAATGTTGTATTCGGTGGATAGCTACTCAGTTTTGTTTCCGATTATATATAATCGGAAATTATGTTTGGAAATTACTACCGAATATACACAATCTATTTACTAAAACTTGGTTTCTTATGTATATAGGCATGGATCTATGACCACTTCCCTATCCTGAAGTTGGCCGGAGAGAACCCGGGGTGGTGCAAAGGTACTCCTAGAGGAACAAAGTATATATTTGAAGACAACCGTTCTAGGACAAAGAGCAGCAGTTGATTCGCATGAGGGAGATTTTGGACCAATTGAAGGCCTCGGACGTATGCTTTGATCCATACAAGGAAGATCGAGTCAGTGGGCATATAAATGTTCGGTCGGACTTGTCCCTTTATTTTGGACCATTGTGGCACCCCACAGGATATGTGATGTATAACCCCTCTAGGGTGATGCGACAACACGGGTATATACAACATCAACCTCTGGAGAAAATGGGGGATTACTACAAATTGGAGTTGGAGTTGTGTTCTTCTAGTGGTGACAATCTCACGATTGTTCACACAGGCCCACCTACTGTTCTTGATAACTGGGATAAGAGGAATGACTTCATTATCGACACTGGTAGACGAACCACCGAGGTGATGAAAATTCTCCAGACTATATGAGTTGGTATAACAAGGTATCACATCCTTTGGTTATCCGTGAAATCAAATCCAACACTACTGCGGCGGGTTCAAGTTATAATTGTATCATCAAAGACAAACCAGCTGGTTATGATAGACTGGTGCGTGTTCTTATATTTTTGTTCATTTTATATTATTCCTATAAATCTTAGGTAATTACCGTTTGATGTTATGTCATTACGTATAAAAAACAGGTGAATAGGTTCAAGCGTGTTTCCAAAATGTTAACTGCATGCTTGAAGAGCGGAGATCCCATGCCAGCTGAGAAGATCAAAGAGGCTAGAGATCTAGTTGATAATATGGATAACGAAGATTATGCTGCCCAGTTTGGGGAGAAAGTCACGAAGAGGCATCAGCCCAAGGTGGCAGTATCAAAGACGGGTAAAAGAACTCGAGCTTCATCGAGCGCTGAAGCTGCTGCTCCAACTGAAGGTGCTCAAACTGAAGGTGCTCAAACCCGTGGTCGTGCAGGACTGGGAGGTAGTCACGGTCGTAAAGTAAAGAAGAGCAGATAAATGACAATGATTTTTGTTGTACATTCGGAAATTTGTTTGGGTAACTAAGTTAGACAAGTTCAAATGACAATGATTTGTGTGGTATATTCGGAAGTTTTGGTAACTAATTTAACTTCCGATTATTTCAAAGACAAAATTTGAAAAGTATAAGTTTTTCCAAATTCTGATTTTTGGGCCATCGTACATTCGGAACTTTATAAAAAACCTATCCTCCGAATATCACAAGTTCAAAACAAACCACGCCATGGCTCCAGGTGGTTCCAAGGGCCAATATTGAAGGTTAGACATCCCATATTCGGAAGTTTTGGTAACTAATTTAACTTCCGATTATTTCAAAGACAAAATTTGAAAAGTATAAGTTTTTCCAAATTCTGATTTTTGGGCCATCGTACATTCGGAACTTTAAAAAAACCTATCCTCCGAATATCACAAGTTCAAAACAAACCACGCCATGGCTCCAGGTGGTTCCAAGGGCCAATATTGAAGGTTAGACACCCATATTCGGAAGTTTTGGTAACTAATAATTCCGATTATTTCAAAGACAAAATTTGAAAAGTATAAGTTTTTCCAAATTCTGATTTTTGGGCCATCGTACATTCGGAACTTTATAAAAAACCTATCCTCCGAATATCACAAGTTCAAAACAAACCACGCCATGGCTCCAGGTGGTTCCAAGGGCCAATATTGAAGGTTAGACATCCCATATTCGGAAGTTTTGGTAACTAATTTAACGTCCGATTATTTCAAAGACAAAATTTGAAAAGTATAAGTTTTTCCAAATTCTGATTTTTGGGCCATCGTACATTCGGAACTTTATAAAAAACCTATCCTCCGAATATCACAAGTTCAAAACAAACCACGCCATGGCTCCAGGTGGTTCCAAGGGCCATATTGAAGGTTAGACATCCCATATTCGGAAGTTTTGGTAACTAATTTAACTCCGATTATTTCAAAGACAAAATTTGAAAAGTATAAGTTTTTCCAAATTCTGATTTTTGGGCCATCGTACATTCGGAACTTTATAAAAAACCTATCCTCCGAATATCCAAGTTCAAAACAAACCACGCCATGGCTCCAGGTGGTTCCAAGGGCCAATATTGAAGGTTAGACAGCCCATATTCGGAAGTTTTGGTAACTAATTTAACTTCCGATTATTTCAAAGACAAAATTTGAAAAGTATAAGTTTTTCCAAATTCTGATTTTTGGGCCATCGTACATTCGGAACTTTATAAAAAACCTATCCTCCGAATATCACAAGTTCAAAACAAACCACGCCATGGCTCCAGGTGGTTCCAAGGGCCAATATTGAAGGTTAGACATCCCATATTCGGAAGTTTTGGTAACTAATTTAACGTCCGATTATTTCAAAGACAAAATTTGAAAAGTATAAGTTTTTCCAAATTCTGATTTTTGGGCCATCGTACATTCGGAACTTTATAAAAAACCTATCCTCCGAATATCACAAGTTCAAAACAAACCACGCCATGGCTCCAGGTGGTTCCAAGGGCCATATTGAAGGTTAGACATCCCATATTCGGAAGTTTTGGTAACTAATTTAACGTCCGATTATTTCAAAGACAAAATTTGAAAAGTATAAGTTTTTCCAAATTCTGATTTTTGGGCCATCGTACATTCGGAACTTTACAAAAACATTATCCTCCGAATATTACAAGTTCAAAAAAACTGTTTCCTGGAACCAAACAACACCATAATCGGAAAGAAAGTTGACTCATAAAATAACCGAATATTACAATCGGTAGGTTGTTTAACAAAATAATCTACCGATTTCGTATAATCGGCTAGTTTTTATATTAATAATACTCCGATTACATCCATTACATAAAGTTCAAACGGCCTTAACCTTACAATTTCGTCAAAAGCACCTAAATCCATACTCCTAATTGACCATAAAAGTATTAAAACAGATCATAACTTCCAGTGACCATAGAAATTGTCCCTCTTGATTTTGTAGCATCCTTCATGTTCAAATCGTTTCCCGTAGAGGTCCACATACCGGCGATCCGCAAGATTTCTCTGAAATTACGAATGAGTAACAAGTTAGTACTAACTTTTGTTAATGTGAATTGGAGTTACAGAGATACTTACT
Source organism: Papaver somniferum (assembly GCF_003573695.1). NCBI lineage: Eukaryota > Viridiplantae > Streptophyta > Magnoliopsida > Ranunculales > Papaveraceae > Papaver > Papaver somniferum. The sequence goes on from NC_039367.1 coordinate 95,927,556, forward strand.
CGTTTTTCATACGTCCACCAAGGAAAAACGTTCCTAACAAACCGTTCCTCATCTTCAAGTTTGTCAATCTCCTTATCTAACGCATTCTTTCTCATCTTAATGTCATTGGATGATCTTCGAATTCGATTACCATCTAAGGCCTCAAATACCATTAAGATACGGTTCCATATCTTCTCTTCGGATTCCGATTTGTGGAGCTTGTGAACACGATCATGAGTAGTTACCACAACCCACGCTCTATAAATAGCACAATCTTCTTCTTCGGCAAAAGCAATATCCATGTTTTTTGTTATGAAAATTAAAACTGAAGAGAGGAAAGAGTTTGGTGCAATTGGTGTGATAGATATGAGTTTCTTTACATAGGTTTAGGGTCCAACGGCTCTTTTTTTTTTCCCAAAAACTCCAACGACTAATTTGACGAAAGTTGAATGTGGAGAAACCAATAATCGGTAGGTATTGGATTTAGCATATCTACCGATTATGGTAGCTTTCAAAATTTGAATTTGCGGCAACTTATAATCGGTAGGTTTTGTAATATATTTAACTCCCGATTAACGCTGAATCCAAAACACGAACCAAGAAATACTGCACCTCGTATAATCGGACGTCTGGCAAATATTTTGGCCTCCGATTGCATTCGGAGGGTAACAATGTTATCATATCCTCCGAATATATAAGGGTAATTTCGCCATTACGAATTACGCGAGATAAGGGCTGGCTACATTTTCCCTTTGGGTGACCTTTTCTGTTTTATTGTTGGCCCCTAAATTCCTTTGAGTGGCCCCTAAAAACGCCAGGATAAAATTCACTGCAGCATGGCTATGGTGTATTACGACCTTTCTTGTTAAGTTTATGAACCTTTGACAACCAATGTTAAATGTCATACATCGATTCCTTATTCTTTATCAAAAAAGAACAATTCTTCGTTTCGTTTTTGAACTTTCTTGTTAACAGTAAAGTTTAATTGATTTTTTGACAACATGGATTACATCTAATGTGCATGTTTAGCAAAAAAACAGAACTAAAATGGCTTTCTATATCGTACTGTGATTTTGTTTACACTTAGAACTGTTGATCAATTGCCAATCAAAAAATAAATAAATATTGTTGATCAACTCTGGAATCTCATCAGGGCCATCATGATCCAAGCTAGATCAAAATCAAATCTTCTTCAAAGTTTCAAAACCAAAAATAACTCCAAGTTTTTAGGAAGACAAAGTAATGATAAAAATAATTCACGGGTTAAAAAATTAAATGATTTACCAAAGGGATTTAATTTTTTTCTCTCGAGATATGTACACATCTAAAATGTGGGTTAGTCCACGAGTGAGTTTGGGGGAGTTTAATGTATTTTGAATCTTGGGGATTTTGAGGGAGTGTAAGAGAGTGTGGGGAGTTTGAGAGAGTTTGGTGTTTTGAGTGTGGGGAGTTTGAGAGACTCTCCAGAAATCTCTACTTTTTTGAGAGATTTGGAATGAGGAAAAAATACACTATAAACTCCCTAGAACTCCCCAGAACTCCCCCAAAAACACCAACTCCCTAGCATTCTAATTTTAACGACTAACAGGGAGTTTGAGAGTTTCTTTCAAACTCCCCCCACGACTAACAGGGTTTTCTAGGGAGTTCGGAAGACTCTTCTAAACTCTCCCACGACTAACAGAGATTTCGAGAGACTCCTTTGAACTCCTCCACGACTAACAGGAAAAAACCAAACTACACCCAACTCTCCCAACTCCCTTGAGGACTAACACCCTAATAATATCTAAGGAATATGAAGTACACCCTTATAACAGCTGTCACGAGAGCGATCCTGTCAAAGCACGACTTTATTTTTTTTATTCTTAAATTAGGTTAAAATTCATGGATATTTGTGTAATTTTTTATTAGATTTTGTTTACATTCAGTACTTATATTATATGCTGCTCTAAAAAATAATCTACTGAGCACGATAGCTGATTTTTTTTTGGTCTCACTTTCTAGGGTTTTGAACACAATCACCAGAAAAAGGATCTAAGGCTTATTTGGAAGAATGATCTTTTCACCGAGGAGGATCCTAATATTAAAGCCATAATACAGCTGAGACAATCAATGCTAAACGAGAAAGCCGGGAAAGCAGCTGATACGACTCGTACAGTAATCTCTTACTCTTGAAAGTTTTTTTTTCTTGATGGATCACCTTGTTTTGATTTATGAGGTAGTATTCAGATTAATTCAAATAGAGTATCAGAGAGGATATGAACAGGAAGATTAGAAAAAAATAATTATGGGAATTGGGGTTTGGAATGAAATTTCTAGAACCCTAATTTCTATACTCACTTTTACTATTTTGCTGCCTCTTATCTATCTCTCTTTGATTCCTTCTTAATATTATATTTAAAGTGATTGTATTTCGATCCTCGTCGCGATTAGTGTATCTGTATCCTAGGCAAACTAGGACAATTTTGCAGTATTGGCAAAAAAACGTGTTCTCATGATAGATTTGCATGTGTTGCAGTATCAGCATCTGAAGAAACTGGAGGGAACAATGCCAATGCTGAGAAAGAGGAAATCCAGCGAACACCAGCTACTATCCTTGGGCTTGTACAACAAGCACTCAAGGGTGTTGAATCTAGGTCCAAGTCCATGTCAAACACTATGACTAAAGAATTTAAAGATCAGCTCAAGGACATCAGTGACACAAACGAACGAGTCAATGAACTGGGGAAGCTCTTGGAAGTAGAGCAGCTACCATCTAGCAACTTAGTTTCACAGGTTTATATTCAACTCTAATCATGCGTTGTAGTTTTCCGAATAAAGTTGTTTGTTTAAAATAGAATAGAAGGGAGTATTTTAGTTTCCCCTGATGCTGCATTTTGTGTTCTGGTTTCACTACTCTACTTTGTTTCTTTACCGTATCTTTTTTCTTCCAACTTTCTGCTGTCAGATGGTGAACACGAGTCCAAATATCTTATATATTTCTATGAACATGTTATTAAATAGTAGACTACTCTTTCCCTCTCTGTTCCTTCGTGTGTAACTGTTTGTTTGTTTTGCAGGCTATCGAATGCATGTTGGCCAAAAGCATGAAAAGATGGGCTCCAAACTTAAGAGGACAGTGAAGCTGTCATTGAGGTTTCGGGGCCCTGCCTTGGATTGCCAATGGGAGCCAGTCAGTTGAGATCCATCATATTCCTAGATATGATAGTTCGAATGTTGAACTACGCAGGTGTTCAAGTTTGTGCAAAGAGTCAAGTTGGAGATAGCGGAGATAGGGTACCCTGAAATTTTTTGTACTTTGCACTTTTCATGTATAACTAGTGGGCATGATAATCACCGAAGTTTGGTTTTCACATGCAGTTTGGGATGTTAATGGAGCACCTTGTCTAGATTTGGGATGTTGATGGAGCACCTGATTTGGGGTTGGCTGAGCCGCTGCCTACAGGAGATCTGGAGGCATATGGCGCAGCACAGGCCAAATGCATTGACGATGTTAATGGCTTCAGAAGCAGAGCCAAAGGTGCTCTAAATCGTCTCAATGACAAGGATTCAAAGTATTCACATGCATATTCAATAATCTGCAGTATGAGCCGAGCAGAGTACAAGCAAATCTATGAGCGGCTCGGCGTGTTGTCTCCGGATGAAACGGTATGTTATCACCCACTGTTACCTGCTTCTACTGATTTTTTTTTCATTGCTGTGTCCCACCGCTTCTTTCTTCTATTCTTTGCATCTGTATGTTAGCACTGTTACAATTTGCCGTGTCTCACTGCTTCTTTCTTTTATTCTTTGCATCAGTGTGTCAGCACTTATGATAAGCACATTCAAGATGTGGTTAAGGATCTGACTGCGAAGGCGTTAATCCAGAAGTCAACTGTGACAACAGGTAATCAAGTTATCTGTGGTGAAGACAAAGGGATCGAAGTAATAATCATGACCAGTGACGGGGCCTACAGTATACATGCGACTTTACTAACAGCTCTTGTGTAAGTACTGTTTTTTTGTTTAAATTGCATCGTATTCCTGTATTTTGGTACATGTCACCAATAAGTGGTAGTGTTCATGGAGAACTTGTATGTGCTAATAAAAGCTGATGCTCAATGCTCACAGCAACCATCTGAAGGAGAAAAAAGATGCGTGGATAGTTTACGTGACCGATGCTGGTGAAGCGAGAATTTTCAAATGTTACTTGATGTGAGTACCTCTTCCAAAGTCTATTACTTAATGTGAGTACCTCTTCCAAAGATGCCGATTGGCCAACTTGTTTGTTCCTTTTTTACAGGCTGCTAAGCAAGCAACTTCTGATCGCGATGTTGATGATTCCAAGCCTAAGATTACACATATGGGGCTGGGTGATTTTGTTGCTGGAGATTATAATTCTTCGACTGGAGTGATTGGATTGCTTGACACTGTCAAACGCGCTGTATTGCAATGCTTCCTGTGGAAGGTATAATTTAGTTTGGCTGAATTTCTTAAATAGCTATATATACGTTGCAATGCTCATTCAATAAACTTACTTCTTGCGCTTTTGTTCATTTGGGAATGGCGACAGCAAAAAAATGGTCTGGAGAAGTGGCTGATAAAATTGCAGAGACTATTAGCATCGGTGCTCTCAAGTATGTTGTTTCACACATCCTTCTTTTCCTCGCGCTATTAACTGTTTGGCCGCCTTCTGAGATATTGTATGTGTTTGGCATCTAACAGGTATGCTGACTTAAAGAATGACAGAGACAATAGTTATAAATTCAACCTGGATGAGATGCTCTCTAAGCAGGGAAACTCTGCTTACAGTATCCAGTCTGCCCATGCTTGTATATCAGGCCTCATCAGTTCACATGGGAAGGCTTCTTTGGAGCAAGCAAAAGGGGTGAGTTTAAACAAAGAGATATATATGCCCCTTGGAAATTATTAGATCAAGATTGTATTTTCAGGACTTTTAAGGTTGTTTTATGTTTGATTTATTTTGAACAGAGTGATGTACGTATAGTGCTGCTTGAGGAAGCGGAGCTGACCTTGGGTCGGCACCTTGCAAGCTTCACCCAGGTATGAATTGCAGTGATAACTGACCATTAATATCAATTGTGCCAACCCAATATAGACTAAACTATGATAACTGACCATTAATATCAATTTTCCATGTTCAGGTTGTTGAAAATGCATGCCTGGCTTTGAAGCCCCACTTTATTTGTGACTACTTTACTCGCTTTGACAGCAATTTTCTACCTTTAGCAATACTTGCTCAGTAAGTGTTTTATATAAACTTCGTAACTAGTATTTGCTGAACCACCTACAATGAGATTATACTTGTTTTTTCAACTAACATTATTTTGTATATTGTTTGTAGATATCTGATGAAAGAGGAGAGGTTAACTGTAGCCGGTTGTTGCTGTGTGAAGCAACCAATCAAGTATTTAAACAGTGTTTCGATTTGCTAGGAATTGACTATGTGGTGGACATATGCGACAATTTCTACTAGTAGAAGAAGTGGCGGACGTTAATCCTGTGTAGAAGAAGAGAAAGTTGTTACAGTAGTAAAGTATGACATTAACCCGTGGTATATAAGAAGAATAGGTTGACGCAGTGGTAAATATTGATGAGCAAAATAGGAATTTGGTAGTCCTTTATAAGACAATGTTTTTGTTCCACGCTGTTACTAATTTGATATTTTTGTTGCCAAGTTGCAGTATTTTTGGCAAGTTCCTTTTTTGCTTATGTAAACCTAGCCAGACTAGAAAACGTAAAATGATGCGGTTTAATTTGTCCTTGAATTGTATCGCAGAAGAGCTTTATTGCTTCAAAATCACACATCCTGTAATTACTGCTGTCTAGGACATGACCATACCATAGTTGTTACCTCTGAGAACCAGGATCGGCCATCTGGTTCCATCCACCCACCAAAATCACAGCATTATCTTCACCCTATTAACAACCCAATTTCGGAACCTTTACAAAATAACCCAGAAGAATCCGAGACCAAGCATTTTGAGATTGCAAACCCCCGAAAGTATATCTCGTACACCCCACAAATCAAGATGCCCAAATCACTTCCATATATCCACACCACGCCACCATCGCTCTCCAAAACTCTCCCGTCACAGAAAACAACAGCACCAATTCTCCCTTACTTCCTTGGTGGGGAAACCTTTAAAAGGCTGGAAGCGTGCAGCAAGATCCACTCAATTGTCTTCAACACCCGGGTCGCAAAATTAAAAAGAGTTTTTACCATATGCTATGTATCTGTGGGCCTCCAGAAATCAGTTCTGGTTGAATATTCTAATTTGGTTTTTACCGTCATTCATCCTCTCTGCGTCATTGGGAATTTAAACATTCTCACATATCCAGGTGAAAAACTAGGTGGTTCTCTTGATTCCAACATCACTTCAAGAGAATTCAAGAACATGCTTCAAGATAGAGACATAACAGACCTTGGGTATTTAGGTCCAGCCTTCACTTGGACAAACAATGCAACTTGATGTGAACCCATTTTTGAAGGCTTGACAAGGTTCGATATAATTCAGATTGGAGGTTATTGTTCCATGAGGCAGCAGTCCATCTACCAAGGATATATAGTGACAATGCCCCGATATTGTTGAACACCTCTGGGAAAATCAGCAAAAAGAAGAGGCGAGCATCTCAACTAATCGAAGAAATCAAAAAGAGTTTGGCTAAACAATTCTGGTGACACTACCATCAAACTTTCTTTGCTTGGAAAACATCTTACCAAATGGAGCAAAAAGAATTAAGGGCACATTATGAGAGGACTAGAGGCAAAGTAAAAACTTGTTTAACTTCAGGCTTGTATGGATTCTGCAGATATCAGAGAAGAGGAAAAAAAATCATGCGTAACAAGGTGGAGGAACTGATAAGAAGAGAGAAGTTGTTTTGGGAGCAAAGAAACAAATCCAAATGGGTTCCAAATTGCGATCAAAAATCCAGACCTTTTTAATCTTGCAGTGGTACATAGGAGATGCAAGAACAACATCATTCCACTTAAATTTGAGCCTGGTGCTTGGACCTCTGAGTATGATGAAATTAAAAATCCCTTGTTGTCTCATTTTCAAAACATTTCCACTAAAGATAATTCTATTTCAGCGCAGCAATTCTCGTCAGATAATCCTAATTCAATCTCTCAAGATGAATGCAGACACCTTGCAGCTATCCCCTCTCCAGACGACAATCAAAGCTGTTATCCAGCCATTTTCTTCAAAAAAATTTGGCATATTGTTTTTTTTTTTTTTTTGAAGCAAGGCATATTGCTATATCAGACGTCACGTACTTGTCCCTACCTCCAGGTCTTAATCATTCTTACTTGTCTCTAATTCCTAAAATTAAAAACCCTGAAACTCCTACAGCTTTTAGGACCATTGCTCTGTGCAATGTTCTATATAAAGTCATTACCAAGCTCATTACTATTAGAGTCAGCCCAATGCTAGATAAACTAATTGCCAACAATCAATCTCTGGAATGCAGATTGTTGACAACATTGTTGCTGCTAAGTTCGTTATATGAACCACCCCTCTTCTATTGTTGGCTCGTTTGCTCTTAAACTTGATATGAGCAAGGGTACGACCGTGTTGTTGACTGGGAGGTCCAAAGCTTTGTTTAAAAAAACTTTGGTATTCT